>NC_067120.1:33425340-34625340 GCF_021347895.1 Acanthochromis polyacanthus | reverse complement strand
CAAGACAACTGTTCATGCATTTATTTATACACATAAAATACAAATTTACTTAACTAATTAAATATTAGGTGCAACACCCCACAATATTATATTTAATACAAATGTACTTGATTAATTTAAATAAGGTTAAGACCCTACAATATTATGTAAAATAAAAATGTTCCCACTTACTTTCAGTTTAAGACCTACAATATCATATAATGCAAATGTACCTGAGTAACTTAAATATTAAAGGTAAACAATAGTACAATATTAATATAAAACACTGTTTACAAACTAATTTAAATACTAGGTTTAAGACCGTACAATATTATATACTATACCATTCTATTTGACTAATTTAAATAAGTTTACAATATTACAATTAATCTACAGACCCTATTATATTATTAATTATACAGATTTATTTTACTTATTAAAACATTATGGTTAGAACCCTGCAATAATTTTTTATTATGCAAATTGTCCACAGTCACTTAAGTATTAAAGTTAAGACTCCACTGTATTACATTATATTATTTTACCTGAGTATTTTTAATATTAAGGTTTTGTTCCTACAGTATTTTAGATTACATAAATTCACTTGACTGCTTTCGAATACTAAGATTAAGTGTTTCAACATTAATGTCATAACTATAACATTAATTATACAACTTCACCAGACGGATTTAAATCCAAAATTATACAGAAAACAACATTATATTGATTTACTGCCATGCTCTCTTATCAGTTAATATTAATGTGTAATATATCAGCTGTTTACATTTGTGTTGTGCTCTTTATCTTTACAAATCATCATAATTACACCGTATCTTTTCATTTTTGCCATTTTGAACAGTGTGAAACTGTGTTTATAAACCACACCGAGGCCCTGTGTTCACTCTGGGAGCTACAATCGAACTCTTTTGGTGCTCCAACCCCCTCCAGGCTCCACTGTGGACGTCTGGATGGAGTTGCATTACAGTGACACAGCGCTTCTGCCTCTGGGCTTGGCGCTGAACCATGACTCGGCATTTCACAGCCCCCAGAGAGAACAAGGGAAACAAACGCCGGGCCGCAGCAGATGGAGGGCTGCAGCGATACTCTATCTCAAAACGAGAACCATAAGGCCAGCGTTTGTTTGGCAGCGGTTGCTATGGCAATGCCAATTCACTAACCAACGCAGTAGCACTCTGTTGACAGAAAACAAAACCTCCATCTATGAGCAGAAACGTGCAGATGACATTCAAAATATCACCTCAGAGCACACCCAGGAAGTATGCGGTGTCGGTTTGCGTTGCAGGAAGCTCGTCTGGACTTCCTGCGTGCTTTTCTGCACATCATCACGCTGCTACTCATTCTGCTCTTTAACCCTCCTGTTGTCTTCATTTACAGGAACAAAAAAATACCGTTTCCCTGTCTGAAAAAAAATCCAAAAATTCAGCAAAAAATTTGCAAAAACTTTAGGAAGAAAATTCCTTTAAAAGTTTTTTTTTAAAATCCCTCAAATGTGGCAAGAAGATTCTTGCAAATATTTTCAAAAAAGGAGTAAAAATCTTCCAAAAAAATCCTAAAAATATCTAAAGTGCTTACATGTATAGCAGTAAAATTTCAAATATTTTCTTTAAGAACATTCACAAAAAAAATCTATATTTTTGTGAATGTTCTTAAGAAACATTTTTTTTGAGTATTTCTTTTTTCCACCAAAAAATCTTCAAAAAAATTCCCAAAAATGTTGAAACTGTGGGCATAAAAATATGCTTTTTCACCACATTTTCAAACTTTGAAATGGGTCAATTTGACCCGCAGGATGACACGACAGTTAATAATTACTTTGAATATTTAGCCCTCCTGTTGTTTTCATTCACGGGCACCAATAACTTTCCAGAAATTCAGCAAAAATGTTCCTCAAATTTCTGAAAATTTGCAAAACCTTCACGAAGAAAATTCCAATAATTTCTTAAAGGTTTCCCTTAAAAAGTTTTATTTATGTATCAGTAAAACTTCTAATAAATTCGCTGGATTTTGGTTGATTTTTTTGTGAATGCTCTTAAAACATTTTTTTTAGAATTTCTTTTTTATCCACCAAAAAAATGTTCCAAAAAAATTCCCAAAAATGTTGAAAATTTTCACATAAAAATCTATTTTTTCCTCACATTTTCAAACTTGAAAACGGGTCCATTTGACCAGCAGGACGACACGAGGGTTAAATTTCTACTCACCGGGATCTTGTTGGGGTGCTGCTCTCGGATCAGTCGCACATCTTCTACTCGCTGTTCTGTGGGGCAGAAAAACAAACCAGATTCAGCTGATAAAACTCAAAACTGAAGCCACAGACTGCACTAATTTGCATACAGTCGTTCAATCCCCCTCTTCTGTATGTTGATGTGCTCGGTTATCTCCTGTTTGTTATCTCCTGTTGTTATTAGAACGTGTGACTCGACAGGTTTGGGAGGTTTTCTGTGTTTGAACTACAGAATATCGCAGCTGTAGGAGGTTTTAATCTCATCCATTCTCCATACACTGCTTTATCCTCACTAGGGTCATGGGGGGTGCTGGAGTCTATCCCAGCTGACTCGGGCGAAGGCAGGGGACACCCTGGACAGGTCACCAGTCTGTCGCAGTCAATCACACTGAAATTCACATTCAATTTAGAGTAACCAATTAACCTCATCTGGAGAAAATCCACGCATGCACAGGGAGAACATGCAAACTTCATGCAGAAAGATCCCAGGCTGGGATTTGAACCAGGGATCTTCTTACTGCAAGGCCAAAGTGCTAACCACTACACCACTGTGCAGCCCCTCATCCATTGTGAAAGGTATTAATTAATAACACAGTGTGATTAGTGTTGGCGCTTTATATCGAGCACATCTGGGAACAGACTGCTTAGTGGAATTACGGCTCTCCAGAGGAAACGTAATGAGCTTTCCAGAAATCCACTCGTGTTCTAACAACATTGTTCCACAGACATTAGAAGATCACATTAAAATCATGATCCACTCATTTTGTACTCAGAAGTGTGTTTGATTTACCTCCAAACACACGTTAAACACACACAACTGCATTATTTATAACTTAGTTTTAATTAAACCAAAGACGGCGCCATTTATTAGTTTGATAATCGATCAATTTGTGTAGATTTTAAAATAAAAAAGGCCACATTTTCTGAAATCAGCTTCCCAATTTTAAATACTTAAATTTATTTTTTGTCAATTAATAAATTATTTGCAAACTATTTTCACAATCGATTAGCTGGTTTAGGTGTTTTTATTCTTGAAAAAAGAAAAAAATTCAATTTAAATATTTTCTAGTTTATTTTAGAGCTGCAATGATTCATTCATTTGATAATAACTAATAAATACTAATGCTAATATTTAAAAAATGCAAATCGTTGAGTCATTTTGAAAAAAATTTAAGAAAAAGGGGGAAAAACGGCAGAATTCTCACTTTCCAGCTTCATAAATGTGAATATTTTCTGGTTTCTTTTAGAGCTACAATGATTAATTGATAAGCTATTATCTAATAAATTAATCAGCATCTATTACAACAATTAATTACTTGGTTAACTTAATTTTTTAAGAAAAAAAGTCAGTTTCTATCTTTCTGTTTTAGAATACTTTCCAGTTTCTTTTAGAGCCACAATTATTAATCAATTAGTTGTCAACTAATAAAATAATTTGCAACAATTTTGACAAACGATTAATCCGTTTTTAAGAAATTCTCAGCTTTTTAAATTGGAATATTTCCTTTTTTCTTTTCAGAGCTGTGATGATTAATCACTTAGTTTTCAGCTAACAAATCCATCATTAATTGCATATACGTTTTCTTACTTTTAATGTATTTTTACTATTTTTTAATGCACTGTATGCTTCACTGTCCACGTCTTTTAATGTGACTTATAAGTCGGTACTACCAACAAAATTTTGTAATGTGACGGGTGAAAGCTAACTGACAATAAATAATGACAATAAAGACTCTTGACTTGATTAACTAAACGTGTCATTTGTCAGTTTGACTAATTTTTCATGAAAAAAAATCTTAAATCTGAATATTACCTTGTTTCCTTCATTGCTGTAATGATTAATCCATTAGTTGTCAAGTAATCGATTAATCTGCCAATATTTTGACAACTGATTAATCGTTCAGGTGATTTTTAGGGAATAAATTCAACATTTTCAGCTTCCAGCTATTGCTGCAGCTAACGAAGCCTCGACTAATCGTCTGAGCACGATGCGTCATCAAAAGCTGAAGTGAGCTCGCAATGCAACAGAAATCAACGTCCGACTGGAGCACGGAACACAGAGGGACATCGGCGCTGCATCGTGCTTATATTATGTATGCACGATGCAGCGCGGACATCCACGATCTATCGTAAGTGCGGATGTCAGCGTTTACTATACAGCTGTATCTAAACGCTTCCAGCTTCTTAAATTTGAATATTTTCTGGTTTCTTTCTTCCTCTATGACAGCAATTTGAATATCTTAGACATTTGAGGTCATCTTAGGTTCACAAATCGACAATTTTCACAACCTGATTCCGTCTGATTAACTGAGAAGAAAAACAATAAAAAGTAAAGATCCTGATGGTTCCTAGAACTTCTGACACAAAGGTTACTGTCTACTGAGGTGTGTCTGCATGTTTTCCTCCATCTTTTCTGTCTTCTCTGTTCTCTCGTCTCATAACTCAAAGGATCACGTTTCCTGATGGGCTGGATCGATCTATTTTCCATGACTCTGGTTAAAGAGAGCCAAAACACACAACACCACCTGAGGCCTGTTGCACTTTGCACCGACATCATCACCAACAACAACACGGTGAAAATTCAGTCAACAAACTTGAACAGATCAGATCATAAAAGTCAGTATTCAGTCCTATGACCTGCCATAGAAATGTTTACTCAGGAGGCAAACTGTTCTCTGTGTCGTCAAATCTAATCAAATCAAGTGATTACACACCGTTAACTCAATGTTTACTCTCCAGGGAGTGCAGTTTTCAAGCTAAAACCGGAGGAAACGTGTAACTTTTTGGGAGACTACAAGTTAAATCCTGCTTCTGATTATGAGGAACTCTGGAAGCGTCCACCTCTCATGACCAGAACAAGAAGCAAACAGTGGATGAGTCATCGGTTTTCAATCAAATAAAGAAAAGAGCACGACATTTCTGTTCTGTCATGAAACAGGAATCAGTCAGAGCCGCCGGGCAACGACTGGAAGATTCCTTGTGGTTTCCTGAGTCACTTGATGACAACAGTTTTGTTCCTAACCTTGACTGTCAAACTCATTTTTAGTTCAGAGGCCACATTCAGCCCAGTTTTATTTCCGGTGACCGGTAAAATCACAGCTTACCAACCTATAAATAACCACAACTCCACATTTTCCCTTTGTTTTCATACAAAAAGGTACATTCTGAAAAACATTCAGCCACAGGTATCTGGAACTGAATGATACAGTATTTTACTTTATGATCCAAACGACAAAAAGAGACAAAAAAACAACAAAAAGAAGACAAAATGTTACAAAAATGAGACACAAAACAACAAAAAATGAGACAAATGACATGAAACAAAACAACAATGCGACAAAAAGACAAAAGCAACAAACAAAAGAACAAAGAAGTAGACAAACGACACGTGAGACAAAAAAATGACACAAATGATGCACAAAACAACAAATAAAGAATAACCCAAAACGACAAAAACAAGAGACAATCGACTAAAGTTAGATATAAAAACAAGACAAAATATTACAAAAATGATAACAAAAAGACAAAGGAACAATCAGCAATCTAGTATTTTACTTTATAATCAAAACAGCTTGTCATGGTCAAGAAATTATTATAAATTTAGTTTTATGAATTTAAAAATCTGCAGTTGATGTCTTCTCTGTGATTTTGACACTTCATAAAGTCGTCCTGTGGGCTGGATTGGACCCTCTGGAGGGCCAGTTTTGGCCCGGGGCCCACATGTTTGACGCCCCTGATGTAGTGCATCAACGCCAACACCCAGATAAAATAAAAACACAAAGACAAACTGAACTTTCACACGAGAGCCCTAACCAGGAGTTAGACGTGCTCCACAAACATCCATCTTGTCAGAGAGGAAACTCCACTTTCCAGAAACACAGCTGAACACATGTGACAGGACGTTTCTCCTGGCAGCCGCCTCACGTGTTCTGGTTGTGTAAATTTGGAATAACATGACGTCGGACCAGAACTCAGTAACTTTCAGACACACTGGGAAGGGTCACCGTCTACTTTTTCTGTCTGAACTTGCTTCTTTGTCTGTTGCACTGCACAGTTTTCTGCATTTTAACCCGATCAAACAAGAACATAATCCACAAAAAAATGCATAACAAACATGCTGGTGTGCCTGACAGGGCAATAGCTGCACTCATTTTTATATAATACGTCATGCATTCACTCTTCTGTCCGCTTTACATTTCATCAAACAGAAAGTTTTACACCTGTTTGTAAAACTGTACGCAGCACTAATTCAGCTCAAGTTAATTTGTTTCTTAAGTTTAGTTGTTTTTATCACAGAAGACAAAAATTGCTCGTGATGTCTTTGATTATATTATCACCCCACTTACATTCTGCATATTCTAAGTCATAACATGGTTAAAACGGTTGAAAATCTTGCAGAAACTTAAGCTTACAGACATTTAAATGACTGGTCTTTGACAGTAATAGAGATTAGCAGAGGTCTAATATGATCAAATCCAGAGATACAGCAAGTTATGAATCTATATCTACGGATTTAATCACATTATACCTCTGCAAATTTGCATTACTGTCAAAACCAGTCATTAAGACATCTGTACACATGACTTTCTGTAACCGTGTTCACCATATGATGGACCTAAAAGTGCCATTTCATCGTATTTAATCACATTATACCTCTGCTAGTCTGTATTACCAGTTATTAGGACATCTGCACAAGAAACTTTCTGTAAGATTTTCAGCCATTTTGACCATTTTGTGGACTTAAATGTGCTGAATTTAGGTGAGTTATTGCATCATAACCAAATTTATCAAGAATACTTCGGGGTTTACAGCTGAAATAGTAAAGTTTAGATCCATAATGTGCTGTATCTTTGAATTTAATCATATTATACATCTTTTTGTCTGTATTACTAGTCATTAGGACATAATGCAAACATGACTATCTACAAGATTTTCAACCGCAGTCACCATTTTGTGGACCTAAATGAGCTGAATTTAGGGGTGTTATTTAATTACAATCAAACTTACCATGAATGCTTTTGGTTGTAAAACAATTTAGACTCCGCAGTCAGGGGGAGGACTTAAATCTGCTTATTTCGTCATAAGCGGACCCAAATCAAAATCGAACGTTTGAGCAGGCATTTTCACAAAATGTGGTGTAGCAAGGCAGGGAGGAAACAGACAGTTTTTTTAAATTCGAACCTCATAATGAGGCTACTGCAACACACACTACTGTAAGAACACTTTCACAAAGTGAGGCTTGCATAATATGCCCCCTTTAAAGCATCTGTACACATGACTTTCTGCAAGATTTTCAGCCATTTTGTGGACTTAAATGTGCTGAACTTAGGTGTGTTATTGGATTATAATCAAACTTACCATGACTATTTTTGATTTTAAAACTTAAATAGTAAACTTTAGATCCTAAATGTGCCACATCTTTGGATTTGATCAGACACTAAGACATCTCTACACATGATTTTCAACCATTTGAACCAAATTATGGAGTTATAGTATATAGTATTATAAGCAAACTTACCAAGAATATTGTGGGTTTTACAACTGCAATGATTTTAAACCCTAAAGGTAACATATCTTTGATTTAATCGCCCTATACCTCTGCTAGTCTGTATTACCAATCAACAAGGCATCGCTACATGTGCCTTTATGCAAGATTTTTAATCGTTTGGACCATATAATAGACCTAAATGTGCTGACTTTAAGTGGGTTATTGCATTATAGTCAAACATACCATGACTACTTTTATTTGTAAGTGATAAAAACGTATCAACCAAATGAACTGTAGCAGAGTTTTGTAGCACTAAACACAATTTAATTAACATCATCTTGAGGAAAAACACCAAAAAAACAACGTGCTTTCCAGCCTTTGTCTTCATCTTCACGTGGGCTGAGAAAACTGAAACTAGAATCTGCATCAGTCTGTTGCCCACACACCCAACACAAAGAAAAGGAGCTAAAGTCCACGTTTGTAGGAGGCTTTTCTTGTTTTGTTTCCCCGTTTTGAACTCCTCTCTTGTCCCATCCCCCAATCCTGCAGCTTCTCTCTCTGCCCTGCATTTCGACACCACTTTGTTTTTCTCCCAGTGCTCTCACACAAGTAAACACAGAAAAAAAAACAGGCCTGCGAGCACAAATCACACCATTCCGCTTTAATCTACACCTAAACCTGCATGTGGGGGAGTTTAAAGAAGCATTTAGAATCAGTTTATACGGACACAAGGCCTCGGGGGTTGTAGGTTAAGTCCTGAAACAAATCTGTGAGCAGAAGTCTGTTGGCAAAATGAAGGCTAATGCTCCCCACTGGGATAATTACGAACTGCTACCTGACCTGCTCACGTTAAAGCCGTTTGTCACTTCGTCTCAGTTCACGGAGAAATCCAGACAACAGCTAAAAGCCTCAAAGACAAGCACACAAAGTGAAATGTTAATAAAAGCAAGCAGCTGTTAAAAGGTTAAACGTACCGAACGTCCTTCTTTGTTTGAAGGTTTTTTCTGAAGGCATACTGCGTCAAAGTCAGCCGGCTGGCAGTGGAGGAAAACCAGGAGGTAGAAACACAAAAAACCGTTCCAAAGAGGAGATATAAAAGCTAAAAACGGGTTATAAAAGAGTCCGTGGCTGGTTGTGAGAAACCGGAGCGGAGGAAGAGGAGAAGCAGCGGCGGTTTGTGTTTTTTAAATGTCGTCGCTTCTTCTTCCTCCGTGGTGTTTTTATCGGGACGAGCTCGAGCAGCAAAACAAACCGGTCAGCTGACCTCTGACGTCATGCGCCGCCCATTCATCCGCCTGCTTTAAATTATATATATATATATATATATATATATATATATATATATATATATCAAATCTTTTTTCCTACCGAGCCCCGGAAGGGACATGTCCGTATGGCGAAGCGACAACGAAGGACACTCACCCGGACGAGAATTTTATTGAGTTTTATTTTAAAATCGGCCTGAAACACACAGACTTCAAGCAGTGCGATGCGCTAAGAGTCTGCCATGCAGACCAGCGATCCTGATAATGGTAAGTTTTATTTCTCCAACATCCTGCTGTTATCCCTACTATGAATACGCTAGCTACAACAGTCCCACATCAGTATTATGAACGTTCCGCCAGCTAACGCGGTCCGGACACCGGATCAGTGATTAGAGGTTGGCGTTCAACTATTGTTTGCCAGCCAGTTAGCCGCTGGTAAGCTAACAAGCTATGAAACAACTCCTTATAAAACCGGAGGAAAGCAGCAGCAATATTTCAGTCCAAGACCTGTATTCAGAACCTCCCACGCTGTTGCACAATGACCCATTAATCATATTACTGAACTATATGGTTATCATTGAAATTTCCCTTGAAGAACCAGTGAACTCTTTGCGAACACATTTTAATTTATGTGTTGATTATGTTTCGTATCAGTAATACAAGTCTAAAAAACTGATTGAAATGATCAAGTTAACACAATGAAGTAAAGAGTACTGGTAATCTGCAGCTATTTTCATAATTTCAAGGTGAAATTCTGATGTGTGATTTTCTAGCTTTGCAGATGTGGAAATCAAATGCACTGATTTCTTATACACAGATGCTTTTGGTGTTTTTTGTTGTAAAATAAAACAAGGCATTTATCACTGTTGGAAATTATTACAGGTATTATTTGTAACACTTTCTAACATTGTATGGACAAAGCAATAAATCAGTTAATGGATAAAATCATTTGTATTACAGATGCTATCACAGCATGTCTTGTTCATTTTATTTAGTTGTCGGCCTTGGATGATGAGGTCCAGTTACCAGGAGCACTAGTCTGCAGCTTACTGGTTCCGTCCTGCAGCTCCTCTACGCCGTCCTCCTCTCTACAGACCAAATCAAGTAAGATCTGTTTAGACTATGCAGACATCAACATGATCAGTATGTTATCTTTTGACCCATCCTAAAATCACAAAATAGAACATTTACTTTAAGTTAACTGTGTTTATGAAAATAGAAAATAATTACTGACAACTAGTACTTTTTGGTGCTTTTATGCAGGAAAAGGGAACCAGGAAGCTGCTGTGGATCCTCTGCAGTATCTGGAGAGGTCAGAGGAACGGTTCTTGGAACAGATTGGAAGACACCAAGACGTGACCTCTGCCATTCTCCAGAACATCCAGAAGATGAATGAAAACCTTGGTTGCACTGATGGGACGCATGGTGTCGGTGCTGGAGCAACTGTCCCAGAATTAAACTGCATTGTTGACTATTGGCTTTTCTAGAAAATAAATCTTTTTTAGTACTTCACCTGTTTTGTATTTTACCCATGCACTTTGGGTGAATAAACAGAAATTTGTGATGAGAGATTTTTTGTCTATAATCTACAGAGACTTTATTCAGTGTTCAGTGCACACTTTTGTTACACACATTTTGACAGATAAGCAGTTGTGCTTTTCAAGCAGATTTTAGTCAGAAACATCAGTAGCATATGTTGTTTTTTTTACTGTTACACCAATCTAGGTAGATAAACTGCACTACTGCAGCAGACATATTATTGAAATGTGCTTCTATTATGTGTCTACATACACTGCTCACAAATAGTTATTCAACTTTTGGGTGAAATTGATGGAAAATATAAAAAGTGCATGCTTTAGTGATATATCATAAAAGTAGGGTATTTAACTAGAAACATGCAATAGTGATTTCCTCATCTCAAAAAAATTATTGAATCAAAAGCTAGCAACAGTGGAGGGTATGTCACAATAAAAATGTCTCAGTTTGGACAGAACAGCAGCCTTCAGCTGAAATCCAGTACAATTGTGTCCCACCAGTGGCGTGATCATGGATGTGTCCAGGCAGCAGCTGACCTCTGCCTCGTAATTAGCCTTAAGACCAGCTATAAAGATAAACATAGATATTATCATTATCATCAACATATGGTGCAGTTGTTTAACCTTTAAGCTATGTAGGGATGCAAATGTAGTCGAAGCTAAGTAGCTAAGCTAACGCTAACACGTTCAGTGTTCAGAATCAAAACATCTCTAAAAATTACCTGTTTTCTCAAATGTAGTCGCCGTTCCTGTGACAACCATGAAGACAGATAGATAATCACAGAAGAGCTCATCTGAAGAGCAAATGTCCAATAAGGTTCCTGTTTTTGTTTGCCATGTCCTTCCAGGGCTCAGTAGGAAAAAGTCTGAATATATGGAATGAAACTTTGAATAGATGGAATGAAAATCTGAACATTCTATATTCCGACTTTCATTATATATATATATCAACTTTCATTATATATATATATATCAACTTTCATTATATATATATCAACTTTCATTATATATATATATCAACTTTCATGATATATATATATCAATTTTAATTATATATATATATCAAGTTTCATTATATATATATCGACTTTCATTATATATATATCGACTTTCGTTTTATATATATATCAAGTTTCATTATATATATATCGACTTTCATTATATATATAATTTCCTAAACGGCATGCCATATATATATATATATATATATATATATATATACATATATATATTTCATTCTTTGCGTAATGACTTCAAACATCACAGAATCACGGTTGCAAAATGAAATTCTTAATATTTTGAGGGATTTTTTTGTTAGGGTTTTTTGTGGTAATTGTAAATATATGTATCTGTTAGTTGAACAGCAAATTTTCCATGAGCCATTTGTCTAGATTAACCATTAAAACTACGAAATAAATGTACTTAGTTTTATTAAAACTGTTATAAAGTCACCATTAAAAACATAATTGTTCAATGACGTCAAACATCGCAGAATCACAGTTACAAAATGGAATTCTTGTTGTAAAATTGTTATTTTTTATTTAATTTAATATTTTATCATTTTTTGTTAGTTTAATTTTTTTTGCTTTTAATAATTTATCTTTTTTTGCTAATTTTAAATGTGTCCGATGGCTAAACTGCTAATTTTCAACTGTTTGCTTTTGTCTACACTAGCCAATAAAATTAAAATAAAGTTTTTTTGCACAATAACATCAATCATCACAGAATCACTGTTCAAACCTGAATTCTTAGTATAAAATATAAATAAAATCTAAAAATATATATTATTCAATGTAATTATTTGTGTTTAGTTGCTCATTGAAAATGTATCAGTTAGTTAAATAGCTAATTTTGACAACTTCTGCACTTTGTCCAGATTAGTCATGAAAACTGTAATAAAAACAGGTCAGCAGAAAAGGAAGCAAACCAAAAAGGAGTAAAACTGCAGATACAATGAAAACTATGAGTATGAGACAATAATGCACAAAAAATGAAGTGGTTTTAGTTAAGTAGTACTTTCAGGATGATATGCAAAGGAAGTGGGAGAATCACTTTCTATCTTAAATCATCACCATCTCTGACTTCCTCAAAATTTATTGAGCAAAAACTATGACATTTTAAAGTGGCATCTCTCCTAACTTTCAGATAAATTTCATTTTAGTGTCAACATAACGACCACAGTCTGTAGTGTTAGCACACTGCAGCTAATGAGGCTAACATTAGCATTAGCTTTGGAAATCTTCCCCAAGTGGTGCTCTCGTCTTGAAGTCTGCCTGACAACAATGTCCTCCTTAGTCTATCATTTAAAGAAGTCAAGAATAACTTTACATTGACAGGTCAACATTTTCTTGTTTAGACTTTTAGAAATATTTTTGAAAAAGTTACACTGCTTGACAAATGGAATTTAATTCTGTAATAAAGTAATCATCTGTGTTGCCTGTGTTGTAATTGTACTACACACACTTTAGCCACCTCTAGTGGTCAAAACTTAACAACAATATTTCAGTATCATTCCCAGCTAACCGTGTCAAAGCTAAACATTAGGACTTATCGCTGTCTCTTTGTAAAGTCTGTATGGTGAGAGTGTGTTTAATTTCTATATTTGCAATGTTTCAAAAGCAACGGATTCAGAAACTGTCTTGTTTATGGCAATTGTCCTCCTCAGTAAAATATTTACAGCAAATATCACTAAATAAGGAATATATGTATATGAGAGGAAATCTGATCGTTATCCTAGGAGGATATTTGTATAAAAAAAAAAACTTTACCAGCAGTGCATTTACATTTGATGTTGGGAAGTCAATAAAATAAAACAGCAACGAGCAGACACTAAAGAGACACTAAAGAGACACTGAAGGACCAGCAGACCACATAAAAGATGCAAAACGACTATAAAGAGGTGCAAAACAGCTACACATAGATGCAAATGTCCCTGAAATAAGCTCTAAAGCACCACATAGAAATGCAAAATAGCACAAAGAGTTGCAAATTAGTACAAAGAAATACAAAAGTACCACAGAGAGCTTTCAATGTAGCACAAAACATTCCTATGTACCACAGATAAATGCAAAAAAAAAAGAACACTCGGAGAATACAAAAGTACCCCAAATAGTCTCAAAATGGCCATAAAGACATGAAAAAGTACACAAAGATCACAAAGAGACGCAAAAAATATGTAAAAATGCTATGGAGAGGTGCAAAAAAAGCTACAAAAGCATGCAAAAGTACCACAAAGGGTTTCACAAATAAAACATAACATGCAAACAAATCACAGTCTCAAAATGTCCACAAAACATGCTTAAGTCACACAAAAATACTCAAAATCACCACAAAGAAACACAAAAAATCACAAAAGTACTACAAAACCAGCAAAAGTACCAAAACAAGATGCAGTAACGAGATGCTAAAGCACTCAAAGAGATACAACAGTACCAGAAAAAGATGCAAAAATACACTAAAAGATTAAAAAGTACCACAGAGTCCCAAACACACTACAAAGCAACATAAAAAGACAACAAAAATACACAAATTGGCTGCAAAGATGTTTAAAAGTACCAATTCAATTTTATTTGTATCACAAAGCAGTCAAAGGTACTACAAACAGATGAAAAAACTATTAGAAAGAACACAAAAGTACCACAAAGGATTTCAAAAATAAAATCTAACTGTGAAACACTCACAAAGGGTCTCAAAATATCCACAAAGAAACACAAAAATATCACAAAAGTACTATAAAACATGCAGAAATACCACAGCAAGATATAAAATACCACAAAAAGATACAAAAATACATTAAATGATACAAAGTGCTTCAGTGTCTCAAAACACCACAAAGACCACAGAAATATACAAAAGTACCACAAAGAGTTGCAAATATACCACAAAACATTAAAGGCACCACAAAGAAATGAAAAAACTACCAGAAAGAAATACAAAAGTTCCAGAGTCTGAAAAACACCACAAAGAAAAGCAAAAATGTCAGTTTTAAGATAATCACAAAGAGGTACAAATGCATTAGAAAGAGTTTGAAGAATAACACATAAAATTAAAAAACCACCACAATGACATGTTAAAATACCACAAATAGAAGCAAAAGTACTCAGATACAAATGTTCCATAAAGAGTTTCAAAAATATAACAAAGCATTCAAAAGTGCCACAAAAATGCAAAAATGACTTTAAAAATTACAAAAGTATGAAAATGGCCACAAAGAGATGCAAAAGTACTCAAAGAAATATAAAAAAGTACCACATAGCATGGAGAAGAATCATAAAGAGTCTCAAAATGTCCACAAAGACACCCAAAAGTTGAAAAAAAAAGTACTACTACAAAACATGTAAAAGTACCACAATAACATGTAAAATACCACAACGAGATACAAAAAGACCACAAAAAGATGCAAAAAACACAATAACGGATACAAAAGGACCACACAGTCTCAAAAACACCATAGAAATACACAAAATGGGTTAGGGATAAAAGTACCACAAAGAGTTGCAAATATACCACAAAACATTCAAAGGTACCACAAAGACATGAAAAAAAATGACCAGAAAGAAATACAAAAGTTCAAGTCTCAAAAACACCACAAAGAATAGCAAAAATATCACTGTCTTAAAATAATCACAGAGGTAGAAACACATTACAAAGAGTTTTGAAAATACAACAAAACATTCAAAAGTGACACAAATATTACAAAGCGATGCAAAAATACTCAAAGATACAAAAGTATGACAAAGAGATGCAAAAATATCACAGAGACATGCAACAATAACAAAAAGATTTTTAAATATACCACACAACATTCAAAAGCTCCATAAAGAAATGCAAACATACCTTAAAAATATATAAAAGTATCTCAAAGAGTCTCAAAATGGCCACAAAAAGCAACACAAAAATTGGCCACAAAGATGTGTAAAAGTACCTCAAAGAGTTGCAAATATACCACAAAACATTCAAAGGCACCACAAAGACATGAAAAACACTTGCTGCATATTATATTTTCTATGCTGAAGAAAAAGTTCATAAGTGAATATTTTTCCTCGTGTTTTTTGCTTGTTTTTATTTCATTTATAGGAAAGAAAAGCCAGAAATGAGGCCGAGGAGAAGCTGCAGGTTTGATGTTTGTCCAGCAGGTGGAGAACTCTGATCACCTGTTGCTACCGGAAACAATCTGCACCTTTTACTCTGCAGGAACTGAATCTTTGAATCTGCTGCTGAAGCTGGTTTTAATGACAGAATAAACACAAATGCTCTTCATTTCACTTCCAGTACCGAGCACGAAATCCTTCCAGTTTATTGACAAAAAAACCTCCTGGTAATTTGTGTTTTTAGGTCGACCGATGCTGCGACTTCCACCCAAAACCCCCAACTGTTGCACAGTCAGATGTGTGTTTATGTGTGTGTCGTACAGATACAGGAAATATTGGTGTTTGCATGCGTCCAACTGAGTGTTTCTGGGCCACAAATGAAGTCAGTCAGAAAGATCTCCCACCGTCTGGCGCTCTGTTTACCCCAGCGTGGTGCAGAGGCCTCAGGACGCCGAGGAAGCATCCACCCCTGATGAAGCACTGCAGTGTCTGTGTGCGGTTTTAGTTTCTTTCCACACACACACACACACACCTGCGAGCCGGGGGAGCCTTCAATCAAATATTAGCCGTCAATATTTGGTGCTGCCTCCCAGCTCTCCCCGGCTCATTAGGTGCCGCTGTTGTGGCTTGGCGGCTCTCGCCAGGAGGTTCTGTGAGCTGCACAGGAGGATAAAGTGTTGATTTGTGCGATATGAAATGTTGACACTGTTACAGCGTTATGTGCTGCGGTGGGGAGGAACAATAGCCGGGTGGTCGATAACAATAACAGGCCAAAGGATATGAAGGGTGCAGAGGTGGAGGAAGGGTCCGGGCCTCTAAGTCTCGTGGATTTGTCGTATTAAATCAAAATAATAGAAGCTTTTGGTTCAGAGGAGAAGAGTCGATCCACCTTAATTACTAAAAGACATACCGTTCAAAAGTTTGGGGTCATCTGGACAGTTTCACACTTTTATCCACGTGGTAACATAACTGCACAAGGGTTTTCTAATCATCAGTTAGCCTTTCAACAGCATTAGCTAACACAATGTAGCATTAGAACACAGCAGTGATGGTTGCTGGAAATGTTCCTCTGTACCCCTATGGAGATATTCCATTAAAAATGTCCAGCTAGAATAGTCATTTACCACATTAACAAAGTCTAGAATGTCTAGACATTCATTTAAAGCTATCTTCACTGAAAAAATACTTTTCTTTCAAAAATAAGAACATTTCTAAGTGACTCCAAACTTTTGAATAGTAGCGTATTTTTGTATTTAAAGTCTGGTCGTTAATCAAACCCCTAAAAACTCAACTCTGGGTCACATATTTAGACATTTTTGCATCAAAATCACTGTATACTATTTCTCAGTTTTAAAAAATTGCCTTAAATAAATATTTTTTTTAAACCAGATTATCTAATTAGTGCAACCGTAGAGACATAAATGACTCAGCTGTGACCAACAAAAGGAAAATATTAATTTTGAGCTGAACTGTAGGCAGTGTTTTCTTGACACATTGTGGAGGCAAGTATGGAAACAAATTTAAAACGTAAATGGTAAAAAAAATCAGGATGAAGTAAAAATATTAATAATAATAATCAAACATATAAAAGGATATAATTTTGCATTTAAATTCACTCTAATTGTTGATCAAACCCCTAAAAATGCATCTGTGGGTTTCAAAGTTAAGTATTTTGATGTCTCTTTAAACATGAAGATCATATTTTTGCATTAAAATCCATTTATTCTAGAGATCTTTTTTTTTTTAAATTGCCAAAAAATATTTTCCTGCAACCAGGCTGTGTAAACTAAATTAAAGTAGTACTTTTCTATGTGATCGTAAAGTCTTAAATGACTCAACTGTGACCAAAAAAATGAAAACAAATACACATTGTTGGCTGAACTGCAGGCAGTGTTTAGTTGACACATTGTGGAGACAAAATAGAAACAAATTTTAAATCTAACTAGTAAAAAAAAATCTGGTGAAAGTAAATTAAAAAACTGTTTTCTTTTTAATCAAATACAAGTTTTGTTTTTGTTTAGAGAAGAAGTGTTGATTAACACAAAAAGACATATTTTCTGTTTTTAAAGTCGTTGATCAAACCCATAAAATCTCAATTATGCGTATCAAAATTAAATATTTTGATGTTTTCAAAAACATAATAATCATGTTTTTGCACCAAAATCACTTTATTCTAGATCTCATTTCAAACAATTTGCCAAAAAAACATACTAAACACGTGATGATTTTAAAGTTGCTCTCTGGTTGTTGATCAAACCCCTATAAACTCATCTCTGCATGTCAAAGTTACATATTTAGACCTTTTTCTCATCATTAAAATCACCCCATTCTGCCTTAAAACTGCCTAAATGTAACTCCATAAGTTGTGATATTGGAGTAATTCAGCCATACATGTTCGAACTGGACACAAATTCAGTAAAAGAATTACGATGCAGAAAGTCCCTGCAAGAAACAGGATTAGTTGTTTGGGTTTGTTAGATATAAAACACCTCAAATTGTCATTGGTATGCTGCAGTTCCACGATGTAAATGCTCATTATTGGTGTTTGCTGCTTATTTCGCTCATGACATGTCTTCCAGCAAACAAAGACTCCACCTGGACATGTTAATGAGGTTAAAAGCTTGATGTTCACCAGAGTAGACCTCGTTATAAAGAGTAGCCACAGATTCTCTACAGACTAGGTCCTGCTGTTTTTATTTATTTATTGTAATGTATCTTTAAGCACTTTAAAGATGTTAACTAAACTTGTAGTTACATTTCCAAATACTGAAATCCCTACACACTAGCTACTGTGTAGGGGAACATCTTGTATGCTTCTGTGTCAGAAATCCTTTGCAATTGTCATTTAACAGAAGCTAGCAACTGGTCTGAAGGCAAATTTTGTTGCTGTGTGTTCATGGACTGTATCTAAAGATGGACAAACCCTCAGAGTCCAGTTTTGCATTGCTAGAGCACCGAAGAATGGTCTGACTGCACTTCATTATCATTCTGCTACTGGGGGAAAACAAATACAGTGACTTGCTTGTATTTCTTTTAATCAATCACAATCACCTTAAGCGGTGCTAATCCCAGAATGCAGTGATGGTGCCCCTGCAAAATAGTGGCCGGGTGTTGTTTTGGCTGAATTCTGTCATTAAATTGGATAATCTACTGGAAAGAGAACAATGTATGACCTACATCTTCGGCAAAGTCTACCATTTTCAACATGTAGCTTGCTGCTTTTATTGTTTCCTGCAGTGAAAAATGGTTTTAAAAGGAAGAAGCTGAATGAAATCACAAAGTATACAGCTGGTGAGTCATACTGAATCTGTATAATATGCATAAATACATCTAATTATAGTCATGGGTTGTATTTTATCAGATGGGGGAAGAGCAGGGATGGGGTTCAAGTGCTTGAAAGTCAAAGCCTTAACTGTGGTATAATTTTCTTGTATAGTTCAGTCGCTGGCTTGTCTATAATGCATTGGTATATTATACAGTCATACATCTGTGGGACATGGAGTGTTCTATGTTGCACCTTTCTTATTAAGTCTTAGGCTGTTGTTACACTCGACTTCTGCAAGGGTCTACATGATGTAAATTTCATCAACCTAAGTCCCTGAGAGTCGATGCACAGCCAAAAAGTTGTTGTCAACAGTTTACCTGGTTGGCGACAATATCTATTCACTGAATATGTAGATACAACATACAGCACATGACTCGAGCAGACTGGAACAGTAGAATAACCCCGTGTTTCTACCCAACTCTGTGTGGTTAGGCGACTCAATCAGAATTCTTTCACTCCGATGACAATTTTTGCGATTCCAATGCACTAATGAAACTCCTTTTGTTTTATTTCTGATGCAGAATTTGCTTTGTGTGCATTAAAAAAATTCCAACTTTTGAGAGACCGGACTGTGCGCCAGGAAGTTGGACCATCCAATTAGCGAACAGGCTAACAGGCTACTCAGCTGCTTGACTATGTTGACAGTCAAATTGCATAAATGTATAGTTAAAAGAAAACTAGTTTAGCTAGTTTAACACATGGTAGCTGTGTAACATATTAAATGCACATGTACTGCATCGGTACATACATCATTTAATGAAATACTTCAAAAGCTAGCTACACAGTTTCAGCATAACCTTCCCTTTTATTACCGACTATGAATCATTGGTTTCATTTATGTCACAGTAATTCTCCATGTACATATTCCGTAAAACTGAACAGTAAAAAATGTTAAAATTAGTCATAATTAAATTCATTCCCTGTGCTGAACTCCGGGGGGCGTAGTTTGTATTTCATACAGAATTACAGACACCGAATAAAGCTGTATGAAAGTTGAAACAGGTAAGTCATATAAAAATAAAAACAACTGTGATACAGTTATCATAATGTCTGTAAACATGTTTATTTCTGCTATAAAGTTGGACATTTTAACATGGGACTGACTCGGTTTTGGAGCCTCAAGTGGACAATCAAGGAACTGCATTATCTGCCATTTAGACTTTTTTTTTGAGAACTGGAGGTTGCTGTGTTGCTTGTATACAGCATATTTTCAAATAAACTTCCCCGTTTGTTCCTGTTGTGGTATCTTATGCACACATTATAACTGAGTGAAATGTGTAAATAATAACAGAGTGAATGAGTTTGCCCACCAATCCAGAAGGGAGCAACCCCCTGATGGTAAACACACAGACAGAAGAAATGCAGCAGCCATCCCCAGAGTAATAAAACTGAGGCCCTTCAGTCATCAGTGGACATCCTGTCGGCTTTTTATATGTCACAGATAATGAAATCCCCTCCTGGTAAATCTTTTCTGACCTTTTTTTACTTGCTGTGTATCCATATGATTTTCTGTTCCTCCTCCATCAGCCTACCTATATTTTCCCCCAGTTTGAGTATTAAACTTGAACTGCATCCTTCCCCATCACTGCTCTACTCTTAGTGACTCTCATAAATCCATCAGAGCTGAGTGGACTGATGTTGATGCGGTGATTTTGCAACTACAGTAACAAGCATCGCTGCTGGAGAGTATGCTTCTTGGAAAAACAGTTTTGCTCTACATCAGGGCACGGCAGTTAGAAGAGGATTTTGGTTTTGTTTGGCAAGAAAAAGATAGTAAATACAGATGTATTAGTTTTTTTCTTTTTGGCTGCCTCCTTTGTTTCTGTCAAAGTTTTTCATGTACATGGCATAAGATAAATCACTTCAGGTTCATAAACACCACAGGGCATTGTGTGGGAAGCAAAACAAGTAAATTAAATAGCAAATTAGTCGTACTTACCCTTTCAAATCAGGAGTTTTAAGTGTTTTCTGTTCACTCATTACTAAAAGGCACATTTTGATTTGTGGTTTCTCTTTTTTACCCTCAAGTGCAACATGTAGAGATGAGTTACTATGGGGGTATTATTGTAGCAAAACTATTTGTCAGTGAGAATCGAGAGTTGTCTGTCTGTATTTCAATCCATGTGTCCGAAGTGAGATTTGTCAATGTGTAAAACAATTTGTCTATGTGAACTGAGATTTGTCAATGCGAACCGGAATCTTCAAAAGTCGTCTGAAAATGTATCTGTCTGTAAATAGGTTTTCAAATGTATAAAAAATATGCCAATCTGTATTAAAATTTGTACATGTAATACGATTTGTCCATGAGTACAAAGAGTTGTCCATGAGTAAAAGGAGTTGTCAATGCGTACAAAGACATTCACAGTTGAAAAATTTACGTATCCCACGACACATCAGCAGAAAATACAGACAAATCACCAGTTATGAGTCGTTCGGTTTCACAATTGGCTGTTCTATTTTCACGAGACTTTTGCTACACTTCTGCCGTGAGTGAGATTCGTATCTGAAAAACGTCTGGGTTTTAGCTCCCTGACCTCAGGCTCACTGGCTCGTCCATGCTTTCGCTTTATATGGAAATTGGGGATAAGAGAGTGAAAAATTTCAAGGGGTCTGAATACTTTCCATACTCACTGTATATTATCCTCAAGCGTTGTCTTCATGATCGTTTTCTAGTAGGATTATAATTATTTTCATTCTGTTACTGTTATTTATCTTTTGCTGCTACTGTAGAAATTCCAGCTAGCAGCTAGCTGTGCGCGGGGCTAATGCTAACATGCCAACTAATCATTAGCAGCGCTGTTTGTAGTTCCTGTTCGATTCTGTACGGATGGCTATACAGATTCAATTTCTAAGGCTCTGTTAAACACCGTTTTTGGAGCTCCGGATAGTGAAGCTAATGCCAGCAGTGCATGGTGATTGGTGGCTTCAACCGGGAGCATTTCTTCTAAATCGCTGTGGCTGCAGAACAGCTGCGGACGGATGGTATCCGAGCGCTGCCTGCACACTCAGACTGAGTACTTACTGCTGTTATGGCAAAGAAAATTACTAAACGGCATATAAAAACAGCTCTCCCATGGACAGGGAACGGCAGGCATATAGGTGGTGTGGTCTGTGGAATTTTTAAAAAAATATTATCTTAATAATCTGAGATAATGGATGTCAGATTTGCATGACCTATTATCATTAAAATGTACACAGGCTTGAAATATTTTACTGCCCATCTAAGTAAAATAGAATACATAAAAGTATAATTTTTAACCAAATTATTAAACTAATGAACTTTTCACAATATTATTATTTATTGAGATTCACTAGATTTCTAATCCACTTGTCATAGTCATATTTTTATCAGTTGTTTCTTTGCATTGAAATCCTTTTTGATGTTCTTGTTGCTTCTTCAGAAGACCTTCGGATCAGAGAAATACAAACTAGAAGCTCTGTGTCAATGTCAGGTGCAGCAATTTATATCCTAAAGTAAATCAACCAGGTTAGAGGCTATTGCAGTACATGGTTTTTGTGTTAAACTGTACTTTACACACAGATTTAAGGTGTTCATTCATCTCCTCACCCCTTATGGATAGTCAGGTGAAGTTAAATAGTACATTTTAAAGCTTTACAGGAAAACATAGGTTAAATAATTTTCAGCATTCTGCTGAACTGTTGCTACAAAGTGGGACTTTTGTTAAAACCTATACCCACAGTAATACCTCTCTTTATTTTGTTCTGTGACAGATGGGATGGCCCTGTAAATTCTAGTATTAGTTACATGATGGCCAAAACATACAGCTACAGAAGAATGGAAGTGGTTGTGCAGTCCCCAGGAGTGGCAGAATTTAAAGAAAGATGGCCTCCCCTCTTCGAACCATTCCAGGTAAATCATTTCTCGTTTTACTGTTCCTGAACCTACACTTATTTTAAACAGTAATAAGGATTGCATAAAATTCAAAGGCTGTGTTTACACCTCCTCAAAGTCCCAAACACCTGCTGTCGTTCAGATCAGTGGAGTTCCCCTACAGTCAACATTGATGTCCCAGCTGGACAGGTACACTCCAAAGCTCCTGCAGCTGTTCGATGCAATGGGAGGAGCAGAGGGTCAGCACATCAAGAACATGCTGATGGAGCTGATACAGGTAAGGCAAGAGGGGTTTATTAAGCCCCAAAACATACAACCACACTGAAATCTCAAAACTACTCAGACACGATGGGGTTTACTTTCCAAATGACAGTAGGTTTAGTTTCTGTTTTGTTGGTTTATTTTTGTTTATTTATTGTATGTTGTATGTTCCTTGTTTCCCATCCTCCTGCTCACTCTCCATCTTCCCCTCCCTCTACCTGTATTTTTCTACCTCTCTACCTCCTCTGTCCCTCTCAACCTGCCCAGCCAGCAGGCAGATAGTTCCCCCCACATAAAGAGCCAGGTTCTACTTGAGGTTTTTTCGCTGTTAAAGGAGTGTTTTCCTTGCTACTGTTGCCTTTGGGCTGCTCTGGGGGTTCAGGCATATGGGTTCTGTAAAGCGTCTTGAGACAATTTGATTTCTAATTGGTGCTATGTAAATAAAATTGAATTGAATTAATTTATTATTTCAACAAATGAGACATTCCATCCTAACTGTGTTCTCTTTGTATGTCACTCAGGGAACAACAGAGACACATATACACGAGGAACTGAAAGGTTGAGAATCTACACTTGCCAGGAGCAAGAAGCTGCTGGTATTCTCATCGAGGATGTCCTAGTGCTTCCTGGTCTTGAAACTCCAGCAAGAGCACGCTGCCTACTCCCCGGATTAACATATGCCCTAAATCTGGAATATACACCCAAACTCTCTGACATTTGAGGTCTTCTAAAGACTTTGTTGTACTGGACTTGCTGCAGCCAAAACCAACAGCAAGCTTCTTGCCTAAGCTGGTTCACCATGAACAGTTTTAGCTCCTGTTCAACAACGTCATACCTGGGTTTCAAAGACAGCTGTGGAGCTTAATGGAGAGCACCCACCAACAAGTCAACTGTTCTTTTGTTAATTGTCCTTGTAGGCAGGTGTAGGTGGAGTTTATGACAAATGTTTTCATTGTGAAGATTTTATCAGCTGCAGGTCAGAATTTGTATTCTGTAAATTGTTGAAGTGTTCTAATATGAATCTCAAAATCAAAAACTTTGTTTTGTTATCATACCTTTGGGCATATGTACATATGCTAAAAACACTGTTCTGTTCAGCACCTGAAGATCAGGTCACAGTTTACTTTGATCTATTTTAGTTTTTAAAACGAAAATCGTATTTAAACAGTTAAGAACTGTGAAGTTGCAGAAAATGGTTTTGATTAATAAATGTTGGACACAAATACTTTTCTTTCTTCAATGTACCAAAATTTATTGTTTTTTCATACTAATTTTATAAAGAAATTTAAACTTTCAAAACATGCAAAAGATTTTTTTTTAATCAATAAGATTGAGTGTATGACATCATCTTACTTTATTTAATTAAGTATGATGTCATTAACAACTGACTGTTTTTTAAGTTAGTTAAACTCAATATACTCAAAACTTTTAACTTGGTGAAATACAGATTTTTGAGTTTTCCTAAATCGAAAAAACAAGAAGTTCACTAAACTACTAAAAAGTGGTTGGAAAATGTTGCCTCATTTTTTTTGCATTTTTTTTGCGAGAATCGTAATCTTTTCTCACTTGTCCTTTTAACTGGTTGATGTTCTTCTTGAGATACTGTCATTTAAACATTACCTCAAATGCCTTTAATGTGTGAAAAATGTGCCGGAAGTGGAAAAACAGGCTTTTGAGTTTTTTTAATTATCTGAAAGTACTTGATATTAATAAAAATATACAAATACAGTTATATCTATCCATATTTTGTGCTATAAAAAATTATACAATTGAGACATGGTTGAGCAGAAAATATTCAAACAAATTTCAGATTTCAGCAGTTTATAGTAACATGACGTTAACACTTTGGAGTTTCTGAGGAAACATCCATGTAGTTTTGCAGCAATACTGTCCAATATGCTTTATAACACAATTCAGAACAGGTTGTAACACTCAGTGCTGTTGTTTTATGATAACCGGTTCAATATTTAGGGCTGCACAGTGGTCTAGTGGTTAGCACTTTCGCCTTGCAGCAAGAAGATCCCCGGTTCATGTCCCGGTCTGGGATCTTTCTGCATGGAGTTTGTATGTTCTCCCTGTGCATGTGTGGGTTTTCTCCGGGTACTCCAGCTTCCTCCCACAGTCCAAAAATATGCTGAGATTAATTGATGATTCTAAATTGCCCGTAGGTGTGAATGTGATTGTTTGTCTGTATATGTATCCCTGAGACAGACTGGTGACCTGTCCAGGGTGTCCCCTGCCTTCACCCGAGTCAGCTGGGATAGACTCCAGCACCCCCATGACCCTAGTGAGGATAAAGCGGTGTATAGAGAATGGATGGATGGATGGAAGACAGACAGGACTTCAGCTTCTCTTAAGGATTTGGAGAGAGCTGTAGGAGAAGTAAAGAAGGGGAAGTTCATACGTCAGGTGGCAGATGAAGATGGACAGAATGACTTTTCAGCCCATCAGGTCATACATGAACAAATGGAGACAGATCTTACATTATATGAGGTGTAAAATTTCTACACCAGTGTTTCAGCATTTTAAATTAACCCAAATCCATCCACTGTGTGCTTTCTTTACAGTAAATATGACAGTTAAATGGTTGTATTTATATAGCGCTTTTATCCAAAGCGCTTTACATGATACATCACATTCACCCATTCACACACACATTCACACACTGATGGCGGGAGCTGCCATGCAAGGCGCTAACCACGACCCATCAGGAGTAATTAGGGGTTAGGTGTCTTACTCAGGGACACCTCGACATGAGCACGATGGCCCAAGGATCAAACCGGCAACCTTTCAATTACAAGACGACCACTCTACCCACTGAGCCATGCCGCCCCCGGCAGTTAAAAGTTAAAAAAATAACTGCTGCTTTGTTTACATTTAAACGAAGTAGTGCTGAGACTGCTGTCAGAATGAGACTACCTTGATTTCATTGCATTGAAAAAACACCACCATTCATCCAATCTGATTCAAACTCCCCACTGCACTTGCTCAGGACCCCTGCAATACCCCTACCAAGTTTGAGCATGATCTGATGTACCGTTGTCAAGATATGCAATGGTTTCTATGCAGAATGAACACCTCTAACAAATAGTTCTAAATTAGGCATTCTGGAATTCATGCTGCATTATTTAAATCTGTGTGCAGACAGTTGTGGACAGTGTCTTACGGATTTCAGCAGGACAACAGGACTACATTGAAACTAGCAGGACATCGAGATTAAACTCAACGTCAACCTTTCAACAAAGTCCAAAGAACCCAACATTTTTGAGGTAAGTGACTTCACTGTTCCGTTTGATGAAGCAAACACCAGAGGAAACATTCAGAAGGCAGTTTTAAGATCGATTTTTCTACAACTCTGTCCAATTTGTAATGAAATCCATGAGTCAGAACAGGATGTAACACTCAGTTTTGTACTTGTCTTGTAATTTTTAACATCTTGTTATTAAAAAGTAAGATCTCAGCAGTGTGGAAGGGAAATGATGTGTTCAGGTTTGGTCATAACTGGATAAAACCAACCAGTACTCATGTAAAGAGCAGGACAAACATTTTTGTTAAGACAAAATTTGGTTTTAAAGCTCCAAACTTGGAATAATTTGACTATAACCATGGGTTGTTGCTAGAGGTACGGACCCGTACCCGTAGCCTGTGGACTACGGATACGGCACTTGCCATTTGCCAATCAGATACGCGAGATCTGGTCACGTGACTCCCGGTAGACGCTAGCTGTACGGACCCGTAGCATCGGTACGACAGGTACGGACCCTAAACCTGACCCTAACACTAACCCTAACCTTAACCTTTGCTTACCTTTCAACAGTTTGCAGTGGTTAGCAGCTTCTTGACTCGCGAGACTCGGGTACGGGTCCGTATCTGTCTGGCAAATGGAAAGTGCCGTACCCATAGCCTGTGGGCTACGGATTATGCATTATTTATATAAATTAGTTATATTGGTTTATTCCACCCAACTACTTCCTATCCAATTTTGTAAAATTTTAAGGTTTATTCCCCTAAAATGCTTTTTTAAGTCTATATAATTTAAAGGTTTATTCCACCAAATATACAATTTTCTCTCCAAGTACTGAAGTGCTGAAGCTTTATAGGTTATTGCACCTAAAAAGTACTTTCTGTCTTAACAACTAAAGGTTTAAAAAAGTTTATTCTGAGCAAAATACTACATTCTTTCCAAGTATGTAAAGTTTTAAAGTTTTTCCTACCGACTACTAGGACTACTTTCTGTCCAGCAGTTTAACTTAGATTGGACTTGCATGTGGGCAGTTTGTGTAATTAGCTAAATTAGTTCATTATAAGGTAAAACAATGATAAAGTCACACTATGGCCTTTGTAGTAAGTAGATTCAAACAGATATATGAAAGGTTGGAGAGGTAAGATAAGTCACACTAGAGAGAATGCTGTGGACTTACAGTGGGTACAGAAAGTATTCAGACCCCTTGGAATTTTTCACTCTGTGTCATTGCAGCCATTTGCCAAAATCAAAAAAGTTCATTTTATTTCTCATTAATGTACACTCAGCACCCCATCTTGACAGAAAACATAACACATTCATAACAGTTTGTTTTTAATTTACTTGATCTAAGTTGTTGTGTTATTAATATCCCTATATATTGTGCCAACATATACAAATGCAATTTATTTTTCAAGCAAGCACTCATGATATATATGGCAGTACAGTGTATGACTGTTTGAAGGAGGTACAACTGAAACAAAAGTGCTGGTAAACAGTGCAACAGTACAGTCACTGTGGGTTTTGAGGTCAGGAAGTCTGACTTGAGTTGACATTTCCAACTGGGAACTTCCTAGTTCTAAGGAAATTAGCGAATATTATATGGCTCCTATGAAAAGTACTCATCCCTGTTGAAAGACTGCCTACTTTTATTGCTTTTCAACATTCGGTCATGGCCAATTTTATTCAACATTTATGACTAGAATTTAAAAAAAAACAAAAGAGTCTGTCATATCAAAGTGAAAGCAGAGCTCTGTGAAATAATATCACTTCATTAAAAATATACTGTGCAACCAGTACCTGTTCATCAGCAGTCAAAGCTTTGCTAGAGAGCATAAAAAAGAAATCTCAACTGTAGTTCATCATGGTGTGAAGCACAGTGGTGGCAGCATCATGATGTGAAGCACGGTGGTGGCAGCATCATGGTGTGAAGCATGGTGATGGCAGCATCATGATGTGAAGCACGGTGGTGGCAGCATCATGATGTGAAGCACGGTGGTGGCAGCATCATGGTGTGAAGCACGGTGGTGGCAGCATCATGGTGTGCAGCATGGTGGTGGCAGCATCATGGTGCTTCTCAGTAGCAGGTCTTGCAGAGCTTCGAAAGACAGAACATAAAATGAATGCAACAGAGTATGAAGAAACACTGGTGGAATCTGATGCAGTCTGTAAGAAATCTGAAACTTTGTTTTCCAGCAAGACGATAAAAAGAAAACAGCTGAAGATACACAGAAATGGTTTAAAGACAACAAGGTGAACATTATGAAGTGGTCAAGTCAAACCTCAGATCTCAATCTAATCGAAGACCAGCGGCTTGATGTGAAAAGTTGCTGTTTACTCACGTATTTAATGTAACCTGGTAGAGTTTGAGCAGTATTTTCAAAGACAAGATCTATCCTCAGAGACTCAGTGCTGTAACTGCACCCAAAGGTGCACCTAAGGTTTCTTTTACATTCCACATACTGACTGCTGCTGCTGCTCCCTGAGGCCTCTTTCTGCTGCCACACCCCTTTACTAACCGAGCACACGGTTCATCTGCCTACTTGGTTATTCATGTTGGGCCGGTGCCAAGAGCAGCCTCTGCAGTTTGCGCTGCACAGTCAGCATGGCTCTAAACATCCCAGGACTGATCGCTACCATCGTCTTCTACCTGCTAGTGCTTGGGATCGGCATCTGGGCGTCCATCAAATCCAAAAAGGATGAAAACCGGATGCAGGCTAATCATGCAGACATGGTTCTGCTTGGAAACAGGAAAATCAGCTTAGTAGTCAGCATCTTCACCACCACAGGTGAGCTGTTTTTTGGACCATGCGGCACTAGGTGGGTTATATTTGTCTATACAGTCATGAAAGTATTCAGACCCCATTGTGTTTCTTAGATGTATTTTTTGAATTAATTTGGGATTTTTTGCCATCAGTCTACTATGAATAACCCAGATTTTAAAGATCTGTGCAAATTTACTAAAAATCCCAAACTGAAATCTGTCATTTGCAAAAGTGTTGAGATCCAGCTTGGTTAAACTGTTCTTGAAATGTGCCTCTATCTTGTTCAACATCATGAACATGTTTCAGGTACAGCTTTTTAAATGGCCAAATGCATATATACATGGGAATGTGTCTTCACCCCTGACTGCCTGTTTGTAATAAAAATAACAAATTAAAGCTGCAAGCAGCGATGGACGGGTCCTCGCATCCACGCTGGTCGTGAATCCACGCACGTCCACCAGGTGGCGCTGTGACTGAGAGTGTATGTCGGCCTCTGAATCGCATCTGGACCAGAGTCCAATCATACATTTAAAATTTCAGCCAGACTGTAGCATGTTCAGAGCAGTTATAGAGCATTTCCTGTCTATCCACCAGGTGGCGCTGTAACTCAGAGTGTATTTCACACAGTGGATGTGATGAGGGTTGGACTCTGATCACTCATGAAAAGTTTCAGGCTGATTTGATCATGTAGAGGCCAGTTATACAGCATTTACTGTCCCTCCATCAGGTGGCGCTGCGACTGAGAGTGTCTGTTGGCCTGTAGATGTGATCAGGATTGGATTGTGATCACACATGGAAAGTTTGAGGCAGATTGGAGCATGCAGAGGAGAGTTATACAGCAGTTGATGTTTCATGGCGAAGCATCAAAACGCTGATGGTCGCCATGGCCACGCCATTTGGCTTCTGGTTAAACTTTTGATAACTTTTCCAAACCAAGTCCTGCTGTGTGGACTGACAAAATTTCAGGTCTCCTGGAATTATCCCCTAGGAGGTATTAACTCTCAAAAATGAGAAAAATCATCAAAAATCTCACAATTAATCCAAGATGGCCGACTTCCTGTTGGGTTTAGGACATGGCTCCAAGAGGCTTTTTTGTGCGTCCTGATGTGCTCTATAAGCCTCCCAAATTTCATGGATGTAGGTGAAACGTGCTGGGGGGGCTGTTTGTTAAAAATACTGTAGGGGGCGCTATAGCATGTGCAGTGCCGAGATGCATACAGTGTTGTTCCTTGGGTCAATGGTGATGTGTGTGGTAATTTTTGTGAGCATTGGAGTATTCCTAACCTGTCAGAAAGGGCTTTGTTTTTCATGGCGATATTTGGTTGCTACGGCAACAGCGTTGCATGAAATGTCACACCCTTCACAGTGTGTGATTGTCAAGAGGTGAAGACTCGACTGACCAATTTCCAGCATGATATCACCAAGTTTGGGGCCATTGTACCTGAAAATATAAGGCCTTAAACTTACTATTACCAACAGGTGGCGCTATGACTTTTTCAAAATTTATGAGTGTGGATGTGTTCAGACTGGACCTGGTATCCAGCATGTGAAGTCTGAGGCAGATAGGATGTTGTTCAGCTGAGATATGAATCGTTAAATTTTCATGGCGAAACATGGAAATTGGTTTGGCCGCCACAGACACGCCCTTTGATGACAAGTCACCATTTTCACTGGGATGCATCATCAATGTGTTTAGGCTGTTGTCACTGCATTTGAAGTGAATATGATCAACTGGGTAACAATAGGGCATGAAAGTGTAAAAGATGTCTATTTCCTGAAACCACAAGGTGGCGCTATGACTGTCAATGAATATCCCTATGTGGATGACATCAGGACAGGACTGTCATCATACATGTAAAGTTTCAGGCAGATTGGAGCATGTTGAGAAGAATTAGACACCACTTCCTGTTTCATGGCGAAGGATCAGTTGTTTGAGGCTCCGCCATGGCCACACCTTTTGGCTTCTGGTTGAGTTTTTGATAACTTTTCATCAGAAAGGTCTGGTGCATGTACTGGCCAAATTTCAGTTCTCTCAGACTTATCCACTAGGAGCTATAAATTTTGACAAATGTACAGCAAATTCAAGATGGCCGACTTCCTGTTGGGTTTAGGGTGTGGCTGTGATTGACTTTTTGGTGTGTCCTGATGTGGTGCATATGCCCACCAAATATTGTAGCTGTAAATAAAACATTGTGGAAGTTGGCCTAATGACCACTGTTTCAATTTTGCAGGTGGCGCTATAGAGCCATTTTTTCACACATATGCGCAACTCCCATAAAATATCAAATTTTTCGCCAGTCCTGATGTGCACGCCAAATTTCACGCGTTTTGGTTCATGATAAGGCTGCCAAAAAGGCAAGTCATTTCCCGAGGAGCGATTAAGTTTGAAAAATTTACAGCAAATTGAAGGTGGCCGACTTCCTGTTGGGTTTAGGGCGTGGCTGTAATTGACTTTTTGGTGTGTCCAGATGTTCTGCATATGCCCACCAAATATTGTAGCTGTACATGAAACATTGTGGCAGTTGGCCTAATGACTACTTTTTCAAGTTTGCAGGTGGCGCTATAGAGCCATTTTGCCACGCACATGCGCAACTCCCATAAAATATCAAATTTTTCGCCAGTCCTGATGTGCATGCCAAATTTCACGCGTTTTGGAGTATGATAAGGCCGCCAAAAAGCCAATTTACTTTACGGGAGAAAAAAAAAAAATAATAATAATAATAATAATAATAATAAACCCTAGGGTTTCAATAGGGTCCTTGGCACCGCTGGTGCCTTGGACAGTCGGTGCCCTGGCACCGCCTGTCCTTCGCACCCTCGGTGCTCGGACCCTAAATATATGCATATAAGTAGAAATAAAATAGTTGAAATAGAACTGTTTAATTGAGCATTTTTTTTACCTCAAAATGCACCAGATTGCAGGAAAATGACTCATTTTTTTCCGCTATCACTGACACAGAAATTTGTGGCTTTTTGTGGCTCATTGTTATTCTTATGAGGGAGCCACAGTGGGTCTTCATTTCAAATTCTTGGTGCAAGCATAGCATTCCCACTCAAATCAAACAGCTTTAGTACAAAGCAACTCAGGGAGTAAAATGAAAAATTACAAAAACACAGATACACACGTGGACAAAATTGTTGGTACCCCTCAGTTAAAGAAGGAAAAACCCACAATTCTCACTGAAATCACTTGAAACTCACAAAAGTAACAATAAATAAAAATGTATTGAAAATTAAATAATCAAAATCAGCCATCACTTTTGAATTGTTGATTAACATAATTATTTAAAAAAACAAACTAATGAAATAGGGCTGGACAAAAATGATGGTACCCATAACTTAATATTTTGTTGCACAACCTTTTGAGGCAATCACTGCAATTAAACGATTTCTGTATTTGTCAATGAGCGTTCTGCAGCTGTCAACAGGTATTTTGGCCCACTCCTCATGAGCAAACAGCTCCAGTTGTCTCAGGTTTGATGGGTGTCTTCTCCAAATGGCATGTTTCAGCTCCTTCCACATATGTTCAATGGGATTCAGATCTGGGCTCATAGAAGGCCACTTTAGAATAGTCCAACGCTTTTCTCTCAGCCATTCTTGGGTGTTTTTGGCTGTGTGTTTTGGATCGTTGTCCTGTTGGAAGACCCATGACCTGCGACTGAGACCAAGCTTTCTGACACTAGGCAGCACATTTCTCTCCAGAATGCCTTGATAGTCTTCAGATTTCATCGTACCTTGCACACTTTCAAGACACCCTGTGCCAGATGCAGCAAAGCAGCCCCAAAACATTACTGAGCCTCCTCCATGTTTCACCGTAGGGACAGTGTTCTTTTCTTCGTATGCTTGGTTTTTGAGTCTATGAACATAGAGTTGATGTGCCTTACCAAAAAGCTCCAGTTTGGTCTCATCTGTCCAAAGGACATTCTCCCAGAAGCTTTGTGGCTTGTCAACATGCATTTTTGCAAATTCCAGTCTGGCTTTTTTATGAGTTTTTTTCAGCAGTGGTGTCCTCCTTGGTCGTCTCCCATGAAGTCCACTTTGGCTCAAACAACGACGAATGGTGCGATCTGACACTGATGTACCTTGGCCTTGGAGTTCACCTTTAATTTCTTTGGAGGTTGCTCTGGGCTCTTTGGATACAATTCCAACGATCCGTCTCTTCAATTTGTCATCAATTTTCCTCTTGCGGCCACGTCCAGGGAGGTTGGCTACTGTCCCGTGGGTCTTGAACTTCTGAATAATATGAGCCACTGTTGTCACAGGAACTTCAAGCTGTTTAGAGATGGTCTTATAGCCTTTACCTTTAAGATGTTTGTCTATAATTTTTTTTCGGATGTCCTGGGACAATTCTCTCCTTCGCTTTCTGTTGTCCATGTTCAGTGTGGTACACACCTTTTCACCAAACAGCAGGGTGACTACTTGTCTCCCTTTAAATAGGCAGACTGACTGATTATGAGTTTGGAAACACCTGTGATGTCAATTAAATGACACACCTGAGTTAATCATGTCACTCTGGTCAAATAGTTTTCAATCTTTTATAGAGGTACCATCATTTTTGTCCAGGCCTGTTTCATTAGTTTGTTTTTTTAAATAATTATGTTAATCAACAATTCAAAAGTAATGGCTGTTTTTGATTATTTAATTTTCAATAAATTTTTATTTATTGTTACTTTTGTGAGTTTCAAGTGATTTCAGTGAGAATTGTGGGTTTTTCCTTCTTTAACTGAGGGGTACCAACAATTTTGTCCACGTGTGTAGCCAGCTCTCCAAAAAAGCCACCACGATAAATCTGTCTCATGACTCAAACTCAATTCAAACCGCTGCAAAAACCCAGTAAATAAGCAGCGGAAGAAGAAAATATCACAATATGAAGCCTTCTTTTATTACCTTTCTTGTTTGTAGACTGGAAACATTTATTATCATTATAATTATCATTATTTTCTTTATTAATTCAAGTGAAATTCTGCCATGGATGGATAATCCGGGTCATGACCTCCTCTTCTTCTGTGGTGTTTCTTGGAAGAGTTCGATTTTGCTACGTTGTGTTTACCGCCTCCTAAACAAACGGCGTGCAGCCATTCATTCTTTTGCCTTCTTTCATTAATACAATCTCAGCAAATACCCAATGAACATGTCAAAAAGAAAAGCAACCGACATCAGAGCTTTTTTCACAACGCAGAAATGCAACGTAAGTGCCATCTAACAGCAATAGCACTGATATTTGTACAGTTACTGTACAATAACTCCATGAATATAATGGAGTATACCTTGTGGTTTAGCTAGCAGGACCAATTTGACTACCATTACTGTCATCAACAACTTCAGTTAATAAATGACAACTGAAACATTTTGGCCTTATGAGCCATTTTATCAAAACTCTGTCCATCCATACAGCCACGCTCTGGCTTTCACTGAGGCAAATTAAAACAATCTGGTAATCCTTAATAATCACCACTAGATGTCCTTAAATATCTTTAGACTCAACACGCTAACATACCAAATATAAACAAGCCAGCAAAATCTCACTGTGACCTGAGATCAAAATGTAAGAGCCCTGTGTACATCTTTATACAAAGACGAGTTTCTTTAGTTTCAGTAGCACCACATGGTGCTATCCCAGGGACGATAATTATTAGTGATAATTAACGTCAGCTCTGCTCCATCCCGACTGAGGTATTGCTAAGATAAGGCCGAACAGCTTCAAAATGTTGTTCCAAAAGTGCTGAAATTCATCTGGCATCCCATATTCTAACTGGATTTGGTATTATTATATCAGGAATAATGCACATTTTCCTGACAGAGCGTTTTACTCATGGCAAATTGTACCATTAGTACATTTGGTATGATAGTGTGTTCAGTGTAGTTATTCAGACATCCACTCGTCAAAACAAAACAACCGCCCCCCCTTGCATATGTTTATTAAATATGATAATTACAGGGTTAAACAAACAAACAAGTTTTCAAACTCACCACAGCCATTGTCAGATGGAAATGCACACCCTGGGTCTGAGCTTCCACTTGGCACAGGCGCAAATTTAGCATCTGCACGTTTTTTTTAACCTCACAAAGGTGTGCTGCATGTCTGTGCGACTCTCGGCCGAGTGCGGATGGTGCGTTCAGGAGCGTCGGAATTTTCTATACTACTGAAAATAACTGGGGTTACAACGGCTTACATGTGAAGAATTTGAATGTGTTGGAGACAAAATGACCCCTGACAAAAAGTGGGGGGACACATCCCCACCGTCCCCCCCTAAACTGACGCCTATGCTTTGGAGTATATCAATTAAGTGGAGAGTTTTCAAATACCATCCTACAGTGTTTTCACGCAGTACGACATAGTTATCTGATAAAGCATGTGAAATAAACATAACTTTTATTAGTTATTTTTACAAAAAGGGGGGAAAAAACCCTGGAATTCCAAAAGGTTCTGAATTTGTTTCCATGCTTGTCTCCTTTCTCTCATGTGTAAACAAAGCCTGCAATTCAGCCTAAAAATCACAGAATTTTTCACTTTTTACAGAATCTCTTTACTGCTAACAGGTCATTTTTGGCAATTTTTTAAATAAGACATATAGAATAAAGAGATTTCAATGAAGTATCTTAAATTTAAGCTTAGATGTGGATACTTTTCTCAACTGAACAACAGATGAGTAGTTAAAGGACTGCTGAGAAGTTGAAAATCGGACAATTTTTTCTATTTTATAGTTTCTGCCTCTTATAAATTGGATTGTATTGGTGTTCTTTCTTTCAAACCTTCTGAGTGGGGGTTAACCACATGTTGAAAATCAGATGAACTGCAGTAGGATTGATACATAATTATTTATAATTGTTGCGTAGCCACGGAATTGATTTTACTGCACTCGTTAAGTAAAAGGGGCACCACCCTGTTTTTTTTCTTCTCTTTTTTTTTTGTCTGCATATCCGCTCACAAATGACACCAACCACCCATGGTGTCATTGCTTAAGCTTCATGCAATTTTTTTTTTCTTCTTTGTGACTGTGACCATCACCTGCCCTCATGGCAAATTAACCTATCATGTTTATTTCAAGCTGTTTCCTACATTATGCCATTGAGGGCTGTGCACACCCAAGTGAAACATAAAACAAACACAGGACAGACAGAAAGGTGAGGCATAGACAGTGTTCTAAGAGAAAAGGTGCATTTTATTTGTTTGTACTCTTTAATTCACACCTTGAAACCAGTTACAAATCTAAAACCCTTCACAAACACCAAATACGACAAAATCCCAACTGGATCAATCATGAAGATGTCAGGAGACCACAAGAAGGATAGATAAAGCAGAGTGAGATCCACAGACACTAACCCAGCAACCTCCATTGACTCAGCGACCGGAGGAACAAACTCTATAGAGTTTTGGTAGGTGCTGGTGTGGTGGGTCATGCATGCATGAAAACCTCCACCAAAAGGAGGGAACTGTCTCCCCCAGCCCAAAGAGGCCCACACCGCCCCCCCGCAGGAGCTACAGAGCGGAGACCCAGCCCAGGAGCCCGGAGTTTAACTGACGCTCGCCAGGTAATGAAATTATAGTTTTTGCGGTTGCCACCAGGTGGTGCCTAGTGCCTGTCAACTCTTTAGAAATGTTCACTTGGGGTTTCTAAATGAGATTTTCTGCTTAAAACACATGCAGAAGAAAAAAATATAAAAAAAATGACCATATATATGTAGGAACCCAGAAAAAGGCCTTTGGAATGCCATGGAACATGACAAACCCAGATAACAACAGAACTCTCTCCTCTTTCCACAGAAAAACAACCCCATATCTGGGGACATGGGACATTTGTATTTCTGTGTGTTTTCATTCACAGGAAAAGGACTTTCAGACCTTCTGCCGAGGGATGGAGATCCCTACACTTGGAAGAACCTTTTTGAGAGATAATGACTTTCCCTTTTATGCTATGAATGCTTTGTTTAATCAACGTTCATGCTAAAACCCCTTTCCCCTGGAATGCTCTCTCTGGTCCCATCTCTGACTTTCACCACAGGCTCAAATAACAGTCGTAAACTTTATGGCCCTGCTGGAGGCTGGAGCACAGAGAGACACACTTTCTTTAAGGAACAAAGAACCTCTTCAAAATTCATATTTCTGAGATGTATCTTGTGTTTTCAGGTTTACCAAAGTTACAAAAAGGATCTCATCTCTAACATATCCAAAAATGACACTCCTATCTTTTACAGAAGTGAATTTATTGATTTTGTGATGTTTAATCTAATTTCATCTTTTATTCCTCCTGTCCAGGTTGAAACCATAGACTGTATATAAAGATGGACGTAGCATCTGGCTCCAGAATTGAAGCCAACCCGGAAGTGTCAAAAACTTGCAATATCCCGCCGTCTGCTAGGGTTGGCTCCAAAAAGCTTTTGCTCCATTGACCCCAATTCATTTTTGGAAAAAATAAAATTTGATAGACTGATTTTCTACAGCTCAGGATTTTTTCCCGTTAGTTTTCATGGTCAAAATGAGAGATCAGGTGGCCGATCTTAAAATAAATCAATACTGACTTTTAAATAAATCGTTAAAGTTGGCGGAGCCAGGAGGCGTGGCTATACTTGATTGACAGTCCCATTGACTGGTCCTGCCCCAAGTTGCTCTCCGGTCCAGTCTGTTTGATGACGCTTTTTACGTCACTGGCTCCAAAAAATCCAAAATGGCGACTGGGAAGTAGCAAAATCCGGGCTTCATTTTCTCGGCGCTGAAACCAACGGGTGACGTCACGGTTAGTTTACGCCTGGTTGAAACTAGTGAAAATTGTGTTTATTCATTACCATATGTATGACATGTTATCATATCTTCACTGTGACATATATCTTTAATATCCAAAGCACATACATAGGTTTTTATTGATTTAAATAATTCAATATATTCGTTAACCTGCACACTTAGGAACATGTGGTCAAGTCTACTTAAGGGGATTATGGTGAGAGATAGACAGATCGCTTAATCGTTTTAATATCACATATTTTTAATCCATTTTGGACCATCTCTCCTCTCTGCTCTCTTGAGAACAAAGAAGGGGTCATGTTACTAGTCAGAGTTCGCGCCGAAGCTGCTCTCTCCACCCAGGTCCTCTCCTTAGCTGGACCCACAGATAAATTCAGCTGAAGCCCCCACCTCTAGCTCTTCTTCATTTTACTCTCTGGGGAACTCCATGTCAGGAGTATCTCTCATATTCTTATCTAAAGGCGCATCTCTTTCTATCTTCTAAAGTTTCTTTGTTTCAAAGTTTAACTATTTATCTTTTAATTTTTGTAACATTAAATTAGACATTTTTGCTCACTTTTAAACCGAACTTATTCTGATTTTTGACAAAGAACTGATTAAGCATTTATTTCTTTTAATTTGGCGGCTTTCCATCAAGCTTCCGTTTTTGTTTTTTTTTACTTGGCTAAAATACCACGAGAGCCATCATCATTTTAATCAAGTGAATGTTATCACTGGACACCGGCTCCTCCAGCTGTGAACACCGGAAATCTGCTGGCCCAGATTTCCTTGCTCCGAACCGATCCCCACATGCAGGACGGCTACCATCACCATAGTGACGGACACAGCGCTTGGGGAAACAAAGACATCCCGTCGCACTGTGAAGGCATCATCCAAAAGCGACTTCTTTGTCCCAGCATATGACGGTTCACTGACAGTAAGACCAGCTGAGATTACTCTGATTCTGAGTTTCTGGGTTGATTTTCACTAACCACTTGATTACCTAAATTCATTTAATCCGTTTATCCTTTTACGAATCGCTCGTAGTCCAAATTACCTTTGTTTAGACAGGTCGTTAGCTATCTGGCTTCCTTCACCATAATCTTCCTCTTAACACACACATATGATCTCACATACACACATACACACACTCCCCAATCTCTCATACATACACACGCTCACATACACACACTCCCCAATCTCTCATATACATGCACGCACCCACACACACACCCGTATTCACGCACGCACACACACACATGTCACATTTCTCATTGTACATAGTTCACTTGTATTGTTGAATAGAATAGTCAATAAATGTTTTCATTTTAGACCAATTCACAGTTTTGTGTGTTTCATTGTGTGAGAACGAGGTCAATTTAACTGAGAATTCTACCCTTTCTGATATGACACTGATCAAATCTATTTTCAACAAGAATTTCTTTGAAATTCTGCCTGAATTAATTAATTTCCCTAGGAATCCAGGGTGATGCCATATAAAGTGCAATAATAAACTAGAAAAGCACTCAGAGAGCGCAGACCTCCGCCAAGGATATTGACATTCCCACGCAACATTGTATTCACATCCATTTATGTACGATTTAGAAACTGAAGTATTGTATTGTATTTTCATGGAAACATAAGACATATATTTTCATGAACAATTTTATTCCATTCTTAAACGTAACAAATGCGAAAGCGGATTTAAATTCAACTAAATCAAAATTGATGCACAACAATATAAGAAGAAAAATATGTGAGGACACTTCAGGTGCGGAATTCACTCAGCTATAAGATGGTTTTGGTTAGAAAGCTCTGCCTATGATACCAACTTCACTGATGGTCAAAATACAATGGCACCCCTCTATTTTTTGAAAAATCGGTCTTAAATCTGCAATCTGGATCAGATCCGGGTGAAACTTTGTGGGATGATGGGGAGCCACCCCCATCATATGTTTGTGAAATTACATAAACATCGGCTGAAAATTTTCCGAGATATCGAGTGACGCATTTCTGAGCCCCATTTACCGCAATGTTAACAAAAAATTCAAAGTGATCCAGAATCCAGGATCCTTTCCAGATTGCCACCAAAATTAAATCAGCTCTTCCTCTTACCATAGTCTACATCCCCTCAAAATTTCATCTGAATCTGCCCAGGCATTTTTGAATTATCTTGCTAACAAACACACAGACACACACACAAATGCCGGGTGTCACATACCTCTTTGGCGGAGGTAATTACCTTACGTAGTACCCCTGCATATAACAATTTTTGTGACGCTCGCCAGGTAGAAAAATGTTAGTTCCTGCGGTGGCCACCAGGGGGCTCAGACGGCTTGCCTCCCCATCCAGAAATGTTCACCTGGGGTTACTTTAAAAGTGTGGAAAGTTTCATGCTTCCAACCTGAAAATGCACAATGTTATAGCATCATGTTGTGGGGGTGTTTTTCAGCTGCAGGGACAGGACGACTGGTTGCAATTGAAGGAAGGATGAATGCGGCCAAGTACAGAGATATCCTGGAGGAAAACCTCTTCCAGAGTGCTCAGGACCTCAGACTGGGCCGAAGGTTCACCTTTCAACAGGACAATGACCCTAAGCACACAGCTAAAATAACAAAGGAGTGGCTTCAGAACAACTCTGTGACCGTTCTTGACTGGCCCAGCCAGAGCCCTGACCTAAACCCAATTGAGCATCTCTGGAGAGACCTCAAAATGTCTGTCCACCAACGTTCACCATCCAACCTGACAGAACTGGAGAGGATCGGCAAGGAAGAATGGCAGAGGATCCCCAAATCCAGGTGTGAAAAACTTGTTGCATCATTCCCAAGAAGACTCATGGCTGTACTAGCTGAAAAGGGTGCTTCTACTCAATACTGAGCACAGGGTCTGAATACTTATGACCATGGGATATTTCAGTTTTTCTTTTTGAATAAATTTGCAAAAATTTCTACATTTCTGTTTTTTTCTGTCAAGATGGGGTGCTGAGTGTACATTAATGAGAAATAGATAGTGCCTCTCTCTCTCTCAGGGTGGCTCAGCAGTGTAGCAGCAACAATAGGTGTGCCTCATTAGCAGTCCTCAGCTGGAACTAGGAGCAGGTGGAGATCATCTAATCAAGCACACCCTGCCTCAATATAACCAGACGCCTCACAACTCTCCAGCGCCAGATCGTGACGCATTGTGTAGGAGCCGAGTAGTCATTTAGTCAGTGTGTCTAAACCAACATTCTGTACTAATCTCCGCTGTTCTCATCTCTTCTAGTTTTGGTTCCACCTGCTCCTGGTGGAGTCCTCTACCCTGCCATCAACACTGGATTCTGGTCTCTGCTTCAGGGAGAAGGGAAATCTCTCCAGGCCGTCACTAGTGATGGTGAGATGAAGCCTCATGAGGCATTGAACCACTTGAGCCAATTGGTTCAAGAAAGGGTTCATTTATTGAAGCTTCATGAGCACACGAAACCACCTACTGGTCAAGTGTATAATCACAGGCAGCTGTATCTGAACCACATGCCTGATGCGTTGAATCATTGTTCATTATGGCTGTTGGGAATGACTATGAAAAACAAAAAATGTATGATCAAATAATTTGTATAGATAAATGATCACATATGTGTATAATAAAACATATTTTCATGTATTCTGTGTGTAAATTTTCCTCAAAATGGTAGTATCATATAATGTAGCAGGTTGTGTAATAATGTCTTTCTGTCACCTTGGGAAAATGGCATGGCCTTATGCAGGCAGAGGATAGTGAAAGTGCTTGTGGAACTAGGAAGATTGTACTGAAATGTTTGTGTAACTTAGACAAGGATGTACAGGAAAGGGGAGATTTTATTCAGAAGTAACAGGTTTTCAACAGTTTATGGTTTTAAATGACTCCTTTTTTGACACACAATAAACACCTCACCTTTGAATAAAATAAGAAACAGTGAAAAATACAGTTCTTGATAAGCAAACCTAATGTGTCTGTAATGATGTTAGATTTAGCTTCTCTTATTAGGAGTTAAAAAATCAAAATGTTCCCACACAGGGGAAATTTTCCACTTCCTGGTTGGCTCCATCCTATACACCCATCTTTCTCTCCTCACTCTCCTAAATCTCCAAACTATCCCTGTCCCTCTAAACGCTCCAAGCTAAATCCAAACTATATAAACACGATCCAAACTCTAGCATCCAGACTACCAAAACTCTATCCAAACTCTTGACTGACCACAACTCTCTATCAAAAACTCACATTTTGAACGGAGCCTGAGGAGTTTATTCTGCTGTCAGACCTCGCGGCAAAATCTGAACCACTTTCCGAAGCAGTCACATGTTTCAGGCAGGCAGCGAGGCTTCGGACGTCATCATCTTTGGCTTCTCCCCTAAATGAAGCAAGCCTTGATACGCGCTTCGTGGAAACGCCCCCTCCATTACTCGACACACGCTTCGAAGCCTCAGCATATCTCATAACATCACTAGCCGTCACAAACCCTTGGGCGTCTCCTCCATTCACCTGTCGTCTCTGTTACCCTCCACCACCTGGCCCTTCACTCTGGCTTCTCTGACTACAATAAAGCATCACTCAGAGAATTTGTGTATTAGTTAGTTGGCTGTAGTTTCCGCTCCCGTACAGAGCATCGTTCAGAGTATTCTTTATTCGTAGTATTCCCTCAAACCTAGGTAAATTGGTTTGTTTATAGCACCTAAGTGTCACCTACCGTGAGTAGGAATTTATTGGTGTTATTTTGTAGTTGTTGTAGTTTCCAGCCACTAGTAGTCGCTGTGAGTGTTTGGAGCCTATTGTCTGCAGTTCAGTTTCCTGTTGTAGCTGCCATCTTGGTTTGTAGTTTTTTTGGAACCCCTGTAACTAAACAATTTGTGTTGCATTCAAAGACTGTCTGTCATTTCCTGTGCCTGAGCCAACCCGACACCGTAACATAAAATGAACTTTTTTGATTTTGGCAAATGGCTCCTTGGTGGAAGGGAACCGGATGAGAACCTTGGTGCAAGGTAAGGGCTGGTGCGGTTCTGGTTCAAATCTCGTGCCGCCGAAAATGCCTTTTGCTTTCCATCGGCTATGAGCCGAGGTGCAGCAGCGTCATTGCATCACTGTGAAACGTCAGCATATCACTGCATGCGTAGCCGTTCCGCGATGGTGGCGCACCGTAAACATGGAAGTGCTGTTCCTGAGTTTTCCAGCCTACAATGCCATCCAGAAACAAATAATCTGGCTGTTAGTAGCTACTTATCTTTATTGTAGTCACGGGTAACGGCGATGACGTTTGAGAAGACAGGTAAATGTCAGAGATTTTTTGATTCTTAACAGTGAATGTGCTAGCGTTAGCTTAGCTACTTAGCCTCAAATATGTTTGCATCCATTACATAGCGGTTAAACAAAAGCAATAAGTTGATGATAGTATCTATATTTACCTTTATAGATGGTCTTAATTACGAGACAGAGGTCAGCTGTTGTCTGGTCACATCCATGATCACGCTACTGGTGGGACACAACTGTACCGGATTTCAGCTGAAGGCTGCTGTTCTGTCCAAACTGTCATGAGACATTTTTATTGTGATATACCCTTCACTGTTAGCTTTTGTTTCAATAAATTGTTTGAGATGAGGTAATCACTATTGCATGTCTCTACTTAAATGCCCTACTTTCATGATTTAATATCACCATAGCATTAACTTTTACATTTTCCATAAATGTCACTTGAAAGTTGAGTAACTTTTGTGAGTAGTGTATATAGACATGTGATGTAAGCACACTTCGATAATATATCTGCTGCAGTAGTGCAGTTTATCTAGCTTGGTGTGATATATGTTGTAAGAAACAACATATGTTGTTGATATGTTTCAGATTGAAATCTGCTTGAAAAGCACAACTGATTATCTGTCAAAATGTGTGTAACAAAAGTGTGCACTTAACACTGAATAAAATCTCTGTAGATTATAGACAAAACACGCATCTTTCATCACAAATATATTTTTATTCACCAAAAGTGCAAGAGTAAAATACAAGTGTACTTAAATAGCTAAGAAGGAAAAGAATTTACAAAAAATGATTATTTTTTCTAAAAAAAGGCAGAAATAGTGGACAATGCAGTTTATTTCTGAGACAGTCGCTCCAGCACCGACACCATGCATCCCATCAGTCCATCCAAGGTGTTTGAATTTTCATCCGTCCTCTGGATGTTCTGGAACATGGCAGCGGTCAGGTCTCGGTGTCTTCAGATCTGTTCCAAGAACCGTTCCTCTGACGTCTCCAGATACTGCAGCAGATCCACAGCAGCATCCTGCTTCCTTTATCCCACATAAAGCACCCAAGCAGCATTAGTTGTCAGTAATTATTTTCTACATTCATGAACACAGTTAACTTAAAATAAATGTTGTACTCAATAAATGTTGTATTTCAAAGATTATCATATAGTTCCGTAATATGATTAATGGGTCATTGTGTAACAACGTGGGAGGTTCTGAATACAGGTCTGGTAATGAAATGTTGCTGCTGCTTTTCTCAGGACGAGCCAGTGAGCCTGAGGTCAGGGAGCTAAAACCCAGACGTTTTTCAGATACGAATCTCACTCACGGCAGAAGTGTAGCAAAAGTCACGTGAAAATAAAACAGGCAATTGTGAAACCGAAGGACTTGTAACTGGTGATTTGTCTGTATTTTCTGCTGATGTGTAGCGGGATACGTAAATTTTTCAACTATGAATGTCTTTGTACGCATTGACAACTCCTTTTACACATGGACAACTCTTATTACATGTACAAATTTTAATACAGATTGGCATATTTTTTATACATTTGAAAACCTATTTACAGACGGACAAATTTTCAGACGACTTTTGAAGACTCCGGTTCGCATTGACAAATCTCAGTTCACATAGACAAATTGTTTTACACATTGACAAATCTCACTTCGGACACATGGATTAAAATACAGACAGACAACTCTCGGTTCGCATTGACAAATAGTTTTGCTACAATAATACCCCCATAGTTACCATCAGTCATATCTGATTAAATATGTGTATACATACACCAGTCAGTGACAACATTGAAACCACCCGTTCAGTATTGTGTAGCTTCTTCTTGTGCCACTAAAACAGCTCCAACTTGTTATCAGACACTGTGACGTCAGCATCAGATCCTTCAATTCCTAGAAGTCGCAAGGTGAAGCCTCCGTCCAACAGATGCTTGATCGGAATGAGATGTGGTGAATGTGGTGAGATGTGGAGGCTGAGTCAAGATCTTGAACTCAAATCATTCCTCATCAGAGGCCATTAGGGAATGCTGCTGCCATGAGAGGCTATATGTGGTCTGCAAGATGTCAAAGTAGAATCCACATGAATGCAGGACTGAGGGTTGCCTGGCAGAACGTTGTCCAGAACATCACTGCCTGTTTCCCATCCTGCTGCCATCTCTTCTCGAGGTAAACCAAACACCTGACTGTCCCCTTGTAAAATAAGCATGATTCATTAGACCAGTTCACCTTCCATTGCTCCATTTTCCAGTTCTGACACTTCATACACAATAAAACTGTGATGTTCTGTATGTTCTAACTACTTTCTATCAAAGCTAGCATTCAGGTTTCACCAATTTATGGGATCGGTTCTACCAATTGTCCTTGGAGGAACACTCCACAAGGTTTGGAGGTTGGGAGATGTTTTGACCAAGTCGTCCAACCATCACATTTGTCAGAGTCACTCACATCATAACCATTTTTCCTACTTTCCAACACATCAACTTCAAGAACTGACTGTTCACTTGCTGCCTGATATAACCCGCTACTTGACAGGTGCCACTGTAACGAGATAATCAATGTTATTCACTTCACCTGTCAGTGGTTTTAAAGCAGTGTTTGATCAGCAAATATCAATTTCTTCAAATTAGCCTTGGCAGCTGACAATCTTTCTCTCTTGGCATGGGAATCCCTGCACATTAGTCTGTCTTATTTCATGATATTTTAGACCCACATTAATCCCATTACAGCCAGGTGCCTTCCACATGTCGACCATGTTTGTGTGGATGATTTTTACTTCAAATCCTACTGATATTTCTGCAACATGAGAAGAGTTTGGACAGTCCTGAAACCTTCAAAAGACTTTTGTTTTAGGGTTAAATGAGCAGTATTACAGTGAGGCCCATAAACATTTGGACATTGAAATGATTTTCAACATTTTGGCTCTGTACACCACTACAATGGATTTGAAATGAAACAATCAAGACATATTTTAAGTGCAGACTTTCAGCTTTAATTTGAGGGTTTTTACATCCAAATCAGGAAAACATCCACACATGTATAATCTTTTTAGGTGACCAAAAGTAATCGGACAAACTAACAAAATCGTAAATCAAACTGTCACTTTTAATAATTGGTTACAAATCCTCAAACCCACAGATGTTGGGTTTGGTCCCTAATGATGCTCTTCTAGGCTCTACTGCTGCTGTCTTCACTTCCTGTTTGTTCTTTGGGCATTTTCCCTTCAGTTTTGTCTTCAGCAAGTGAAACGCAGCTCAGAGGGATTCAGGTGAGGTGACTGATTTGGCCATTGCGGAACATTCCACCTCATCTTAAAAAACTCTTTGGTTGCTTTCACAGTATGCTTCAAGTCATTGTCCATCTGAACCATGAAGCCCCATCCAATGAGTTCTGAAGCATTTGGCTGAATAAGAGCAGATAACATTTCCAGAAATACTTCAGAATTCATCTCACTGCTCTTATCAGCAGTCACATCATCAATAAATATAAGATAACCAGTTCCACTGGCAGCCATACATGTCCACACCATGATACTACCACCACCATGCTTCAATGATAAGCTTTCAATGATACTACCACCACCATGCTTCAATGATAAGGTTTCAATGATACTACCACCACCACGATTCATTGATAAGGTTTCAGTGATACTACCACCACCATGCTTCATTGATAAGGTTTCAATGATACTACCACAACCATGCTTCATTGATAAGGTTTCAATGATATTACCACCACCATGCTTCAGTGATAAGGTTTCAGTGATACTACCACCACCATGCTTCAATGATAAGGTTTCAATGATACTACCACCACCATGCTTCAATGATAAGGTTCCAATGATATTACCACCACCATGCTTCAGTGATAAGGTTTCAGTGATACTACCACCACCATGCTTCAATGATAAGGTTTCAGTGATACTATCACCACCATGCTTCAATGATAAGGTTTCAATGATACTACCACCACCATGCTTCAATGATAAGGTTCCAATGATATTACCACCACCATGCTTCAGTGATAAGGTTTCAGTGATACTACCACCACCATGCTTCAGTGATAAGGTTTCAATGATACTACCACCACCATGCTTCATTGATAAGGTTTCAGTGATACTACCACCACCATGCTTCAATGATAAGGTTTCAATGATACTACCACAACCATGCTTCAATGATAAGGTTTCAATGATACTACCACCACCATGCTTCAATGATAAGGTTTCAATGATACTACCACAACCATGCTTCATTGATAAGGTTTCAATGATACTACCACCACCATGCTTCAATTATAAGGTTTCAATGATACTACCATCACCATGCTTCATTGATAAGGTTCCAATGATACTACCACCACCATGCTTCAATGATAAGGTTTCAATGATACTACCACAACCATGCTTCAATGATAAGGTTTCAATGATACTACCACCACCATGCTTCAATGATAAGGTTTCAATGATACTACCACAACCATGCTTCATTGATAAGGTTTCAATGATACTACCACCACCATGCTTCAATTATAAGGTTTCAATGATACTACCATCACCATGCTTCATTGATAAGGTTCCAATGATACTACCACCACCATGCTTCAATGATAAGGTTTCAATGATACTACCATCACCATGCTTCATTGATAAGGTTTCAATGATATTACCACCACCATGCTTCATTGATAAGGTTTCAATGATACTACCACCACCATGCTTCATTGATAAGGTTTCAATGATACTACCACCACCATGCTTCATTGATAAGGTTTCAATGATACTACCACCACCATGCTTCTTGGATAAGGTTTCAATGATACTACCACCACCATGCTTCATTGATAAGGTTTCAATGATACTACCATCACCATGCTTCATTGATAAGGTTTCAATGATACTACCACCACCATGCTTCTTGGATAAGGTTTCAATGATACTACCACCACCATGCTTCATTGATAAGGTTTCAATGATACTACCATCACCATGCTTCATTGATAAGGTTTTAATGATACTACCACCATCATGCTTCTTGGATAAGGTTTCAATGATACTACCATCACCATGCTTCATTGATAAGGTTTCAATGATACTACCACAACCATGCTTCATTGATAAGGTTTCAATGATACTACCACCACCATGCTTCAGTGATAAGGTTTCAATGATACTACCACCACCATGCTTCAATGATGAGGTGGTATCTTTGGATCTGGAGCAGTTCCTTCTCTTCTCCACTCTTCTGCCCCCATTATTTTGGTACAAGTCAATCTTTGTCTCATCTGTCCATAGGATATTGTTTCAGAACGTTTTATTTATCTTTTATGGTATAATCTAATCTGCCCTTCCTGTTTTCGAGGCTCACAGATGGTTTGTACCTTGTGGTGAACCGTCTGTATTCACTCTGGTGAAATCTTCTCTTAATTGTTGACTTTTACCTCCTGAAGAGCGTTTTTGATTTGTTTTTTCTTGACCAGGAAAAGGGTTCTTCTGTCATCCACCATACTTGTTTTTCGTGGTTTTTCTTGGTCTTTCGGTGTTGCTGAGTTCACCAGTATTTTCTTTCTTCTCAAGAATGAGCCAAATAGTTGATTTGGCCACACCTAATGTTTTGCTATCTCTGTGATGGGTTTGTTTAGCCTAATGATGACTTGCTTCACTGATAGTGATGGTCTTTCATCTTCATATTGAGAGTAGACCTCACCAAATTCCAAATACCACACTTGAAAAGAACTCTAGACTACTACCTTTGGTCCCTTAAAAAGATGGAAGGCACATCTAAAATGCGTTGCAATTCCTTCACCTGATTTGGATGTTTATACCTACAAAATAAAGCTAAAAGTCTTCACTTAAAGCACATCCTGATTGTTTCATTTCAAATCCACTGTGGTGGTGTACAGAGTTGAAACGCTGAACATTGTGTCAAATAATTATGGTTTAGGTTAGGGTTGAATGTAAATTGCTGCAATGTTCTCTGGGACTCAAATTATTTTGTTGAGACCAAATAACACCTCCTGAACAAAGAACATTAGGATTTTGGTGTCAATGTATTGGAGACCCCTGCAAATTAAATTTAGTGGTTCAAATATTTACATTTGCAGACGCGTATGTGCTGCAGTTCAGTGTCACTCTTGCTGTAGTTGCAGAGCCACAGCATCACACGGTTTGTGGATTTTCAGGGTTTCCTGCTGTCCAAACGCTGCAACGTGTGATCGGTCTCTGAAGAGGAACGCTGCAACAGGAAACACTTAGGAATCGTGGCCTTTTCTGGATTACATTGGTTGCGCTGTTGCCAAGACAACAGCAATTAGAAAAAGACTAGGTTACCAAGCAGAGAGCGGTTATGTTTCCGTAGCAACCAAGGTCAGGGAGAAGGCTCTGAGTTTACCTGATTCTTAGGAATGAGACAGATACAACATGTTTGTCATTGTACTCGGGAGGCATCGGGTTCATGGAGTAATCTATTTTCTGAGCTCGCAACAGACACTCCAGCAGCAGCAACTTTCACTCCACCGAGTCGTGTCGGCTTTAAAACACGTGCGAGGGGGAAGTGAACAGCTGCCGGTTGCTCAGTTTTAGGTATACATCGAGTTAGGGTGTGAATTTCATGCAGAAAGCTGTGGAAGCGTCGCAGAAGAATCACAAACTCTTGATTTCTAGAAGCAATCTGTTTGCGAGGACAACAAGCAATGTGTCCTCCTATATGTAGGCCTGTCAGCGCCCGCTGCGTGCGCTTCCTGTAATTAGTTGATTATCACAGCTTGTTGTCACACACCGCCTTACACAAACACAATATAATGACAATGACATAACATGGCCTCCTTAAGCCTTGATCTGCGAGATAGCATTGACCGTGCTAAGCAGCCGCATAAAGCTGCACTCACACCGACCTCCGTTCTATCACTCCTCTGCTATCCCGCCGTCCCTCCATCATCTTTTTAATGCTTCCCTCCACCTTAAACCCCTGCTGGTCTGCTTGCATGCACACACAAACCTCCCATGTCCAGTGTGGTGTGTAACCAGAGGCTACCAGAACACTTAATCCCTCAGCAGCTGCTTTCCCCTCCGCCCTGACCTCTCTGCAGCTGCTCGTCTCTTGCCTTCATGTGTTCACTATACATATTCGACGGCAGGAGTCAGGAGGGGGAGGGCGGCGTTAGGCCATTTGCATATTTGTAGATTTGTTGGTATCTTTGTTTTTAACAACACATTCGAGCTAAAACAGATGTCCGGCATCGTAGCGTGGAGAGCAGATGGAACGGCAAACACTGTGATCTGATGCAGACTGCAGGGACCAGCGTTTACATTAAATGTGATGAATGCAGTTCAGACGTAGCTTTAGTTGAATAAGAAATAGATAAGGTGCAGGGAAAACACAGACTCTGTTGCATGTGGACACAGTATTTGTTTTTCTATTTCTTCTGCTCACACACACACAAATGCAGTCTATGAGTAAATATATTCTGCTGCATATATGATTAAATAAACCAACCGATCTTAATATAAGTTCTGTTTGAGTTTCTCAGCGCTGAAACTCTCCTACGTGTAAAAAAAAAAAGCCACAGGGAGCAAAATTTAGATGATTTTATTGGCAGAAAATATATACAAACATTAATGTTAATTTAAAAACAAGAAGTGTAAAAACAATATAAAATAAAATGTCCTCGTTCCCCATCCACACGAGGGTAAAGAGCCGGACAGCTGGCGGCGGACCGGCGGGACAAGCAATTCTGATCTGAATGTGCACGGCAGGAAAAAGAAAACACCTTTGAGGTCCGGCTACCGACAGCTCCCACCTCCGCTGCACATCAATCACTCTCTCCACATCTCCATTTACACTTATTCCAGCCTCTCCTCCCCACAGGTCCCCTCTTTGTTCTGCCGAGAAAGGGGGAACGAGGGAGGCTAAAGGAAAAAAGGCAGAATTGCTGCCTTCTCACTGAGCAGGAGGAGGGGTAGAGGTGGAGTGACCACTGTGTGATGGAGGGGCGAAGAGGAGAGGAACATTGGTTTCCATCAGGAGAAGAATGCAGGGAGAGGACCGCTGATTTCTCTGGAGGAGTAGAGGGCGACTGAGCGAACAAAGTGTGTAGTGCCTCCCGACGGAGGACACGTTTGTTGTTGTGTCGCCGCTAACAGAAGCCCGATGGGCTGCAGTCAGTGTCCAGGTGTGAGTCCACTTATAAACGAGCTCCTCACGCACAGACGTGTCTCATGTGGAAGTTGACCACGTACTCGGCGTTGGTCCGCTGCACTGAGATGGCAACGGTTCGAAGGGGTGGAAGGTGAAGGCGACCAAGCGGCGCACGGTGTGATTGACCGGCCGACCAGTAGACCCGCCTGGATCTTAAACTTCAGCAGGCCGGAGTCTCGAGCGTAAAATCTGGAGGATGAAAAAGAGACCGAGCAGCTGCATTACATTCTAGTCCAGGCTCTTCCCACACTAAACTAAGATCCCCGTGTCGCTGTTTCTTCCTCCTGTCTCAAGGTTTTTCTCGGCTCAGAACGGCTGGTCTGGGGGCACCGTCCGTGACTCCAGACTCAATATTTAAAAGCTAAATATTCAAATCTAAAAAGCTTACTTTCCTCGAGGTCGTCTGAAATCACTCCTATAAACTTTGCACAGATTTAACTCCTCACTTCATGAACGTCTGCTTATCAATAGACACTACAGTTTACCGTTGTTCCCTAAACGCCTCACATGCAGGTGAAGGTGAACGTGTACACTAGTCTGGTGGTTGTTAGCTGGAAAACAGTCCAATAAAGCATTCTAGTGTCAGCTTTGCCTAAACTGAAACAGAATCAATGTATTTACAGTGGCTGTTTCCTGTGTGCTGAATTTCTTTCTGAATGTAGCACATTTGACACATCAATACTGCAGTCGATTACGTTCATTTACACTTCTCTCCACAGGCCTACCCGAGTCAGACTCTCCTCTTCCTTACTTTGTTTTTTAAAATGACCAACTACAGATCGTTTCATCACTGGAACATGGCAACGACGATATTAATTGTTTCTCACATCAGGAAGGGAGAGACTGACTGAAAAATGTATATAAATGTCAACCTTATCAATCAATAATCAATTATTTAACAACATTAAATACACTCTGTATCCTAAATAAACAGTTTTGTACCCGGTCTATCTACGTAGCCAATTACATGTCATAGCGCACTTCAACTCACCTCTGTTGAAGTGGTCAGTGGGCATTAAGCGGCACAGAGACTTCCTCATGGTGCCCCTTTAATAGCTAAACACCCACAATGCTCTCTGCTTGCAAACAAGGAACTGTGAGTAATTTGAGTGAACGCCCCCTTAGGCTAGCAAGCAGGTACTACACCCTGAACTAAATTACATTTTCCACATGCGCGTCCTTCATCTTCTCTCCTATTAACGGCAGTAAATCAATTCATGATTAATTATAAATATCTGTAGTAAACTGGAGTCTGACGGGAAAAAAAGTCTAAGAAACTTTTCTTGTTGCCAGAAGGGGGAGACAAAAACTCCACACAAATTATTTTCTATTATTCTATTATTTTTCTATGAAAACTCACACCGTTATTCATGTGCTAGCATAACTGCACAAGGGTTTTCTAATCATCAATTAGCCTTTGAACACCATTAGCTAACACAATGTAGCATTAGAACACAGGAGTGATGGTTGCTGGAAATGTTCCTCTGTACTTCTATGGAGATATTCCATTAAAAATCAGCCGTTTCCAGCTAGAATAGTCATTCACATTAACAAGGTCCGGACTGTATTTCTGATTCATTTAATGTTATCTTCACTGAATAAAAAATGCCTGCCTTTCAAATAAGGACATTTCTAAGTGACCCCAAACTTTACAACGGTGGTGTACATCTGTGTAATATAAATACCTCTCATTATTTCTAGTTCTAGTCATGAAATACTCACGCTACACCACTGACATGTGCAATACTGATATTTTTAGAAATAGTACTCATGTATATTTTGGTTTATTTTTTTATTTTACTGATATATTTTGGGGATTTTTTTGTCCTGATAGTCTTCATATTCTTATTATACATTTGGACTGCATTTGTGAATCATTTAATTGAAATGAATTGTCATTCATTCAAAAATATGGACATTTCTAAGTGACCTCGACCTTTAGAACCGTAGTGTATGACTGAACAGGGACATTAGCTGATACTGTGATGCTGACTAACATTCATTAACATTCGTCCCAGCCTACCTGATGGGATGGTCTCCACAGGTCTTTGGCCTCTCCATCACAGACACCCACTTGTCGTCGTAGCTGAAGAGCGACAGGTCGAGGTAAGGACTGCTGCTGTAGGACTGAGCGCTGATGGGCAGCTGGCCCAGCAGCCGACGCACCGCCTCCGTATGGCCGCCGTATTTAGCGTTGACAATGGTGTCCTTAAATCTGACAGGTCAGATCAGCACAACGTTAGCAGCAGTCTTCATTAACAGGGAATCTGCACAAACTTCCTCCATGATCCTGGAGTGCTCATTTCTGCTGTTTTTTTCCTTAGAAGAGCTCAATAGCTCCACTCGATTCAATGGAAAGCTAAAAATAGTTGTAAAATACATTTGTGTTTATTCAAAGAAACCTTTGTGAGATGGTTAAATTACAGCCTTCCAGCTCTCACTGCACATTTCCAGCACTCAGAGGTCTCGGGTTCCCTTTCCCACTCTTCTAAGCTCCACTTCCATATTTTTCAGATGTGCTCTCACTTTGTTTTGTGCTACAATATCCGCTGTTTTGCCGGCCCGCCCGTTTCCCTCCACCTGACTCGTGGCAGGTTGAAACCCTCTGAACCGGGCTTCACTTCCAGCCGGTTGTAAGTGGTACAAATCTGGTTTGCTGAATGTGCTCGCCAGCTTTCAATTTCTCCTCCACTTCTTTCCGACATCAATTTTCACCACTCTAAAATCCAATTCTGAGCTCTTTTCCTCACTCAAACTATCCTTTATCTTCTCCTCCCTCCTCCCCGCCCTGCGTCACCCTCCACAGACGGTTTTGTCACCTACACCGGCGAGTCCAACCGCCAAATTCAATCACAGCTCCTCCAGCCACGCTGACTGTCTTAATGTCTTTCTTCTACACCCAGATTAAGTCCTAAAACTCCCTCCTCCTCCTCCTCCAGGCGATCTGCTTCACTTCCTGACCACCGTCTTCGAATCCTCCCTGACATTTTAGCAGCGTGACATCAGGTGCAGCTTTTCTCTTTCATTTAGACCACAGACAGACTGATTATTGACCCGGACGATTATCGCAGCCGACATCTGGTGTTCTTCTGATTGTCTGTTTCTGTATTTTTTTTTTGCATTAATTTTTTTTTAAATTAATTGTGGTACTCGAGACTTCCTCCCTCCGTCTGTCTGTCTGAGGTCTCAGAAATGTCTCTAAGCATCAAAAACTGGACAACAAACCAGGAAATTAGCATCTATCACAGTGGCTAATGCTAAGCTAGCGGCTAAGCTAGAAGGCAGCCACAGATTAACCTGAAAAAGAGTCTGAAAAACAATAATTAATAATGATTTAAGATGTGGGCCTTAGTGGGCAACACAAGTAATAAAATATTAAGAAAATAGAGAAGAAAAGCAGACGCAACTAAAGGAGAAAAACTGGTTAATCTCAGTGGATCCCAGATTAACAGAGAAGATAATTTATTTACTCATATTTCTATTTCACATATTCAGTCATAGTCACCCGTATTAATGAATAAACCTAGTTATGAATGACAGATTCTCTGCTACACACTATTAAAACATTACATTTAATTTTATCAGCTCCAAATATCGATTATTATATCTTTCATTACTAATAACCAGCATCAGGATATCTTACATCTTTGCACGTTTGTCGCTTATTTATCTAATTTCCAGCCAGAAAAAGCACATCTGAATTTAAATTAACAGTAAATCAAGATTTTCATTGCTGTGAATCATTTTAGGCTCACCATTAGGCACATTTGGACATTTTTGTGATAATATTTGCTCCTGATAACTCAAAAATAAGCTTGATATTGTTACAAAATGAAGCCCTAAAATTACATTTGGTGCCAAAGTGTGTGTTTTTAATGTCATGTAATTTACCTCATTCACTGGTAAAAAAAAACTCATGCTTGTTCATTGCTATCACATGCTGTTAAAACATTATATTTAATGTATATCGGCTCCAAATATCAGCTATCAGGCTTTTTTGATTACCAATAAGTGTCATCATTATGGGGCTTCCTACATCTTAACACATTTATCCCTTAGTTATTTCATTTCCAACCAGAAAAAGCACATTGGTTGAATAAAAATTGACTATAAATAAACATTTTCATCACTATGAATCATTTTTGGCTCAATTATTTGGCATTTATGGACATTTCATGATGATATTTGAAAAAAAAAAAGCTTGATTTTATTCAAAAATGAAAGCTTCACATTAGATTTTCTGTCAAAATGTGTGTTTTTAGTCACAAACGCCTTGTTGCTGCTCTCAGCTACAAATATGTAATTTAGCTCATTGTCACATGCTGTTAAAACATTACATTATCAGATCTAAAATACTGATTTTCGGCCTTTCTCAGTTAACAAAAAAAGGCAGCGCTACTAGCCTTTGAAAAAACACAAGAAAACAAACCATAATCGGTCGATCCCTAATTTACTTTTTCTACACAACTACATTCAGACTATAATACGTCGTTTGTGAAATAATTTAGATATTTCTATTACACCATTAACCAGACTTTTACCTTCTCTGGACCTGCCGGGCGTAGTTATTGGACGAAGCCGAGCAGGGGAACTGGACGGCCTGGCTGTGCAGCGTAGCGTTTCTGAACAGGTCGCAGAAGTTCTCAAACAGCTCCAGCAGCTGGTCCGAGGTGTTCTCGAAGACGGCCAGAACTTCGGTGGACACCATGTTGTACACGACGAAGAACGACGGCTGTGAAGGTTCGGAGAAAGAAGACTAAACATATTGTGGTGTTTTGTTATCGTAGGTATGTCAGCAGGTTTGGAAACTGTACACAGAATAGAACACAATATAGAACACAAACAGAAAAATAGCAGAAATGTCTGGTAAAGTAAGGAATAAGGAAAATACACTAGTACAAAATGCACCCCAAAGGGTGCAAATATACTATACTATAATAAAAAGATACAGCGAAGTGAGGAAATTAATATGTCCTGTATATCCTTCGTTTTTTCCTCTTGTTTTTACATTTTGTCATTGCCACAAGAAAAAGCCAAGGCAAAAGCCTTTTATTCATTCCTCTTTATAGTTACACATTTATTTCCTATTTTTTAACAGATTTATTTATTTACTTATTTATTCTTTTATTTATTCTTCAATTTGTTCCTATTTGTATTTACACATTTATTTCCTAATTTTTTTAACAGATTTATTCATTTATAATTTTATTTGTTCCTATTTATAGTTACACATTTATTTCCTGATTTTTTTTAACAGATTTATCTTTTATTGTGGCACTCCTGTGACTCCATAATAAAAGAGCTAGCACCTTTGGTACGCTCAGATGTTTTCTGACTTTGCATTTCGGCTACAACTCGTAAGTGTTTTCATTATTATTTAATGTGCAGACTATACATGTACTAATTAATTCAGTAGCTGGGATGTTAAAAAATGAGTCAGAGTTGACAGGTAATGGACACGCCTGTGGGCTGAGTCCATTTTTTGCAGTTTTTGTAACAACATTAAGCAAAGAAATGTAACTTTTACTCCCCTTTATTACACAATTTACATCATTACAACTGTGTCATAGCGCAGAAAAGACATTTCTGAGTTTTCTCTGTGTAGCCATAGTTGTTCTGTTTCCATAGAGGTGTACTGCAGTTAGAAATGAGCCCATAGTGAGTTAAAATGTCAGGAACAGCCACTCAGAAACCGCCTGGGATTTAGAGGGTTAATCATGATCACGGTCTTTCAGAGCAAAGAAAAACAAGGTCAGTGAGGATAGCACAAACCTTCATTGTACTTTAATTCTGCTTTTAAACCTGCCGTGTATGTTTACAATATACTATAGGTTGAATACGTTGATATTTACATAGTCGTCAATGGCAGAATTAAAAACGTTCATCAGAATGGAAGTGAAATTTCTCGTAAATAAACCGAACGTTAATTAGATCCGTTTGTTCGGTGCCATGAAACAGTGGCGGGACTGAACAGAATCTGCAGGACGAGCGTGTCCTTGGAGACCTGAAAGAGGCATTCCAGTTATACAACGCAAACAAAAGGCAGAGCGAGCGAGACGCCGGGGAAGAGCAACAAAGAGAGCAGAGGCAGGAATTCACGGTGTGTTTGTACCTGCGAGGGGTCGGTGACTCTGAGCGTCACCACGTCTTCGCTGGTGTATTTAATGAAGAGGTGATGCTCGTCCAGCAGCTGCATCTTCCACATCCTCAGCCGCCGCAGCTGATCAAAAAACTGGAAGAACCTGACGAGAACAGAAACATACCGTTTACAGGCTGCATGGTTCGAATGCATCGCTAATGAATGTTGGTTTTAGTGGTTCGTAGAGCTGCGGCGATCAATCAATCAGCCTAGCTGCTGTCAACTTCTGTTTGGATTTTAATGAAATAAAGTCTAAATCCTCTTCCTTCCACCTCTGTGACAGTAAACTGAATATCTTTGGGTTGTTGACAGAACATTTGTTATCTTGGGCTTTGGGAAACATCAACTGTTCACCATTTTCCAATCAACTAGATGATTTAATCAGTAATAAAAAAAGCATGGTTATAGAGTCCGTGGTTTTAGAAAAGTAAAAAAAGAAAAAAAAAAAAAAAGAAAAGTCTCTCAAGCAAGAGACTGTAAAAACAAACACGAACCAGGAACTTAACTTCTCTCGCAGTGGCTAAGGCTACACTAATGAAAAACGGCTAGCAGCTAAGTTAGAAGGCAGCCACAGATTAACCTGAAACAGAGTCTGAAAAACAATAATTAATAAAGCTTTAAGACGTGGACCTTAGTGGGTGATAAGGTGATTAGGTTTGGTAAGTTTATTCACTCATGCAGTAGCATAAAATTAAATAACCTTTAATGTGCAAATGTTGAAACAATTGGACAATTAACAGACCAGTTAACTGACAGATTGCTTGTTAATTTATTATAATTTAGCAACAGTTATCTACAGTTTGAACATTAATGGAAAACCAAAACAAAAGTCAGTCTTTTCTACTTCCTACTTTGTCAAAATCTGGTGCCTACATTACCCATAATACACCAGGACCACCAACACGTAAGATCACAGTGGCAAATAATGCTAGCAACTTTGGTTTGATAAGCTCAGATCTTTTTTGATGTTGCATTCTTGCTGAAACTAATGACTGTTTTCATTATTATTTAATCTGCAGATTACATATAAAAGAATTATTTTTTTAACTGCTCAAGTCTATGAGATGTTAAAATGAGTCAAAGTTGACATCTTGAATGTTATGTTTTGTGAAATCAAAATCCAAACCAGTAAAAACATTATTTTAAACAGGATATATGCAGAAGAAAGCAGGGCTCCATTGAGAGGTTGTAATTGGAATATTTGGTACCATTTCTGCTTGACAAGACGCTGAAATGATGAATCTATTATCAAAATATTTCCATGTTCAAAATATATCAGATTTTGCACAGCTCTCTATAAACACAAAAAGGTTTCGTACAATTTTTTTTAAAAAACACTGATTGGGAAGCTCAGTACAGTGGCCAATATATTACAGGTTGATAAGAAAATGTAATTGTTGTCCTCTTAATGGAATTCCAGCCTATAATTACATCCAGTAGCGTGAACATCACTCAGCACTCGTTGTGAGTGGTCATTTTTACCCTTTTTCTCGCCTGCTGTTGGTTTACTGAGCGAGAAAACAGCCGAGAACAAAACACACTTTAGGTTACAGCTGAGTGGAGTTTATGGCGAAAGAGAGAGAACAAGAAAATTATCTGCTGAACAAGAAGCTGAACATAGAGCTTTGGAACTTTCCCCCTTCTGTTGTGTCATGTTCAGTTTGATTTGGCTTTTTTTTTTAAATACAAGATTTCACAAAAAAGACTCTTTAATGTCAGAGTGAAAACTGATTTCTACAAAGCAATGTCAAACAATTAAAAACATAAAAATCATGATGCTGCCACCACCATGCGTCACATCATGATACTGCCACCACCTGCTTCACAGTGGGGATGGTGTGATTGCGAGGATGTGCAGTGTTTGGTGCCAAACACAACATCTAGTCTGATGGTCAAAAATCTAAATTTTGTTCTCATCAGGCCAAAGAGTTTTCTTCCAGTTGACTACAGAGTCTTCTACATGCCTTAATAAACCTTTGACTGACTAAAAACAGGCACAGTTTCTCCTATATCTTAAGCTTATAACTCCTTCAGATGGAGTCACAGGTGTCTTGGTGGCCTCCATCACTAGATTCTTTCTTTCACAGTAATTCAGTTTTTGATGACGTCCTGCTTTAGGCAGATTTCCACATGGGCCATATTCCATCTATTTCTTAATTACCTGTACTATAAGAGATATTCACTGACTTTGACATTTTCTTGTCATTCACTGCTTTTCAGAAACCTTTTCACAGAGTTTCTTGCAGTGTTCTTTAGTCTTCATGGTGTAGTTCTATCCAGGATTCACCAGAAACTGAACAATCAGTGAGACACATTCATTGCACTCAGATGCTCTTTGTTTAACTGTATGACTTTAGCACTAACTGCACCTGTGTAAAATCAGGTGAGCCATTTTAAGGATGGTGAATACTTATGTAATCAGGCGTCTTAAATTTTCTATTCCTAGATTGTCTATAAATCTGTTTGCACCGCTGGAGCAACAAACCTCGATGAAGATGCTACAAACAAATGCAAATGATAAATACATGTAACAGCTAAGCACAAAGAGCCATATTTATTCAACATAAACTCCTCGACCTCTTTAACATCAGTACCTATAGAGTCTCTTCATATCGGCAGAAGACGACCACAGACCTGTTAAGACAGTTGACTGTAAGAGACCTGCACTTTAGCAGAGTGGTTTCAGGTGAAAATGTTGTCAGCGGTGAGTCCTCAGTTCGATTCCCAGCCAGACGGACCTCTATTTCATGCCATTCCCCTGCCTCTCATTCCCCACATTTCCTGCCTGTCTCTAGCCAAAATGCCAAAAAAATTATCTGAACAAAAAACAAAAGACCTGCACTTTTCTACACCGTGAAGTTCAAGGGCTTCTGATAACCATTAATTAGTGAAGGAAGGCCGTGTGTGAAGTCGTTCAAAAGGTCTTTGCAGCCGTCAACAAGCAGATAAGATCCGGTCTTAATTAGTTCCACATTAACACAAATAAAGTTATCACAGACGGGCTCATAATAAATTAATGCATTCTTTATCCTCAGGTTGTAGAAGGCTCGAAAATCCCCATCAGTCCTGAAATTACATCTCTTGCATCCTGTAGTGCTGCTCTGGATTCGTCTGCATGATCTTGGACGTGTAAAATAGGAGGAGTTCCCCGTGGCTCAGGGGCTACAGCCGGCTGTAAACTAATCACAGGGTTGGAGACCTTGCATGTACATTTGTTCACACTGGTGTGTGTGACAGAGGCAAAAAAGTAGCAATGACCTTTCTCCGCAAAGTAGACTCAATTAGTTTTTAACACTATTACCTTGGGGGTTATTTTCATGGTGGTATCGCTACCTTCATTCTAACTGTAACCTTGGTCTTCCTATAGAACTGGTCATACACGCTACACTTTTTAAAAAAAACTCTGATCAGTCTAAGCTATCCAGACGACCCATCAGGTTTTTGCTAACCTTTAAAGGTAATACGAAAGTTCTTATGTACATTTTGCCATAAAATGTTGGAAGTACAGATATTTTTTTCATATTTGCACAGAGCAGATTGTCTGGAATCTGCCAATATCAGAACTGTTATGGTGGGAAACTACCCGACTTAGACATTTGGGGGTAATACACCAATCAAACATAACATCATGACCACCTGACTAATATTGTGTTGGCCCCCCTTATGTGGTCAAAAATGCTCTGAACCATTGTTCCTAGACCATAGGAGCTCTCAGGGTGCCCTGTGGGGTCTGGACCAGGATGTTGGCAGTGGATCCTTTGGGTATTCTGGGTTGTGCAGTGGGGTTTGATCAGAATGGGGTCTTTGGAGTTTGGAGGTGAAATCAACACCTTAGAAGATTGTCATGTTGCTCAAGATGTTCCTGACTGGTTGATGATGTTGCAATGTGGTGGGGTGTGACATTTAGGATTGCCATTTGCATGGAGGAGTGTGTTTGTTCTGGGACAACGTTTATTTGGGTGTCTAAGTCTCATCAACACGAACGTCAAAATCCAAGGTTTTCCAGCAGTTATTGTTTGCATTTGATTCAGGAAGTTTCAAATCCAATCACAAATAAATCAGACAATGCAGAGACAATTGAGAGATATCCTCATGTTGTGGTCTTGGGTGGTCTTGAAATAAAATCTCAGGTCTGTTTTGTTTGAGAGGATGACAACTACACAGGAATTTTAGGTTTGCCCCAAAGAGGCTTTGGTCAACGCAAGAGGACAACCACAAAAAAACCCCAAATTAAACCAGTTTTTTAACCAGTTTTGTGGATAACAGATTGACAAAAAAGATCTGTTTGTCCATTAAATGGTCAGAAATAACAGAAAAACTCAGATTTCTTCTAAAAATGTAGACTCATTGCCTTTAGTGTGCATTGAGTGACCTTACTACAGTGCAGAGTCATCCAACAAAGATCCATTTAGAGTCGAGAAAAACCCAGAGACCAAGTAAAAATGGGATCTCCAGAACTACAACACCATAAAACATTGAATAAATTTAGTAAATACATTAACAAGCCACTGTGGGTTTCGAGCACACAAAAATTTGGACGTAACCAAACTGATTACCTTCTCTTGGCGGTGGCACTGCCATCCTGCTCGGCCCTCCTCCAGAGGTAAACCAGCAGCCTGTGTTTGAGGGAGTTGATGGTTTTGTCGGTGTACAGTCGAGGGAAGCCAGGTTGACTCTCAGCCTGAGCTTCTGTATAAACGGCCGAAAGAGTCAACAGGTCGTCCTCGTAACAGAACCGACCGATGGTCCGTACGTCCAGAAACGTTCCATCTGGAGTCACCTTTAAATGGACGTGAAGAAAAAAAGTGGTATCAGGTCACCCAGCACCCGAAAAAACCCTGAAAAAATTAAACTAGCAGGTTGCAGCTACACTGAATTTTATTCATATGCAAAGATAATGGCAATTTTCGAACCTTATTGGGTTTGAAATTTATAATCTGACACTTAGCATCAAGTATCAGTTTACTGTTCCTCCCATAGATTTAAACATTGGAAGAATTTAAATGAAAAAAGTGAAAAATATACAACAAGTAAAAAAAGTTTGACAGTGAAAAATGGACCGTAAAGTGTCAAATGTACAAATATACAATAGTTAAAACATATAGTGAAATGAAGAAATTAAAATGTTCTGTAAATAGTGTAACAGCAGCAAAACCCCCAGAAAACTTTAAAAAAACATAAAATTGCAAAAACAACACAAAAACTCAATGCATTGATACTTTTTTTTGTATATTAAATGTCCAAATTATTAATGCATCAGATTAAAATGTCACCAGAAATGCAATATGCTCGTCAAACAACACAGATTTATCCGCTAAAACCCAAGTAAACCTAAGTACACCGTTGAATACTTCCTTCAGAAGCCATGGGTTTATCTGCTGGCATCAAGTGTACCACGTTGCTTCATTTCTTTCCATTCCAATACACCAGCTTTTCTTTCAAAGTAATGTTTTAATATTGTCTTCTTGTTTTTTCTTACCTAAAACTGACTTATAAACACCTTTTTGACTCTTGTGCATATATGTACAGAAAGCTTTTGTTCCACTGGTGATAATGGGGTTTAAAAGGGAAGTGGAGGGGCACGAAAAGCTGGAAAATCTTGGGATTTACTGCTTCTAATTTAACATTTCTTGGTTTAAGCCCTTTCAGTGAATATCAAGAATTTAGTGCAGGGATGTACACTTAATTACTGGAGTGAGTTTTAAAATAAAGTGTGAAAACAAAAGGCTACAAGGCAGATTTAAAGACTAAAATGTGTGTTTTTTTAGTGCAGATTTACACTTTAAACTAGGGCTCGACCAATATGGGTGTTGAGGGCCGATACCGATGCCGATTATTGGTAATCAAGGCAGACCAATAACCAATATTTGGACATGATATATATTAAATGACATGTTTTAACAGCATGTGATAGCAGAGAATATGACATTAATAACTACACTTCTTCATTAACTAGGGTGACTCTAGTTACGTCTGCTGTTCTTCTCTATTTTCTTTATATTTCACTGGTCTATAACTTTTATTGTCCACTAAGCTTCAGATCTTAAAGCTTTGTTAATTATTGTTTTCCAGACTCTTTCAGGTTAATCTGTGGCTGCCTTCTAATTCAGCTACTAGCTGTTAGCATAGCTTTAGTCACAGTGAGAGAGGCTAATATTTTGGTTTCTTGTTCAGTTTTTGCTGCTTGAGGGACATTTCTGAGACCACAGAGCGACAACAGACAGAGAGCACTTCATTTACCAATAACTGGTCAATAAAACACAAATATCAGCCACAGTAATTGGCCAGGTCGATAATCAGTCTACTAGTATTTTAAACAGGTAATCTGCTCACCTGGAACACGTGGATGGTCTGCTGTTGGACCGACAGCACAGCCAGGATGTTCCTGTAGAGGTAAAGGCCCTGGTTGTGCGACAGGATGATCTTGTCGCACTTGAAAGACCTGGTGTCGCACAGCCTGCCGGTGTGGAGGTCAATGATGTGGAGAGAGTAGTCTTCTAGAGGAGACCGAGGGTTTGGGGTCACTGATTCATTGTTGCGATACACCTGGTGGGAGGTAAAAAGGTGGATTAAAGAAGCAGCGTGACACCCAAGAACAGTTGCTCTTTCCTCTTTAAAGCCGACGCCGTTACCTCGAAAAAGTACGGCGGCGGCTCCTCGGGGACGTACACGGCCGAGCCCACGATGACATAACGGCAGTCGTCTGTGAAGAGGCTGCACTCCCTGTTGAGATGTTCTCCGTTTGAGGCCACATTAGTGACATGGAGCAAAGAGAAGAAGCGCTCAAACAGGCGACCTCGGATGTTGAGGGAGCGCTGGTCATTGGTGTTCAGAAGAGTTTCTCCCTCTTGGCCTCTCAGCAGGTCCTGAGCCGCCTGGCAGCCTTGATATTCATATATCTGTAGGAGAAACATTGACAGCAGAGGAGAATGTTTCCTTCATCTTTATGTCTCGGCTAAATCCACTAACTATACGTGTTGAATCTGTTTCAGTTGTTTTACAGACAGGCAACAAAAATCACACAATATGGAGTTTTAAGGAATAGACTGATTATCATGGACGAAATTTGGCATTTTTCCAATTTAGTATCTGTATTTTATTGGCCGATTATTGACAAATTAAACGCTCTACTTCAGGTCTGATGCTGCCTCCTCTCTCTATCTGTCATCACTCTGTGATCTCAGAAATGTCTCTCAAGCGGGGCGTGAAAAAGCTGAACAAGAAACACAAATTTTTGCCACAGACGAGGAGATTAACATCTCTCACAGTGGCTAATGTCTAAGATACCAGACAGGCACAGATTAAACTGAGACAGAGTCTGGAAAACAATAATTAATAATGCTAATAATTTTAGATATAGACCTTAGCAGGCAATAAAAGTGACAGAACAGTGAAATTTGGAGAAAATATAGAAGAACAGCAGGAGACAAACTGATCAATCTCAGTGGATTCCACGTAAACAGAGGAGATAATTTTGTCAATTCTATTTCTATTTTACATATTCAGTTATTATCACCTTTATTAATGAAGAAGTCTAGTTATTAGTGACAGGCTCTCTGCTGTTACATGCTGTTAAAACATTACAGTTACTGTATATCGGTTCCAAATATCGAATATCGGCCATTCTCGATTCCAAATAGTCGGCATCAGTATGGGGGTTTCTCTTCCTCTTACCTCCAGAGAGGTCTGGTCAGAAGAGAAGGCGATGAAGCAGCGTCCGTCCGGTGAGAACTTCCTCAGAAAGCAGGGCGGCTTCTCCACGTTGACCACGGTGAAGTTCGGGAAAAGGTTCTGGTGGAAGCAGCGTACTCGGTACCAATGAGCTCCAGGTCGACCAGAGCAGATTCTTCGCATCTCAAGACGATGCACCACGTTCTGATTCTGGATGCGCCTCGGCTTTAAGGTTGGGGTGTCGTCGTCCATGGCTGTGGTCAGAGAATGGGCTCAGAAACCCTCCACAGTTGGTAGTTGGACAGGCGGCGAGTGCAGATAAACGGCTACATCACACAGTAGTTACCTGTGTTCAAAAGGGAAAGTAAGATGGGAAAGATGGAACAGCTGTGTAAGTTTGGGAGCTCAGGTTCTGCTACTGAAATCATTTATGTGAAGGACTAACCTTCAATTTTGTGTCAAACATGACCTACTCAAGAAGAAAAGTCATTTCTAAGTGTGTATTTTGTCTGTGCAGGAGGTGAAGAAGACACAGGAGACAGGACAAATAAGCAGTTATCACTCCATATTAGTTTAAAAAGTTGGATATTCTCTTTGGCACACAAGTTTAGTTGTGTGAGACCAACTTACAATTACTGATTAACTTCTTTTGTGTTAAATTTGACATTTAACTCATTAAGAGAAATATTCTAGTTGCAAAACGATGCATGAACACCAGAGAGGACTGCAGAATGTGTACATTTACCTGAGACAAAAGTAGTGCAAATCACTTTTGTGAAAGTACTGTATGTGCTACACTTTGTAAAAAGGTAGAACTAATGGAATAGGGTTATACTGAATATTAGATCCAAACATTTTCAGATTATTGGTACTGGTTGGTTTTATTATTGGTTCTTGCTAAAATATATTCATTTCAAAATTAGCTACTTTGGTTCTGACGCAACGACCTTGAAGCTTGTGTTATCCCACATTTTGATGCCAAGATTTTACTACAAATGTGTATTGGTTCCAAATATCAGTTATATTCCTTCTTCTGTACCAATAGTCAGTCTCAGTCCTGACAAAGCCATATCAGCAGATCCCTAATTTTATGACTGATTAATCGGTTTGAGTAGTATTTTAAGAGGTCATTGGTAGAGCTGCAGCAAATAATCAAACAATTACTTGTCAATTGTTTTGATGTGAAATTAATTGGTTTCGACTTTCTTTTGAAAGTCAAATTCTCTGACTCATTCATTCCAAATCCGAACATGTTCCAGTTTTCTTTACTCATACTATACGAGTTAAATGAATATTTTTGATTTGTGGATGAAAGAAGACATTTAAGGGTGTCATCGTGGGCTTTTTCATCATTATCCTATAGACCAAACAACTAATAAATTAATTAAAAAATTAATTGACAGACAGATTAATTGACAAAAAGAATTATCATTTAAAGCCGTGCTAAAATAAACCTTTTAAAAAATATACAAACACAATACAGCCTGTGTTTGTCATATACTACTGGAATTAAATAAAAGTATGAGTTTCTTTAATGCTGGCTTGAATAACTTTGTAGTCATCAATAGCAAGCTTTGTCTTTTAAAGTCTACAATTAACTGTAATTCGTCACATTTCCCCAAATATCTGCTTGTCTGAAATTTTAAAAAAGTAAATAATAATTTACAAGATTAATTAAAGTAGAAATCCATCAATTCAGCTTTGCTAAGTTCTTTTATAAACCCCCACTTCCATGCTTTTAAAGTCTGAAATTAACTGCAACCAGTCACATTTCTCCAAATATCCATCTGTCTGAAACAAAAAATGATAACAATAATAATTTTGAAGATTGATTAAAGAAGGAATTTGTGAATTCAGCTTTGCTAAATGCTTTTATAAAACCACATTTACATAAATTTTGCAAGAACTATGTTGAGCCATATGCAGAAGAGATAACAAGAGGTAGAGAGAGAAGAAAACAACGGGGCTCTTTGGGAGTTTTACAGAGACAGAACGAGACAAAACCAAATAATGTTCACATAAATGTGTATACTGCTGTGTCTGGAGCATTTTTAACTGATTCATTAAACGTTAGAGGTCACCATCATGTCTAAACTCCTGCTCTGAAGATGAACAGCTGTATAACTAGGCCAAATCTACTATAAAAAGCCTTTAACATCGTTGGTTATTTGTCAGAAAAAGGTTTTACTCACTTGTCTTTTAAAAAAGCTTTCTGGCTCCTCCAAGTTCAGCAGTTTGTGTTAGCGTTCAAGTTTGGCAGAGAAGCTCACCGGTAACTTAAAATTAGCCACTTAGCGGCTAGTCTCTAGCTGGTGTCGCCGATTACTGGTAAATATCCAGCTTTATTTCTTTAATAAAGTCTAAAATTAACGGAAAGTGGTAACATTTCTCCAAATATCCGCCTGTCTGGTGTGGTTCTGGACCAGAAGCCGCTATGTTTGTTGTGAGTGAGCAGAGCAGGAAGCGCAGAAGAAGAGCAGCGCTAAGAGGCTGCATCTCCAAACAGCGCCACCACCTCAGCGTCTGGTGAAACCTGGTACTGCAGCCTCGAACAACTAAGTCAAATAAGCACCTCAAATGTGAGATCTGTGACATTAGTGGCTTCATTAATCCGTTAAAGTGACGGCATTCTGTCATTCAGACGTGCCTTGTCTTGCCTAGAGTTAATACAGCAAGGGGCTCCATGCCTTGGGGGGCTCAGTGAGGATGAGGGGGGATGAGGTGTGGCTGCCCATTCAGACCACCTGTGGTCTGCCAGACAGGAAGCCCCATGCACAGGGAGGGGTTCAGTCCAAGGTCTCTCAGCTTGATGACCAGTTCAGAGGTGACTACAGTGTTAATGAGTAATCCACAAAGATCATCCAAACAGTTTCCCCTCCTGGTGTCTAGGTAAGAGAGGGCGGTGTGTAGCAGGTAGGTTATGGGGTCATCTGTGGATGAAAAAGCAGGGTTTTCGGTAGGGAGGAGGTGATGAAATTTTCTTTTCTTCAATATTTTATCTTCATTTTTTGACAAGAAAAACAGGAACAAAGTGATCAGCCTTAAATAATAAACAAGAAAAGCACTCAGAGAGCTCAGTACTCCACCAAGGCTGCTCAGTCGTTGGATAATTACTGACGGCTGAAATGTTGAAAAAAGTTGTGGCCTAAATCACAGCACCAAAGAATGTGGCACCACAATTATTTGGTTAGGTTTAGGAAAAGTGCCATGATTTAGGCTAAAATATGACTCTTTCACTACATGCTTGAATCTTCTCTGCCACAGTCTGGGTTACAGGGTGTCCGGTCCTGCCTCATTTAATATATGGATCGTTTGACTAAAAAGCAGTGGCAGTAGCGGCAGCTTTTTTAAGCTGCTTGTATGTCCTTTTAAATTGCCCCTTGGGGACAAATAAAGTTATTTGAATTGAATTGCATTAAAGTATTAAAATAAATAGCAAATTATTTAAAAGCATGTTTGTGATACTTTACAAACAAGAAAAGCACTCAGAGAGAGCAGTACTCCACCAAGGCTGCTCAGTCATATCATTTCTGACTGATGAAATGTTGGAAAAAGCTGTGGCAGAAATCACAGCAATATAGAATGTGTCCATTTAATATAGATGTACCCACAAACAAAATTACCTTGCGCTGAGCACAGGTGTGTGTGCTATACATGTGTACGTTATGTACGGATACCGAATCACGTGACCCATAGGCGTCAGTTTAGGGGGGGACGGTGGGGATGTGTCCACCCCACTTTTTGTCAGGGGTCATTTTGTCTCCAACACATTCAGATTCTTCACATGTAAGCCGTTGTAAACCCAGTTATTTTCAGCAGTATAGAAAATTCCGACGTTCCTGAACGCACCATCGGCTGAGAGTTGCACAGACATGCAGCACACCTTCGTGAGGTAAAAAAAAACGTGCAGATGCTAAATTTGCGCCCGTGCCAAGTGGAAGCTCCGACCAGAGGCGTGCAGGGGCAAAATTTCAGCCCGGGAAAATTAGTACTATAGCGGCCCACAGACCCTTCTACTTGCATGTACTGATAGCTCAACAGGTTGAATCTCCGCCTTTGGTGTGGTGGTTGTGAGTTCAAGCCCAGCTTGTGGCATTTTGCCGCCATTCTTCGACATTTTCTCAAAGTGCTGTCTTACCAACGACACGGAAGCATATGAGAAAAGTAGGCGTGCCGCACCAATGCTAAACTTTGATCTCAAGTAGAGGGCCACAAAATATCGTCCCTGTGGTCTCCATCCCCCCCACTTTTAAAAACAAACTGACGCCCTTGACCTACATATGTAGCGGGCGGCGGGAATTGATGGGACTCAGAAACACCCTCACAATTTAATCAGTTGTTCCTTGTATCATTTCTGATGGATAAGTCCTGATAAGTCAGCAGCAGTGGATTTGTAGTAGGATCGTAATAATGTGACGTAGTGTTCACTTGTTGTCATACTTAAAGCGAGGCCGTGCTTCTTTAACAAATCCAGACTATAAGCTGCATCACTGCCAAAATCTAATCATTTGGTCCTTGTGTGAATTCTGACTGTCCCAGGAAATTTTATCCAAATCCGTGAGTCCGTTGTTGAGTGAAGTTGCGCACAGACACACAGATGTACGCCGATCACAACATACACTTCCAGGCAAAAGTCTGGACACAGCTTCTCATTCAATGCTTTTTATTTGTTTGTACTATTTTCTACATTGTAGATTAATACTGAAGATTAACAATTTTTGTTTACAGCATAATTCCATAAGTGTTCTTTTATAGTTTTGATGTCTTCAGCATTAATCTACAATAAAAACCATTCAATGAGACGGTGTGTCAAAATTTTAGACTGGCAGTGTAACTTCTCTGTTCCTTGGCAAAATAAAAATGGCACTGCTACATTATAGCGCTGCTGATAGGTAGAGAGTGAGTGTGATATATTTAACAAGCGGACAGACGGCATACCAACCAGCTCAGTCTCTTAATTTTTATTTTCATTAATGTCAGCAAGGAAAGGGTTCCCAATGTCAGAGAATTTTCGCACCATTTTAGTCCGTATGAACCCGAGTTGTTCAATTTGTTTGACGTAGATCATGTCCATCGTCCGGAGGTAAATAAGTTTTTCGTCAGCTGCTCCAAACACTTCATCACCACAGATGTCAGGGCTACTGGGCGGCAGTCATTCAAGAGAATTGTTCCATGATCTTGCTGTTGGTGTTGCACCACTGTGGAAGGCAAATTTGACATTGAGGACAATAAACTACACCTTATATGAAACTCGTGGGGAATCGCATTATTCAGACCTTTCTGACTCTGTCTTCATCAGTTTGATTTTTATGGACATTTTAGTGTTGAAACTGTAGAGCAAAATGACTGAAACATGTGCTCTGTGGTTCGGGCGTGCAAACTTTGCTCTCTGAGAAGTTTTTTTTGCTGAAATGTGGAAGAATTCTTCCTCAAGTCGCTTCACGTAACTTGAAGTACGCCACTTCCGGTTCAGACTGGCGCTGTGTCGAAAATTACATGGAAAAGCGAGCAGGGAGCTCATTCAGACATGAAGCCGATACGTTCAGATGCTGTCGGACGAAAGAAAATGAGGTTCATGACTGTTAAAAAAAATCACACAGATTTGAGATGCTGCCAGCAGGAAACGCTTCCTGAATAACATGCATTAATGTTAGTCATGATGAACACCCGTGTAATGGAATGAAAATAATAGAGGATTGTTATATTTAATACTGCATAAGACAGCGCTCATGGTGCTGCACATATTACAACCTGAAGTGTGATTTGATTTATGGAGCATCATGAAGGTGACAGAACCTCAATGAAATAAGCAGCTGTTATAAAATGCTTTCCTTAATGAGCATTGTAACCCCCTAAAATAACTGCAGCTAATACACTATGAATGTACAGAATATAGTCTGTGTCTCATTTCTGCAGTTACAACTCTGAATGGGTAAATACAGCGGACTTTTCTTCTGGAAACGTGTACAACCGTGGACCAAGTGCACACCTGCTGATTTCCCTCAAGTGCCAATTTTCTGATCAGTAGGTGGGTTCTGCAGGTGAGGAGAACAAGTGCTCCGGCAAACTTTGAGCATGATTATGATTGCTTTGACTAAATTGGCAGGGAAAAACAACAGACCTTTGTCCACCGTACCTACAGTGTATATACCTGTCTTGTTTGTTTAGCCTATTCCGTTTAATTGATTTGTTTATAGCGGCACGTAGCACACGTGAACCCAAGGTGACCTGCGTTTTGCTCCCCATAATGACAGATAATTAAATTATGATTATCCTCTTTGTATGAGGCATGTTCTCGCAGATTGAGAATAGCATGCTAAAAAGAGAAAGAAAAACGCTCGGAGTATGCCGGTCTTGGAAGACTGCTAATGGTTCTTTGTGCAATTATCTCTGACCAAAGAGTCCCGATTAAATGTTGTAATTTTCCATAAAAGCACATGTAGTGGGCATAAAAGGCCAGTTTGAAAAGAAAAAATGAAGAAATGAATGGAGAGAAGAATGTGAAATTATCCACTTTAAAATCTAATGGCATTTTCCTTTTCAACCATGTCTGATTAAACCTTTGCTTCAAGATGTGTCTTTATGTAACGGTCTCGTTCAGGAGTGCATATGTGTGAGCGGTTGCCTGGGTTTCAGCGCTCAGCCTCCAAAGTGTTCGTGCACGCAGGTGTTTGCGTGCTTCGGCAATAACCCACACTACAGGAGTAATTCAAATAGAAACTATGTACTATCCTCTGGATGTTCTTCTGTTATTTTCCCTCTAATAAAGCGTTCGCTGCACAGGACACTCGCCTCAGCTTTTAGCATCAGCGCATGAGAAGAGACGCAGACTCGACATCCCAGTGTTTTTGTACACTTTTTAGCCTATCTGCCAGAAGACACTGTGCTTATTTAAGTTTTTTTTTTTCTTCCTTCTGGGCTTTTCACTGCCCAAAATGCATGGTGTCTATTATTCCCGCTCTTGTTTCTTTCTCCAGGTGAAACGGCAAAAAGACATTTTGCTCTCGGCCGCGAAGTGGAAAACTTTAAATTGTTCCCTTTTCACAAGTCGAACGAAATGCAACAAAAGTCTTACATATAAAATAACGAAATAAATAAATAAAAAGAACACCCAGTTTTGGAACAGTAAATAATGACGCCGAACAGAGTGCAAAGTCCGCAATTGCAGTTATTATCATCATTATAACGAACAGAATTTTTTTTTTGAAAGAGCGTTTGCATTAAAGGACATGTGGGTAAAAAGTATAGAGCAGATTCATTGGCTTGATAAAGCTCCTATATAAAAGGCACTTAGAAAAGGTTACTCAAAGCTTGAGGAGCAAATAGAAATACATTGTTTTACCATTTCCCCCCAACGTTTTGTACTCAGACAGCTGTGTTTGGCATTTAACGAAAGCTTTTAACTTTTCGATCCAGCGTAATTTCAGAGCACAATAGGACATTTTAACACTGTAACTTTTCAATCCTTATACGCCTGAACTTTTCATGTCTTTCGTGGCAGTGGATGATTTCTGCTTTTTTCTGAGAAATTACAGTGATCACAGATGCATTATGGCCGGCCGGTTTGCTACTGCAGCCTCAGCGCTGCAAAAGTGTGAGCAGTCGGACTGTGAGAGGTAGGAAGAGGGGAGACAGGTGAGGAGGAGATGCAGTTTTGTGTATTTGCTTCATGCATTGGTCCAAAGAGCCCTGCAAAAGAGTGGCGACCTGTCCAGGGTGTCCCCTGCCTTCGCCCGAGTCAGCTGGGATAGACTCCAGCGACCCTAGTGAGGATAAAGCGGTGTATAGAGGATGGATGGACTGATCCAAAGAGTTGAATCCGTAAGTCCGAAAGCCTCTGATGTTGGTGTTTCTCACTAGTCAAAGGGCCCAAGATGGAGATCCCTGATGCAGTTAAGAAAACGGCTGCTCCAGGAGACTAATGTCTGTTTACTTTCATGTTCTTAAAAAAGCAAAAGTTTTTTTTCTTCCTATATCTGCCTATACTTCCGTATATTTTGCTTTGCCAATTCTTGCTATTATTCATATGATATAATATATAACACACATTTCATACAAGGAGACAACCAGTGTAGCAGACGAGCTGTAGGGAGGGAAGGGAATAACAAAGGTTCACTACTGACTATCTCAGGACTTTGGACATGTATATTCTGTATATTTTTATATTTCACGAGTCCATGGATATTCTGTCTGTTAAAACAATGAATGCTGTTGAAACTGAAAAAAAGCAAAAGTTTAAAATGACGCATGTAATTGTCAGGTGTTATTAAAAAGCCACGGGGTTTTACTCAACATGGACTGAAGTCGACCCTAGTCTCCACAAATCCATGTTCCTGTACAACTAAACTACATTTTCAGTTACGTGTTGAAAGAGACACACTTTCTGGGGGATTACATTTTTTACTCTGCCAAGAATGCGGAGCCTCTGTGGAGTTTTGGGACAATTGCCATTGGTTTGTCTGGCTGTCTGTCTGTTAGTAACATTACTCAAAATAAGACGAACTGATTAAGAGATGAAATTTTCAGGGAAGATCAGAAATGACACAAGAACTAAGTGATTAGATTTTGACAGTAATACGGCTTATAGTCTGGATCCATGGATTTGTTAAAGATTTCTGTATCGTTGCGAGATAGCGGCACGGCATCACTGTAACCATGACAACAAATGAACACTACATCAGCTGCCTGCTGAGGATCAAATGATTACGATCCTACTACAAATCCACCGCTGCGGAATTATCAGAACGTATACATCGTAAATAATACAAGGAACAATAACTTGATTTAATTCAAACAGTTTCATTGGTCCACTGTGACCTGTTCGGTAATTTCATTTGTCTGATGCGACGAAGCTAAAAGTACTGACAGCATGACGCTCGCCTGTAAAAATCTATACATTAGCCGCATTGTTGTATGAGGCGCAGGGTTCACAGCGTGTGGAGAAAGTAGCGGCATGTTGTCCAGAAACTACAGTAAGTTCAGGCACCAAAAATTTCATGGGTAAGCTCAGGAAAACGTCATGGTTTGGGTTAAAATTCCTGTTTCAGTTGTTGATTTAACTCCTGTGTACAAAAGCGCAAACAATAACCCTTGTGAGCCAAGATTGTACTACATGTCGTGCAGTCAACACCTGAACCTGAGCCTTTATTCGACAATCGAAATTTTAACTCCAGAAGGGTCGTGTCAAGTCTGCAAGGACCAAGAAGATCCGACTTGCTAAGGATCATCTCTGGTGATGAAACGTGTGTCTGCGGCTACCACTAAAAGACTAAACAGCAGTACTTCCTTTAACATCCTTATTGTTGTTTCTCTGAATAATCTGTCTTTTATTGTACTCAATAATAATGGATTAGATTTATATAGCACTTTTCTATTCAGGCATAGTCAAAGCACGTACAATGAATCTATCATTCATTCACTCACACATTCTCACTCTGGTGGTGGTAAGCTACATTTATAGCCACAGCTGCCCTGGGGCAGACTGATGGAAGCATAGCTGCCAATCCACGCCTACAGCCCCTCTGACCACCACCAACATTCACACACCAGTGTGAGAGCAGCACTGGAGGCAAGGCAGGTAAAGTGTCTTGCCGAAGGACACAACAGCACATGACTAGGTCAGAGTGGGAATTGAACCGCCGACCCTTCAATCACTGCACGACCTGCTCTACCACCTGAGCCACAGCCACCCCAACTTATTGAGAAAGCAGTCAGTTAAATTAAGCTGAACAATCTTGAAATAAGACCAACAGATATTTAATTTAGACTGAAATCCTCCAAAGAATTGCAACTGGTTCCTAATTTTACTGTCCTTGGTGTCCTGCCATCGAAAAACTATGCAGGGTTTTCTGTCGTGCTGCTTGGTGTTGTTCATAAAGTTAAAACAACAACAACAAAGACGGCTGGATGGAGCGTCTAGGAGGGTCATGACAGCTTGTCTCAAGACAGGATTTCTGATTACAGTCTGCCTTTCGGTATTTTCACATTGTTTTTTATAGCATCTAGACCTGCTTTATCCTAACAGACATGGAAACCTTCTTTTCTAGTAAGACATGGTTGCAGTCCAAACTCAGAACATACAACAGCTTGTTCAGGACCCCTTGGTATCATTGAAATGTGCATGATATCCTTTCGCACCATTTTTCAAATCAAAGGGTATTTTGAGAGACCAATAAGTCTGTGAACATCTTAACTAAATTGTTCCTCCACAAAACTACATTCCCAGACAAGTGAACACATTTTCAGTGTAATTTTATCTAGAAATGAATGTAAATTGTCACAGTGGACGACGTAAAAAAAAAAAAAAAAAGTCAATTTGAAAGACCCACAAAGTCCACCTAAGATGGTTGTAGGATGAACAACAGACTGTCAATCATAGACTTAAGTTCTGTTTTCTGTCACTTCTTGCCTTCTGTTTTCACTCATTTTCTGGTTTAGGCACCCAAACTATGTGGCAAAGTTCAGGAAAATATTCCGGTTTGTTAAAGGACTTCACATTTTAGAAGTTTGGTTAACATGAAGCACAAAATTACTTGGTAAGGGTTGAAGTAAACTGTCCTGGTTTGGGTTAAATTTGTCTCTTTCATCACATATTGTGAACGTGTCCAATTAGTGTTTTCTGTATGCTTTAAGAGAAATAAAGAGCAAAATAAACAGCGAACACCATGGATAAGAATAACATCTTGAAATTGCAATGAATTAACGACTGTCTCAAAGACACAAATTCAGACTTTGCGAATTTCGTACATAATAAATCCAAGTAATTCATTGCTGTTCTTTTTTAAGAATCTAATTCAAACACATATTTCAACTTACCACTGTGTTGTGTAAAGTAGTTTTCCAGAGATTTGAAGAATTGTACAATTTGTTTAAGGGAAATATCTTCTAAACATGTAATTTTCCTCCACAGAAATGAGCTTTTAGATTAGATTCAGCTGTCATCGGACAGAGTACAACTACTAAGACAACAAAATGCAGTTTAGCGTCAAACCGTTAGTGCAAATGCAGCAGAAAAAGTGCATTATTTACAGTATGTTATGTTAAAGTAGAGCTTTCATCAATGCCACAAGAGAGACATTAATAAATACAGAAACATATTGGCAGGTAAGCAGCATTATAGCATCAGGTTTAACAGTTTTATACAGTGTTGAGTGGTTAAATCCACCAGGTTGCATTAAATTTGATATATTTTGTTTGTAAAACGTATATTTATGAAGCAACTCGGAAGTAAAGCTGTGAAATAAATGTAGAGAAGTAAAGACTACTGAATTATAGTGGACTAAAAACAGAAAGTACCTCTGATTTGTGCACACTGAGCTGCAGCTCTTCCTCTCGTACGTTAACTGTAAAATCCCGAACGGTGTGATTTGCAAACATGCAGAAAGGGTTCACTGGGCGTTGCTGCCCTGGAAGCCATCAAATTAAAGCTGAATCGATCTAATCTAACAACACTTTACACGAGTGTAGGCGTGAGGGAAAATAATTGCATGAACAGACCTTCGGAACGGTGCAGGAGTAAAAAAAAAAATCATTCAGGGCAACAGACATAAAACTGAACAATAAGAGCAAATATGACACAAAATATGGGAAAAAACACACTGCAAAGACACACACTCTGCAAACAAGACTCAATCAAATAAATTACAGTCCACTCTGATGTATAATACGACTCATAATCTGCCCTTGGGTCTCCTGGCCGGAGCTGTGGGTGTGTTGATGAGGAATATTTTAGTGACACTGACTGACATAAAGCCATAAATCTGAGCTTTTTCCTGCCTCGGACCTTTAATGCCGCTCAGATTACATCCAGAGCGACAAGTCCTGCTGCTGCTGCTCGGACATTTTATGGAAATTTGTTTTTGCCCACCCACACAAACACACGTCTGATTTAAATGTGCACAAGAAAGGTTCGGGTCAACAAACACATTCGCAGTTTTGTCATTTCAACACGAATAATTTGAGATCAAGCTTGTGAAGATGCAGGATTCCTTTTTCTTTTAGTAGTAGTGGGGAAGCTTAATTATTTTTCACATCTCCCTCAATTAATACTTTTTTCTGCAGACCTTTGTGCTATTTAGTTTGGCTGAGAATGACTCCTCCGCCGCCACCGCCGAAGCCTCGGGAAGCTGGTTCTTGTGTGTAATTGGTTTGAAGGGAACCCTCCTGCTAAATGCTCCACATTTTCAATTTCAATTTTCTTCAAGTGAGGCGTAATTTTAGATGTGAGGAAGAAGGATGGTGGAAACGCAGCATTTGTCAGGGTGTTATGTGTTCACACGACATACTTGTGCAAATTTTTTTTCATTTCTCCCTCCTGATCATTGCAAAACAACCTAAAATTGCCATTTCACAATTACGCTTCTAATTTTCTCGTCCCAGTTATTTTCCCCCCTTGTTGTCGTGCATTTCCAGCTTTAACATAATAGGAATAAAAGCAGGATGTGTGTTTGTGTGCAGAACAACAGCATCCAGACATTAAGCAGAGAGAAGAAGAAGAAGAAGAAGAACTGATCAGGAGCGATTTCGTTCTCCACGCAGGGTCAAACTTTCCTCTTCTGCACGAGACAAAAAGTCAGGGACGCAATTATTTTGCCGTTTTTCTCCACCAAAAGAAAAGGAGAACATGCTGAAAGGAAGAGCTTTAAAAGAGGTCACCCGAACTTGCCTCGCTACCCTCTCACTTTCCCAATTCAGTCGGGGGCGAATGGCCTTGGTGGGGGACCGAGCGGCTGTACACATTACGGCCGAGTCTCAACAGCCGGAGCCGAAGCAGGCCTGTAATTTCTGCCATTTGAGAGTGTGAGCTGAAAAGCAGAGTGATGGCCACTTTTCTGTTATTATTCCTTCGGCAGAGTGCTCGCCGAAGGAAACAACCGCGCTTTAAGAACACGTCCATCAGTCACCGGCCGTATTTGGAAATGGTATTTGTAAAAAAAGTAACTCTGTCAGGTTGTATCGTTAACTCTGAGAAGCCGGCACATGTTACACTATATAATATCGCGCCCTGCATCTGTCTGTCCTCGCCGGCGTCGACATGGCAGCAGCTGCTGTTTAAGAACTCTGCGGCTTTTTAATGCTTGGATTTGTGATTGACGAACAGCAGGTTGCCAAAAGTTTTCTTGTTGCTGCAAAGTGAAATATCACAGCAGCAGCATTCAAAAATGTTTTTAAGCTGGTCGTGACAGCTGCGATAAAAATCTATAATGTCCTACTGGATGAAAGAAAACTACATTATTCAGTCACAGCAGGCAAAGAAATACAACCTAAGAGGTATCTGTGGCAAAAACAGTAGACCAACCTTTATTATTAATTGATTTAATTTCCAGTTTATTATCATTATTATTGTAGATTATTCTAAGTTTTGCTTAATGTCTACTCTCTGTTAATTCCACATGGTATCTGCTTTCATTTGTAGTTGTTTTGGAAGATTTTAGTTATTTTAGTGCATTTTTCAACTCTTACTATCAAAGAATTAGACCCTCCAGAAAAACGCTGGCAAAAATCCTTGATTCCGCGGGCTAAAATCCTTGATTATGCGAATAAATATGTGGGGGTTTTATGCCATTTTATGCAGGGAAATTGCGGAAAGTTGCAATGTATGCGAATAGTTGTGAAATATGCGAAAAGATGCGAAATATGTAAGAACTGGGAAAAAGAGGCGATTCTTCTCCTACATCCTTTTACTAGGCTACCACTGAATGAAAAAGAGCAATATATAGATAAACAGACATACTACATGCAAGACACATCACAGTAAGTGCTGCCAATGTTTAATTTATTATCAGCTTAAGCATGACTTAAACATTCCTCAATCACAAATTTCTCAGAAATAAAACATTCTTTCTGCTTAGTTATACTTTGAGGTAGAGCAAACTACCTGCAACACGGTTGATTTTCTTCGGTGCTCCAGAACGATGTTGCACGGGGTGCAAAAAAGTTTCCCCCCACTTTCATGCAGTAAATCTGGGTACTGTTTTGCCCGGTCTCTGGCCGAAATATTTGTAGGTAAATGTGATCTTTGAGCATTCGCCATTCTTGTTTTTCGTCTCTGAGCGCCGCGCTCCGCATCAGCTCGTGCTTCTAGCGTGTGTGTGTGAATGAGCGAACTGATGACGTCAGGCCGGGCGTCACATAAAAACTCACTCACAATTCCATTTATATCGGTTATAGTTTTCTCATTTTATGCGGAAATTGTGAAATCAAGCGGGACCCGCATATTTCTCTTTTTTTCGTGGAAATGTGAGATTCTTGCGGGAATTATGCGCTGTTTTGCGGGGATTATGCGGCCTTTTGGGAAATAATTGACCCCCGCATAATCAGCGGCATTTTGGTGATTAATGCGGGAATTCATGCGATCGCATAATCGCGTTTTCTGGAGGGTCTAAAGAATCCAATAAAAATGATGTTCATTTTCCATTATTATTGTATATTATTATTTCTCTCTTTGTTATTTCCAGGTGGCATCACTACGCTTCTTTTGTTTCTAGTTCTAACTTTTTGTTTCTAGTTATTTTAGTTCATTTTTCAGCTCCAACCATCAGAGAATCCAATGAAAAATGGGTGTAAAACTTGAATTTTGAATCATATTATTGTATATTATTGATTTTAAGTTTTGCTCACTGCCTGCTCTCTTTGTTAATTCCAGGTGGAATCTGCTTTCATTTCTAATTCTTTGTTTAGTTTCTAGTTATTTCAGTTCATTTTTCAACTCTGAACATCAAAGAATCCAATAAAAAACTAGTTTAAAACTTGAATTTTCCATTTTTTGATTACTTCACACAAATGGTTAGATTAGTGTAACTTAGTGAGCGTTCAAAAATGTTTTTAAGCTGGTTGTGACAGCTGCCATAAAAATCTATAATGTCCAACTGGATGAAAGAAAACTACATTATTCAGTCACAGCAGGTAAAAGGATATAGGATGTGGTAAAACCTGTAGTACAACCGCCATTAACTGATTTATTTTCCTGTTTATCATCATTGTTCATGCATATTATTGATAGCAAGTTTGGCTCATTGTTCTATTTCCAGGTGGTATCATTAAAATGCTTTTATTTCTAGTTATATTTAAATTTCTTGTGTTTTTAGTTCATTTTTTTACTCTTACCATCAAACAATCCAATGAAAAATGGGTTTTAAACATTAATTTTCCATTATTTTTGCATATTATTGTTGCTCTCTTTGTTAATTCAAGGTGATATCATTACGCTGCTTTTATTTCTAGTTTTAGTTTTAAAATTCATGTTATTTTACTCCATATTTGAACTCTTACCATCTAAGAATCCACTGAAAAATGGGTTTGAAACTTCTGTTTTTGATTATTGTATATTACTGACTCTAAGCTTTGCTCACTGTCTGCTTTGTCACTACGCTGCTTCTTTTTATTTAAGTTGTTGTTATTTAAGTCCATTTTTCAACTCTTACCATCAAAGAATCCAATAAAAATGGGTTTAAAACTTTTATTTTATTTTATCTCCATTGTTTCACAAGTTGTTAATTGTCTCTCAGAATAATTTTTACATTTCTCATATTACAAACAACATTTTTTAATTGGATTTTTGAATAGAAATAAAAATGTTAGTGTTTACACTTGTAGCTGGACTGTACCATTAGCGTCTGCAGGAGTCTACATCCAACCACAGACCCAGTTATACATTATGTAGAGCATCTGATCATGCAATACTTTACGGGCTATGCTGTTTTATGAGTGTTTGAAGATGAAAATGAAGGTTACTCAGGAACTGGAGCCAAATACTAATGTACTGTTACCATTGTTGTGCAGATTAAACATAGAGAAGCATGCATTATAAACCTTTCTAAGTGCCCCATTGCCACCACCATATGGACAATGTAGTGTCTAATATTATTATAATAACGCCACCTTAAAGTCAATATATTGCTCACAATATAAGAACTGGTGGTTAGATGTGCTATATAATACATAATGTAGTTGTGTAACTGGGCCCTTGTTTGGCTGTAGACTCCCCCAGCTGTTACCACAAGTACAAAACACAGGGATGGAGTATCAAAATATTAAATCGTCTATTTTATTCTATGTTCTTTCCTCTCATCCACGTGCAAAAAAAAGTGTTGTAGGTCATTAAAACATCCTCTACCGAGTTTTTGAAAACTTGGTTACGTGTAAGAATCCGTGCGTGCCGGTTGTTGCCTTACGCAACGAGTAAATAACAACAACAACAGCAGATGTCTGTGAAGATTCACAGTCATCCAGATCATGGTAATCAGAAGAGCTTCAGTAAAATTCAAGGAAGGAAGCCATCTATATCAAATTGGAACAGCCATTTTTAAACAAAGGAGGGGGTTTGCAAAACCACTTATCAAACAGGCCGAGGGACTACAGATGAAAACTAGCCTTCTGACTAATTCTGGCTTTTTTAACCATGTGTAATCATGTGTTTTATGAAATTGTATTGTCCTCTTTCAAATAAACCAAACTGAAACTGAAACAGCTATAATGGAGCGATTAGGTCATTGCCCAGAAAGTTTTGTCATCTTGAGTCACTCCTGACTTGGCAGATTCATATCCTTTGTTGTGTGAACTGGCACGCCCCATCACCATGATTGCTGCCGTTGTTGTTGAACCACTTGATTTCACAACAATCTCACCTGGAGGCAGGTGAGTCCTGGGTCGTTAATGGGCCATTCGCCATGTGAAATGGAGTGACTACATTCTGTTACTCTCCATTACAAGGAGGTCTTGACTTGCATCTTAAATCCGTTCCTACAGCACGACATGATGCGATTTTCGACCGAAGTTGGAACTCATATACGTACATAAGTACCTAAGTCACTGGTGAAGGTAAACAAAGTCTTCTTCCTCGTATAGTGCGTGACAATGTATTTGCCCGCTCCGCTCACCAACTATCCATCCATCCATTCTCTATACACCGCTTTATCCTCACTAGGGTCACGGGGGAGGTGGAGCCTATCCCAGCTGACTCGGGCGAAGGCAGGGGACACCCTGGACAGGTCACCAGTCTGTCACAGGGCTACATATACAGACAAACAATCACACTCACACACACACCTATGGGCAATTTAAAGTAACCAATTAACCACAGCATATTTTTGGACTGTGGAAGGAAGCCGGAGAAAACCCACGCATGCACAGGGAGAACATGCAAACTCCATGCAGAAAGATCCCTGGCCCACCCCGGGATTTGAACTGGGGGATCTTCTTGCTGCAAGGCGAAAGTGCTAACCACTACCCACTGTGCAGCCTGCTCACCAACTAGTTACGAAATTGTTTTTTTAACATTCCAAATACCGTACGTTGAAATGATGGTCCAAGACTTTCTTAATAAATGTATGGGAGATGGTGAGGGAATCCCCGAAACGTTCAAGGACACTGAAAACAAAGGACCTACTGCAGTCAGTTAGAACTGAAGAAGCCTCTTGGATGAAGGTGAAACGTCTTCAAGAATCTACTAGAGAAGTCCAGTTGATGTTTACTGAAGCTCCTACGACAGCAATGGTAGATAGAAGCCAATCAGGCAAAACATTATGGTTGTTACTAGAGGTACGGACCCGTACCCGTAGCCTGTGGCCTATGGATACGGCACTTGCCATTTGCCAATCAGATACGCGAGATCTGGTCACGTGACTCCCAGTAGACGCTAGCGGTACGGACCCGTAGCATCGGTACTACAGGTACGGACCCTAAACCTAACCCTAACACTAACCCTAACCCTAACCCTAACCTTTGCTTACTTTTCAACAGTTTGCAGTGGTTAGCAGCTTCTTGACTCGCGAGACTTGCGTATAGGTCCGTATCTGTCTGGCAAATAGAAAGAGCCGTATCCGTAGGCCACAGGCTACGGGTACGGGTCCGTATCTGTAGACACTACCAAACATATTATGACCACCTGTCTAATATTGTGTTGGTTCTCTTTATGGTGCTAAGCTCCTCTGGCCCAGTGGAACATGGACACAAGACCTCTGGGGATCTGGGTTCTACCTAAATCAGGCTTGTCGTGGCACATCCCACAGATGCTCAATAATCTTTGGATCTGGGGAGTGTGGAAACTAGATGAAATTCGTGGCAGAAATCACAGCAACATAGAATGTGGCCATTTAATATAGATGCACCCACACACATAATAATGTTGCGCTGAGCACAATTGTGTCTTCTGCATGTTTACGTTGTGTACAGATACCGAATGGCGTGACCTAAATATGTAGCGGGTGGCGGGTATTGATGGGACTCAAAAACACCTCCACAATTCAATCAATTGTTCCTTGTATCATTTCCAAGGGATAACTCGTGATAAGTCTGGAGTGGTGGATTTGTAGCAGGATTGCAATCATGTGATCATCAGCAGGCAGTTGATGTCGTGTTCACTTGTTGTCATGGTTACAGTGATGCCATCTCACAATGATACAAAAATCTTAAACAAATCTGTGGATCCAGACTATAAGCTGCATCACTGCCAAAATCTAATCAATTGGTCCTTGTGTCATTTCTGACCTTCCCTGAAAATTTCATTGAAATCTATTAATCCATTTTTGAGTAATGTTGCTAACAGACAAACATACGCTGATCTTTTTTTTTTATAGCTAACATGTCAATGCTTTTTACCCAGTGAATTTATTAGTTATTATCTGTAATTTAACAACACTGGGAGAATTTACAAAATTATTGTAAATGGTTGAACAAAAAAGAGTTAAAATAGCGTGGATTTTTCCATTCATTTCATGAAAAAATTGCTTAAAAAATTATTAGCTAAATAAATCACATCAAATACATTTAATATATTTTTTAAACCTGATGGAATACTGTAGGCTAAAAGAACCTACCATGTATAGTCTAAATAAATGTACTTTTGTGTTAGCCGCACATTTATTATGATTTAAACATGCAAGAGAAATAAAATGCATCCGTGGATCTGACTGGGACTGTTTTAGCTGCACATTTGTTACATTAGTGAGCAGCTAGGAGTCGAGTGTAAACTGGATTTGTTGCCAATAAGAGCGAACATCATCAGATCTATCTTATAATCAAATATCAAGTGGTTCCCCTTTTACACATTTTTGTTTTGCATCATGTCATCAAGCTCTTTATTGGCTTTTATTCCTGTTTTTCTACACGTCCAAGCATTCGTCCTCCAACTCCAATTAAAAGCAATTTGCCAGATTACGTCCACGTTGCCGAAGCGCTCCTCAAGACGACCGGTCAGGTTTTATCGGCCATGCTGGAGAATAAAGAGACCCAATACAAGCCGGTGCACGTGGAATCGCCTTTGCATGTCATTATTGTAATAGCTGCTGAGGCGTCAAAGTGTTTAAAGAAGAGGTGTGATTGCACAAGAGTTTATTCAATAAAGAGAAAACCTGGCATTGGGGAGTTTTCAGCTGCTGTTGTCGTCGTTGTCTCCCTTTCCTGCTGCCGATCTGCTCTGTTTTCAGACATTAGCAGGTAAATGAGTTCTTAGTGAGTATTAACTAAGATCAGCGGCGGTTATCTGATCAGAGCAGGTCACATGGAACAAAGGCCTCTCCGTTTACTCCAGTCCAGCTGCACTGGCCACTACAAATGAGCCTGAAAGCCTCGTGTGTGTTTGTTGTGTGTGTCCGTGTGTGTGTTTGTGTGGTTTACCTGCATTCGTGCATGTGACCAAATGCTCATGTAAGTATGTTTATCTATGCATCTATGCATAGCTGTGAGTGTGAGTGTGAGTGAGTGTGTGTGTGTGTGTGTGTGTGTGTTCAGAGGTCGACAGATGCTGCTCCTCAGTGAACACAATGAATTACTTATAGGCCGTTAAGCCAAACACGGCTGCTCTGGCCGCCGGTTTACCCAACACTGATAGGGCCATCTGCCGAGGCGACTCTGCCTTCTCTTCACGGACACGAAACCAGACGCTTATCTGCCAGGGAGGGGCGTCGCCGCTGATTAAAAAACATCAGGACTTCTACGGTTTTCTGCACGGGTTTGGATGTGTGTGTTCAATCAGGGTGTGTGAGGGTTAAGTTTAGGTAAATGAGAGAAAGTAAACAGCACCTTTATAAAGCAGCATCTACGAAGAGCTTCGCAGGTAGAAAGAAAGAAAGCAGAAGGAGAAAGAACGACCAGAGAGGCAAAAGTGCAAAAACCTAATTTGATTCAGTCCAAGAAATTTAATTTTGGCATAGTTTAAGGTGCACAGAGCAGCAGGATGAATTTGATAAAAAAAATTCCAGTACTTGCATGAGGTGCACATAGATTGAACATAAAGAAGAAATGTAAAAATAAATAGGGCTAACCATAATAAAAGATTTTCAAAACAAATCACCAGATAAAATAATCTATTTTTAAGTAAGGGGAAATAAAAAGCAGAATAAAAGAAAATGGAGGATAAAACTATAACTACAAGGGTAAAAATAATAATAGTAGTAGTGAATAAATAAAAGAAATGTGAAACAAATAAAGGAGAATGAAATGAACTAATGAATAAAAAATCAATGAGACAATAAAAAATATAGGTACATGAAGGTAAATTAATAGAATGAATAAATTAAACAAGGAAAATTTTAAAATAAGTTCAACAGTAGAAATAGAAACAAGTAAGTAAATAAAGTGTAAAAGAGAATAAAATTCTCAAATTAAATAAAATCAATAAGACGACAAAAATAGAAATAAGTAAAGGGTAAAAGAGAATAAAATAAACAGAGACAATAAATAAAACAATTATACAATATAAATAGAACTAGGTAAAAAAATAAAGACAAAATTAACAAATTAAATAAAATAAAAATTAATTACATGATAATAATAGAAAGGTAAAAGAATAAAGTGAACAAGTAAAATAAATTTAATAAAACAATTAGAAATAGAAATAAAAGAGAATAAAATTGACAAATCAAATAAATAAAATAAAAACTAAATTAGATGACAAAAATAGAAATAAGTAAAGGTCATAGAGAATAAAGTCAATAAATAAAATTTAAAAAATATTTGGAAAATAAAAACATAAATAATTTTTAAAAATTATAAGAGAATAAAACCAACAAATAAAATAAGTAAAATAAAATTAATTAATTGGACAATAGAAATGAAAAAAGGATAAAAGAGAATATAAATCAACCAATAATATTAAAAAATAAAACTAGAAATAAGTAAATAAATTACAGGTAAACGAGAATAAAATCAACAGATAAAATGAATACAATTAAAAAATAAAATGATAGAAATGTGTGAAGACAGGGGCTTTTTTTTCAGATTGCTCACTTTAGGAGAGAAAAAGGCAGAAATATATTCAGGATTAAAGGTCTGACCACACGTGATTTAATGTAATTTGTAGAATAATTGCAAAGTTTAAGTGCTCGTAATTGCCTCCGAACAAAGGTTTAACCCCACTGAGCAGTTCTCCATAGGTTAGACGTGTAAGTGACAACTAAATTATTCATAGTAGTCTCGGCTAAAACTGAGTGAAATGCGGCTTTAAAGTGAAAGTTTTGTGAACAGCTATAGGTTTAAAAGTGACATCATTTAAACACACCAAATGTACATTCAGTTTTTCTTTTAAATTGCAATGCAGAGCACAAAGACAAATAGCAGACCAGAGCGGGGATTAAACGAGCAAATTAATCAGTAAAAAGACAAAATTTATCCAACTAATAGTTTAAATGTAGATATAAATAGTTTAAATATATTTTTGTATGTTTATAAAATGGTGATTGAGTAATTGCCTTGAAAAATGTGCCATCTAGAAATTGTTATGCAAATATTGCAGTACAATATAGGGATTTCTTGAGTATTTATATTAGTAATTACATAATAAATAAGATAAAGAATAAAATGACTTTTTTTCTTTTTTTTTTAGCCAGGGGCATATCAGAACTACATATAGCTCCATGGTCTAGTTTGCAGTCAGACAGTATAAACATCTGTACTGCATGCTAACTTTCTCACAATAACAATGCTGAGATACTAATGTTTAGCAGGTATAATGCTAACATGTATAGTTTAACATATTAGCACACTAACATTCTTACAGTAACAATGCTGAGATGTTAATGTTTAGCAGGTACAATGCTAACATGTTCAGTTTAACATATTAGCACACTGACATTCTTACAGCAACAATGCTGTGATACTAATGTTTAGCAGGTACAATGCTAACATGTTTAGTTAAGCATATTAGCGCACTAACATTCCTACAATAACAATGTTAATTTACCAGTTACTTGCAGGTACAATGCTAACATGCTTACTCTGTTAGTTTAACATACAAGCATGCTAGCATTCATACAATAATAATGCTAATATGCGGAGGTTTTGCAGGTACAATGCTAACATGTTTATACTCTTAGTTTAACATTACCATGCTAGCATTCTCACAGTAACAATGCTGACACGCTGATATTTAGCAAGTACAATGCTAACATGTTTATCCTCTTAGTTTAACATGTCAGCATGCTAGCACTCTCACAATGACCATGCTGACATGCTAGTGTTTAGCAGGTACAATGCTAACATATTTACCATTTTAATTTAACATGTTAATGCGCTAACATTTTCACAAAAACAATGCTGAGATGCTAATGATTACCAGGTATATTGCTAACATGTTTACCATCTTAGTTTGACATGTTAGCACACTAACATTCACACAACAACAATGCGGAGATGCTAATGTTTAGCACATACAATACTAACATGTTCACCAGCTTAGTTTAACATTTTAGCACACTAACATTAACACAACAATAATGCTGAGATGCTAATGTATGGCAGTTACAATGCTAACATGTTTACCCTCTTTGTTTAGCTCTCTAGCATGCTAACTTTTGTGAATTAGCACAGAAACAAAGTACATCTGATGTTAATAGGTGTGCAGGTATTTGGTCATAAAACAAAGTATTGGAGAGAAAGTTTGACCTGATGATTTTTAAAAAAATTTTTTTACTAAGAAACAGGCCGAAGGCTTCGAAACATTTAGTTTGTTTGAGCAGTTTCTGGCACATAGTGACTCAACAAGTTTGAGCCTCTGTATATTATAGAAAAGGTAAGAAACTAGCATTTTACTGTGTTCAATTGGTATATTAAGTAAGTATTGATGCTGCGTTATTGAATTGTGAGGCTTTGGCCTTTTAAACAATGCCTAGTTTGTCAAATTAGATTCAAAACGGCTGATAAAATTTAAAAAAAAAAACAAGAGCAAAATTTTGTCTTTGTCCATGTATGGGTGATTGTCAAAGTGGTTAACCCAGTAAATGTCATGAAGATAAAGTCTTCATTAGAGGAGAAAATCTGCCATTTGATTACAGCTCACTATGAAGACAATATTCAGGAAATGTGTTGGAACTGTGCAGCAAACTTTATGGAAATTCATCCAACAGTTATCAAGCATTTCACTAAAAAGTCAACAATTTGAACCTGCTTTGTTGCCTAGATCACCAAAAGAATGAAGAAATGAGCTGATGTTATAAAGTTAGTAAGTTTGAACAGGGGGGAGGCTGGGGTGAACGGACGGGTTGACAAAACACTGGACTTTAAAACACAGGAAAGATATTTTGTGCTTGAACACAACCAAACCTTTACTGCAGCACTGTAACACCAAGACTTTTTTTTAGCTGAAATTTACTTAGCAAACAGCTGCTTTATACATTGCATTTAATTTGCACTCATCTGAATCACAAACTGAAGCTTGAAACTGCAAAGGGTTAATTAAGATCTCATTTGAAATTGTAATAGAGTTTGGTTTTTCAGTTTACATTTCCCAGATGATTTTACGGCACCGAGTGTGTGTGTGTCTGAGTGCGTAGGTGTACAATGTGTACCTGATGGTGTGTGCAGATGTGTTTGTGTGAGGTATTTGGAGTGGTTGCCATGCTGACGGGACAGAGTTACAGATTCGGAAGGTCTCTGAAATGATGTTTGGGCCTGCTTCAGTCAAACGGAGTGCAACCTGAACTGAATGAATATAGAACTAGTGCTGCTGTGAACACAGTTTTTTACCATCTATTCCTGTTTGTATGTACATACGGTGTTATTTGTGGTAATTTTTGATCTGTTTATGTGGCATGAATCCCTTCCACATACAATAGCATTTACAGTCAAAGTTCATTTACAATAGATTCCCTTTGAAATACAAAAAACACAACAGCAAGATACATAAGGGGCAGTACAAAGCACAAACAACTATCCTTACATGCATTAAAACACAAAACAGTGAACTCAACAAGAACAACTTCCAGATGCAACGTAAAACAGAGCTGGTGAATTCCAGTTCCAACATGCATTAGCTTGGTTGAATTAAACATTTCAAGAATACAACCACATGTACAATGTCAATCAACCACTTTTCAATGAACCAAGTTGTAGGAACTGCAAGTCTCCAGACCTCCATATTCCATGCTACCCTCTCCAGCCCTTTCAGGGTGTAAATTGAAGCATTCAAAATTGGTGCCCACACAATGACTATGCGACAATGGTAAACGTATGTGGAATATGTAGATAGGACTTTCTGCACTGGAACTAGAAAAAAACTACGTGTCTTTGGTGTTTGCAGCTGTTCATGTGCACATTCAACCCAGTCTCCACAAAGTTGCACTTTATGACTGAACTGCATATCTTCTGCCGAATTGTTTGTACCGTATCACAAATATGTTTACAATCAGCATATTGTTGCCTTTTGTTACTCTGCAAAGGAACGGCGGAGTTATGTGACAATCTGTGTTGGTTTGTCTGTCTGTCTGTCTGTGAGCAACATTACTCAAAAACAGACTAACAGATTTGGATGAAATTTTCAGGGAAGGTCAGAAATGACATAAGGACCAAGTGATTATATTTTTGCAGTGATGCGGCGTATAGCCTGCATTCACAGATTTGTTAAAGATTTCTGTATCATTACGAGATAGCACCATGGCCTCACTGTAACCATGACAACAAGTGAACGCTATGTCAGCTGCCTGCTGACGATCACATGATTTCGATCCTACTACAAATCGACCGTTGCGGACTTATCGGGACTTATTGGTTGGAAATCATACAAGAAACAATTGATTAAATTGTGGGAGTGTTTCTGAGTCCCATCAATTCCCGCCCCCTGCTACATATTTAGGTCACGCAATTCGATATCCATACATAACGTACACTTGAATAACACATGCCTGTGCTCAGTGCAAGGTCATTTTGTTTGTGGGTACATCTATATTATCGGGACTTATCTGTTGGAAATGATAGAAGGAACAATTGATTAAGTTGTAGGGGTGTTTCCGAGTCCCATCAATTCCTGCTGCCTGCTCCATATTTAGGGCTTCAGCCGTCGGAAGTGATACAACAACTGAGCAGCCTCTGTGGAGTACTGTGCTCTCTGAGTGCTTTTCTTGTTTTGGTAATTTTGCCTCGACTTAACCAAACATTTAACATGTGAAATATGTTTAACAAACTGACATTTTTCTAAAGCCGACATAGTTTTTGTGCCTAACTTTAACCAGAAAGAGAAAACAAAAGTAAACAAAACTTATTTCTGAGACTGATACTCTCTGTGTTATCACGGGACCCTGTTTTTTTGTGTGTCACATTCTGCTTTTGTTTAAGCTAAAAAGACACTTGGAAGTTGAGGCGGTGAAGCTAAATTTCTGGCGAAAGCGATTCAGTTTCTGTTTACATTCATTTTCAGTCACTCCTCGCATTTGTTTATACAACAAAACTACTTGGTTAATTTCAGGCACCGAAGCTACTTGGTTGGGTTTAGGAAAAAATCAAGGTCTAAATACACCCAGGAATACAGGGGATCCTTGATTTACAACGTCTTCGACCTACGGCTTTTCGTCATGACGTCGAAACTGGTTATGTGGAACTAGTTGGCGAGCTGAGCAGACGAATACGTCATCATGTGGCACTATAAGAGGAAGACAGCTTTGTTTACATTCACTGGTTGTATGCCACATTGGACTGTGTTATCCATAGATGATGTCTAGGAGAGTGTGAGTTCTGACTTACAGCAAAAATGAACTTATGTTGCGCCGTAGGAACGGAATTCTGAGTCGAGGACCTCCTGCATGTCAAACACAAAGCTCCAAGTAATAAGCCAAAAATAGCCTCAAAGTCATAATGCTTTACAGCTTTTTTGTGACAAAAATAAGCTTTGTGCTGTGGATCAACATAACACCACGTTTGTTGGCAAAACCATGGCCTCTATTTGACACATGGTACATGTTAGAGGCTTGGTTCAGGTTAGGCACCAAAGTTACTTTGATGAGATCAGAAAAATATCGTAGTTTGGGTTACATTGTGGCTGTGTCCGAAATCGCATACTAACGTACTACATACTACATACTCAATGAGTATATACTGTATACTACGTACTATAAGTATGATTAGAATGCCAACCGTTCACACTGTAGTATACTACTACGTTTCCCATAATGCATTTCAAACCTCCGACGACAAAAAACGGAAGTACGGCTATCAAATATCTCGGCTGAATGCCGGCTTCAGGTCGATTTTACGCTAACAAACAGTCGCATAATTAATGTGGCAATTTCAAGCCGGCTCTCCTCATGCAGTTATTAGCCAGATTATGCGAATCATTTCAATTGTAGCTGCAGGCTACTGGAGGTAGCTGCTACTTGTTCTGTATGCAAAGCTAGCTGCTGCAACTAGCTGCTAGCATTCAGTAGCACGTTGTGAGGCGTCTGACAAATTTAAAACGTTGGTCAGAAAACGCCGATTTCTCAAATCTGTGGGTTGATTAGGATGACTACTTAACCACATAAAAGAAAATAAAAATCGCCCCGGTCCGGCCACAGATCCCGCGGAGGCTTGCATTTCGGTGGATAGCTCGCAAAGCATTATGGGGCGGTTGAGTATGACTAGTGTGGTCACCGCGCATACTTAAAAATTTTCCGGATATAGTATACATTCGGGGATTTCTCGCATACTCAGTCTTTTTATACTATCTAATGTGAACGCACTACATACTTATTTTGACGTCACACTTAGTATGAGTAGTACATTAGTATGCGATTTTGGACACAGCCTATGACTTTTTCATTACATGATTAAAGCTTCTCCGCCATTTTCTGCTTTACAGAGGGTGATGAATCCCACCTTAGCAACAGTAAAGTGCTAAAAAAAAAAGGCAAAAGTATGTTGATTGTATATTATGATATAATTAAAAACATTATCTAGAAAAAATCCGATTCCTTCAAGATGTAGTTGACAACGCAGTTTAGTTGTAAAGAAATGTAGTTTTGTGGAGACTGGGTTGTCTCAGTCAAAGGTTATTGATGAAGCTAACAAGACATCATCATCTGCAAAAAACAAACATTTAACCTCGAATGCAGGGGTTGTACTATATAATGTTGTCTTTTTTGATTTGTAAGTTGCACTGTGTTGGTAAAACCTTGTAATTTTGTTCAATATTTCCCAATTCCCAACCTTTACATTAAACAAACCAAGCAAGACAACTTCTACTGTGAACATTTATTTAATTTTCTGATAAAACTACCAGTTGGCTCCACACACAGCCTAACAACCTGCAAGCTATTTGTTTTTCTCCATGTAAAAACATTAGCACAAAGTAAATGTGAACGTTATTAGGGACCAGTTCATCAGAAGAATCATCAGCTATTACTGCCAGTTCTGTTTCCTGTTTCTACTTGTGAAATCACCGGATGACACTTTCTCATTTTCCCCCCGAGCTCCGCTTTGTTTGTCAAAATTGAATATAGCAGCAGGTCAAGCAAAACATCTAAAAAAAAGTCACACTAAACTGAAACATTATCCAAAACTCCCCCTGGGAGACCATTAATCTATTATTTCATCGAACAAATGTCACATCATTTTTAGACTCCTTCGCTGCGAGTGTGTTGCAGGTATTTGCCAAAATAATCGCATGTCATTGTTTGTATCTTTTTGTGACAATAACCCGACTAAATCAATGTTTACTCGCAGAGTTGGCATTTGTTCCTCTGTTTGTTATGATACGTCCAAACTACGATGAGTGACAGAGAATCTGTATTAGTAAAACAAGACTGAGGGCGATCAGAATACGACATGGTAGATAATTTGGTTTTAATTTAGATTTAAACTTAAATTCTTCTTACAAAAACACTCACAAATTGGCAACCTCTGACTCTTATGGTTATTTTTTCACTATATTGAAGAAATATTTTCAGAAATAAGCTTATGTTTTCTTGCTGAGTGTTCAACTAAATGCCCAAATATTGTTTTTTAGAGCGCTGTTGTCTTTTTTCAGTTGGGGAAAGCAGAGTGTCTCAACATTTAAGAGCAAGTGTGTATTGCAGATATTTGTGGTTTAATTCTTCCATATCAGAAAGTACATTTCAGATATACAGAAGGACATTTTTCGTTGAACAAATTACATCACTTTTACTAATTATGTGTATGTGGTGTCTCATTTCACAAATTTACAATTCACCTCCAGATAGCTGCAATTCACATTATGGATTATAAATTATGTCCAGTTGTAATTCCAGTTCTAAATGTTCCTAATTCATAATTCTAGTGAATGATATCTTTAATTCTGGTCAGCAAAGGACATCTGTCCTGCTTTTCTTAGACATCTTAAGTCAGTTATCTCTTACTATTCAGGTGTCCATGTTTTCTTATTTCACAAATTTTAAAATTCAGATGATTCAAACAGACTCCTGCACACTGTTGAACTTGCACAGACAGATTTATTGGTGCAACGTTTCGGTGCTGATGATGAAGGTTTTGGTGCTAAACCACAAATATGCTGTGCCAATAAATGTGTCTGTTCAAGTTGGACAAATAATTATGTCAAGTTATATTTCTGGAGTTTATTTCTGACTAGTCATAATTCTGTTTCAAGATATCCTTAATTCTGTTCAATCAGAACATCTATACAGAACGATGTTGTAGATATTTTGAACTGGAATTCTGCAAGATCAAAATCTAATTCCAAAAATCTTGAATTAAAGTTTTAAAGAGACAAAATGACTTTGCATATGGCTGGCTTCCTTTTCAAATTTACCATTTTATATAGAACTCCTACTGACAAGACATTTGACCATCATGTCAGAGCTGCCAGAAGCCAAAGTTCTAGTAAATTTCGACCACGAAGCTCTGATAAATGAAGCAGCTGCAGTAATTTCTACTGACACTGTTCAAAAGGCTTTGTTGGACCAACATCCAGTGGAATTAATATTAAAACCTGCATCACGCACAATAATTCAGATTAATCGTAATTACGTTTGCGATATCTGCAGCTGTTATTCTGACCATTCTGATACTTCTAAGTGTTGTTGTAAAATCATGTTGTAGATATCTGTAATAAAATTTTCTGACTAGTCACAATATAATTACGACCAATCGAAATTACATTGTCAATATCTGTAATTTAAAATCTGCACAGTCAAACTCAGTTATTGAATGCTAAAAAGGACTGTCATAGTTTGCAGCTGCATGCCAGAAAAAAATCCTGCATCCAGTATTTTTTTCCACTATTTTCGTCCTTCAAATTCAAAAATTCTGAACTATTCCGAAAGCTTTCTGAACAAAAAAATGTATGAAATGCAGCAGAATAGAGAATTAAAGTAGCATAAAACAGGGCTCAGTGCTGCAACTACTGACTATTTTCATTAATTAGTCTGTCCACTGTATTTTTGATTAATCGGTTAGATGTTGATTCTATAAAATGTCAGAAAATAGTGAAAAATGTCAATCAGCGTCTCCTTCACCACTGAATGACTTTAGGAAAACCCAAGAACACTCCAGCTCATGATGGAACCAGAGATTAACCCTTTAAGCTTCAGTCAATTCCAGCCGTTTTCAGTACAAAAAATCGCTAATATTCTATTTTTAAATAGAAAAAATTACGAAAAATACAGGGAATATTGGACGGGCATCGCGAGGTGCATTTCCTTGAAAACGACCGATTCGGGGATTTTATACCGACTTCAGGACATGTTTTGGATAAAATAGTTTACTGGCTTGTGTCATCTGATGTAAAAGGTTGGATTATGGCTGTTTTTTGTGGAATCTTTTTTTTGTGTGTAATAATGAACCCGGAAATGTGAGTCGTGCTGTGTGCGTTGAAGCCGTGTATAGAGAACGGATGGATGAATATTCGTTTTTGTCGGACAAATGTGTTTTTCTCACCCGCTGTGGTAATCGCATCTGAAAGTGGTTTATACCGGCGGATTCATGAGAATCTAAGCTTTCCATCGGCGTATAGTGTCTGTATAATCGTGTTTGCAGCCGTCGGACATTCTTGAAATTCCTATGCAAATTAGTAGGTGCACCGCCGGCGGTACACTGAAGCTTAAGGGGTTAAACTACCGATTTTATGATTACCAACTCTAACACGTTGCTGCCCCAAGTGGTGATAAAAGTTGTCGAGATATTGTTGTCACAGGAACAAAACTCTTGCATCGTGGGAGTGTTTTTTAGAGACTGTCCTCATTGAAAAAATGACCACATAGGTCGTCTGTACACGCCCGTATTATGACCAGGTGTTACGTTTTGACATTAAGCGACCTCTAGCGGTTGAGTAAATATTGACACTCCGGTGTCTCAGCTGAAATGTCACCATGAACAAACTTTGACCTAACACTAACCCTAACCCTAATCCTAACCCTAACCCCGTCTTGCGAAAGTGAGGGAAAAGCCGTTTCGCGAGGGAAAAGCCGTTTCGTGAATTGAATCCCATAATGCCTTCCTGTCCCCTGTAGGGGCACTAACGTAAATATGCTCTCATGGGTCGTATTCAGGAGCACGTTACATACGACCTGTGTGGTTGTATGAGTTTGAGGGCTTGTTGGTTTTTTAATGAAGCAAAGCCCAGCACCCACATTAACCTTCTCATTTCTGTATGCTAACTACTAAGCTACTGCCAGCTACCCTAGGTTAGTATAAAGAAAGGAGAACCTGAGTAGGTGTGTGGTTCTGGAACAACAAAACTAATAATCTACATGAATTACCACCAGGTTATTACATTCCTCATAGGTATTCATTACCACCAAAAATGTACTTCAGAAGCTTAAAATGTCACAGAATCTCAACTTCTACCTCTTTTTTCAATAAGGTGTAATTAGCAAAGAAAACCTGATTCTTCAGACTGTGCATACATAAAAATATTACACTCTAACATGGCAAACTAAGACATTTTGCCATTATTGTTCCAATAACGGTAGTCTATCAATTGTCAGATTGTAAGGCAATATGCTCAACAAAACACATGCAGGAACAACAGCAAGATGCAAAGCATTATGTAGGTCGACATTACCAGGTAAACAAACATAACACACATACTGATACGAAGAAAAACCAACAAAACAGGTTGGATTTACGTATTCAAAAAATCCAGAAAGAGGCAATTTTAACACTCTAAAATATACGAAGTAGTTCCAAACTCTTTTCCTCACCATCTAAAAGCTTCGATAAACTCAACGTCAACGTCAGGAGTCTTTTTCCAGTGTCGTTCCTGATGGGTAACTTTGGCCAGATTCAACCTGCCTGCTTTGGTTGTTTTTCATCACACAAGATCTTGCTTGTTTAACTTGTACAAAGTTTGAAAAAAAATATGTATTGGTTTATTGTTCATCTATATAACTATTTCTTGGTCTGGTAGTGACTTTTTCAGTGAATCCAGCTATGAACAATGACTAAAAAACAAAGATACGACATGTTAATGAGAGTGCTTTAGAGGTTCTGGTTGGTGGATTTTGTTGCTGTTGAAAAGAACGACTCGGACTGTGAGGCCAAAACTGAGGTAAATTTCAACCACAAACCTTTAATGAACCAATCTCTCCTTTTTCTCAAACTCTATGCTGATGATCTCATTCTATTTCACAGCATTTTCTAACAACCTAATCCACCACAGTTGCCACTATTACTTCTAATAACGTCCTCATTATCCAGTAGGAAACCTCAAATAAGCAGCTACATGCACAACAATTCAGACTAGTCGTACAGACTATGGAAGATGTTGCAGTTATTACTTATTATTTACATGTTTATGTAGTTCTTGAGGTGTTTTAGTGTCTTATTCGCACATTTGTGGTTGTAGTTTATGTCCTGTTGCACATTTTTTTGTTAATTTTATGTGGCAAAAAATAGAAAATTGACATTTTTTTGTTAATAGTAGTGTATGTATGTATTGTAGTAACATATTTCTTTGGAATTATGGAAGTTTCATCTTATTCTATCAAATCTTTGCTACAGTTTTTGCCATTTTGTAGATATGTTGGCGTGCTTATACATGTCTTTTCACGTTTTTTAAGCCCAGTTGGACTTCATAAAGTGAAAACATTTCAGTGCACGTGGAATATGCTGCAAAATAAAGTTTTGGGTCTTGTTTCCAATCACAAAATGTCTTGAGAAGTATTATTAATTTTACACAATGTGCTGTTACATCTACTGAAATCTCCAATATCCAATAAGAAGCCTTACATGCACGTATAACAGCTCCATGTTTATACGTTCATATATTTGTTGCACCATTTTAGCTATTAATTTGCACATATCTGGTTGCAGTTTGTGTTTCTTTGCATTTTTTTTAATTAATTGTATTGTATGCAGGCAAAGCAATAATTAATTTCCTTTGGGGTTATTGAAGTTTTATCTGATTTTATCTTAGTTTCTCCTGTTTCTAGTCCCAAAATGTCTTCATCCTGAGAAGTATTGTGAATTTTACCACAATGTACCACAACCTTAATACAGCTCTAATGTAAGAAAATATGGTAAATTCACATTTTTTGTCTTATATTGCATGCATTTATTGTAATAAAGAATTTCCTTTGGAATTACTGATTATTATCTTATTGGTTTGGTCTTTGGTAGATCTTCATTTTGCAGTTTTGTATATATGTTGATGTTTCTGTATTTAAATGGACATCTCTGTTCATTTGCACGTTACTGCACAGTTCTTGTTTGATTTATATTTTTCTGCCCACTTTCACACATTGTGGACATAATTACAGCTTCATATTTTTATACATAGCTCTATATCCTCTGTGTCTTCTGCTCTTATTTCTGTATATTCTGTTTGTTTAATGTGCTGATGGTCTCTACAATTTCCCTCAGGATCAATAAAGCACCTACCTACCCCGTTTAAACGTTTCTTTTAGCTTTTTTTCAAATGTGCAAATAAAAGTCTTGAGTCTTGTTTCCAATCCCAAAGTGTCTTCATTTTGAGACGCATTCTGAATTTTACACAATCTGTGACAAAGAATTGTTGTATTTCTGAGTTTGTGCACCAAAGGTAACCAGTTAAATCCACTTGAATTAAATTATTCTGCACATTCATCTCCACCGTTTGGACTTTCAGTGTCAAAGTGTGTTTCTTATGTCATCCTTAGACATTATATTCGCCTCATGATGTGTCCAAAGAGCCGCCTTATCTGGCAGAGTACAGTTTTCTGAGTGGTTCTCGTCATCCCCACTGTTCTCCGTCCTTTTGTCCGACTACTACAGTCTCACATGAAAAGGCCTCAGACTTGGCCTAGATATGTGTGAAAGGGAAACACAGGTTGCATTCAAGTTCCCCAAAAGACCCCCGCACAAATGTCTGCATGAGAGCGAGTCCGCAAGTAGACCCATTTCAAAAGCCGCACGCACAAAAAAGAAAAAAAAGAGACAGAAAACAACAACAAAAAAACAAGCACTCGACAACACAATAGCATTTCCCACAATGGTTTCTGAGTCCGGGAAATTAGAAAGTACAATGATGCACGCGGCGCACAATGGCCTTACAAACTGCTCATTTGTGCCTCTTTTCTGGCGTTTGTGCATCACTCTGCCGGAGAGACTCGCTCTGACAGATTATGTGTAGCTGTCATCCGCTAAACGAGCAGAGTTCATGTGAAATTTAACATCATTTTTCAATTTCTTTTACAGGCTTCAGATGCAGCCGGAGAGCGGGAACAATCGGGGTGACGTCCGCTTTAAGTCTACATGCAGCTTTTTGCCTTTTTTCCAGCAAATAAGCAAAAAAAAAAAAGTGTTAAAATAAAGCCTCCGACGACGACAACTAAAAAAACAATTTAAGGGACAGGTCTAATTAAACATTTCCAACATTCAATAATAATAATCAATAACTCTAAACGCTGTGAAAGATGCTAATTTAGATATTCATGGTTATCTCACACACATGCTGATGACTGCATTCATGAATTCATAATTGGCCCTCCAGGCTGCGACACTCACACTGTGACACCTGGTGAAGCAGAAATCATTATTTGCGTCCTTGCCTACTTTGCTCGCTGATTAAAGTGCAATTTTTTGGTTGTTGTTTAAAGCTAAAGGATGACACCTGAACCTGGAATTGTTTGGTCTTTCATTGCCTTTATTTTTGAAGTTATAGCTGCAAACCCCTCTGTGAGTCGAGGGTGAGATGAGATGTTTGCGTGAACGCAGAAATACCTGGCGGTTCAGTCCAGTTTCTGTTATTAAGAGAGCAATTTTCTTCTGCAAGCATGTTTTTGATGCAAGTATGAACGGGTGTAGCTCAAAAATAGCTGGCGTCATTGCTTTTGTTTGCCACGATTATCCTTGTTTATATGACATTTAATCTGAAAGAGGACAACAGTATGGAAAAATATGATTGAAAAGGTTTAAACTACACAGTTCTTTTCCGCTTGATGGACAAAAGCATCAATGAAACAACACAAAACATCCAGTTTCATGTAAACGTTCAAACATTAAAGCATCAAAATGTAGTTAAAGGTGCTCATTATGTCACTGGATTTTTGTTTCTGATGCATTAATGCGACATAAGCAGCATTTTACGAATAGGTCAATGATAATAATGTGAGATTTTATCGTTTTTTCTAAGATTATTATATGTTTTGCATGAAAAATCCAAATCTAACTAGCTTTGTGCACAAAAGCATGTATAAAATCCAGCAAAATGGAGGATTAAAGTCACATAAAATAGGGCCCAGTGGTGCAATTACTGATTATTTTCACTGTTGATTAATCTGTCGACTATATATATTCGATTAAAAAATTAGTTGTTGGGTCTAAAAAAACGTCAGAAAATGCTGAAAAATGTGTCGCAATATGTCAAAAGTTTTGTGCACCAATTAAAAATACTCAGTTCAGTGTCATAGAGGATGAAATAAATTAGAAATATTCACATTTAAGATGCTGGAATCAGAGAATTCTGACTATTTTTCTTTTTAAAAAAAACTCCAACTGATTATCATTTTAGCAGAAGAGTAGACAACTAATAAATCGATGCAACTTTAGCATAAAACGAAAGTAAGAAAGGCAAAAGTGCCTCCAAATGGTACAATTTGTTTTGCAAAATTATTATGTTTTGCATGTAAAGTCAAGATCAGGGGTCGGGAACCTGCGGCTCTTTCGTCCCTCTGTTGCGGCTCCCTGTAGCTTTGGAAAATTATTAATCAGCAGGCTATTTAATTAAAATTTCTTTCGTCTCCACCTTGACAGCAGAGTCCTGCACAAGTATATTTCATTTATATTTATCTGTCTACTACATTTACAGATTACTGCAAACTCAAAGCTCATTTGTCGCGATTATATTCAGTATTTTAAAGCTTCTTGTAAACTCAAGCACCTTTAGCATCTCAAGTGGTCTATTATGGGATGGATACACCGGCTTGAAGTGCTGCGGTGATCAGAAAACTATTTGTTGCACAATTTGCAAATAACCAAGTTTTTATCCAAGCTGCCATCAGGAAGATTCTTAAAAGAAACTTTCTGCTCAACACACTCAGAGTGTTCTCGTCTTCAATCACTGTTCACCAAACTTTGTTGTGCGCTGACAGTGCATCCTGTGAATCTTCTTCATGGCTGGAAAACACACTTTAGGTTCATTAGCGTTGCCTACCTGGCTGCAGTGTTCATCAGTGTTATCGGTGTGCCAGAAATTTGGGAACTGAGAAAGGTGCGGTTAAATGCATTATTTTTTTAATGCATTATTTTTTAAAAATTGATTAATTAGTCAAAATTAACGAGGGCATACTGTAGAGGTAAGAAAGCGATATATGCAGTGTTGTCTTCATTTTAAATGCCAAAAGGATTTTGCGGCTCCCGGTGTTTTCTTTTCTGTGAGAAACGGGTCTAAATGGCTCTTTGAGTGTAAAAGGTTGCCGACCCCTGGTCTAGATGTTACTATCTCAGTGTATATTCTATTGCATTACAATATACAATACTGTTTAATATCTGCCTCTGAAATGTGACATTTATGTGGAATTATTCCCATCATCGGTTACTCTGTTGACTATTTTATTGATTAATTTGTTGCCCTTTTGGTCTATAAAATGTCACAAATTAGAAAATATTCACATTTTGGAAGCTGGAATCAGAGAATTTTGACAGTTTGAAATGACCGATTTATGGATAAATCAGAGAATTTTGATCAGTTTTTCATTAAAACATACACAAAAATGCAATTAATGCAGACCTGGCATATGATGGAAGTAAGTGAAGTAAAAGCACCACCAAATGGTAGTAGAAGACGGTTATTTCTGTGAGATTATTATGATGTTTTGCATGTGTAATCTAGACATAGTTAGCTTTGTGCACATATAAAATATATAGTTTTGCACAATGTCTACCTCTGAAATGTGAAATTATTTCTGTTATCAGCTAATCCATTGACCAATTTATTGATCAATCAGAGAATTTTCACTATTTTTTCTTTAAAATTTGCTCTCAAAGACAATTAATTCATGCATAACAGTTATTTTTGTAAGATTATTGTATGTTTTGCATGTAAAATCTAAACAGAACTGACGATGTGTAGATATAAAATATACAGTGTTGCACAATATCCACGTCTGACATGTAAAATGACTGTAAAATGTGAAATAATTTCCATTATCAGTTAATCTGTTGACCAATTTATTAATTCATCAGGGACTTTTGACAATTTTTTTCTTTAAAATTTGCTCAAAAGGGGAATTCATTCATACATAACTGGCGTAAAATGGAAGGAAATGAAGTAAAAGTACCTCCAGATAGTACTAGATTACAGTTATTTTTGTGACATTATTTGTTTGTTTTGCATGCAAACTCTGATGTAACTACCTTTGTGCATATGTAAAATGTGCAGCTTTGCAGACTATCTACCTCTGAAATGTGATTTTTTTCTATCATCAGTTAATCTACTGACCAATTTATTGATAAATCAGTGAATTTTGACCATTTAAAAAAAATGCTCAAAAGGAGAATTATTTCATGTATAACAGGCGTAAAATGGAAGTAAAGTGAAGTAAAAGTTCCTTCAAATAGTACTAGATTACAGTGCTTGAGTGAAATTAGTTATTTTTCAGACATTATTATATGTTTCGCATGTAAAAATCTAGATTTTTCTCTTTAAAACTCACTCACCAAATGATTAATCCATACAGAAATGTAAGTAACCTCCTCCTCCTCACATGGTATCAGACTACAGTACCTGGGTAAAGTCACGTCTAAATAACTGACCTGTTTAGTCTCCTGTGTGTTTGATGCTGATGATGGAGGACATTTAGAACGTGCTTCACCTCATGAAGACGCTCCACTAACTTTGGCTCATTCTGCAGAAAAAGAAAAAAAAACACAACAGAACATCGTTTATTCGCTTTCAATCTTTGTGCATGAAATTGAATTAATAAATAACTAAAAGGAAGGAAAGCGCACAGCAGCATGCTTCTGGAAGTTTCTCAAATGAAAATGGAAATAACAGTGAGAGCAGGAAGCGGAACAGATTCACGCTGAGCTCCTGCACACTTTTTCTTTCTTCTGGGTTCGAGGGAATAATGCAGATATAATTCCTCCTTATAGTTCAAATCAAGTGAGGAGGGGGGAGGGGGGAGGGGGAGGGGTGTGTGTGTGTGTGTGGGGGGGGGGGGTGACGTCAGGTCCCATCAGGGCTGGCGGACCTCCTATTGGACCACTGGAGGCTTTTTAAAGGTGCAGGCAGCGGCGGCGGCGCACCGGAGGATCGTCGCTCCTCTCCACGGAGACGCGCCACAGCTCCCCGGCTCTCCGTGCGGGAATCAGTCCGGGAGAAGAGGCAGCAGCGGCGGCCAGGTGAGCAGAAAGACTCCCTCTCTTCCCCTAACATCTCGCATCCTAGACTAAGACGCGACGACGCGCACCGTTTGCGCATCCGAAAATAAACTGATTAAAACGAGAGAATGTGGCTCTTTAGATTTTAAAATCTGCACAAAATGATACATTTTTCTCCCTGTTTTTCTTTCCTTGTTTAGCCTGAGACGAGCACAGCGCGCACTGACCCCTCCGCAGATCAACAGGTAGGTGAACCCACCTTCATCCACCCAGAAAAGTGACACAAAATGCGCGTCAAAACCCACGACACGAGCAGCAGAAAAAGTGCAGCTTCTATTGATCCCCAGAACCGCGGTGCCCCAATTTACAATAATGGCAGCGGTAATTAGAATGAAAAAAAAGAGAGAAAAGTTCTTTAGGTGGTCCCCTGTGTCGTTCCCTCCCGGTGGATTATCAGCATCCAGCCTCCTTCTGCCTGTTTGGGGTCAGATGACAACAGCTCGATGCTGCCTGAGTCAATATCCAGCTGCTCTCCTGCAGGTCTGGACACCTGAGAGACGGAAAAAAGAGGCAGAAAAGGAGGAGAGGGGAGAATAGAATCTCACTTTTAGTAGTTTCTTTGAGCTGGATTCCAGTCAAGTGAGAATTTTGACTTATTATTCTTTGCTCAAAAAAGCAATTAATTCATGTACAACTGGCATAAAATGGGAGTCAGTGAAGTAAATGTACGTCCAGATGGTACTAGAGTTGTTTTTGTGAGATTATTAGCATGCTTTACATACAAAATCCAGACATAATTACATTTGTGTAGATATAAAATATACATTTTTGAACAATAGCTACCTCTGAGATGTAAAATTATTTCCATTTTCAGTTAATCTACTGAGTAATTTATTGATAAATGAGTGAAATTTGACCGTTTTTTCTTCAAAAGAGGCAGAAAAGGAGGAGAGGTGAGAACACAGTGAGCAGAATCTCCCTGTGAATAGTTGCTTTGTGCTGGACTGCAGTTAGGTGACATTTCCACACATCTGGCCACATGTTTCTGTGCATTAGAGAGAGGAGAGGAGAAAAGAGGGGGACAAACTAAAGCAGATGACAGCAGGAGAGGTGCGAAGGCCAAGATGTATCATGCACATTATTCATTTTTTTGGTGAAATTATTCCGGGTGATTCGCCTCCGGATGTGTCAGTGACAGGCAGCCTCCTTCTGGCAGGGTCTGAGGTGTCAAAATGGAAACTGGAGCTCCGCCAGGACCTCCTATTTACATACCCACCAACCATCCACGTACAGAACACCCACATGTACACGACACGCATGCCGGCACCAAATGGTGTGACACGGCACATACAATCTGTGGCCCACGAGAGAAAATTCAGCGCTAACAGGTGTTCAAACAGGCCACTCGGTACGTCCTTCCAATTATTGCAATTAGATGCTGCCTGGTTACCGCTCCATAATGTCCAACTGCTGCTGGAGGAGAGCAGAAAACAGCAGCAGAGAACCTGACAGGAGACTCTGACCAACAACTAATCCCTCTTTTTATTATTGCTGCTCCCAGTTATTATCAGCTTCAGCAGATTGACGGAAAACTGGAGGCAACAGAGTCTGACTGGACGTAAATAAATGAAAAGAGAAAGCGTGAGCAGCAGGTTTTAGGTTATGCGTCTGTTGTGGACGACAAGTGGACGTTATTTATGGTTTTGGGTCATTTTTTGGAGTTGTATCATGTAAATTAATACTTTCTTTCTGTGATTTTACGACATATCTGTCATCAAAAAGTTAATATTCAAAATAATTTACTATTTCTCTATACAAATGCGTATTTTTTCATTTGAGCAACAACAGATGCCTGTAAAATAAATATTTTTTTTGCTGATTTAAATACAGTAAAACTTAATTTTACACTCAGCATTATAAAAGAACAAGTTTGTATTTATGAAAACAGATTTTTAATGGGTTTTGGGTCATTTTTGTAGCTGTAATGTGTAAATTAATACTTTAATACTTTAATTAATACTAGTTTTACTAAATATCTGCTATCAAAAAGCTATTATTCAAACATAATTTGCTATTTCTCTATAAAATACATGATTTTTTTCTTTTAAAAGAGCAAGAAATGTCTATAAAACAATGTTCTTTGTTGATTTAAATACAGTAAAATGATGTCATTTGACAGCCAGTGTTATAAAAGAACAAATTACTATTTATGAAAACAGATTTCTAATTTGGACATTATTGTCTTGGGCTATTTTTGAACTTTGAAAGTTCACATGTAAATTGATACATTTTTTTCTGTAATTTTACTAAATATCTGCCATGAAAAAAGTTATTATTCAAAATTAATTTACAATTTCTCTATAAAACACATATTGTTTTCATTTGAACATCAACAGATATCTGTTAAATTTTTTTTTTTTTTTACTGATTTTTACTAATTTAAATACAGCAAAATGCTGTAAAAGACAAATTACTATTTATGAAAACACAGATTTAGAATGTGGATATTATGTACAGTTTTGGTTTATTTTTTTTGCAGTTGTAACGTTTAAATTAATTTTAAAAATCTGTAATTTTACTAGATATCTGTCATCAAAAAGTTAGAATTCAAAAGTAATTTACTATTTTTCTTTAAAATACATATTTTTTATTTGGACAACAACAAATGTGTGTAGAAATAGATTTCTGTTTATTTAAATAGACTAAAACTTCAGAATTTTACAGTCAGCATAAATCTAAAAGAACAAATTACTATTTATGAAAACGGATTTTTGGTTTGGATGTTATTTGCAGTTTACAGGTGATTTTTTTCGTCTTTGAAACATCTAAATGAATACTTTTTCCTGTAATTTCATTTGATATGTGTCATCAAAAAGTTATTGTTCAAAAATAATTGACTATTTCTATACAAAATACATATGTTTCAAGAACAAATCTTTATAAAAAATAGTGTTGTGCTGATGTAAATATAGTAAAATGTCATAATTTTACAGTGTTAACAAATTACTGTTATGTTATTATTTAAAAAATTATATATTATTATTACATATTACTTTTCAATACTTGAAATAACCACAGATATCTGTGAATTATTGATTTGTTATAATAGAAAATTGTTTAATTTTACTGTCAAATAATGTTAAAAGCATTTGTCAAAATACAGTTTTTGGATTATTTCCAATTTTGACTGTTTTACGTTTAATGTAAAAAAGTTTTTTCTGTGTTTAAAAAGGTAAAAAAAAATAATTAAAAAAAGCTATTTTTAAATTGGTAATATGAATATTTTTTCTTTGAAATATCATCAAATAACTTAAAATAAAATTTTATAAACACCGTAGTTTTTCAGATGTTTACAAAATAAAGTCAACACATCTGTTTTACTGTTAAAAAAACTTACCAATTTTCAGTCCATTTTGTCACTTTCAGATAACCAGAAATATCTGAATAATAATTATTTTAAAAATCGATTTGTGATTAATTTTATTTGATATCTATCTACACACGTGGACAAAATTGTTGGTACCCCTCAGTTAAAGAAGGAAAAACCCACAATTCTCACTGAAATCACTTGAAACTCACAAAAGTAACAATAAATAAAAAATTATTGAAAACTAAATAATCAAAAACAGCCATTACTTTTGAATTGTTGATTAACATAATTATTTAAAAAAAACAAACTAATGAAACAGGCCTGGACAAAAATGATGGTACCTCTATAAAAGATTGAAAACTATTTGACCAGAGGGACATGATTAACTCAGGTGTGTCATTTAATTGACATCACAGGTGTTTCCAAACTCATAATCAGTCAGTCTGCCTATTTAAAGGGAGACAAGTAGTCACCCTGCTGTTTGGTGAAAAGGTGTGTACCACACTGAACATGGACAACAGAAAGCGAAGGAGAGAATTGTCCCAGGACATCCGAAAAAAAATTATAGACAAACATCTTAAAGGTAAAGGCTATAAGACCATCTCTAAACAGCTTGAAGTTCCTGTGACAACAGTGGCTCATATTATTCAGAAGTTCAAGACCCACGGGACAGTAGCCAACCTCCCTGGACGTGGCCGCAAGAGGAAAATTGATGACAAATTGAAGAGAGGGATCGTTGGAATTGTATCCAAAGAGCCCAGAGCAACCTCCAAAGAAATTAAAGGTGAACTCCAAGGCCAAGGTACATCAGTGTCAGATCGCACCATTCGTCGTTGTTTGAGCCAAAGTGGACTTCATGGGAGACGACCAAGGAGGACACCACTGCTGAAAAAAACTCATAAAAAAGCCAGACTGGAATTTGCAAAAATGCATGTTGACAAGCCACAAAGCTTCTGGGAGAATGTCCTTTGGACAGATGAGACCAAACTGGAGCTTTTTGGTAAGGCACATCAACTCTATGTTCATAGACTCAAAAACCAAGCATACGAAGAAAAGAACACTGTCCCTACGGTGAAACATGGAGGAGGCTCAGTAATGTTTTGGGGCTGCTTTGCTGCATCTGGCACAGGGTGTCTTGAAAGTGTGCAAGGTACGATGAAATCTGAAGACTATCAAGGCATTCTGGAGAGAAATGTGCTGCCTAGTGTCAGAAAGCTTGGTCTCAGTCGCAGGTCATGGGTCTTCCAACAGGACAACGATCCAAAACACACAGCCAAAAACACCCAAGAATGGCTGAGAGAAAAGCGTTGGACTATTCTAAAGTGGCCTTCTATGAGCCCAGATCTGAATCCCATTGAACATATGTGGAAGGAGCTGAAACATGCCATTTGGAGAAGACACCCATCAAACCTGAGACAACTGGAGCTGTTTGCTCATGAGGAGTGGGCCAAAATACCTGTTGACAGCTGCAGAACGCTCATTGACAAATACAGAAATCGTTTAATTGCAGTGATTGCCTCAAAAGGTTGTGCAACAAAATATTAAGTTATGGGTACCATCATTTTTGTCCAGCCCTATTTCATTAGTTTGTTTTTTTTAAATAATTATGTTAATCAACAATTCAAAAGTGATGGCTGATTTTGATTATTTAATTTTCAATAAATTTTTATTTACTGTTACTTTTGTGAGTTTCAAGTGATTTCAGTGAGAATTGTGGGTTTTTCCTTCTTTAACTGAGGGGTACCAACAATTTTGTCCACGTGTGTATCTATCTATCTATCTATATACACACATATATATATATATATATATATATATACATATATATATATATATATATATATATATATATATGTATATATATATACATACATATATATACACACACACACACACACACACACATCATAAATAAAGTGTCATTTTACAGTCACAGATGGAAAAAAAAGTAATTGTTTTTTTTACTAGTTATTATGAGTAATTTAAGAAAATGGAAAATAAAAGTTAAAAATGATTTAGCAATTTTCAGGTTTACAAAAATATTCATAAATAGTAAAAATAAAAAAGAAGTGTAACTTTGCAGTCAGATATTCTAAAAAAAAAGGTCAAATTACAGTTTTTTGATGTGGATATCATTGCTTCTTTTTTTAAAATGTGTAACGTAAATATTTTTTCTGTGATTAAAAGGATAAAAATAAAGGAAAAGAGAATACATAATAAACTATTTTATAATTGGTATTATTGACAATATTTCTTTGAATTTTGAGCAAATAACCTAAAATAAAAGATTATAAATTACAGTAAATTCTTTTAAAACACTACAGTTAAAAACAGTTGTTATTTGAACAGTTTAAAGATATTTTCATGATCTTTTTAGTGGTTGTCTGAGCTCATAGTGAACAATTTTACAGTAAATAATCATTGTAGAGTTCTCCCTGAAACCTTCTATCTACATTTGTAGGAACACAAACATCCAGCGTCCACATTTTACAGGATTTATTTGAGCTTCAGATTGTGGATTCAGATTAGCGGTTATCTGTGAGGATGACGAGGGGAGAAACGGCGTCTGGTATTGGAGGAGTTTCATCAGGATGAAGGGGGACATCTTGATTTGATGACTGATTGAGATGTCACACTTTACTGAGGGCAATCAGGGCGTCTTATCAGCAGCAGAAACACAGATAACCCGACACCATAAAGCCGGACGGCCGGCCGCTTCACGCTGGATGTCAAAGTACATGTGTGTCGTGTTGAGCAGGAGATGTTTGTGGCAGCTGTCGGCCGTGTTTGAACAGTAATCACAATCAGCAGCAGCAGCAGCAGCAGCCAGGCGTGTGGGGGAACAGATCCTCTTCCTCCTCTTCATCACCTCCCTCCTGATGCCTGTCCTTCTTCTTCTTCTTCTCCTTCTTCTTCTCTCTCCTTCTTCTACTTTCATTCCAGTAAAAGGCCTGGATATGTACTGAAACTTCAGATCTCAAAAAGAAAAATGTGAAAACAAACTGACTCATCTGTACCACCGCTGCTCGGCTGCTCGTAATGAGGGCAACCAGGAGTTTTCTAACATTTCAAATTCTCTGTGAGGAAAGTGGGCAGTTTGAGCAAAAAATGAAAATAAATAAATAAAAATATATCAGACACAGAAAAGAAAATGTGAGAACAAGCAGGAATCTGCACAACAAAAACCTGTTGAAAAACGTGAAAATACTTTAGCAGGGATGTCAGAAAATAATAATTAAAGCTGTTAATACTGATATTTTAGCTGATTTAAATACATCCACACACTGGAAAAGAGCAAATTAGTATTTTAAAAAATGTTCTTTACATCTTTTTCCCAGTTAACGTGATTTTAATAGATATTATCTGTAATTTAACTAAATATGGAAAATTTGCACAGTAGCATTTAATTAATGAATGTATTTAGATAAATGATAAATTATGGAAAGTAAAACATTGTAAAAGAACAAATAACGATTCTGACGTTTTTGATTTTACAATTTGCTTACACGTAAATTAATATTTTTTCCTCAGATTTTATGAGGTATTATTTGTAATTTAACAAAATACAGAAAATCTGTAGAATTACAGTAAAAAAGAAAAAGATTTACTATTTTCAGTCTGTAGCATACATCATTTTTTTAAATAACAGCAACTATCTGTAAAATGATTTTTTTGCTGATTTAAATTCAGTGTTACACTGCAAATTTATATTGTAAGAGAAAAAAATGTATATTTTTAAAAATATTCTTTACGGTTGTTTTCCCTCAGATAATGTGGTTTTAACAGATATTATATGTAATTTAACCAAGCATGGGAAATTTGCATTATAGTAGTTAATTATTAGTATTATTATTTAAATTCAAAATTTAAAAAGGTGTAATTTTACAACCACATGTTGTAAAATAGTAAATTATTATTTTGAAAAAAATATTGTTTTATAATAATTATTTTTTGTAGTCCTTTCCCCGAGTGATCTTGTGAGTTTAGATATTATATGTAATTTAACCAGGCACAGAAAATTTGTAAAATAGAAGTTCATTTACTAAGGTTTTTTTATATATTAAAATAGGAAAAAAATTTACTGCATTTGAAATTTTTTTTTGGAAATTTAAATACATAAGAATTGTGCAGTATTACTGTCAAATGTTACAAAAAAATGGATTACTATTTTTTAAAAATATTTTTGATGCTTTATTTTGAGTGTTGGCCTGTTTTTTTAGGCTTCAAATAAAATTGATTACTTTTCGCTGTGCGATTTTAGAAGCTATTATCTGTTGCTAAACAGTGAATTTTACAAAAAATGTTGAAAATTGCAATTTTTTTACAGTAATATAATTGTAAAAATAACATTATACACTAATTAAAATGCTCAGTTACACAAAATAAATGTATATCAATAATTAAAATGAAAATACAGGAAAAATACAGCATATATTAATTAAAAATTAACCTATATGTTTGCTAATATGGGTTGTTTCTGCATAAATACATCATCTGAGTGTCACTGGATGAATAAAATGTCAGATTTTATTTATATAGTATTGTATAAATCTGTATTTTCTACGATTTTCTCCACCTGGCCCTCACTCACCTCCACTCTAAACCTCCTCTCACAGCTTCATTTATTCATCCTCCACCGTTGTTTCGCTTCCCCTCATCTACTTAGGAGCTAAATCCATTGTTTGATGTGGCCTTTTCATTCGCTGGAGGAGAGTAGACGAGCCGAGGGGGGGGCAGGGCTGTAGACGTGAGGAGGAGGATGGTGGCAGCTTCGGGGTCGCCTGAGGATGAAGGAGGGGAAAAAAAGGAGAGTTATTATTGAGGTGGAGGGAAGAAGAAGAAGGAGAAGAAGAAGTGGCACAGCAAACAGGCCTGTCAGGGTTTATGAAGCTTCCCGCTGATGCACTGACAACGTAAAAACAAGGTCAGGATGCGGTTTTCAGGATTATATTTTAATTTTAGAGTCACTGTTGTTAGAAATCAGTTTTAACGAGGATTCATCAAATGTCACACAGTGGATTTATTTGATTTCATTGGAGTTTTGACACTGAAGCAAGTTTAAAGTCAACAGAAAAAACCCTCGCTGTGTTTTAAATGGTGCCAAACTTGACCAGCAAAACATCATTTAAAAGACCATTTTTTCATTGATTAATCCATAAACTATTGTGCCCATTAATGTAATTGTCCTCCAGAAAAGGACAATTTAATTTAATTTTATTTTAATAGACTGTGCTATTGTAAAAATCAGCACAGTGCAAAATGGAAAAAGGTTTCAACAATAAATTTAAAAAAATGTGGAGTACAACTGGAAACTTTGGCATGATGATGAAAAAATAACTATAAATAAGTATGTATTATTTTAGTCAGCAGTGTAATAATAGCAACAATAATAATTGTTTGTATGGCACATTTTGAAAACAAAGTTTAAAAGTGCTTCGCAGTAATAAAAATGTTAAATTGAAAAAAAAATGATTTCACCAATAAATAAGAGAACAAACAAACTAAATAAAATAGTTAGCTCAACGTAAGGTCAAAATAAATGCAAGTTTCTATTAAACTCCTTAAAAAAGTGAAATAACACAGAACATCGACAGCTTTTTTGTGCAGCCGCTTTCTGATTTCAGTTGTAGCTTTGAATTTTATGAAAATACAGTCCAATTGATTGCACAGCCGTCGTTGTTAACCCCTGTTATGCGGAGCCACAGTTATAAAATCAGGACTATATTGGTGCAGCGCAGCAGTTTGTTGTCACGATTTCATACTTCTTTCATCTGACAACAGAAACATAAAAATACATCAACAAAAACAGGTTTATTTGGAAACCGTCTGGATTAAATTGCAGTACATGTGAGCACAGAGAGCAGGAGAGAAGTAAACAAACGTTAATTGACCCCAGTATTTTCTCTTCTGACATCCAAAATCTGCACAGTTTACCATACACCTTTGTATTCTGTGACAATTTTAAGTAATCCAAGACTTTTAAAATCTTGAGTGTTTGGAAACATTTACATTTAACTGAGTTTTCCGCCACTGTGTAAAACTGTAGCCCCACTGTCAACAATTAGTGATAATGAAGAAAAGCATTGCTTTTAATAAACACATGTTTATAAAGTCATGTGTTGTTGAAGGACGGCCAGTTGCCCCTCAACTTATGATTTATGTCTAACCTAATCACTCAATATAATAACACTTGTAGTTTAATTCAAAGTTCTAGGTCTCAAAAAAGACTAAGTCTCACCAGAGAAAACATCAAAGGAAACCAGGAGCCAAGTCTTCAGATGCCAAGAAGATTAAGTGTTTATTCTGTTCAAACAGGTCAAAACACTGAGAAAGGTCCCGGGAGCCTTCTGATTTTCCTGTCAAACAACTCAATCATTTATATCAGGGGTCACCAACTATATTTGCCAGAGGGCCAGAATTTTACCGGACAGTCACTTTGGGGGCCGGACCCTCAAACAAAAATTAAATAAAAATCGAATTTTGGCATAACATTATTATTTGATGTTTATTTTTTATATTTTTTCCATTTCATTACAAAACTGAAGGCATTTTTAGCCTTTATGAGTCAGCGCTCCTATCACCTGTACCACAGTCAACCACTAGGAGTGATAGAGATATTTTGCCTCATCTCAAGTCAACTTTATTTACAGAGCACTTGAAAAAGAAACACCGCAGAAGTGACAGGAAAGGGCCTCTTAACACGGGTAAAATGGCACTCTCTAAGGCCACAAAACGAAAAGTTGATGTGGAAAACAGATCCTTTAATAATGACTGGACTGACTGCTTTAATAGTGTGGACCACATGATATTTTCTCTTTGATCCTCACAATTTTGGAATCCAGTCGCGGGCCGGATTGGATGGTTCGGCGGGCCGGATTCGGCCCGCGGGCCGCCAGTTGATGATCACTGATTTATACTATCTGGGCTGTGGTCAGTTCACACCCTCAGCCCATCCTTCTTTTTGCCTCTGTCAGCTGTCATATTACACCATTAAATCATCTGTTTGATGTTTAAGAGAATCTAAAACTTTGTAAATTTTTTGAATTAAAAATATGAGACTGGCCGGCAACTCCCCAGAGGGAGAAGTCCTCCCCCAGGTTTCATGCCAACACCACTCTCACATCTTCTTTGATGTATCCTCATTATTTTTAGTAGTTACCAGATGACTGTAAGCAGTTCAGGTTACATGGCCTGCTCTCAGATTCAGCACACACAAATATAGATTTATTACAGCAGTGGATTAATTTTTACACAACAGCGTCAGCCGATAATATCGCATGCAAGTTTACATTCAGCCCATTGAAAAGCACAACCAATTTAATTGATTGCAGTTTTTAACCAAAAAGGTTCAAATTTTGTCCAAAGCGGTAACTTTGCCCAAAAATAACTTAAAATCTGTAAAATCTATACAGGACAGGTTCAAAATTGTTTAAAGTGACATAAAATTGATCCAAAATTCCCTAAATTCATCTTAAATAGCTCGAAATGTGTAAAAAAAAACAAGTTAGAAATTGTCCAAATTGACCGAAATTACTTAGTTTGTAATAAGAGTCCATGTAAACCATAAATGTTTTACACAGAGGCACATAGTTTTTAAGCTTAATCATGAGTTTTAAGTCTGAATGTGAATGAATGTTTAGGGGGCAAATGCTGAGAACCAATTACCAGAAAAGCATCAAAAACTGCTAATTTAAGCTTAAAATTTTCTGGTTTCTGTCTTTGCCGGTGCCAACCTCATTAAATTGTACACGCTCTTATTTTCAGTACAGCTTATCAAATAATTTCAATTTAAACTTTAATGGCAAAAAGCACCAACGACACTGTTGTGCAGAAGGTCATTTCTAAACTACACAACGTATTTCCGAGGCGTTTTTTGGGGTAAGAAACAGTGTTATTCCTTAAAACTAACTGATTAAACTCTGAACCTAATTTTCTTCTGCTTTCTCGATGTTGTGTATCACTTTTCTCTGTTCTTAAATCTCCTTTCACAACATAAAATTCACCACATTGTCCAACATAACAAACCTCCATTGTTCTACATATTTCCTACATGCTGAGAAATCTGAAGTTAAATCTGCTAACTAATATTTGTTTTGGCATACGTGGTGTTAGCATTCAAGTTTTGAATTCCCAAAGGATGTTCCTTAATTTTCTAATCTATTAATCTGATGTTAGACACTGCAATAAAATGATGAACTGTAGTTATAGTGTGTATTAGATAAGAATGATTTCAGACTCGCTACAGGCTAACAGCCAGCTAGATATTAGCCTGCTACACGAGATACAAACTTACATTAGCTTAGGCAGCCACATTAGCTGCCCGGCTAGCACCAGTTAGCAGGCTAGTTAGCTAGTAGCTCATCAACTTTTCTGATATAGTACATTAAACAATTGAAAACTTACTGGTAGATTAAACTCTTACTCCATTTAGACGCTGGTCCTTAATAATAAGACTGCTTTGTGAGCGATGCTACAGAATTGTAGACTTTATCTAAGCGTTTAGCTAAACGCCTTCAACTTTCAACACTAATATCACTTTCCATTGTAAATTCTTCCTTCATAAATTACATTTCAAAATCACTATAAGATTAGTGTTGACTACAAAAAAAGGATAATGTATTTCAACCTGGGCATGTTGTTGTTTTTTGGGTGCTTAGCTGCATTAGCTATCACTGCTAAAGCTAGCACTGTAACATGACAGCCACCAGATAACAGTGTTTACATCAACAAGCAAGTTGTATTTATGATATATGTAAATATATATGTACAGAATTGTTCAGAAAGCCGCAATGTATCCAACTTATGGTAAAAGGAAGCGCTGGAAAAGGCTAGCAAACATGAACATCTGAGCTAAAATCTTCTAACTACTAAAAACAATGAAAGACATGACTTTAATAGTTATACTGGTGTTTTAAACAAGCATGACGCTCAAAGCTACAGTAGAATAACCATCATTTAACGTCATTAGTGTGGTCGCAATTGTGTAGCACACATTATAGTGTCCGTTTTGTAGGTTTTAAAGTGTTTTTTACAGAAGCAAAGCTAACGTTTGCATCTAGCATACAAAATTGTACTTTTCCTGCAGCTCCTTTGACTAATACGAATCAATTAAAACATTTAAAACTATTTATTCATGAGTTTTGACCACAAAAAGGGAAACTAATTGTATTTACAGTTTGACTTTTTAAAGGTAGTGTTGTATCTTTGGCTGCTATCTCTACTACAGCTATGCTAATGGTGCTAATGGAGCTAGCATGGCTAGCGTTATAATTATTTTAGGTTTCTGGCAAATAGTTGTGGTAAACATCAATACATTTGCAGCAAGGTCAATGAGAACCGCTGCACCAACATACACACGTGGACAAAATTGTTGGTACCCCTCAGTTAAAGAAGGAAAAACCCACAATTCTCACTGAAATCACTTGAAACTCACAAAAGTAACAATAAATAAAAATTTATTGAAAATTAAATAATCAAAAACAGCCATTACTTTTGAATTGTTGATTAACATAATTATTTAAAAAAACAAACTAATGAAACAGGCCTGGACAAAAATGATGGTACCTCTATAAAAGATTGAAAACTATTTGACCAGTGACATGATTTACTCAGGTGTGTCATTTAATTGACATCACAGGTGTTTCCAAACTCATAATCAGTCAGTCTGCCTATTTAAAGGGAGACAAGTAGTCACCCTGCTGTTTGGTGAAAAGGTGTGTACCACACTGAACATGGACAACAGAAAGCGAAGGAGAGAATTGTCCCAGGACATCCGAAAAAAAAATTATAGACAAACATCTTAAAGGTAAAGGCTATAAGACCATCTCTAAACAGCTTGAAGTTCCTGTGACAACAGTGGCTCATATTATTCAGAAGTTCAAGACCCACGGGACAGTAGCCAACCTCCCTGGACGTGGCCGCAAGAGGAAAATTGATGACAAATTGAAGAGACGGATCGTTGGAATTGTATCCAAAGAGCCCAGAGCAACCTCCAAAGAAATTAAAGGTGAACTCCAAGGCCAAGGTACATCAGTGTCAGATCGCACCATTCGTCGTTGTTTGAGCCAAAGTGGACTTCATGGGAGACGACCAAGGAGGACACCACTGCTGAAAAAAACTCATAAAAAAGCCAGACTGGAATTTGCAAAAATGCATGTTGACAAGCCACAAAGCTTCTGGGAGAATGTCCTTTGGACAGATGAGACCAAACTGGAGCTTTTTGGTAAGGCACATCAACTCTATGTTCATAGACTCAAAAACCAAGCATACGAAGAAAAGAACACTGTCCCTACGGTGAAACATGGAGGAGGCTCAGTAATGTTTTGGGGCTGCTTTGCTGCATCTGGCACAGGGTGTCTTGAAAGTGTGCAAGGTACGATGAAATCTGAAGACTATCAAGGCATTCTGGAGAGAAATGTGCTGCCTAGTGTCAGAAAGCTTGGTCTCAGTCGCAGGTCATGGGTCTTCCAACAGGACAACCATCCAAAACACACAGCCAAAAACACCCAAGAATGGCTGAGAGAAAAGCGTTGGACTATTCTAAAGTGGCCTTCTATGAGCCCAGATCTGAATCCCATTGAACATATGTGGAAGGAGCTGAAACATGCCATTTGGAGAAGACACCCATCAAACCTGAGACAACTGGAGCTGTTTGCTCATGAGGAGTGGGCCAAAATACCTGTTGACAGCTGCAGAACGCTCATTGACAAATACAGAAATCGTTTAATTGCAGTGATTGCCTCAAAAGGTTGTGCAACAAAATATTAAGTTATGGGTACCATCATTTTTGTCCAGCCCTATTTCATTAGTTTGTTTTTTTAAATAATTATGTTAATCAACAATTCAAAAGTGATGGCTGATTTTGATTATTTAATTTTCAATAAATTTTTATTTATTGTTACTTTTGTGAGTTTCAAGTGATTTCAGTGAGAATTGTGGGTTTTTCCTTCTTTAACTGAGGGGTACCAACAATTCTGTCCACGTGTGTAGAAGTACAAAGAAAATCGATCTTGATGTGATAAAAAAAACAATATCAAATTGCTGCAGAGTCATAAATTTTCCACAAACTTAGCCAGAAGTCGGTTGCAAGTGATTTTTGAAAACATGGCCTTGTTGCAAATTTGCTACAACACTGCCAAAGGTTTACTCAAGCTGTCTGCCAAAAAACCCAAGAAAAACTGAATAATACTTTAATTGCCAGTAATGTCATTCATTTGAATATAAAACTCCATGTCTGCCAGAACTCACAAACTTTTCATTACTGCCAGAATGTTGGCAAACCTATGACACTGAGTTTGACAAACTGTTATCTTCAATCCAAATCACCAGCAAATGTGCCTTTTTGTGTACAAGACTACCAATAACAATTTTTTTAACGAATGCTGTGATTTGTCTGTACAGAAGTGACACAAAAAGGAAACAAATGGGTCTTATAGCAGCCAAAGTTACCACTTGAATTTCATGCTTTTAATCATCACTAACGAGTGAGAAACACTTTTCCAATGATGATGAATCTTTCTGTCATTATCTTCCCTCCTACATGATGTAAACAAAAACAAGAAAACAGCAGAAACTTAAATGATCTCCCATAACAAAGGACTTTTTACTCACAAAATGACTTAAAAAGATGCACAAATACATGAAATCTAACACTAGTTTTTAACTTTAACGTGAGATTTTTTTCTCTCTCTGAAACAACAACAAAAATAATCAGTAAGCCGAGCTGAAAGGTGAATAAATTAAACCAATCAAGGACGGACAGATGGTACAACATCCTAATTACGACAGGTTGCAGAAGAAACAGCAGAAAATTTAGGCATCAAAACTAACTAACGAGCAGCAAACTGATCTCTTTCGGGTGACTGCGTGATGAGATTAAACCAGGACTGACTGATTCCTCAGATAAGATCGATCAGGAGGATGAAACTCCCCGTCTGGTTTGACTTTTGATCCCAAGCTGTTGCTTCTTTGCTGTTTTTCCCCTCTTAATTTTTTTTCTCCGAAGTGCGAGTTTGTCAAAAAAAAACAAGAAAACAAAAAAATAAAAGCGCTGCTGTTTAGCTCCTAGCTACATGCAGGTCGTGAGTCACCACTGGCTCGTGGAATAAAAGACGTGGCTGTCAGTCTGACAGAATCTGAGTTGTTCTGCACGGTGACAAGAAAAGGATTTATTTCAATAGAACTTACAAAGGACTGTCAGCATAAAGGAAAACACAGATTGGTACAAATAAAGGATCATGCTTGGAGACTGGAAAGGTCGGAGACGAGCTCTGAGTCCTGTCCACAGCGTGTTTGGTGTATTCGTACAAACAACTGTTTTATTGTGTTTGCATCAAGTCCATCGGTTTCAAAAACGCTCGATTTATGTTGCAGAATTATCGAGACAAACATCAGCAGTGTGGCATTAAATTACATTAAATCTAAATAGGATAAGCGAGTGTTTTCATGACAACAGAGTGAAGGAAAATATAATGAGCCGTGGACAGAGCGAGAAGCATTTATGTGCTAATTGTCTATAATTGTAGATACAATGCGGCTGCATTATTGTCGGTTTATCATCTGTTTTAATACACAACAGCGCAGGTTAATCTGTGCACTGACGTCTGTATAATCTCTATGTGTGAAATTATCTTAATACAAACAAGGCAGATTGTCGCCTCATTTGCATTTCAATGCTTTCAGACCTGCGTGTGAGCACGTATGCATGACTGCAGCACTTCATGTTTCACGTGTCTTAATTGGTAACTATTCACGTTGCCGTGTGTCAGACAGGAATTTAAAAAGAGAAAAAAGCTCACGGAGCAGCACGCATCATTGTTCACGTCTGATTGCATTTAAGCGCTCACATTTCTATCCCGCCTTTCACTCAATAGAAAACGTAACAGCGATTGCAATTATGTATTTCTGTGTGCAGATTTGTTCGTCTATTTTTGTGTGAATGACTGCTGCGGTTAACGATTCTTGTTTTTTCACTCCAAGGTCGATGCAGAGTTCTTCAGCGAGCGGCAGAACGCTTCCTCGTCCACCTGCACGCCGTGAGTAACTGTCAGCATGTCGGCCATCTGCCGCCTCCTTTTTTTCCTGCGTGTCGTTTGTCTGATTGGAGTTCGCCGTGTGTATTTCTGTTTGTCTTTTCCTGAACGTGAGACCCTTTTTTCTGCACGTTCCTGCATGTGTGAAGAAGTCTGCTACGAGTCGGCGTGCAGGTGTGAAGCCCGACGTGGCCTGACTGCTTCGCTTTGTGCCTGACGTTCGTTGGTTTGTGTCGTTTGCTGTGCTGTTTTCTCACAGCGCACGTGCTGTTGTGTGTTTGTCGTGTGTGTGTGTGTGTGTGTGTGTCGCATACTTCTTCAAGCATGATTTCCTAAGTTTGTGTGTGTGTGTGTGTGTGCGCGTCTGTCTGTATGTATGTATGTGTGTGTTTTCCAAGGCCGTTCAATAGCACCACATGGATCCATCCCATATCCTGGTTGCCATGGTTACCAGGGCCACTTATCACAGAGGGTCCCGGCAGATCAAACAGGTGTGCATCCTGACGATGTCTCTTCCTCGGCGACTGTTGCTAGGAACCTTTGTTGCGCGCAGTGCACAGGTGCTTGTCGCCACCGGTGAAAACCAGCAGGAGCACGACAACATTGTCTTGATGTCCCAGACTGAACCGGAGAGTGTTTTTTGTACTCGGCGTCCTTGTGAGTGAACAGAGAAAAGATTTTATTTTATTTTATTTTTTTGTTGTTGTTGAAAGGAGGTCAGTTTGTGGATCATCAAGTTGCTCCTTCAGGACCAGGTGTCTGGTGGAGGGTCACGGTTTGACGTTTTAGTCCTTAAATCGTGTTTTCTGTCTCCACTGAAGCTAATGGATTAAATCAGGATTCAGTGAAAATCAGTGCAGCAAAAGCAGATATTTCCTGTTTTATGTTCTGTAGCGCGGGTCAAAACTCAACAGTACTACACGCCACCATTCCCATGACGCAGATCATCAGTAAACACAACCCTGAATACATTATTTACCTAAAAAAACCCTCAAATTTAGACAGAATCCATTAACAGCAGCCCAGAAACAGGAAGCAAACAGACCACAGGTTCAGATATTGTTGCATCCTGATTGGTGTGCTGAAATAAATGACCCATTTTCCAGCTGAGCTCCGCCCCTTTCAAACTTGCAAAATCACAAAAATGTGTAAAAACCTAACTAAGAATCACTTGTAGAAAGAAGCTATTTTGTGACATAAAAGTAAATCTAAATGTCTCTTTTTGGATAAAAACTTCCAATTAACCCTCTGTGTCTTAACCCATTTCTGGTGTTTTTTTTGTTCCTGTCGCATTTTTACTCACTGTGGGCTCTTTTTTTTTTTACTGCAATATTAAGTCCTGCACCTCTATGGAAACAGAACTACTAGAAGTAGAGAGAACTCTGAAATATCCTCTGTGCAGTTTAACAAAGTCATAATGCCAACAATCTTAAAAATAAAACTCAAATTTCTTTCAGTATATATGTTTTAAAAATGAAATAAAATGGAATAAACACGTAAGACATTTCCCTTAGATGTTAGCAATACTGGGGGGGAAATAACTGCTCTAAATACTATACTTTTCTACTTACATTTTTGAAACTTCTACACTTTTCTTCACATCATCTCTAGAAACATGTTTCACCATGCTGAATGTATCATTCAATCTGCTGTTCTGTTCACCATTTTTGAGCCACGCTGCATTTATTTTATCATGCGGCATGTTTTATTCGGCTCCTAGTCTCTTGAATTTTTTTCCATGCTGGTGTATGTGCACACTGCCTGCAGTTCAACCGAATTTTCAGATCATTTTTGTTATGTGACTCTTGGTCAAAGCTGAGCAACTTGTGGCTTAATGGTTGTGTCGAGGAGCACAGAATTTTTTGTTTTTTACAGAATCAGGTGCAAATTGGTTGTTTTCCGGCTAAATTTTAATTTCAATATGTAGAATTTTAACTGGATTTGTGTCTTGTAAGTGTTGGTTTCAGCTGAGTCACTTCTGACTTCCTGGTTGTGTCGAGGAGCATGAAATTTTTAGTTTTTTACAGAATTTGGTGCAAATTGATTATTTTTTTGAAGTTTTCATTTAGATATTTAGAATTTTATCTGAATTTTTGATACGTAACTGTCGGTCGCAGCTGAGTCACACACGACTTCCTGGTTACGTCAAGGAGCACAGAATTTTTTGGTTTTTACCAAATCTGGTGCAAATCAGTTCATTTTTCTCTAAGTTTTAATTGAGATGTGTAGATTTTTCACAGAATGTTTGTCTTGTAACTGTTGGTTACAGCTGAGTCACTCATGACTCCCTGGTTGTGTCAAGGAGCACAGAATTATTTTTTTTTACAGAATTCAGTGCAAATTGGTTATTTTTTAATTAGACATGTAGAATTTTCACAGAATTTTGGTCATGATGCTTTTGGTCATAGCGGAGTCACACATTACTTCCAGGTTGTGTCGAACAACAAAGAATGGTTTGGGATTTTTTTTTTTTAACAGAATCTAGTAATTAGTTTTTTACAGCATTTGGTGCAACAATAGTAATTTTTTTTGGCTAAGTTTTTATTTAAATGTGTACAATTTTCTCTGAGTTTTTTTTGTCACGTGATTGTCGGTCACAGCTGAGTTACTCGTGGTTTTTCAGTTCCACTAAAGAGCACAGAATTTTTGTTTGTTTTTTACAGAATTTGGTGCAAATTTATCATTTTTTGGATAAGTTTTCATTTACATATTTAGAATTTTGTCGTATGAATGTTAGTCATAGCTGAGTCACTCCTGACTTACTGGTTGTGTCAACGAGCGAACAATTTTTGGAACATCATACTTGCGAGAATTATGTAGTGCATCCTGTAGTTATTTGTAGACAGCTCACACACTCATTCAAAATAATCAATGCGGCCCAGTGATGCAATCTTCAGATGATGTAGAAACATCAAAATAAAATCTATAATATGCAGACTTAAGCTGAAAATCATTACATGGCAGTATAATGCTTAAATCAAATCCCTAACTCCCTGTAAGTACTGCACTTTATTTATTTTTTTACCGAATCTGGTGCAAATTTGTTATTTTTAGTTTAGATGTGTAGAATTTTCACAGAATTTTTATTTTTTAACAGTTTGTAGTTCTGATTAATGCTGTAATTTTGGCTAATTTAAGCTATTTTATGATGTAAGACTAAATATAAATGTTTCTTATGGGACTAAGACATTTATTTCCTGTGCCCCAACTCATTTTCTGTGTTTTTAAATTTTTTGTTCCTATCTCATTTTTTGTTCACTGTGGGCTCAGTTTTCACAGCAATATAAAGTCCACAATTTTGAACGTAGATTTGGTAATTTTTTGTAACAGGGCAGCATGCTACATATGAGTAGTTTAGGGAAAATTGAATATTTTTCCTGTTTCTACAGTTTGTAGTTGTGATTAATGGTGTCATTTTGTTGATTTTTTAAAAGATGACTTTGGGTTGAAGGTTCAGAGGATTATATTTCTAATTTCAAAGATGTCCGCTTTTCCTGATCCTGGTTCTGTCAGAGTTTTTTCCCCCCACCCTATTCCAGGGATTTATTTCGTTCCTTCCCACTTTCGCTCATAAGGAATCCAAAGGCATCTTTGGATTGTTGGGTTTTCTGTTCTCTGTTTATAATTCATAAGGTCTGTACCTTACTATGCTAAGCTAAGCACTTTGAGATTAAATATGTTGCGAATCTACACTATATAAATATAAAAAAAATGGAACTGCATTGAAATTTCTGCCATTTGCATCAAAGCTGCAGATTTGTTTACTAGCACAGGTTTCAGATTTGGATTTAGGCAACAGATGTCGTCACTGGGAAGAAAAAGCAAAAGCAAATAGAAAGTGAAGCCTCTCGCCTCTCAGCTCCACGTGCTGCACGTTCTCCTTTTCATCCTCTGGCGTCCACTTTGCTGCATCCTCAGGAGGCTTCCTGCTGTCGATATCCCCTCTTCCTCCATCTAATAAACCTGAAAGGACAAACATAAGCCGGCCCATGAAAATTACCCTTACATCCTAAATCTCCTCTGGCATTAACATACAGCTCTTGTGATGCGAACGAAGTCACGTCGGGCTTTAAAACGCGTCTCGTCTCCCGCTGTTTTCTTTGCACATCACTTCCTCCGATGATATTTAGGGGATAATTAATATTGACAGGGAGCAGTCGGTCCTGCTCAGTCAGCTGTTGAATCTGCAAGTATAAATCCATATTGACAAGCGGGTTGCAGTCTGAGTTGCCCTCCACCTGTTTGTGAGTTTATTTCTGTGTACACAATTACTGATCTGAACTCGCCTCGGGTGCGTTTACACCTGCAGCTGATGTGATTCTGCTCTACCTGATTGCGATATAATTAGGTTGTAGTTTGGTGCCAGCTGCATAAGGGAGTCTTAAAGCAAAGCAGGGAACAAAATGCGATCTTTTAATAAAAGATTTCTCCCTCTCGGTCTTCTTCTTTTATTTTCCTCCGAGCTGCTGCTGCTCTTCACCTTTTCCATATGCCGCTTATTTCAGCTTTAATCCCAACATAGCACCTTTCCTTTTTCACTCCCCCATTTCTCTCCTCTCCCTTGCACCTCTCTTACACCACTTCCCTCACCTCTCCTTCCTCAACAGCCCTCCTCCACCTCCTCTTCCTCGTCTCCATCCTCCTCCTCTGTTGCTTCCTTTAACCCAATAACCTCGGCTCTCCAGAGCTCCCTTCACCTTCCCTGCTGCTCTTCCAGCCAGCAGCCCATCCAGGCCTCCCGCCCCCACGTCTCCGGCTGCGTCTCCCCCCGCGGCGAGCCCTCGTCTCGGGCTGCCGTGCACAGGATGCTCCCTCGGCGAGAGGTCAGTGGTCTGGCTGTTTTCTCTGTTCTCCCCCTCAGCGCTTCTCCAACCATGACCGGAGATCACACGGTCTTTCATTCACTCTTGAATAGGCTGCCAAAGGGTTAAATATATATTTTTATATCTGATATTTTTCCAGCTTTTTGTCCCCTTACAAATGCATTTATACTCATATTATGTTTGTAGCTGCATTTCATATCCCTTTGTTTGTTTGATCCCTTCAGAGATTTTTAGAGGATTTCTATCCATCCTGGTGTGCATTTGCAGCATTTTCAAACATGAGAACAGGCTTCGCACATTAACTGTGAACCCTTATAATTACCACAAAACAAATCTACATGATGATAGCACACCAGTGGCACTGTTAGTGCTATTGTTTCTCAAAATGAAGACCTTTTTTCCGCTGACTGTGACACACAAATTGGATGCTGGTTTTCTCACTCTATTTATGTCTCTGAGGAGAATAAACAAAAATGCAATGTGGTATTTTCAAAGTGTTGCTTCAGCCCGAGTGCACCGAGTTTACGAGAGAATAAAACAGAAAAGAGCAAGCGTTTGTAACAGTAATTAATCATCGTAAAAACTGAATTTTTAACATCATAATTAGCCTACATATTTGGCTAAAATGTAAAGTAAAAATTGGTAGTTTTGGCACAAAGCAAATTAAATCTCAAACTACAGTTAGTAAGCTGGTGAGAGCTTATTTTCACGCTTTTTTTCTGTCAGTGAATGAAATCAATTAATGACCAAACATGCTGATATTTGATTACGTTGCACTGCATACATAAGGCAGCATTGAATCTAACCATAACAGTAATCATAATAAAGAAAAAAACACTATTTAAACTTGCTGTGCTAAAAGCTAACTAGCCTAGCATATGTTGCTGTCCCTCAAATTAGAATATTAAGTAGCCCATGTATTAAAAACCGAGTTGAAACCATAACATGAGGTATTATTTTGCAATAGAAACGTGTAACTAAGAATGAAAGAACAGCATGTAAAACCACAAAAGTGAGGTAAAAAATGAACTACAGTGACTATACAGCTAGCTACCTGTCAAGCTAAAGTACATTTTCCTGCCTTTTCCCTGTTATTGAATTAAATCAGTTCTGATAAATCACAGACTTTAAATATTTTAGTTAAATATTGGCTCACTAGCAAGAAACACCACATTTGTTGTTGTTGTCTTTCTAATTAGAATAGTAACTCGCATGTTACACAGGGGACAGCGTTTACAAGATTTATCTTCCTGCTGTTCCTTGTTTGTGTCATTTGTATGTGTATTTTAAATAATTAATATATTTCAATAAAGACATGCATTGCATGGTTGCTAATGTTATTTCAAAACTGAGTTTGATGATGACAGACATGTCATGACACAGAATTAACTATTTTTTAATTTTAAGACAGTCTGGAACGTTGCAAAACTGCAGGTAAAATATAAACTGCATTGACCACACAGCTGGCTAGCTGCTAAAACTTTAGCTAAAGCAAATATTCCTGTTTTTTTCCTGTTACTTGTAATTGAACTAAATCAAGTTGAGACCAAAGTAACTGCAAAAAATAAAAAATAAAATAAAAGATTCTGTGAAAAACTAACTACAATGACCACACTGTTAGCTAGTTCTTGGAAGCTTTAGCCAAAGCTAATATTTTGTACCTTTTTCCTGTTACTGTACAAAATCAATTTTCTGCATATTCAACCGAGTTACGACCAAAATAGAAGTTATTGTTGTCCAGTAAAAACATTTAACAGTGAATTTAAAAGTGAATTTAAGAGCTTTAGCTAAAGCAAAATTTATGTTCCTGTTAGTAAATCAAACCGATGTCAGTACCCCAATGTACCAAAAACTGAGTTTGTCACACCAGGCAGTAATTACAACAATAATCATACTGAAGAAAACATTAAACCTACATTTAGGCTAGTTCTGCTAAAAGCTAACAAGCCTAGCTTAGCGGTACAACTCTCCACAAATTCCAACTTTAGGTTGATGTTTTTGTTAAAAAGTTACCTTTTTAATCACTATTTTTTATTTATTTGCAAGAAACAAAAACTTATTTAATGACAGAGTGCAGTAGGCTGAATGTAAACAGTTGTTTTAGACCATTTACAGTTTATGTATTCAAACTTTTTTTGAAATAACTGCTCACTGATTTACTATGAAAAACATTTATAGATAGATGTTGATAATTAAACTACTTAAATTAAAATACATATGCTTAAAGCAGGTAATAACAGTGATTTTAGTCAAATTTAGCAAAACGAAACCATTCTGGAGTTGCTAAGGAGCTTATAAATGATAGTTTTAACTTTATGTAACAGGAAAAGATGGAATAAATGAAGTATTTCTCATTTCTATCCATTCTATATAGGGCTAATTAATTGTAAGTCAATTTAAACACTGTTTTCACTTGTAAAGAGATGACCCGTAGCAAAAAAAAGAGACTTAATTGGTGAACCTATTCATTTAACATTCTTCTTTTTTAAAAAATGTACTTGCCAAAAAAATTAATCACAATACAAATTATCTTCAGAATTGCTAATCATAATGTACGCCGGTGGCCAGAGGACAGAGAAATCTGTTCTGTCGCCGAGCGAATAATGAAAATGTGTCATCTTGGATGAGGACGGCGGACGCGACGGCGCTCTTCAGAGAATTCCATTTTCTAATTCTCTGACAGACGCAGAGGGGGAGCTGAACACATGTACCTCCCCCTCACATACACCAATTACCGCAATGAGCAAATGAAAGGCTGTGTCCCATCAGGGCCACCGTAGGGGGTAGAAAGGGAGAGAGGGATGGGGGAGCTGTACATAATTGCCCCCCTCCCACCTCCGTAGACAAACACATACATCAGCGACAATCATCTGCCGCCGTCGATAATCCCACAGTTGTCTGTTGGGCTTCATGGCAGATTGGCTCTTCTTGTTTTTTTTTACTTTTTATTTTTCTCCGTCGTTGCCATTTTACCCACAGATCCACAGATTTTTCTTTCCTCCTCCTCCTCATCAACTGTCACCGTGCTCGGTGACATTTTCTCTGCCTCGTTTTTTTTCCCTCAATAATAGCAGTCAAAACATGTAGAGAGAGTCTGCCGGGTCAATCAGTCATTATTCAACCGCACAACATCCCAATGAAAGACGTGACTGACTGGCTCTCAATAACCATTAGCGCTCATATTAAGTTATTTTTACGTTAGGGCAACACGATACTGGAAGAAAACACAGACATTTTTAGCTTTTCTGCAACATCACAGGAAAAAATACAGGAATTTTTCCCCAAATGTCTATATTTGAAAAGGAATAATAACTCTGGAATGACTGAAGGGATCGAAATAATACGGAATAACGTTAGCAAAGGCATCCGAAATAGTGTTTTGTTTTCAGATCTGGCTTTGCACTCGTTTAAGTGGTCAAACAAATTAGTTGCGTTGCTCCATGCAGTGGCAGCTACTGCAAGATACCGCTGGTGTAGTACCTGTTTTGGTCAACCTCATCCTTTCATAAAACCAACTACAGTTGTAATTTTTGATTGTAAAATGCCAGAAAATGGTGAATATGACGTCCTCGAATGTCTTGTTTTGTCCACAACCCACAGATATTCAGTTTTCTGTCACACAGGAGCAAAGAAGCCAAAAAAATATCGCATTTATGAAGCTAAAATCCAGGAATTTGGACTTTGTTTTTGACAAAGTACTCTTCATATTAGGGCTGGCCCGAATAATGGTTTCTGGGGGGGTTGGCGGAGACGGCCCGGATATTCGGATCCGTTCGTCTGGTCTCACGGGTCCAAATTTTGCCTTCCTTTTGTCTTCAGTTCAACTGAAGAATTGCCAAACAGCGGCGGTCTTCGGCATCTTGTCTTGTGTTTATGCAACGAAGTGAAGCGTGACGTCAGCGTCGGCAGCCACCCGGCCATTCGGTGGTGTTTACAAACACGAATGGAGGAACCGAGATGAGCCGAACACGACGGGATGAGCCGAAGTGGGGCGAAGGCGAAGGGAAGAGACGAGGTCCGAATATTTTTGTCTGGGGGGAGGAAGGGGTGATCACATCGACATATGTGTATATGTTTATGGGATCACATGACAGGATGAGCCGATGTGGGCTGAAGGCGGAGGGAAGACACTAACGCCGCATATTCTTTCCGTCCGGTAACGTCCGACCGAAAATTCGGATACCAAAATTAATATCCGGATACCGCCGTAGCGAACGAATATTCGGATATTCGGGATATTCGGGTCCAGCCCTACTTCAAATTGATTAATTCTATTGACTAAAATACAGGAATTTTCACCTTTTGTCTTTTTTTTGAAGGAATAATGACTCTAGAATGATTGAGGGGATATTTTAGGGAAAATGATTTTTAAAAATAGTATGGTTTACCATTAGCAAACGCATCCAAAATAGTGTTTTCTTTTCAGATCTGGCTTTGCACTTGTCATTGTGATGATCAGATTAGTTGCGTTGCCTCTTGTGGTTTCAACTATTGCAAGACAGCTGCTGACAAAGTTCCTATTTATTGGTTAATGTCATTGGTTCTGTAGCTAAATTATATTTCCAAACAACTGACCAGGGCTGCAACTATTGATTATTTTTACTGTATCGTACTGAATCGTAGAAGTTGGACTTTTTATTGCAAAAAGTATTGATTATCTGGGATTATTTCACTGATTGATTGTTGCGTATCTTTTTTGCGTCCTTGTATATGTGAAACTTGCATTTTGACAAACAGTTTCTTTAGAAAAAAGGTAGAAATCAGCATATTCAAGACTGTATCTGACTTTTTTAGATTAGCCACATTAAATGAGAATATTCAGTTTACTATAGCACATAGTGTAAAGATAACACTGCAAATCAATTACTAAACCAGTTGGTGATTAATTCCATTGATTAATCACAGATTCCTTTTTTTTTAATTCTGTGCCTCCAACTTGCAAGAAGATTTGAGGATGAGAACTAATGACAATATTCAGATTTCTGTAATAGAGGAGTGAGGAAACCAAAGAATGTTCAGATTTATGACTTTTACTTTTTATTGCAAAAAGTATTGATGGTTTTCAATTATTTCATTGATTAATTGTTGCGTTTCCTTTTTGCATCCTTCTACGTGTGAAACTTGCATGTCAGCAAACTATCTTTAGACAAAAGGTAAAAATCAGCATATTCAAGGTTGGAAATGACTCCTCTTGTAGATAAGTCATTAAAAAAGAGCATATTCAGGCTACTATAAAACCGGAGCAAAGAAACAAGACAAATTTAGACTTTTTTTCAAAAATTAACTCTTCAAATGGGTCATTGTGACAGTTAGTGATTCATTTTGTTGACTAATGATGCAACTGCAAACAATGATTATTGTCACTTCTATTATTTCATTAGTTGTTTGGTCGATAAAACACTAGAAAATGGTGCAGATGACGTCCTCAGAAGTCTTGTTACGTCCACAACCCAAATTTATGAAGCTAGAATCGGGGAATTTGGACTTTTTATAGCAAAATCTATTGATTATTTGGGATTATTTCATTGTTTATTGTTGTGTTTCCTTTTTGCGTCCTTCTACATGTGAAACTTGCATGTTGGCAAACTGTTTCTTAAGAAAAAAGGTAGAGATCAGTGTATTCAAGGTTTTATGTGATTTTTTTTAGATTAGTCCCGTTAAAAGAAATAGCTTTCTTTCATATCAAGCAGCCAAAAAAACGAGCTAATTTTCCTCGTTTTCAGTCGTACTGCTGCTCGTGGCCACGTCGTACGAATCGACTGTGAAAGCATCAAATGTTCAGGCCTGATTTCCATCAGAATTCTGATCGTATTTCAGCTTTGACGCTGCATTTCCTCTCCTCTTTCTCTGAGCCTGCGCATGCCCCTGAAAAGAACGAAACTCTGAATCTGAATCTTTTCTAATGCGGCGGAGCGCTGGATCTGGGAGCTGTGAAGTCCACCTGACTGCATGTTCTCGCTGCGCCGTGTGTCTCTGCAGGCTAATTGAAGTCAACCACAGGGCACCGCTAATGATCAGCCCACAGCGACCCTCGACGCTCCGTCATCTTTCTGTCTGCAGCCCAGTGTGGTATTTAGAGACGGTCGGAAGGGAAAATGAGAGAAAAAAAATAGAGAAAGGTAGAAGTGATGGTGGCGATTTTGCGGACAAATGACCGCCACGCTGTGCAGGAAGTAGCCACGTCCGGCTCTGCTCACTTCCGCTCAGTGGCCATTAACCGGCGAACCTTTTCACCCCCCGCCGGTCCAAATATTCACCCAGCGCCGAATCGATGGGAGAGCAGGTGGAGGAGGGAGGACAGGAAGTGTGGATGAGGTGAGAGGAGGAGGAGGAGGAGGATGAGGAGGATGAGGAGGATGGGTGTGAAGATGAAGAAACAGAGGGGGAGAGGATATATGTGGAGGAAAGGAGCATAGAGGAAAAAACAAGAAATGAGGATTAGGAAAAGACAAGATGAGGAGATGAAATGAAAGAACAAAAGGAAAAGAGGAAAATGAAGAGATTTAGGATGAGAAGAAAGAAAAGAAATAGAAAAGAAAAGTGGAAGAAAACAGAATAATAGAAGAAATGTAAGGCTAGAAGAGGAAGGAAATGGGGAGAAAATGGGAAAGAAAATATAAAAGACAAAAGGTGAAAATTGACAAAAAAGGGGGAGAGGAAAGGAAGAATTGAAGGATAGAAAAGGAAAGAAAAGAGGAAAAGTAAAAAGAACAAAAGGTTGAAAACGACCAAGGCGAGAGGAAAGATGACAGGAGAAACTGAAGGATAGAAAACCAGAGGAAAGAGAAGAAGCAGAAGAAAGGAAAGGAATGAGAGAAGAGACAGGATTAATAAAAAGGTAAAAAGGTCAAGAGAAAAGAGAAATGAAAAGGTAGAAAAGGAAAGGAGAGAGAGAGGAAATTAAATAAATGGCAATATGGGAGAGAAGAGGAAAGACAAATGAAGAATAAAGGTGGAAAAGGACAAAGGAGGAAACTGAAGGTTTAACAGAACAAACTGAAAGAAAGGAAAGAAGAACAAAAGTTGGATAAAAAGAAAAGATATAAGGATGAATAAAAGAGAAGAGGAAAGGAAATGAAAGAAAGGAGAGAGGAAATTGAATTGTAATGTGATTTTATGGATGGTTGACACATTTCTGCTCAGTAGGTCTGTAAAAACCGTGAACAGTATCATGTTTGAAGTATATTTACAAGAACAAAGAACGATGCACGGGAAAGGAAAGCTAAGAAAAAAGGAGAAAGGGTCAAAGTTAAGAGGAGGTAAAGAAAAGGATCTCAAAAGAAATATAAGAGAAGTGGAAGGAAAGGGCTGAACAGGAAAGAAAAAGGAGAAATAAAAAGGTAGAAGAGGAAAGGAAATAAAAGGATAAAAAGGAGGAATAGCAAAGAAAAACCAAGAGGGAAATAAAGAAATGGAAAGATGAAAGGACAAGAGAGAGAAAATGAAAGATAAATGCAGAAATGAAATATTACAAATGTGAAGAAATAACAAAGTTAGGGAATGAGAAGAAAATAAAAAGGAGGAAACAAAGCACGTAAGAAATGAGAAGAAAATGGGAAAGAAATATGGAAGAACAGAGGGTGGAAAAGGAAAAAAGAGGAAAAGAAAAAGAGAAATGAAAGTAAGATTAAAAAAACAAAAAACATGAAATTGAGAAAGAGTATGGAGAAGAAAAACGCCAGAAATGAGAGGAAAGAGAAGAGAAGAAGCCTCAGAGTTAAACTTATGCTCTAAACTGATTAAATCTGAACCTTTGAGGCCTCAGGTGTTGTTCAGTCGTTCGTTCAGGTCTTATTTTACTGCAGCTTATTTCTGTCCTTCGTGGCATTTTGGGCTTTTTATGAGTCTGACGGTCGAGCTGAGCAGTTAAATTTAACAAGTTTTAACAGAGACGAGCTTCAGAAAACATCCAATTATCAACCTCAGACGCTTTTTTACACGATTTGCTTCATGCATTTGTGGCATTTTTGTGAAAATGGGCTACTTGAAAAGCAAACATATGAAGAAAATGAACACTTTGGTTGCTGCTTTTGGTGCACGGATACAAATTTTAGCATCTGAAAGGAAGAAGTGTGTTTGTTGGAGGCTGCAGAGTGAGCAGAGAGATGTGATATTGGTGGTTAAAAATGTCCTTTTTTGTCCACAACTCCAAGATTTTACATTTGTTGTCACAAAAAAGGAAAGAAACCAGGAAATATTCTCATTTAAGATGCTGGAATTAGAGAATTTGGACATTTTTTCATTGAGCATTACTCAAAATTCGGACTTGATAATCAAAATAACAACTTGCAAAGCAAAAATATGAAGAAAATGAACTCTTTGGTTGCTGCTTTTGGTGCACAGATAAAAAATTTGTATCATCTGAAAGGAAGAAATGTGTTTTTTGGAGGCTGCAGAGTGAGCAGATAAATGTGAAATACTACACAATAACTGCAACATATAAGTGCATAAACTCACTGGAGGGGCTCTTTTTAAAATGTTTTTTGTGAAAAAGGTCGAAAGACAACTTAAAAAGCAAAAATAATCAGACAACAAACGCTTTGGGAGAGAAAAATAATATCGGGATTCAAATTTTAGCATCTAAAAGGAAGATCTGTGGATGATTGTGTGTTTGTTGGAGGCTGCAGAGCGACACAGGATGCAACTAGAAAAGCACTCAGAGCAAAGTACTCCTCCAAGGCTGCTCATTCCCCCATAGGGCATTGTCAAATGTAGCTTTTTTTTGAGAAATGCAGCATTTGTTTATTAGTTATTGATAATCAGAAATCACGTCAACAGAGAATGTGGCCATTTAATATAGATGTACCCACAAACAGAATGACAAGAGGCGTGCGATATACATGTGTACGTTATGTACGGATACCGAATCACGTGACCTAAATATGCAGTGGGCGGTGGAATTGATGAAACTCGGAAACACCCCCACAATTTGATCAATTGTTCCTTGTATCATTTCTGATGGATAAGTCCTGATAAGTGCACAGAGGTGGATTTGTAGTAGGATCACAATCAGCTGATGTAGCGTTCACTTGTTGTCATGGTTACAGTGACACCGTACCGCTATCTCACAATGATACAGAAATCTTTAACAAATCCGTGGATCCAGACTATAAACCGCATCACTGCCAAAATCTCATCACTTGGTCCTTGTGTCATTTCTCACTTTCCCTAAAAATGTTATACCAATCTGTTAGTCTGTTCTTCAGTAATGTTGCTAACAGACAGACAAACCAACATTGTCACTTAACTCTGATGCCTTCCTTGGAGGAAGCCTGATCCTGCTGCAGGATTTCATTTGCATCATATTTCTGATTAAATCTGCATGCCTTTCAGTGTAAAGCTGCTGCACTTTAGAGTCCATATGTTTGAAATAAACTCAGTGCAGAGGCTCGTTTTTCGATTTGTTGCTTGTCATTATATTGAAATCTTACAAATTCTCCTCAGTTTTTGGGTTATAAAATCACTAAAAATGTCTTTTTTCATCCGCAACCCAACCATTTTAAGTTTATTGTCACAGAGGAGGACAGAAACCGGCAAATATTCACATTTTTAGGAAGCTGGAATCAGAGAATTTGGACTTTTTTTCACTGAATATTTCTCAAAATTATAACTCGATAATCAAAATAACAACTTGCAAAGCAAAAATGTGAAGAAAATGAACGCTTTGGTTGTTGCTTTTGGTGCACGGATTTGAATTTTTGCATCTAAAAAGCAGAAATGTAGATGATTGTGCAGGATTTCATTTACAACATATTTCCTTTTATATCTGCATTCAGTGTAGAGCTGCTGCACATTAGAGTCCATATGATTCAAATAAACTCACTAGAGAGGCTTGTTATTAAATATTTTACATGTAAATGAGCCAAAAGAGAATTTAAAAAGCTAACATACAAAGAAAAGGAACAGTTTTAAAAAGAAAAATTACATCCTTGCTGCTGCTTTTGGTGCATGGATTCAAATTCTAGCATCACATTTTCCTCAGTTTCTGGGCTGCAACATTTTTAAAAAAAAAAGGCTTTATTCGTCCACAACTCAAAGATTTCAAGTTCATTGTCACAGAGGAGAAAAGAAACCAATAAATATTTACATTTAGGAAGCTAGAATCAGATAATTTTGACTTTTTTCATTCAATATTTCTCAAAATTACGACTTGTTAGTCAAAATAACTGGTTGAAAAGCAAAAATAAGAAGAAAATGAACACTTTGGTTGTTGCTTTTGGTGCACGGATTAGAATTTTAGCATCTGAAAAAAAGAAATGCGGATGATTGTGTGTTTGCAGAGTGACACAATAACAGCATTAATGTGATGCAACGTTGCAGGATTTCATTTACAACATATTTCCTTTTAAGTCATCTGGAAGGCTTTCAGTATAAAGCGGCTTCATTTTAGTGCATATGGTTCAAATAAACTCACTAGAGAGGCTTGTTTTTAAATATTTTACGTGGAAATGAGCCAAAAGACGATTTAAAAAGCAAAAATAAGAAGAAAATGAAGTTTTGCAGCGAAAAATAACATCTTTGTTGCTGCTTTTGGTCCACAGATTCAAATTTTAGCATCATTTTTTTCATGAAATATTACTCAAACTTACAACTTGATCATCAAAATAACAACTTGAAATGCAAAAATAAGAAGAAAATGAATGCTTTGGTTGTTGATTTTGGTGCACAGATTCGAATTTTAGCATCTGAAAGGCAGAAATGTGTATGATTGTGTGTGTGTTTGAGGCTGCAGAGTGACACAATAACAGCATTAATGCAGGATTTCCTTTTAAATCTACATGACTTTAAGTGTAACGCTGCTGCACATTAGAGTCCATACGATGGAAATAAACTTCCCGGAGAGGCTCGTTTTTCTATTTTTTGCATGTCATTAAAGTGAAATCTATTTGAATTCATCATCATGAGCGAGTGATTTGATTAGCTTACCATACATGTAAAGGGAAATTATTCATACGATGGAATACGATAAAAGGCTTCTTTTTTTTCTCCTTCTTCTCTTCCGCTGTATAAGAATTACATTTCACTAACAGGCCTTGACAACCTAATTGAACATTAGTCTAATATAGAACATTACCAGAAGAGAAATGAAAGCCTGCTGTCCTTGAACACTCTGTCAGCCTCATTGTGAACGCCGCTGTCTTCTCCCAGTTATTTCTCCGACTGAAAGGACCTTCATCCCGAAGTGGAGAGCATAATTTCGCTGTGCTCTAATGACATGGAACTATTCAGCCGGCTGCCCATAATTGTTGGACCAGAGCTGGGAGAATAATAGTCCCGAACCCTCCAAAGCTTTCTCCTCCTGCACCAGTCTGAGTGCATGCAGTGACCTAAGTCCTTCAGGAAGGCAGATAACTAGAGCCGCCAAGTTATGTGAACTACGGGGAGCCCATTATTTCTTAATATGCTTTTTTTATCCTTAAATGTGAAAATTAGAAGCAGGCCAGAGCTAATTCCTGATGTGTCATTCTGGGCGGCTTCAACCAGGCGGCGTGTCCTTCCCGTGGCGATCTCCGATGTTCCCGGGCTAATACCTGTAACTCAGTGGCTCACAGTGGACGTTAATGAGTACTGAGAAGGGCAAAGAGAAGGAGGAGAAAGGAGGCCTAATGAACTCGCAGCTCGCCGCTCGCTGTCACTCTGCTGCTCGCCGCCGTGACCCGGACAATGCGGCCACATTGTCGGTGGAGGCATTGTGAGCGCTAACCCGGGCAGCCGGTGCCCCCGTAGAGAATCAATGGCTGCTGTAACTTAAACTCGGGCCGGCAGAAGGCAGCTGTCACTCCGGGTATTGTCGGTTCTGACAGCAGCAGCTGATGAGGCCTTTGTACGGCGAGAAAAACCGCCGGCAGAAAAAACCGGAGACGCGGCGCGACGCGGAGGCCGAGAGAGTTCAGACGATTCAAGATTTATATCTGGAGCCGCTCAGAGGACGGACGGTGGAGGGGTCAGAGAGAGGCCGAGGCTTCTGTTTACGCAGCGTTTTCTGTACAGATTTAGGTTTTTTTTCTGTGTTATTATAGCTAATAACGGCAGATTACACATCCCAGTGCTCACATTGAACAAGCTGGAATCAGAGAATTTTGACTTTTTTCCTTAAATAATACTCTAAATAGTCGGTGATTAATCATTGCAGCTCTATAGGAAAACTGGGTCAGAAAGGGGACTAGTCATGTATTTTACAGTTTTTCTTTGCATATTTATATTTATCTATGTTATTGTAGCTGATAACGACAGATTACACAACTCAGACATCCCAATGCTCACATTTAACAAGCTGGAATCAGAGAATTTTGACTTTTTTCCTTAGCAAATACTCTAAATAGTTGACGATCAATAGATTAATCATTGCAGCTCTACAGCAAAACTGGGTCGGAAAGCGAACGAGTCTATTACTGTATGTACTTAGTTTTGCTTTCCATATTTATATTTTATCTGTGTTATTATAGCTAATAACGACATATTACTGAATCAGTTTATGGTAAAAATGTCTTTATTTATGCAAATAATTCCCTGTAAACTGCCTGAAATCCAAGTTAGCAATGTCGCAATGCACTGATATTGATAATATCAACAACTACTATTAACATTGTTAATAATACACAGTTACTAAATGTCATTGTAAATGATCTAGTGCCAGTAACTATCGACGGCATTCATACATAGTAGTTGGCACTATTTCACCACAATATCATATTTATCGCCATTTATTTTGATAACTAACTCATTGTTTTGTGTAAATCTTGAAGAAAAAGTCCAAATTATCTGATTCCAGTAACCTAGATTTAAATATTTTCTGGTTTCTTTCCTGTATATCTTTGGGTTGTGGACAAAACAAGACATTTGTGATCTTTGACAGACTTTTTTTCCAGCATTTTCTGACATTTAGACCAAACAAGCGATTGATTCACGGAGGAAATAAGCAACAGTATGAAGTCATAAACAGACTCTGCAACCTTTATTGTAACTGTTCCTGGTGGTCAAAATTACAACTCTGTCTGGTATTTAAAGCAGTAAAATGTCAGTTATGCTGCATTGTGTTGACATTTAATAGAAATGAGTGGTAAAGACAGTGTTTACGTTGGTTTCTTTAAGTGTTCTCTTAATGTATACCTGGTAGACAGGTGTGTAGGAGAAAGAAGTCAGGTAAAACTGATTCCTGGACCAATTTAACAACATGACACCAGTCAGAGGCTGCAACAAGCAACTTAAACTCAAAGACAGTCAATTTAGTCTGAAAATAATGATTTCTAACCGAAAATTAGAATATGCTGTCATTTTTAAGGACTATTTTTTGTTATGGATTGTCTCAAAACAAATTCTCTTTGTAGTTTTTACTAAAAAAACTGTCACTTAACTGTCATCACATCGTCCTAAACTGAATCGAACACCGACTGAAAATCCAATTAAACAGCGACTGCAAACCAAAGTTAAAACGAGGCTCAAGTTACTTTAATACATTTAATATGAAGAATCAACTTTGACACAATAAAATCATCACCAAACCTCCAAAGCCAATACAGCTTTAGTTTGTAAGGCTCGTTGCCAAAAATAGCGATTTATAAGTGAATATTATTTAAATGGAAGTAAATACTGTCAATTTTGGAGACTATTTTCTGTTGCAGATTGACACAAAATAAACTCCAGTCCAAGCTTTCAGTTACCCAGAGCAAAGACACAGCAAAGCTTCAGCTAGTTTTAAATCAGAGTTCAAAAACCCATTAATGACTAATTAACAGTATTGTTGGTGAAGGAAAACTGTAACTTTGCTATCATCACATCGTCTAAACCAACCAGCTAAGTTTGGGGCCTAAACTGAACCCAATACTGATTGAAAATGCAAAAAAAACCTGAGATTTAAGTGAAATATGATAGACTTAATATAATAACCAATTACGATACAGTAAAACCACCATAACAGCTCCAAAAACCTATTTATTTTTAGTTTTCAAGGTTGGTTTCTGAACATAGTGGCTCCTAGTCACTAGTAAATACTACTAAATTCTAACAGAAGTAAAAACTGTCAGTTTTGGGGATTAATGTCTGTTTTAGATTGGCTCAAAATGAACTAAAGTGCCGGTTTTCACAGTCACCCAATGCAATGATGTGTCCTTGAGAGAAATATTAATCTTTTGTTGCACAGACAGAACTGCTTTTGAACTTTTTAATGTGAATTTATTGATTTAAGGGAAACTCCACAAAGCAAAGAAACACCAAAGCCTTGGCAAGTTCACAATCAGGATTTGAAAATCAGTTAAAGATCCATTTCTAGTATTGTTCTTGCAAGAAAAACAGCCTCTTTGCAATCAGATTTGGGGCCAAAATAGTGATTTCTAGGTGAAAATTTATCAAACAGGAGTAAATACTGTCATTTTTGGGGACTATTTTCTGTTGCAAGTTGACCCAAAATGAACTAAAATGCCAGTTTTTACAGTTACACAATGCAATGATGTGTCCTTGAGAGAAATATCTGTCTTTTGCTGCTCAGACAGAACTGGTTTGGGTCTTTTAATGTGAATTTATTGACTTTAGAAGAACACAAGTGACAGCGACAGAGAAAACACAAGAGACCAAAGACACACCAAAAAAAGCCTTCGATAGTTTGCAATCAGGAGTTGAAATTCAACTAAAGATCAGTTTCTAGTATTGTTCCTGCAAGAAAAAAAAAGCCATTTTACAATCATCACAAGTTTCTGAACTGAACCAAGAAGATTTAGGGTCATAAATTATGACTTCTAGGTGAAAATTATTCAAACTGGAGTAAATATTGTCATTTTTGGGGACTGTTTTTTGGTGCACATTGATTCAAAATAAACTCCAATGCAGGTTTTCACAGTCACTCAATGCAATGATGTGTTCTTGAGGGAAATATCAATCTTTTGTTGCATAGACAGAACTAGTTTTAGTCTTTTTAATGTGAATTTATTGACTTTAGAGGAACCCCACAACGCAAAGAAACACCAAAGCCTCTGCTGATTCGCATTCAGGATGTGAACATTAATTAAAGACCAATTTACTGTGTTGTTTTTGCACAAAACAGTTGCTTTCCAACCATCACATGGTCCTATGCCGAACCAAAAATGTATGGGACCTAAAATGAACCAAAAACAAACAAAAATGCAAATGAACAATGCGTGAGAACCAAAGTTAAAACAAGACTTAAGTTACTTATTGGTGGAGACATTAAATATAACAACCAATTATGATACAATAGCACCACTACAAAACCTCCATAGTCAATTTAGTTTTAGTTTTCAGGGCTGTTTTCCCAAAATACTGATTTTAAGGTGAATATTATTCAAACAGGAGTAAATACTGTCAATGTTGAGGACTGGTTTTGGTCTTTTTAATGTGAATTTGTTGAGAAACCTCACAAAGCAAAGAAACACCAAAGCCTCGGCAAGTTCACAATCAGGATTTGAAAATCTATTCAAGATTGATTTATTGCATTGTTTCTGTAAAAAAAAAAAACCAAACCTGTAACATTGTTATTATTATGTGCTTGTCGACCCAACCAAGAAGGTTTAAGGCCTAACATTGTCACTTCCAGGCGAAAGTTATTCAAACAGGAGTAAAAACTGTCATTTTTTAAGGAGTATTTTCTGTTGCAGATGGATTTAAAATGAACTAATGTGCCAGTTTTCACTTTCACCCAATGCAATGATGTGTCCTTGAGAGAAATATCAATCTTTTGTTGCACAGACAGAACTGGTTTGGGTCTTTTAATGTGAATTTATTGACTTAAGAGAAACCCTACTACACAAAGAAACACCAAAGCCTCGGCAAGTTCACAATCAGGATGCGAAAATCAATTAAAGATTGATTTACTGCATTGTTTCTGTAAAAAACTTGTATCTTTGTTATTATTACGTGCTTCTCGACCCAACCAAGAGGGTTTAAGGCCAAAGATTGTCGCTTCTATTTGAAAATTATTCAAACAGGCGTAAATACTGTCATTTTTTGGGACTATTTTAAGGTGCGGATTGACCCAAAATGAACTAAAGTGCCGGTTTTCAGTTACCCAATGTAATGATGTGTCCCTGAGAGAAATATCAGTCTTTTGCTGCACAGACAGAACTGATTTTTTGGTCTTTTTAATGTGAATTTATTGACTGTAGAAGAACACCAGTAAGGGTGAAAGAGAAACCCCACAGTGCAATTTTGCAATCAAGATTTGGAAATCAATTGAAGATCAATTTACTGCATTGTTTCTGCAATCACTTCACCATCATTGCACGCTTTTAGGCTTCCACAAGCTTTAGATTTCACAGTGAAATCCATTCATCCGTCCTGTGATTCCCGCCATCGATCATGCATGTCACGGCTGAAATAAGAATTTGTTGCCTAATTCCTGGAGAAAAAAAACGTGCGTCTGTGAGATATGAAGTTTTCTCCTCCTGCAGCCGTGGTAATATAAGGCTTTTAAATTATAGATTTAACAGCTCAACAGCCGCGGGTCCTGCTCCTTAATGGGCTTTAGACTGAGATTTGATTGGATCCTGTCGAGCCTCAACCCCGACCAGGACCTGAAAGGCTCCCAGAGAGAGCCGGGATGTGAATAGAAAGGTACTGAAGCAGGTATTGAGGTCCTAAAGAGCTGTGTGTGTGTGTGCTAGCGTGTGTTTCTATGTGTGTTGTGTTAGCGTGTGTGTGTGTGTGTGTGTGTGTGTGTGTGTTCCTTTCAGGTCTTAAGAGCTCTTGTCCCCGAGCAGTAAAACATGGAGCGCAGCACTCGCCGACCCTGCCGGTCATTTCATCTACTTCCAAATGTCACAGTGTCACAGACCTTTGTTAAGATCAGCAAGCAGGGCAGCAGTGTGTGTGAGTGTGTGTGTGTGTTGACCACACATGATGACAGACAAAAACACGCACACATACGTAGAAAAAAAAGAAAACCGGTCACAATTGAGAGCGTTTTTGTCGCTCCGCTGCTCCTCGACTTTGCTGCTGCTTTAAAACCCATCAGGAAAATGGCCGCCATTAGACCTGAAGTCATCTTGACCAACGCTAATTAGAGAAAAGTCATTTCATCGAGGCTCAAAAGAGCTCAGATCACACGAAATTAATGATGGTGAAACAGTAAAAACAGAAAAAGAAAAGTCCAGCAGTAGAAAACAATTATGTTCAAAAATGGTAAAAACTGTGAAATTCATGATTTAATGCAGTAAATAAGTCAAATCTATGAAACAAATAAACAAAAAGTACAATAATTTTATAGTAAAATGCTAAAAAGAAAAAAATTACTGCTTGTAAAAATACAGAATTTGGACGTGGACATTAGCTACACTTTTGGAATTTTTTTCTTTCGTTTTTTGTTTGTTTTTTAAGTCATCAAGCAAACATTAACAGTTTTTAATGTGATTTAAGTAATTACAGAACAACGAAAAATTATTTTCCACATCTTATACAGATTTTTTATTCAAATATTGCCAAATATCTGTATAAAAGTTTTTACAAAATTTTGTCAGCTGATTTAAATACAATAAAACTGTGCTTTTGTTGTTACACACTGTAGAATAGCTTTTTACATTTGACTTTTTTATAGTTATTATGTAAACTAATCTTATTTTTTACTTTGCTAGCTACAAAACAATAACATTATTTACCATTTTTAAACCATAATATACGTTACTTTTTTCTCAAATAATGTAGATATCTGTAAAATATTCACACTTTTGGTTGATTACCTCCGCCCAGGAGGTCATGCGATCGGGTCCGTTTATTTATTTGTCTGTCTGTGTGCGTGTCTTTGGACAGGATTTCTCGGAAACTACTTGTCGGATCTTCATGAAATTTTCACCAGAGGTGGATCTTGGCCCAGGGAAGACTCCATCCAAATTTTGTGTTGATCCGGTTAAGGATCTGGATTCTGGATCCGGATTTAGATTTTCCAACTTCGTATCATCTTCCCTTGGCGGAGGTCAGAAATCTCGGATTGCTCTTGTTTAATACAATAATTTTAGTATTTTAGTATAGTATTTTTAGTATTTTACAGTCAAACATTACCAGTTATTTACAGTTTTCAGTTTTTACAGTCAAGTAAAGATTATTTGCACTTTTGGCCTGTTTTTGTCAAAATTAATGTGTAAACTAATACTTTTTTCTTTTATTATACTTGGTTTTATCTGGAATTTAACAAAAACCAAGGAGATCCATAAAATAACAATAAATTATTGCAAAAATTATAGTTAAAAACTTTTTTAAAATTATATATAAACATTCATTTTTTACAGTAAAGAGAGCCTACATCCTCAGTAGTTCAGAGAAATGAGTGGTTTTATTTTGTTTTTTTGGAGGCCTCATGTCCTTTGGGACGGTAATGAGGTGGGAAAGCCTCGGCGGTCAGTGGGGCCGTTTAGCCGCCATTAAAGATTAATAGAAATAGAAGAAACGGCGGCGAGGTCGGCGAGGCTGCAGCCGGCGATATTAGGAGGAAATAGGACGGGGCAGAGGCGCTGTGGGCGGCCTCCAGCTAAACAAGCCATTATCATTCATTTACAGGATATTTGTCATTCACAACACAACCTGCACCCACAAACCAGGCGACCGCTGTCAACAGTTATCCTGCTGATTTATTCACTCATCTGTACTTCCATGTTTTCCATCCTCTGTTTTCATTTCCTCCTCTTGGTCTCCTGTTTCCTTTCCTTTTCTGAATCTGTTGTCTCTTTTGTTCCTTTTTTCATCCCCTTTTAATGTCTTGCTGTTCTGTATTGTCCTTTTTATAGTTTTCTTTCCTTTGCTCTCACATTTCTTCTTCTTTATTTTTCCGATTTAGTATTTCCTGTTCTACTTGTCTTCTTTCTTTTCTTCCTTCTGTTTTTCCCTCCTCTTCTCTATTGTATTTCCCTTTACACTTTTCCCTCCTTTTCCATTCCTCTCGCCTTCTTGTTTTCTTTCTTTTGCCTTTTTCCTTCCCTTTCTTTGTCCTTGTTCAGTCCATCTTTCTTTCCTTTCTTCTTTAGTTTTATCCTTTCTTTTTTGCTCTCCTTTATTTTTATCTTCATGCTTTACCTTTATCCTTTTGCCTTTTCTTGCCTTTCTTTTTTGACTTTTGTTTGTCTCTTTTTCTTTCCCTTTCTGAAGACTTATTTTTGGTTTCTTTTGTCTTTTAAATTTCTTTTCTTGTTGCTTTTTTGTATTTCCTACTTTTCCTGTTTGTGTTTCTTTTCATTCCTCATATTTTCCTCCTTCCCTTAACTTTCCCATCTTTCTCTATCTTGTATTTTTTCTTTCCTCTCTTGTCTTTCTTTACCTGATTTTCTTGAATTTTCTTTCCCTTCCCATCTTTTTTCGGTTTCCTTTCAAGTTAATTTCCCTTTTTCATTTTGTTTCTATTCTTCATTCCTTTTATCCTTTTCTTTTTGCTCTCCTGTCTTTTAACCATTTTCCCTACTTTTTCCTTGTCCTTTTTCCTTTCACTGTTTCTTCTTTTTTCCTTTCTTCATCCTTTTCTTCTTTCCTGGTCACTTATCTTTTCTTTCTTTTATTGGGTTATTTTCTGTCCCTTTCTCTCTAACTTTTTCTCATTCTCTTCCCTTCCTTTGCTATAATTTGTCTTTTTCTTTCCTTACAACTCATACCCCTTGCCAATCCTTTTCTTTCTTCACCTTCTTTTTTCATTTCCTTTTCTAACCCTCTTCCTTTCCCTTTCCTTTTCTCCTTCCCTTTCACTCTCTTCCTTCCTTTTTTGACTTTCATTGTTTTTTCTTTTCCTTTTTTAATCCCTTACTCTTTATCTTTTTTCTTTTCCTTGTCACTTTTCTTTCCTTTATTTCCCCCATTCTTCTATTTCTTTTTTGACTTTTTTCTGTCATTTTCTTTCTAATTAATTTGTCATTTTTCTCAAATTTTCTTTCCAGGTTTCGTTTCACTTTTTTCTCAGTTCCTTTTCCTTGCGAGTCATTTTCCTCTTCCTTTCCCCCTTTTTTGCCTTGTTTTTTCCTCATTCACTCCCTTTTCTTTTACTGTAATTTGTCTTTTTTCTTTCCCTGCAGCTCATATTCCTTGTCTATCCTTTTCTTTCTTCACCTTCTATTCTTTAATTTCCTTTTCCTCTATCTTTCCCTTTCTGATTCCCCTTTCTTTGCAAGTCCTATTTCTCTTTAGTCTTTTCTTTTTTATTCTTTTTTTCCCTTTCACCCTTTTCCTAGTTGTTCTTCCTTTCCCTCTTCTGTCACTTCCTTCCTGTCACAGCTGCTCTTCCTCTGTATTTCCCTCTTCACTGCAGCTTACAGCAGATCTGCATCCTCACTCCAACATCCTCCACTTTACGCGTTCGTCGCGGTTATCGGTGCATTATTATTGCGCCGGCTCGCCTAAATGAATTCGCCGACACTGCTTCATCTCTCCCCGCAGCATTTTTTGTTTCCCGTTTGCGTCGACACATGCAAATCCAGAGTGCCTTAATGTCCCTTGATGTTTACACCACGTGTGATGAATGAATAAAGGAACTGTGATTCATGTAATGAATGCGATGAAATAAAGTGCAAACACATTTAGGTTAGTCATTACGCTGAGTCAAGTGTGTCGTTTGGTTGTGTAATGTGTTTATGTGATTAGCTTTAAAGCGCGGTGAGTATTAATATAATAATATATTATCCTTCGTGTTCCTGTCATCGTGTCTGCAGTGTTTAATATTCAGAATAATCCACCTTTCTTTTTACAGATAAATCCTCCAGATAGTGTGACACGCTGTGGAAGACTAGTGATTTTGTTGTTGTAAATTCACGTTTTTGACAACAAGTCACAGTCTACCTCATTGTTTCACACCTGAGCGTCCTTCTCCTCCCACAAATCCACCTGTTCCTGCTGATTTTTTAACTTAAAGCTTGTGGCCGTAGCTTAAATTACAACAACTTCCTCTGACTTTTACCGTTCTCACTTCATTCTGCATATTTAAATGTTCATATAAGATAAATCAGGGCAATTATTAAAGCGATAATCCTCAAGATTTCAGCTCTAATTGACTGGTGACACCAGTGTTTACTGTGAGTTACGCTGAGAATGTCTTAATAATACATTTTTCCACCAGCAGGGGTGTGAAGCTCACTGTCCTCCTCCTCCTCTTCTAGCAATACAACAACAGAGACAATAATCCCTATAGCTCCACTTGTACCGACGCAGTTATGTTTTCTCTCAACAGTTTGAACACCATTTGAGTCCAATGCCATACCAGCGGACACTGACAGTTTAAAATACTGTTTAGAAAGATACGTAATGATGTACTTCACATAAAATGACTTTGATGTGATTGAAATCTTTAGAATCATAAGACATCCTGATGCAGAAATGATCAAAGTGTTCCGGAAATCACCTTCCTATAGAACTAAATTGTTTTCCTAGTTCCATTTAGGTGCAGTGTAATCGCTGGCTGCATGGATGGATGACTGAACAGTGGCTCTGGTCTACAGTCTCTGTTCATGTTGGTTGCTGGGGAGCTCATCAAACAACAACAACGAGACATTCAATTAGTCAAGACACGCACAAAGACCCACAAAACAGCAGTAAAGACAGGCAAAAAGACCACAAAGTGGCTGAAACTGAGTAAAAGAGAAGCAAAATCATTTCAAACTGAGACAAAACAGCTGCAAAGAGTCATAAAATAGCAAGAAGAGGATCTAAAGGCAATGAAAAAATGATGAAAAATGAACACTAATATTTTTGCAATGACTGAAAAGACACAAAATGACCAATGAGAAATAATATCTCACTGAAAGATTTTCAAAACCCCTGCTAGCAGAGAAAAGATGACAGAATTACCAAAAACAGCTACAAAGACAACCAGAAAGACCAACAACTGATGAAAACCTTTGAAAATGGGATGCAAAATAAACAAAGAGATGTAAAACCATTTGAAACAGAGACAAGACGACAAAGAGCCACAAAACAGCACCCCAGAGAATCAAGAGACCAGAAAGAGATGCAAACCAATGAAAAGTAAATGTAAAAAGATGTTAGACGACTGCAAAGACACACAACATGACCAGGAAGAGACTAAAGCTGACTACAAGAGATGTAAAATGAACATAAACAGATGCAAAACCACTGCAGAGGAGAAAAAACACAACAACAGTACAGACTTACTCTACACAACCACAAAGAGCCACAACAGAGCAACACAAAGAATAACATCAGAAATCGACGCAAACCAATGAAAATGCAATGTAAGCTAAACATAAATGACGAAAACGATTGAGAAGACACACACAATGACCAGAAAGAGAATAAAGCTGCTTAAGAGACATGAAAACTGAACAAAAATCGATGCAAAACCATTTCAGACAGACAAAACACCACAAAACAGCAACAAAGAGAATCAAAAAGAGCAGAAAGAGATGCAAACCAATGACAATAGGATGCAAAATGAACGCAAGCAGATGTAGAACAACTGCAAAGACACACAAAATGGCCATAAAGAGATTAAAACTGACCAGAGACGAAACTGACAACCGATGCAAAAACTAGTTAAAAAAAGAACCAAAAAGACCAGAAAGAGATGCCAGCCAATGAAAATGAGATGCAAGATGAACATAAATAGATGTAAAACCAATGCAAAGATGCACAAAATGACGAGAAAGAGGTTCAAACTGACCATAACAGACACGAAACTGACAAAAAATGTTGCCAAAACCGGTGAAAAAAGAATCTAAAAGACCAGAAAGAGATGCAAACAGATGAAAACAAGATGAAAAAGGGACATAAATAGATGTAAAACAACTGCAAAAATACACAAAACGACCATAACTCAGGCTAAAACGACACAAAATGAACACAAACAGATGTTGAACTATATCAAACAGAGACAAAACAACTAAAAAGACTGACAACACATCATTAGTGGTCATTTTGTGCCTCTTTCTGTCTGGGTGGGAGGTTGTCGGGGTTGATGGAGGGCAAAAAAAGCACGCAATTCTCAGTATTGACTTCCAATTAAAGTTCAGTTTAAATTCAGACAACAGCAGCAACAGATTTGGTATTTTGAAGGTCCCTGTAGCGAAACCGGGCTGCATCTGTTATTAAAACACAACCTGTCATTAGTTTTATGAGGCAAATTCAATTAGGAATCAAAGTAATATTAAGATAAAAACAGGTGGAGCTTTTGTTGTGCTTCATTTCTGTTGCAGTTGACAGTTTTTAGAATATCGTGTCTGTGTTTAAATGTTACAGAGCTGTTGTTTTCTCTCTATTTTAAGAGTTACGGTGAGGCAGAAGACATTTAAACTTTTCAAAAAACCTCCTAAAATGATCTTTTCCACAGAGCAAAGCCTTGTTCAGTTTGACTCAAAGCTGTGGAGCTGCTGCCGACTGAATCTGTGGAGGTTTTTCCAGGTGAAAATTTAAAAAAAAACAGCCCGAGGCTTAAAGAGTTTAATTAACATTTTCTCACAGCGTTGATAGAAAATATATTCCGGTTGCAATTCTGCTATCTTCAAAACATATTTGCTGCTGTAGTTTAGTTGTATAGGAACGTAACTCCTGCCGCTGTGTTGCTTTAATGGTTGCTTTCATCTGAATTACGTCTATGTGTGTAAAAGTACACGATAAATAGAGTACGTTTTCTTGTAGATTTGACTGAACTGCATGGAAAAGAAGTAATATTCTGTGTATCAAAGAGTTTAATTCACGTTTCCTCACTGTGTTGATAGAAAATATATCACGGCTCCAATTATGTTATCTTCAAAACATACTTCCTGCTGCAATTTACTTGTATATTTCTTAGCTTTAGTGGAGAATTCAGATTAATCTTGACCCCAAATGTCCTTTTTGACTTTGCACTTTCCTTTTTTTGACATTTTTTCTTTTGTAAAGGTAAGTACTTTAAACAAGGATACAGTGAACTACTAAACAAATAGAGAGGAAAAATGAGCATAAACAGATGCAAGGCTTTCTAAAATAGACACAAAATAGCAGCAAAGTATGAAAAAAGAATGAAAAGGGCCAGAAAACGATGCAAAACAATGAAAACTAAATATAAAATGAATAGAAATAGGTGTAAGATTACTGGAAAGACACACAAATTGACCCAGAAGAGACTAAAACGGACTAAAAAAGGTGCAAAACGAACCCAAAGAGACACAAAAGAACAGCAAAGAGCTCAAAAATAGTGACAAAAGAGTGAAAAATGGCCAAAAAATGACGCAAAACGATAAAAACAACATGCAAAATGAATGCAAATAATAGTAAAATTACTGGAAAGACACACAAATTAACGAGAAAGACAATAAAACTGACTGTACGAAACACAAAATTTACTCAAACGGATGTAAAATGGCAGGAAAGATGCACAAAAATGACCAGAAAGAGACTGAAACACACTATAAGAGAGGAGAAATGAATGCAGACACAAAACAACAGCAAAGACTGCAAAAACAGCGACAAAAGAGTCAAAATGAGCCAGAAAATGATGCAAAACAATGAAAACTAAATATAAAATGAAGAAAAATAGATGTAAAAACCATTTTGTCTGAGCTGATTAATGTTCTTAATTTAACATCTATAGCAGAAAAAAATGGACTGTTTGAAGCAGTAGTTGATATTTATTGTTGTTTAGTTCATCAAACAACAACAAAGACATAAAATGGCGGAAAAGATGGGCAGAAAGACCAGGAAGAGATTCAAAACTGACTAAAAAAAAAGTGCAAAATTAACCGAAACAGACACAAAACAGCAGCAAAGAGCGCAAAAACAGTGACAAAAGAGTCAAAAAGGAAAAGAAAATGGTGCAAACCAATGGAAAATAAATGTAAAATTAATGAAAATAGATGTCAGACTACTGAGAAGGCACAAATTGACCAGAAAGAGACTAAAACTGACTGTAAGATTCGCAAACTTAGCTCAAATGGATGTAAAATGACCAAAAAGATGCACAAAAATGACCAGGAAGAGACTGAAACGACCTAAAAAGAGACAAAATCAGCACAAACAGACACAAAACAACAACAAAAAGCACAGAAATAGTGACAAAAGAGTCAAAAAGGGCCAGAAAATTATGCAAAAAGATGAAAACTAAATGTGAAATGAATGAAAATAGATGTAAGACTACTGGAAAGACACACAAATTGACCAAAAACAGACTAAACTGACTATAAGAAATGCAAAATTAACTCAGACGGACGTAAAAGCCTTTCCAAAAATTACTCAAAACAATCACAAAGAGCCATAAAACTGTGGCAAAGATTGACAGAAAGACCAGAAAGACACACAAACAGACACAAAACACCAGCAAAGAGTGCAAAAGCAGTCAAAATAGGCCAGAAAATGACCCAGACCAATGGAAACGAAATGGGAAATGAATACAAATAGAGAAAAAACTACTCTGACGACACACAAACTGACCGGAAAGAGATTGAAACCGACTGTAAGGAACACAAAAGTAACTCATAAAAACTTTGCAAAAATGACTCAAAACAACCACAAAGAGCCACTTATGCATCTGAATTATGTTTTTGCAGACAGAATATGCAAACTGAGCCTGAAAATGATGCAAACCAATGTAAAATAAATGTTAAATTAATGAACATAGATGTCTGACTACTGGAAAGACACAAAGTGACCAGAAAGACAATAAAACTGACTGAAAGAAACCCAAAATTACCTGAAACGGATGTAAAACTTTTGCAAAAATGACTCAAAACAACTACAAGGATGATCTTATGCATCTGAATAATGCTTTTGCAGAGAAAATATGTGCCAAAGTACACATTAAATAGAATACATCACATAAATATGACGGGACTGCCATGAGAAGAAGTAATATTGTGTGTATCTTTGCCGTATGCGATCTGTGTATATTTTCACCTGAAATAAAAAACGTAAACGGAGAGGCTGTAGCCCGGTTTCGTGTGAGCTGATTAATGTTCTGCGCTCTGCATATTCCACCCATTGTACATCTCAGCCAGACTCCAACTGTGGCAATCAATTCAATCAGCGGTGCTTATGAACCCATTACAATCTAGCTGAGAGCAGGCGGGGGCTGCATCCTTCCACCGGCCTCGGAGTAATTACTGTTTAGTCGAAGCCAAAAGAGGATGGAAAGGAAAGAAACGGGGCTGATGGATGGACGGACCGGCTAATAGAACACATCCCTAATGACTCGCATGTGACTATGAATATGCATTAACGCCGGTCGGGCGACGCCAGTGGGTGTTTTTGCGATGTTTACACCCTCCGCCCCCCCTCTGAGAACGCTATGGCTGGTTGTCACGGCGACGAACGCGTACCATAGCAACCCCCGGCAGCGTGTTCCTCCCCTAAATCCTGAAGGCCGAGATGCTACGAGGACGTCTGCTAGGGCCTCGAGGGGCGTAAAAACGTGGAAATTCGGCGTCGGATCACCACCAACACCACCTCGAGTATCTTTACAGGATCTAGAAAACAAAAAAAGGGATTTAACAGCGTTTCGAGTGAAATTTAATATCACCTCCGGACAACCAGCTTGATTCGGTTTTACTCGGGTGGGAGATGATGTGGGAGGGCAGCGGCGAGGCATTTTTATTGTTTACAGCTTGTAGCTTTCCTAGTTCCATTTAGGTGCAGTGTAATCGCTGGCTGCATGGACGGACGACTGAACAGGGGCTCTGGTATAGAGTCTCTGGTGATGTTTCCTGCTGGGGAGCTCATCAAACAACAACAACAAGACATTAAATTAGTCTAGACAAGCACAAAGAGCCATAAAACACAAGTAAAGACAGGCAAAAAGACCAGACAGAGATTCAAAACTGACTAAAAGAGACACAAAACGAACACGAACAGATGAAAAACTACAGCAAATTTACACAAAATGACCAGAAAGAGACTGAAACAGACTAAAAGAGAAGCAAAATAATGTCAAACTGAGAATCTAGAGAATGTAAAAGCAATGAAAACATGATGAAAGATGTACACAAATAAATGTACATTGACTGCAAAGACACAAAATGACCAGTCAGAAATAAAATCTTACTTGAAGATTTTCTAAACTACTGCAAACAGAGAAAAGACGACACAGAACTACTCTAAACAGAAAAAGACCAGAGACGCAAACCGATGAAAAGGAGACGCAAAATGAACACAAGTAGATGAAAAACGACGGCAAAATGACCAGAAAGAGACTGAGACAGACTAAAAGAGAAGCAAAATCATTTCAAACTGAAACAAAAAAACAGCAAAGAGTCATAAAATAGCAAGAAGAGAATCTAAAAGCAATGAAAACATGATGAAAAACACAAAAAATGCACAATGACTGCAAGACACAAAATGACCAGTAAGAAATAAGATCTTACTTAAAGATTTTCCAAACCACTGCAAACAGAAGAGTCAGCACAGAATTACTCCAAAAAGCAACAAAGAGAATCAAAAAGAGCAATACGAGACGAAAACCTATTAAAATGGGATGTAAAATGAATAAACAGATGTAAAACCATTTGAAACAGAGACAAAACAACAAAAAGCCACAAAACGGCAACAAAGACAATCAAAAGACCAGAAAGAGATGCAAACCAATGAAAATGAGATGCAAAATCTACACAAGTAGATGTAAAACAACTGCAAAGACACACAAAATGACCAGAAAGAGATCAAATTTTGCTGAAAGAATCATTACCAACAGAGAAAAGACAGTACAGAATTTGTCAAAACAACCACTAAGACCCACATAAGAGTGACACAGAGAATTAAAAAGACCAAAAAGAGATGCAAACCAACGAAAACGAGATGCAAAACAAACACAAGTAGATGCACGACGACTGTAAAGACACACAAAATGACCAGAAAAAGATTAAAATGATGGTAACAAATACAAAATTGACAAAAACTGATGCAAAACCAGTTCAAAAAGAATCAAAAACACAAGAAAGAGATGCAAACCGCTAAAAACGAAATGCAAAATGAATGTAATCAGATGTAAAACAACTGCAAAGATACACAACATGACTCAAAAGAGGTTAAAACTGACAATAACAGATACAAAATTGACCAAAAGTGATGCAAAACGAGTTTGGAAAGAATCAAAATGACCAGAAAGAGATGCAAACTGATGAAAATTAGATCCAAAATGAACATAACTAGATGTAAAACAACTGCAAAGACACCACAAAATGACCATAACTCAGACTAAAAGAGATGTCAAATTAACGCAAACAGATGTTAAACCATTTCAAACAAAGAAAAAGAGCCACAAAACAGCAACACAGAGAATCAAAAAGACCAGGAAGAGATGTAAACCAATAAAAACAAGATGAAAAATGAACACACGTAGATGGAAAACAACTGTAAAGACACATGGCAGGTTGCCACGGCGACCAGTGTGTACCATAGCAACCCCTGGTAGCGTGTTCCTTCCCTAAATCCTGAAGTCTGAGTGTCTTGTGGAGCTATGACGATGCCTGCGAGGGCCTCGAGGGCAGAAATATGTGGAAATTCAGCGTCGGATCACCACTAACACCACCTCGAGTGTAATTTTATTTTTAAAAAAGGGATTTAACAGCGATGCGAGTAAAGTTTGACATCACGTGTTTGAACCGTCGACCTCCAGACGACCAGCCTGTCACTCGGCTGGGAGCTGACATGGGAGGGCAGCGGCGAGGCGTTTTTATTATCTGTTTATCAGGCCCTTAGCATCTTTTTTTCTTTTTTATTCCCCCTCCGGCTGCTTCAAGGCTGGAAAAACCTGATTCACAGCGTCCATATCGGTCTCTTCCTGCTCCTCATTATGTGTTTTTTAAGCTTTATCCATGAAATCCTGCTCGTGTGTTTGGCTGCGGACCATCGAGGTCACAAAGGTTAAGTGGTTGGCAGCGAAATTTACACTTGTTTACATGTTTTTATTCTGTTTCCGCTGCAAGGACACGCAGCTGTTTACGCACTGTGGCACCCACTCCTTCACCGACCTTGACCCGACATCCATGGAAAATTACTGCAAAATTCTCAACAGACTCCAGATTTGTGTTTTAATAAAACAGCCCAACATGTGATGAATGACACGATGAAATGTTGTATTACAAAGTGGAAGAACTGATAGAAAATAGTCCAGTTCTCTCAGCTTCAGAGAAGAAGCTTATTATTATAACTGTTATAATAAAACTAATAACAATCTGAACCTTAAGCAGTTTGTGGGTGTTTTTTCCACCCATTTTCACTCACTGTGGGATCATTTTTCACTGCAATATAAACTCCTGCACCTCTACGGAAAGCAAACAACCATTTATTAACATCTTCTGTGTCGTGCAACATAAGTATAAAGCCTTAAATAAAAAAATAGAGACATTTCTCCAAGTAGCCACAATACTGGAAAAACTGTGTTTCTACATACTATAGATCAGGGGTGTCAAACATGCGGCCCGCAGGCCAAAACCGGCCCTCCAGAGGGTCCAATCCGGTCCGTGGGATGATCTTGTGAAGCAGACATTACAGAGAAGACATTAACTGCCAATTGTAAATTTGTAAAACGATAAATTTAAAATAATTTCTAGACCCTAACAACCTGTTATTAACTAAAACACCAGTGTGTAAGGTTCGCAGTCGCCAAGTCGCCCGAAGCGACCAGAACGATGCCCGGGCGATAAACAGATACAATTTATACATTTCTCATCGCCCGGCGACAAGCATTTTATAAATAAATAAATTGAAAGATTTCTAACCTTTCGCTTTGTTCTGTGCAGGCAGTGTTGCCAACTTTTTTTGTTTTGTTTCGTGTCATTTGTTGCATTTTTGTCATTTTGTTTCTCGATTTTGTCGTTTTATGTCTCATTTTTGTAGTATTTGGTCTTGTTTTTTTGTCTGACTTATCGTTTTGATCATAAAGTAAAACACTACATAGATACCTGTGACTAAGTGCTTTGTCCCTTTGTAGATAAACTGTGATCTGTAAGTTGTAATGTATAAATGATAAACTGAGGCATAATGTTGTTGAAACTGAATTAATTTTTCTAAAGAAATTTCAGGTTGTTCATAATGTTTTGCAAAAAGATAATTCCTTAAATATGGACTTTTTTGCACTAAAACAAAGGAAAAATTTGGAGTTGTGGTTATTTATAGGTTATTATGCTGTGATTTTACTGGTTCGGTCCACTGGAGATCAAATTGGGCTGAATGGAACCTGACCTAAAATGAGTTTGACACCTCTGCAACAGATATTTTACCACTTTAATTTTCAAAGTCTGCATTTGTCACACTAACCCTAGAAAGATGTTTCACCATGCTGAATGTATCTTCCAACAACTAGCTCCTCTGTTTACAATTTCTGAGCCATGCTGTATTTATTTTATCGATCCAATATGTTTTATTTGCTCTCAATAATGGATTCCTCTGTTCTGTGTAAACACTGCCTGCAGTTCAACCAAAAAGTCTCCGAATTTTTTATTAAATGATCGTTGGTTGGAGCTGAGTCAGTCATTGCTTCTCAGTTGCACAAAAGAACGCAGAATTTTTTGATTTTGACAGAATCTGGTGCAGATGGTTTGTTTTTCTCATGTAGAAGAAAATGTTTTTTGATGAAATATCGCAATTTTAGGTTTAGGTTTTGGGTAAATTTCCTGACAAAAGCGTACATCCCACATGACATACACTACCGTTGAAAAATGATCATTTTTTTCAATGAAGATAGCATTAAATGAATCAGAAATACAGCCCAGACATTGTTAATGTGGTAAATGATAATTCTAGCTGGAAACGGCTGATTTTTAATGGAATACCTCCATAGAGGTACAGAGGAACATTTCCAGCAACCATCACTCCTGTGTTCTAATGCTACATTGTGTTAGCTAACGGTGTTGAAAGGCTCATTGATGATTAGAAAACCCTTGTGCAGTTATGTTAGCGCATGAATAAAAGTGAGAGTTTTCATGGAAAGCATGGAATCGTCTGGGTGACCCCAAACTTTTGAACAGTACTGTGTATTCAAAGATCACCAGAGAGTGAGAAGTCCAACATTTTTGTTCTGTTTTTACAGTTTCTGGCTCTAAAAATGATCCCACCTTGCCAGTTTTTAACCCCTTGATGCCTGAATTTATTTACAATTTAAAAAAAATAAATGTGTGTGTTTTTGCTTTCCAGCTGATGCTAAAATAAGTGGAGCTTGTTAATTTATCGATTACACATAGAACAGATATATGATTATAATAACAGACATATAACAATTAGGTCCCACTCTGACCGCTCCTACCAGAAACCAGTGCCTGTAAAAGGTTCCTAGGTTGGTACTGAATATGCCAAACTGGTGTTAGAGGAATGGATCCGCTACCTCGACTGCAGGTGAAATCGTGACAAGAGGTTAAAGACAATATGTCTTTTAAACGAAAGCGTGGTTTCAGAGGAGTCAATGAAAGACAGCTGGAGCAAAACATCTGCTGAAAAGTGGTTAACATCCAGTCTGACCTCTTTTCAAGCAGCTAAAATATGTTCACAAACGTCACACACACAGTGTAGTTTAATCCTTTAGATCATTTGTTGAGTTGCAGATTGGAAAAAATGCCTTCTCAATGATCAACACTGTCCCTCTTTGAAAGTCATATTGCAGCGGTACTTTAAATATTTTGAGGATTCTTTCATATCTTTTTATTGAACTATAAAAAACGTGTGCAGCCAAGGGCATCAGAAGAGAAGCTGTTAATAAATTGTGCTGTAAAACACTTATGCAACTACTTATGGGTTGTAGCTGTGAGTATTTTTATGGTAATATCACTGACATAAAACTGTGGTGTGTGTTTTTATTTGCAGTTTAGAACCCAGATTAGATTCCCCACTCCGACTCTCGAGCATTTAAATATTCACTAATACAAATTCTGCTGAAATATGGTCTAAATGTGAACGTTAAATCGCCATTTGATGAGAAAAACACTTTTGAGTCTCTTCTAATCATCTTTTCAATAAATAAAATGCTCCCCCATGTGGTGGCCTTTTAATTCAGAGCAAATTGATTCAAATAATCAGAATAAAATCATTTCTATGTAGCAATAACAGCCTGTTTCTATGAGCTGTGAAGATTCACTGATGCACAAATTTACACACAAAACTCAGGACTTACTGGTAAAAATCCACGACACAACATGTGATAATGATGACGCGGTTACAACAGAACATGAAATATTTAAAAATTATGAGCTTGTTTTTAAATTTACAGCTCCATAAACAACATGTCTGACTCCAGATTATATTATAATAACTGATCAATTTTAAATCAGAATCATGATGCAATTTGCAAATCAGGAGGATATATGAGGTGTTAAATTTAATTTGATTTAATTTGAGCACAATGAAACTTTAAATGATTGTTTATTCTCTCATTTGTCGATGTAAACTTTGGTTTGACTCATTATTTAACAGGTACAAATCGCATATTTTGCAGAGTTTAGACTGCTTGGTCGATGATTTTACAAATTTATGTTGCTTTTTTGTCACATTTTTGATATTATCTCATGTTATAATGCTCCATCATGTGTTTTAAGACAATTACACGGCAAATATGTCATTAAATTTTTTTTATTACACTTCAAATCGCAGTATCTGCCAGAAAAATCTAAATTTTAAGATCAAGATTGTAGTTAAGGTTTGGTTAGGCTCAGATAAACACGTAGATTTGCTTTGAAATGTGCTTATTTAAGTGGTTTTGTTGCGGTTTAAATGACTTTGACACTTTCAGATAAAATAAATTTAGATGATAAAGATGTTGTTTGCATTTTCTACATTTAAAAACTGTGTATAAATGTCCTTCAGTACTGTGATGGTGAAGTATTCTCCAGCCTCCTTCTGCCCTCTGCTGTCCACAAACCGTCAAATCATCCAGTAAACGTTTAATTGGATCATAGAATCTGTACAGTATGTGACACAAACTGCATGTTCCTGCATAATCAAAGCTAAACTGACCTGTTTATTCCACACAGAACACATCCCTCAGCTCCACTAATTTGCTCTAATAGCCCATAAATATGAATCACAGTCGCTTTATTCTCCGTGTTTCTGGATGCAAAGATTATACTTTCTCCATAAACACATACAGGACATACTTAACAGTCACATTATTGACCTTAAATGAATATAATATGAACTTTGCAGGCTCCTTAACAATACGTGTCTTACCCAAAGCGCAAAGTGATGATAAGGTGAGTATTTTTTAAAAGGTGAAAACAAGAAGAAAGGGTATTTATAGTTACGAATAAAAGGCTTACATGTTTTTCTTAAGAGTATTTAATTTTTACTTCGTTTTGGACGGACGGACGGACAGACAGACAGACTCACTCTGCAAATTTTATTAACAATAAAAGATTCTCTCATTTACAAAAGCATGGTTTAGAGAGGATTTAAACACCTAAACGTGATTATTTCTTAGTTTATGTACGTCTGCAGCTGCTTTTAACTGCAATAAACAGTCATAACATATAAATGCATTTCACCTTATGTCCATCAGTTGTAGCAGTAAAATTTTATCTTTCTGACATTTTTAGGTAACATCTGCGCTGCGATTAAAACTGACATTTTTACACGCGCGCAAAATAATAGCATGATTTTTGCAGGAATATCCTGGCCATTTCCTGGAAATAAAAATCATGAAAAAGCAATCTTTGCCTCCTAGTAAAGACAAATTGAGTATTGATTTTGATACACCTGTACAAGTTCTTGTTTACTGAGGTTGTCAGGCGTTTTTTGAAGTTGCAGGGGAAGTTTTAGGGCATGTCAGGTAGTGGTAGTGAGCTGAAACCGAGACAGCTCAACTTTGGAGTCTTTATTATGGTTTTATTCCTCATAATGTGACTGTTTTTTTTGCATTATCAGTGTTGGTTTTTGCAGCTTTGGAGACCGTGTTGCTGCTGGTGTTTTTAAATAAGCAAACGCAATTTCCTTCAACATCTTACATGTTTTCGCATTAGACTAACAATGAAATGTTCCTACTTCCAGCTCATTATTAACTGATGACACATTTATTTTTAAAATTTCAACCAAGGGTACAATACATGTTTTCCATCCAGCCTGCTATGAATTCAAACTGAGATCTAGAGCATCCTATTTGCATTAATAAACTTTGATACTGGCCCACCACAATCGATTAACCACCATCCATCTTACCTGGATACATGTTATTACCTGATATGTAAAACATTAAAGCCTTGTAGTCGAATTAAAGGAATTCAAGGAAGATTAACTTTATAAAACCATAGCTCATGATAAATACCTTCAAAAAGACGTGCTGCAAAACCGTACAGTCTCCAGCAACTGATTCTAAAACAAGCGATGATCTCCTGTGTGTTATAGAGACAGAGAGCAGATATAATGAATTATGGATTTGATGATCAGAGTCTGCAAGACAAAAGTAGCATTATATAACCTGAAAAGCAACTCAGAAACTGGATCCCAACCACGTTGTTTTAAGGACCTAAGAGTGCAAATAGCAGTTTCATGTATATAATTTTGTATGGTCAAGTTTTTTTGTTTTTTTTAAATACTGATGGTTCTTAACATTAACAATGATATGTTTAGGGGAAATTTATATTATAAATAATATTGTAGAGTATATAAACCTAATGATTAGAGTTAATTTATATTATATATGATACTGTAGGGTTTCAACCTTAATATTTAAACATGCTAGATGCACTTGAAACATTCTTTTTATGTCTCTATTTGAAATATTTAGCTAAATGTCTGTTTAAATGTGCTACATGAATAACTATGAGTTGACTTGAACGTAAATTAATGCTACCAGCTGCTAATGTTGATAAATGGTGGACAACAAAATATTTTCTAATAAGATAACCTTTAAAAAGTCACATTAAAATCAATTTTTTAGCTCACCAGGGAAAACATAAGGCAGCTAGCATGCTAACCGCTAGCTGCTAAATGCTAAGCGTTTGCTAACCGTCTCAGCCAATGACGTACATGTATGTCATTATCTTTCTACGGTCTACAAGTATATAACACGTATATAATTTATATGTGTGTATTATAGGTATATAATATTATATACAGTATTCATTTTATAAACAGTCGATGTGTGTTACCGAGTCACTGTGACCTCCCTCAATAGTTATATTAGCTAGCTAGCTAGCTAGTTAATGTGTAGTTTGCTAGCTAGCTTGCCAGAAACCTTCTGGACTACAAATAAATTTAAAAAATGAGTGTAGGTAAAACATAAAATGGCTGAAATTTTGCATGAAAGGACAAAAAAACACACTCAAAACTGTCATTACATGTTCAAATACTCAATTAAATATTGCATATTCGCTCAAACCACCAGTTTCTAGCCAGCAAGCAACACGTGCAGTCATGAAATTAGCAAGCTAACCAAATAAAGTAGAGCAAAGATGCAGAAATATTACGGTAATTATGTGATTGACCGACCTATTATATGGACTGGTTAGAGAAAAGAAAAGGTCTGTCAAGCCTCACTGGAGTCCACCTATGTTAAACTGATACAATTGGGTATACTCTGAGGACCATGATGTCTGAGACCTCTGTATAAATCTCCATGATCAATCTGTGGTGCAGGTCAGATCAGAGCAAGAAATTTTAGCGAAACCGCAGTATGACTAAGTGCAAATAGCTATCCAAATAGCAGGCAAAATGCATCACAACATACCATCATAAATGAAGCAATATGGTGCTTCAGAGATGTACAATCATATTCTCCAGATTTAAGGGAATATACTTGTTTGGTACTGATGTAGCAAAAAATTATGTAATCATGCTAATATTTGTTTAGGTGGAAATGCAAAAATGACCACCCACTGAAATCGTGACTCATATCACAGTATGTGTCAAAATAATCGCTCCAGACTTCCAAATACTCTGCAAATACCATCCCTAGAGTGAAGCATGGTGGTGGCAGCATCATGCTTCACTGTAGCATGATGCTGAAACATAATTTTATTATTTGCGTCTGTGGAAAACTTGTATTTTTTGTTTGTGATTTTTATTTTTTGTATATCATTCAATGCAAGGCTACAAAACCATTTCTAAAGCTCCCAGTTTGAAGTACTGGGACTCTTCACAGGGTCGGCAGTCCGACCAAATTCAGAATCTGAGAGAGGAGTGCTGTAATCCAAACAGTTTGTCTTACCATCTCAGCAGGACTTCATCAATCAGGTTTTAATGGTCGAGCAGCTGGATGGAAAATATTCTGAGTAAAATGACATACTACTGCTACTGCTTGAAGATTGTCAGATAGCACTTAGATCAAAAACTCTCTGAATATCATCCCCACTGTGAGGCAAGGAAGTGGCAGCATCATACTTTAGGGCAGTAGCAGGCGAAGGGAGATGGATCAGAACAGAGTGAAAGATAAATGCTGTCAAGCATGGAGAGAATCCTTAAAGAAAAACGATTAACACGGTCAACACTTGACAGACTTCAGGACAAGTTTGTGATTGTACTTAAATGGTCAAGCAAAAACTCAACACATAAACCCAACAGAACATTTGGAAAGAGACCTGAAAATGACAGTTGACTGATGACTTTCCTTTAAAAATTCGAAGAAACTTGACAGGATGTGCAGAAGAATTGAATAAATGTTCAAAGACAATGAAACTAAAGTCATAACTGCTGCCAAAGTTACTTCAACAAAGTACCAAACTGATGTCATTTTGTGTTGGTGAGGTAGATTGACGTGAAAATACCAAGTTTATCACCGTATAATTTAATCAACAACCCAACAAAGTGTGCAAAAAGCAAAAGGAAAGGAAAGTTGGGTTTCAAACAATTCCAACAAAAACTTGTGAACCATCACAATCTCACCTCATCAAGAGGCACCAAAGCTGCCACATTTAGAAGTGTTGGTACAACAAGGTCAAGAGTGGAAATTGCAGGTATTTAAATTCAGACCAACCCAAACTAGGATTCATTTAAAGTATTTTCAAACCGAGAAGCAACATCTAAGCGTAAACAGAAAACACACCAAATAAAAACAGGACATCATTCATATGCTTATGGATGTATTTTAATAAAAATAATTCTGTCAAAATTAAACAGAATACAATATTTCTTTTTTTTAACATGTTTCCAGTAGATAGGTTTTTTTTTCAATTATCATTTTTCCTTTTTTATATCATTTTACAGGTTTTAAAAGTCATGCTAAGTAGAGGGTAACTCATTTCACAATTTTTTTAAACATTTTTCTTTTTTGCTAAAACTCAAAAGTCAAAATATGAAATTAAAATCATGATAGAAGTCAATTGTGCACAGCTTATCTGCGACGCCAAAATCTGCGGCCCCTCGAGGGTGACGTCCATGTTGCTTCGGAGGCCTCGGGCCCATTTTCACAACATCCCTCTTTTCCTTACAACGATCACTGATCACATCAGTGGCTATGTCTATGCAGGGATTCAGAGGAAAAGGTGTGCTGAGACGAAGCCCAGGCTCAAACACAAAGGGCAGCTGGGAGACTTGTTCCCTACAGGTGTGTAACAGGTTGTTGTGTAACAGAAGTCCTTTACAGCTGATGTCAGTGTGTTTCTGTGTGCGTTTGTGTCGTTATTAGAATAGCTCCTAGTATAGCAGAAGGTGTTTATTATAAAAAACCAGACAGGTAAAAAGTTTGACCACACACCCTGCAGGAAACCCCACACTGCAAACACACATCTCCAATATTATACGAGCCCATATTAGGACTGAAATTCTCTTATTAATAGAAATATACACTTCAGGGTGGTTCCACAAGCCACGTGCCAGGTGACAACAAAGCAGACGGAGCAACGGTTTGTCACACAACATCCAGCCATTTGGTAGAAAAGAAGTCTTCTCGAATATTTTAAATGTTTACAGATCAAAGCAAGTTTGTCATCAAAACTCAATAATACACAAGGAAACAGGGTGCAGTCGAGTTAGAGTGGGAGTTTTGTCTTTTGCTTAGGTACAGAGACTAAAATGGTCTTAAAGTAGGGTTAAAATAAAATGACAAAATGAGATCCAAGCTTCTAGAAGTGGAGCCAACATGTCTTATTTTAAATAAATAAAGAAGACTTTATGAAGTAAATCCTTTCTCAATATGTGGGGCTACAGGAAAATATACAAAAGCCAATTAACTGTAAAACATCCAACCTCATCTCAGGCCCGCTAATTGCCAACTAGCTAGGTAATGCTAATTTCATTCCTGTTGACAAAAGAAAGAGACTGCACTTTATATTTTCAGTTTCAGTTCTGATGGACATTTTCAAAGCAACAACACAGCTGGACAAAAGCCGAATTAACTAGCCCTCTCATGTACCTCCCCCTAGCAGCATGTAAGGTAGATGTAGTAAACACATATGCTAATGTGTAAACTGACTAGACTTACTTATTAATGCTAATTGAAAAAACTAATTAATGCTAATATCGAGCCAACAGCAAGTAGAGTAATGCTAAGTATCTTGTTAGCCACTTATGTTCTAGTAATCTAGTTCTTATTAGCTAGGTTCTAACTTAGTGGCTAGCAGCTTATGAACATACAGGGTAAAGTTAGCCCTTCATATAGCTCTAACTAGTAGCTTGTAAGAACAATTGAGCACTTGAGATAGTTTCCAACTTATTAACTGGCAGTGCTAGCTAGTAAATAAGAGCAAGTTAGGGTGTTAGCTAGTTTCAGACTTACTAACTAGCAGCTTATGAGCAGACAGTCTGAAGTAAGCTCCAGTCTGTGCCCATCATGTTGCTCTGGCTAGTAGGTTAGACCTAGTTAGCCTGTTAGCTTTTTTTTTTTTTTTTTTTTACCTACTAGCTTATAGTACTAGCTAGCAAATAAGAACAAGGTAGAGTGTTAGCTAGTTTCAAATCTACTAATTAGAAGCTTTTGAGCAGACATTGTGAAGTAAGGTTTAGTCTGGGCCCCTTATTAGCTTGTAAGTTAGACCTATTTAGCCTGTTAGCTATTTTCTAACTAAACAGCTAATAGTGCTGGCTAGTAAACAGAGCTGTTGAGATTGGTGCCAAATTTCAAACTTATGAAATAGCAGCTTATTGACAGTAGCTTGTAAACTTACTTGCTCAAGCTAACTTACTCATTAATAGTGAGCAGATTAGCACGAGTAAGCTAGCTGTTACAAAACTAGCTGTTGTTGGCTAATTTTTAACCGACTAGCTACTGAGAGCTAACTGGCTTAAGAATGCTGACGCTGTGTGGTCCTGTGAACACACACTGGAGTTTTGTGTTAAAAAACAAAACAAAAACAAAAACAGTGGAGTTTTGTAAAATGTATTATTTTACAGTTCGGTTAAATATTTTACAAAGCCAACACCTTGTGGTTATTTATTTCATAAAGTCTTATTTATTTTCCAAACAAAGTGGTATTTGGTAGGTTTGCTACAACTGATCTGACTCCAGAACAGGAATCAATGGAGAAAAGCAATGAGTTTAAATCTCATCATGGCCAGCAGCTAATCTGAACAATAAAACACTTTTGTTTTCTCTCCATCATGTACAGATTTTGTAAAGCATTCTGGGTAAAAGTTCACCATGCTTTACAAAGATGGAGGGCTCAGTGTGAACCCAACAATCAGAACTACATAGTCTGAAATCATAAAAGAAAAACTGTCATTTAATTATCACAACGTGCACCCTAAAATTAAAAACCTTCCTGTTGGGGGGGAATGGGTTCACCTTTCTATGTAAAATTAAACACAGCAGGTTGAGGCTGAAGGGGGGATGTAAGTGGAAAAAAGGTTAAGACTGCAGTAATGAAATCCCTCGAGGTGACTTGACTTTTCACACACTGTGCTTGTTAGTCTGCCTTTGATACTGATTCCCTCCACGCTGGCATGGAGGTGACCGTGGTAATGGAGTTAGACTCAGTCCTGGAGGAGGCTGCTGTAGGTGCTACCGGCATCCACATCGCTGATTGGTCGACGCCGTGGCTGTTACAGTAAAAATTAAAGCTTCAACACCTCTAATATTCCATTTCAAACCCCTCGTCGTCACTTTTTCTCCCGTTATTGGCGGCTAGAGGCTTTCATTATGTTTTTTTTTAAAAATTTCTGGATGTATTCAATTATTTGACTCTTCTATTCTTAAAAATATTGCCAAGGGCTCAGAAAAAAAGTTATTTCTACATAGAGGTGTCTTTTATTTCCAAGTGTGTCTTTTAAAAATGATGTAATATACTCGAGGTTTTCCTACAGATGTGAGGGTCGCCGTGGAAACCAGCTTGTGGGTGTTATGGTCTGTGATATGGTGAACAAGAACAACAATACTGATCGTAGGGAATCAAAATCCACCCATTTAAAAACAGGAGAAAGAATGAAATTTTAAAAAAGTGGGGAAAATTACAATTGTTTTTTCATTTTGTCCAGGATGAGCACAACAAACTGACAAAAAAAGAACTAAAAAAAACAAAAAACAAAAAAGGCTAGATAAACAGAATAATAATTATCTTTAAATAGTGTCACACATTTCTTTATTTGATAATACTAAATTAAAAAGGAAGCCTTCTCCTCTCTCGTCTGTGCCGCCGGCTCGGTCTCGACGGACAGCCAAAACGCACCAATCACACGCATGCTCTTTCCCCCTCCGTCGCCGTGACAACCACCTGCCGGACACGCCTTCTTCTCAGTGCTACTTAACATTAACCTGCGGAGAGAAACGTTTCATTATCTGAGTCGGGTGATGAATGCATGTGGCTTAATTAACGTGAATATACTGTCTGCATGTTGTCGAGACGTTTTCCATTTTCTGTCGCTCTAATTGAACACAGTGATGGACCGAGGTTGTTCATCCAGTCAGTGTTTTCATGAATATTGCATTAAGTTCTATATAAGACACAAAAATGCTGGTTTTCTTTGAGTTATACATTGTAGCCATCCAGAACACGACAGGAGAATGAAACACATGGCCCTTTGCAAACTGTAAAAACTACAGAGGTGAAAATGAATCCTTCCTGTGAAAAAATTGAAAGACATTGAACGCTGTGTGGTATAACGTCAGTGAGCAGCTTCAGTACAAAAGAGTTTGGTTTGGTTGAACGCTGTCACAACTTATGTATTTTTATCTCATATAAACCTTATGAATCTTCCTTAATAGTTCCCGTTTAGTTTGTATGGTGTGGTCTCAGGATTACAACACAGATGTGGACATGAATGCACATTTAAAACAATTTCTAGATCTTGACAAGTTGTAAAATAATTTATCATTCAGTTCCTGGAACCTGCAACTTTTTTAGATACTCTGTCATCTATATGTTGTGATGTGTAAATGATAAACTGAGTCTTTTGTTTTGGAGATCTGAACAGCTTAGGATGAAATTTTGAGCTACAAAGATGGACAGTTTGCTTTTAAAATATCTCTATTTGACTTGTACTAAATTAAATCTGTGAATGCAACAAATTCTCTGAAAATACAGGGCGTCCAAAAAGTCTCTTTACAGTTTTAAGAATTTATTACAAAGGCAGTTGATAAGATATCTTAACCAGATTTGTTTTATTGTAATCAGAGTTTCTAATCACATTGAAATTGTGTGTTTCAGGTATCCTGTTGGTGAAAGAAGTTCTGTTAAATGCTACCCTAAAAAATGGCTACTCCTCAGACCGGTGGGTTGGAAGGGATGGACCAGGTCCTTGGCCACCACGTTCACCAGATGTCACTCCCTTGGACTTCTTTCTATGTGGTTATGTTAAAGATATCGTGTATCGAACAAAGACGTGGGCATTACTGACTTGAAGCAAAACATTTCTGATGCCATTGCCACCATTAATGAGGCTATGCTACGGCGAATATGGCAAGAAATCGAGTACCGTCTTGATGTGCTTGGTGCAACTAATGGTGCCCATGTAGAGGTGTATTAAATGAGGTAGAAAAAACTTTGACAACCACTGATTTCAATAAAACAAATCTGGTTAAGATATCTTATCAACTGCCTTTGTAATACATTCCTAAAATTGTAAAGAGACTTTATGGACACCCTGTATATACAAGTGTGGTTCTAGCATAAGAACATGAATTTTCTCACCTGGACCTGGGCTAGTGCAAAAAGTTGTCTACTCTGGCGAAGGAGCAGGAACCGGACCGGACTCGGGCCATGAGCTGAACACACTCTGTGGCCTGGCCGAGTGCTAACATCAACGGGGGCTGTTTAGGCAGATTTTGAGACTCTGAAAGCAGAAAAATACAAAACAGAATCAGTCAGAGAGTAGTGGGGATGAGAACGTCAAGTGGAGCCATAAAGGTCTATCTTCAGTGGCAAAAGTTTGTAAGGTCACTGATGGAATCTTAGTTAATAAGTCACTCAAGTGCTAAAGGTAAGTGCAGTATTTGAATATAAAGTAGAAGTTTTGAGGAACTTTTTATACCAGTTTATATTTCAACTCCAAAGCAGTTCATTTTACAAGATTTTCTGCACATAAAACATGTTTGGTAAATATAAAAAAGTGATTTGTTATAAACAGAACTACTCAAGAATAGATACACTACTGTTCAAAAGTTTGGGGTCACCCAGACAATTTCATGTTTTCCATGAAAACTCACACTTTTATCCATGTGTTAACATAACTGTACAAGGGTTTTCTAATCATCAATGAGCCTTTCATCACCATTAGCTAACACAATGTAGCATTAGAACACAGGAGTGATGGTTGCTGGAAATGTTCCTCTGTACCTCTATGGAGATATTCCATTAAAAATCAGCCATTTCCAGATACAATAGTCATTTACCACATTAACCCTCCTGTTGTCTTCATTTACAGGCACCAAAAAATATAGTTTCCTTGTCTGAAAAAAATCCACAAATTCAGCAAAAAAAAAAATTCCCAATTTTCTTAAAATGTGCAAAACCTTCATTAAGACATTCATTCTAATAATTCCTTAAAAATTTCCCTGAAAATTTTTACAAATTTAAAAAATAAATAAATTTTACAAGAAAATTCTTGTAATTATTTTCAAAAACTGAGTAAAAATCTTCCAAAAAATCCAAAAAAAATCTAAACTGATTACAAATATATATCAGTAAAACTTAGAATATTTTCTTTAAGAACATTCACATAAAAAGCTACTTTAAAACGGGTCAATTTTGACCAGCAGGACGACACGACTGGATTTATGATTAATTTAATGTTATCTTCACTGAAAAAAACGCTTTTCTTTCAAAAATAGGGACATTTCTAAGTGAATCCAAACTTTTGAACGGTAGTGTAGATATGAGTGGAGATGAAATACAATGCTGATAAAATGTCATTATTGTCTCAAATGTCAGATTTAGTTGCTTCAATCATTTTAATTCACAGGGAACAATTCTGAGGTTTGACTGCAGCTACATTTTCATTACAGAATGTGTACTTTGGTGGAAAATGTGAAACTGAAAGTACTACTACACTGTAAAATACTCCATTCACTGAGCTGCACAGAGCTCTGATTTCAACTTAAACACTGGTTCCATTTTTACATTGTACCTTTTTGTACTTTTCTAAGACTATTTCAATGTAAACACCAACAAATCTTGCATCTTTACTGTAAATACCAGCATTTCTGGAACCTTAATTTCATTTCTATTATCTTCAACCAGCACGATACTACTCATCCATCCATCCATCCATCCATCCATCCATCCATAGACGAGTTGCTGCTGGTTCTTCAACATTCTTAAAAACAACCAACCTGCAGAGTAAACGTCTGCACGGTCCTGCATGTGTCAGTGTAACACACAGTAATGTGTAGTGTGTTTACCCAGTATGGCGCTGTTGAGTGCGGAGCAGAGCGATTCCCTCTGCGTGGGGTCTAACTGTTGCCCCACGGGGCAGTTCCAGGGGTCTGAGTACGCTAGCAGGCTGAATGCATCCTACACAGAAGGACAGAAGGAGGCCTTTGTTAAAGCAGCACAAGTGAAACTTTACAGTCTGCAACTTGCCATGATGGAATTTCATCTGTACGGGTCACTTTGTCTCAATTCACCGAATGTCCCACGCCTGACCTGCTTCAATTTGACTCAGTTTTTACTTTAAAGTGGTGAATATTAATTGCGGAGCATGGTGGTGGCAGTATCATGCTGTGAATCAAGTCCCATAACATGAGAAATAATGCAGCTGGAGTCCAGAAATGTAGCAGGCTCACTGATATGTACATCTGGTCTACAATGATACAACCCTGCTTTGATAGATTAATACAAATCAGTTATAGGATGGTGCAAATTTGGTTGAAAAATGTCGATATTTCTGTCTACCCAGACAATCCATCAACTATAATTTTGATTCAAAAAGTTACAACACCTGTGAGCAAATATTTTCCACCTTTTACTTAATTCCCTGTATGCACAGAAAAAAAAAATCACAAATGTGAGATGATCTGGTGTGATTATTTTTTTTTTCAAATTTGGTGACAATCTGGCCTACATACAGGATTTTCTGTTCGATTGTACAGCATGACCAGTATAAACTAGCATCACATCTAAGAAAACACATGGTGCTGTGTTTCCCAAATGAGCTTTTATGGTTTCCAAATGCAGAACAGGGACATATTAAAGGAAAAACTGAACTCTTGACTCCTATGGTGAGGAGATCTGGTGGCTCTGCTATCCCATGGGGGGCAGTTTGCTGGCATTATGTGGGTCCATCTGTCGCATGAGAGGAAAGACTCACTATGAAATTAATCCTATGATGAAACACTTTTATCATGATGGGGAGAGACAAAGGGTTACTGAATGGTTCTGTGAAAATTTTATGAATCTTTACCATCTAATGAAGATTTCAGTACCAATCAGTACCAAGAAGAACTGCAGCTGTTCTGGCAGTATATAATGGCTTAATATCTTACGAAGACACATTACATTGGGTTTTACTTAAATTTGCCAACTTTCTGGATGTTTCTGGTCATTTTTTAGTCCACTTGTGCAGATAAAAAAAAAGCAAAAATTTGGTTTAAGTCAGTCAAAATCCATGATCGAGACTGGCGAGTATGGGGAAGGTCGATCCTCTTTTGGCATTGTCAAGAAAATCTTAAGACCTACATATTTTTGTTGGTTTTTAATCGTTCTTAATGGTCCTAATTTTTAGTATTTTATATGTATTGTATCTTGCGTTCCTGTTTTTGCTTGTTTTTCATTGTTTACATGTTTATTCTCTTTCACAAACTAGTTGCTGTTTGTACAGTTTTGCTTTCTCCGGTTGTTTTTAAAATAACGTGATTTGATTTGACAAAGACAGAACCAGTAATGAGAGCATAACGGTGCAATTATTAGTGTTTGCTTGAATAACTGAGACATTATTGAACTTGTTAGATCAGTTACGGTTCAGCTGTGGGGTTAAAACAGGAACAGAAGAGAAACCAATTAGTCCTGGAGCTTTATGACGATTAGCACCATTTGAACAGTTTGGTGCAGATCTTAGTGTCCTTCATCTTGTTGTTTTGAGTATTAAACCTCCTCCTTTTTATGCTAAATAGCAGAAAACTGGTGTAACTGGCTGAGCATAATTATGTATACAATAATCATAAGACACAATAGATGAACAGTAGTTAGATATTCTTACTTTATTTATGGATTTTGACATAATAATGTTGTTCTGAGTCTGTGATGGTTCGATATCTGCCCCCTGGTGGTCAAAAATTAGACAAGACGAACCAAAATGTGGCCATTCAAAATAAATACCCATGATGGAAGCGTGCCACAGGCAGAACCTTTATCACCCCAGTGCAGGTTCTACTGTTTTAAAAGATGTTCTGCTGTTGCATATAAATCCTTATGTCAGTACTTGAAATGTCAAGAGTGACTTTTGGCATTTTGAGTCTTTAAGTTCTTCAGTAATGTAGGACAAAAACTTGTGAAGACCTTTTTCTTTAACCTGTTTTTGAATAAAATCATTTCATTCAAGTCTTTATTTTAATGTACATGCGTGATAAAATGTAAATTTTAACCTTATTGATTTTATTTGTCATTTTCTTTATCTAGCTTCAAATCATTTGTTTTTATTTTAAGTTTTTGTTTTTTTTTAAATTTCAGTTTTTATTCTTGCATTTCTTTGCACCGTTTTTAATTTCACATTGTTTTATTGTTTGCATTTAAACTTGTCAGGTGAAGAACTTGTACAACTTTGATTCTTTTTCAGAAAGCTTGCAGAAAAATTGCACAAAAATGTATGAAGATGTCATACAGATTTTAGTTTGATTTTATCTGTCATCACCTTTTATCTAGTTTCATTTCACTGTATTTATACATTATTATTTTTATACATCTATTTTAGTTTTTGTATTTGTATTTTTAATGTGTGTTCCTCCCACATTGTTTTACTCTTTACTTTTAAACTTGTCAAAGAACTTTTGCAAGAAGTTGGTACAAGAATTTCCCAAACGTGTATAAAGATGATACACAAGTAAAGTTTGGTAGATTTCAGTAAATAAACGCAGCCTACAGCACCTTTAGACTGCACCTTCTTTACTGCAACACATCCTAAATCAGAATTCCCTCAAATTCCTTCAGCTTCCACAGAATATTCTGACCAGAATTTCATCCCAGTCCTGGCGTCACATCTGTCTGCACAGCTGTTTTGTCGTTTTGCTCGTGTTCGTACCTGTAACATCTTCTTGTGCGTGGCGTTCTTGCCGTACTCGCGGCACAGCTGCTCGTTGAGCGCCTGCAGCTCCCGTCCGAACTGGATCATCCTCTCGGTGGCCGCCTGGTTCCCTCCACAGAGCTGTCTGCCGTTACTGCAGCTCTCATCTGCAAACACAAAAACACGCAACCAGCAGAAAGGTGGACATAAGAATCAGATGGGAAATAAAGGATCAGGAGCAAAGAAAATGAAAGAAAGTTGCAAGAGTGTGTAAAGTTTTCCCGCATAGAGGATTCTCTGAAGAAGCTCTAATCAGCCCCAAAGAAAATTCACATTTACTGAAGCATAACAGACATTTTTGTTCATCAAATGGTCAGAAGTAACAGGAAAAAGAATGGATTTCTGTTCAGACAGATTCACTGCCTTCGTGTTACCAGACTGACGGCACCCAGTCCTGAGAGTTCGTACCTGTGACTCCGTTGCCGACGCTGTTGTCGTCCGGCTGGAGAATCTCTTCGTGTTTGTACGTCCCGTTCATGATCCGTGCTGAGGAGCTCTCAACAACCCCGTTGGTGTAGTGCTCGGCTTCGATTTCCATCTCGCTGTCACTGTCCACAGATACAGAAGTCATTCAGCAACTTTAAACTTCAGACATAAAAGTTTGTAAGATGACAGCAGCTGTGTTTCTAGATTTTATTTTATTTTTTCTGTTTATTTGAAAAAGGACAGCGTGCAGTTACATTAAAAAGATGGCTGCACCAGATTTAGCATCATGCTAATTTCCATCTGTAGTCCTTGGTCCATAAAAACAAACATTCCTATTTAAAACAATGCACATAAAACACATTACATTAACAAAACAAAACAAAATCAATATTAAAATGTTTACAAATATGTGTGCAGCGTTGTTGGTTTACAGTACAATTATCAAAATGCGAAAGTGTAACGAGAAAGAGTGTATTCATACCAATTACAATATATTTAAAGTGCATTTAAATGACAAAAACAGAGTGCAAAAGTATAAGTTAAAGTGCAGAGTTGTATGCGAGGCAATAGTTTCGTGGATCCTAGATGTAGTAGCTATCAGATGGTACTGACGAGGGTAGACTGTAACTTGAAGGACTGTAGGTAGAGAATGATTGCTGAAGTGTGATATCGAGGCAAAAACTTGGGAGTTTCCTCTGACGCTTTCCAAAAGACATCCCTTACTGCTGATCAGAGGGTAAACCTGGCTGCCATACTGCAGCTCTGCTGTGGTGGCAGCAACACATTCCTCCACTCGTACTGTAAAGTACGTTTGAAGGAAACTTTGCAGAAAAAAATATAACGTGAATCAGGTTTGGTTCCATGGTTTTGCTGCTTTGGGAAAACTAAACTCGGCTGCAGAGTGTCGCCAGAAGGTGGCGCTACAGGATGTTATACATGAATGTAATAAAATTCTTCTTCTCTAGAAGCCAAACAAATCAAAAGTTGTGTGATTTTAATGTTTGCCACCTTAAAGTTATTGGAAAAAGTTGTTTTCATAATCTGTGAAAGCCTAAAACTTACGACATAAACCACCTCGAGACTGAAAACTTGTGAGTAAAAGATTTCCTTCTTTTAAATGTATGCAGTTTCAAATCAAAATCAAGTCTCAGGTTCTTCATTGTTATAAAAACGAGAAGCGCAGCATTTCCAGCAATGCAATAAATAAGCTGTAATAGAATAAATAAAAAGCCTTTCATAAATAAAATGGATAAAATGAAGCGCTCAGAAAAACAGAAACCTAAAATCTAAAACACTAAAAACATTCCATTAACTTCTTCTAAAGCAGTACCTAAAAATATATGCTAATATATGCTGCTTTTTTTTAGTAACACAGGCTGAAAAATACAATAAACTCCATGACAAGGGATAGTTTAGGACTGTGTGGCGTAACAGTGTTTATTTTCTAAACCTCAAGCAGTTTCAGAGTGTTTTTTAATTTCATTTTTTGCTCCTGTCATATTTTTACTCACTGTGGGTTCATTTTTTCAATATTCTGCGATATAAAGTCCTGCACCTCAATGGACAACTATGGCTAGAAGTAGAGAGAACTCTGAAATGTCTTCTGTGCAATATGACACAGTAAATTATTAAAAAAAAGAAAAACTAAAGCGGATTTAATTATCTTACAAACACTGAAAAAATGGCACCATTATATATTTTCCCAGGTGCCCACAGGTGTCACCAGAAGTAGACAATGGAAACTCTACATACTAAAGATATTTTACTATTTAGATTTTTAATTTACTTCCATACTTGTCTCCTGTGCGCCTGTAGTTCACCTGAACAGTTTCTGATTTTTAACACTTAAATGTTGGTCACAGTTGAATCCCTAAAGGCTCCACAGTTGTTGTTTTTTGTACAGAATCCTGTGCAAACAGTGTACTGTTTTCAAATATTAAACAGAGACATGCATTATAAAGCAATTATGATTAAAAATTTGTACTTTAAGCACTGTTGGAAAGCTGAAAAACTCATAATTGTTTCGTTTTTTTAACAGTTTCGGCTGAAAAATGGATAAATGGTGATTTTTTTTGTAAACATAACAAGCCTTTTAAGCCTGCTGATGGGCTAAAATATGATGCTTGTGTCAAAAACATGCTCCTTCTATTAAACTGACACACAGATGCTCGATTAACAAGCTGTCTTGTAAAGCACGACACCAGCATGTGTCCTTTAAATGAGACAAATGTTGTGCAGGCAAACTTTATTATCTTCCAGTAATTACATTTTAATGTGTTAAAATGACTGCAGTGATGATTCATTTATGATAAATCTTCCATTGTGGCTCATTTAGTGATCAGCTGTCAACACGACAGAGATAACACGGAGCACAACCTGCACCGTCTCTGTTTGTCTGCCACCATAAGCAGCAGCAGAGCAAACACCTGTGCGGTCAGCGGGCCCCCTACCTGGTCTCCTGGGTGCTGTTGGTGCTGTGCGGCTGGCTCTTGGTGGAGTCGGAGGAGTTGGACTCGGAGTAGTTGATGGAGGAGGGTGAGGAGGAGGTGGAGGAGGAGGCGGAGGAGGATGCACTGGGGTATTTGACGCTGCTGCTGCCGCCGCCGTGGCTCTTTGACTTGTTGGTGGGAGTCACACCGTTACTGCAGGTGGGGCTGTCGGCTCCTGGGTGGACGGGAAACAAAAATAATTCTTAAACCGAGCGGGGAAATGGCTCCATTCAGTGGCTGTTCTCTGGTGTCTGATTCAAGATGGCTGCCTCAGTGTATTTATGGGTTGTTCCACCTCAATTTACCAAATTAAAACAAACGCCTGACCATCTTATATTGGTCAGATTTTCTTTCTGTGTATAAGTATGTTATTAAGTAAGACAATCTGGGGTCATAGTAACATTAAAGAAGAATTAAAAAAAAAAATTATTTCAGGCAATATGAGTTGGAAAAACCATGATTTTTCTTTGAGCTGAGTAACAACTGGAGTAACTACTGGAGCTGTTTCACCATCATATCGGCTCAATGCATGTTCAAATACTGGGCAAAAAAGCAAAAAAATTCAATATCTTTTCCTCAGAAACTATATCTCTGATTGGCACAATACATTTTTAAAGCTCCTAATGGTGTCAGACAAAGGGCAAAACATCTGCCTCTAAGGGTGAATAATAAAGGTTTCATGATTGGTGGAATATCGGAATAAAGAAAAAATAATTACCAATTTGGAACCATCATATAAGTAGTTTGTATTATTCTATCGAAGCAGGATTGTACAGTTTAACACCAGATGTATATATCAATGAACCTGCAAAATTCCAGCAGTCTAGGTATATTATGTCTTGAGTTATGGCACTTCAAACATTGCTCCACAGCATGATACTGCCACCACCATGCTCTGTAAAAATCAACATAATTCTATATTCTTTACGAATTTTTAACTCAAAACCTAATGTTACCTATGAGCCCAGGTTTTACTTATAGACAACTCAATTAATATTCAGCACTTTAAAAATAATTTGTCAGATTGAAGATGGTCAGGTGTGGGGCATTTGCTGAATTGAGGCAGAACGACCCAACACTTTTTAAATCTACATGTTGCTGTTATGCACTAAAATAGCCAGTCAAATTCCTTTTATGTGAAACCTACTTGGCTGTTAAAGACCAGACATACATATCAATGACCCTGCAAAATTTCAGGACTGTAGCTACATTATTTCTCAAGTTATGGAACCTCAAACATTGATCCAGCATGATACTACCACCACCATGCTCCGCCAAAATGGGCATGACCTCACCTTCTTTAAGAATTTCAACTCAAAAGCTAATGTTACCTAAAAGCACAGATTTCCCCCACTCATTTTTAAATCTGACTGCGGTCAGTAGGTATGTTGTGTACCTCCGGTGTGCAGGTGTGTGTTGCTGGCTCCGTGGCGGGGGCTGAGGCTGGGGGATCCGGGGTAACTGTCCTGGGACTTTGGGGAGCGAATGCTCAAGCAGCGAACCTCGCTGTCGGTACCGTTCACCATCTCCACGAACTGACGACACCTGGAGGTTCAGAGCGACCCGGTGAAGCCCATTTCACATCCAGAACGGCTAGAGACTCACAGATAATTTGATTTTAATGACTTACTTCAACATGAATAGTAGGTTGGGGTTGCGTTCTAACAGGCCGGGATAAAGCTGCTGAGTAGCTTCTATGGCTTCACCCACCCGTCCTGCCAACACCAGCTTCTGTATTCCTGTCAGACAAACACAAAGGTGGATATTTAGTGTATTCATCAGGAGAAAACAAGCTTCAGATGCCAGAAATGTTGCTACAAATGTTGACATGTCTATATACACACGTGGACAAAATTGTTGGTACCCCTCAGTTAAAGAAGGAAAAACCCACAATTCTCACTGAAATCACTTGAAACTCACAAAAGTAACAATAAATAAAAATGTATTGAAAATTAAATAATCAAAATCAGCCATCACTTTTGAATTGTTGATTAACATAATTATTTAAAAAAACAAACTAATGAAACAGGCCTGGACAAAAATGATGGTACCCATAACTTAATATTTTGTTGCACAACCTTTTGAGGCAATCACTGCAATTAAACGATTTCTGTATTTGTCAATGAGCGTTCTGCAGCTGTCAACAGGTATTTTGGCCCACTCCTCATGAGCAAACAGCTCCAGTTGTCTCAGGTTTGATGGGTGTCTTCTCCAAATGGCATGTTTCAGCTCCTTCCACATATGTTCAATGGGATTCAGATCTGGGCTCATAGAAGGCCACTTTAGAATAGTCCAACGCTTTTCTCTCAGCCATTCTTGTGTGTTTTTGGCTGTGTGTTTTGGATCGTTGTCCTGTTGGAAGACCCATGACCTGCGACTGAGACCAAGCTTTCTGACACTAGGCAGCACATTTCTCTCCAGAATGCCTTGATAGTCTTCAGATTTCATCGTACCTTGCACACTTTCAAGACACCCTGTGCCAGATGCAGCAAAGCAGCCCCAAAACATTACTGAGCCTCCTCCATGTTTCACCGTAGGGACAGTGTTCTTTTCTTCGTATGCTTGGTTTTTGAGTCTATGAACATAGAGTTGATGTGCCTTACCAAAAAGCTCCAGTTTGGTCTCATCTGTCCAAAGGACATTCTCCCAGAAGCTTTGTGGCTTGTCAACATGCATTTTTGCAAATTCCAGTCTGGCTTTTTTATGAGTTTTTTTCAGCAGTGGTGTCCTCCTTGGTCGTCTCCCATGAAGTCCACTTTGGCTCAAACAACGACGAATGGTGCGATCTGACACTGATGTACCTTGGCCTTGGAGTTCACCTTTAATTTCTTTGGAGGTTGCTCTGGGCTCTTTGGATACAATTCCAACGATCCGTCTCTTCAATTTGTCATCAATTTTCCTCTTGCGGCCACGTCCAGGGAGGTTGGCTACTGTCCCGTGGGTCTTGAACTTCTGAATAATATGAGCCACTGTTGTCACAGGAACTTCAAGCTGTTTAGAGATGGTCTTATAGCCTTTACCTTTAAGATGCTTGTCTATAATTTTTTTTCGGATGTCCTGGGACAATTCTCTCCTTCGCTTTCTGTTGTCCATGTTCAGTGTGGTACACACCTTTTCACCAAACAGCAGGGTGACTACTTGTCTCCCTTTAAATAGGCAGACTGACTGATTATGAGTTTGGAAACACCTGTGATGTCAATTAAATGACACACCTGAGTTAATCATGTCACTCTGGTCAAATAGTTTTCAATCTTTTATAGAGGTACCATCATTTTTGTCCAGGCCTGTTTCATTAGTTTGTTTTTTTAAATAATTATGTTAATCAACAATTCAAAAGTAATGGCTGTTTTTGATTATTTAATTTTCAATAAATTTTTATTTATTGTTACTTTTGTGAGTTTCAAGTGATTTCAGTGAGAATTATGGGTTTTCCTTCTTTAACTGAGGGGTACCAACAATTTTGTCCACGTGTGTATCTAGTCTGATCTGAGTTGTGCATGATTCTGCTCATTTCAAAGCATTTCAACAGTGTTTGTAGATGGAATAGCGGCTGTTGTGGAGGATGAAGTCTCTAGAAGACGCAGTAAAATAGAAAGAGCTCTTCAGTGAGGTGTTTGTGGAGAACATGGGTTTAGTTGATTACAAATCTGTGGTTGAAATTTACTAGAAATTCAGCCTTAGACTGCTCTGACGGCTGTTGAGGTAGAATTACTGTTTTTGTCAATGGAGTCTGTGATGTAACAGCTTCAGTTCCCTGTTGGAATGAGTGGCCTGATGGCAAAATGCTGTAGTTCAAATATTCTAAAGAAATCTGTAAAGAACAATAACATACATTTATACTGATATGGTCGTTTCAGGTCAATTGTCCTGGAGGAAGGGCGACATGGACATCTGAAATCCATATCCAGTCTAGCTTTTAAATGTTAAAACAGTTTACCATAACAACGAATATCTAGTCGTTGATACATTTTGTTGCAAAAAATCTGCAGGAAATTCTGAATTTATTCACCAAAAACAAAGATCTGAGTTGGACAGCAGCCATAAATCAAATAAAAAAGTGTGTTTTTATGTGTGCCATTGACTTGCTGACTCACTCTGTCTGTTCTTTATAGATGTCTGGTCCTCCTGTATCATGGTCTCTGTGGCTCTGGCAAAGGCTGTCGCAGTGGCACAATACCCATGATGCACCAGGTAGCTGGACACCATACTGAATACAGAAAGAAAAGAGGAAAAAAGTGTTAGAATAATGGAAAAGATGCACTTGCAATGCTGCGGAATATCAAGTTAGTGTTGATTTTAGTGTTTGACAGCAAGAAAATGAACCTGAAAGTGATGAGAACATGAACATAATTGTGCTTAGTTACACTTTAGTTTACATTATGTTCATTTAAGAATAGAATAGAAATACTTCATTGATCTGAAAAAGGTAAATCTGTTGCTATAGCAGCAAGCAGTACGAGTAAGCTGATCAGCAACACAACAGGAAAAAGATAAAACATAATATAAATAAGAAAGAAAAAATACTTGGATACAAAAAGCACAAAGTCTAAAATATAGTGTGAATAAAAATCGAAAAATGCACAAAAAACAATATAATTATACAGTGAATGAGGAAATTAAAATCCTGTATGTGTAAAAATGTGAATAATTGTGTTTTTCCTTCAGTTCCTGTCTGATAATTCAAACCAGTGTGGTGTTTTTGGAATATTTTTTATGTCCCAGTGCTCATAAATGGTGTCATATTGATGATTCTTTTCCAGGTCCAACGATGTTTTATTCATCCAGTAGCTTTGATTCTCCTCTCATGATCATTTTTGGCAACTTTGAGTAATTCAAACTATTTTTTTTCCCCAACCATTCTGGGCAAGTTCAAGCCTTTTTAGGCATTTTTTTAGCCACTGTATGTAAATTTGTACCATTTCTGACAATTTTTGACAGTTTCTGTAATGTTTTGCACAAGACTCTGTAATTGTGGACACATTTTGAGTCATAAGTATGAATGTCTCCATGTTTCCTCTCTGCTCTGCTCATCATCTGTAGAAAGATGTTTCACCATGCTCAATGTATCTTCTAACAACATGCTCCTCTGTTCACCGTTTCAGAGCCATGCTGCAGTGACTTTATTGATTCAGTACCTTTGATTTGGCTCTCATGATAATTTTGGCTTAAAAGCATGCCATTTTGAAACAGCAGAAACAAAGAGAGAAAACAGCAAATAAAAACAGAGAAAACTGAAAATAAAAAAGACAGGAAACTGAAAATAAAAATGACTGAAAACAGCAAATAAAAACACAGAAAACAGCAAATAAAAATAACTGAAAACAGCAAATAAAAAGACTGAAAACAGCGAATAAAAACACAGAAAACAGCAAATAAAAAAGACTAAAAACAGCAAATAAAAACACAGAAAACAGCAAATAAAAATAACTGAAAACAGCAAATAAAAAAGACTGAAAACAGCAAATAAAACACATAAAACAGCAAATAAAAATGACTGAAAACAGCAAATAAAAACACAGAAAACAGCAAATAATAATGACTGAAAACAGCAAATAAAAAAGACTGAAAACAGCAAATAATGACTGAAAACATCAAATAAAAACACAGAAAACAGCAAATAAAAATGACTGAAAACAGCGAATAAAAACACAGAAAACAGCAAATAAAATGACTGAAAACAGCAAATAAAAACACAAAAAACAGCAAATAAAAATGACTGAAAACAGCAAATAAAAATGACTGAAAACAGCAAATAAAAAAGACTGAAAACAGCAAATAAAAACACAGAAAACAGCAAATAAAAAAGACTGAAAACAGCAAATAAAAACACAGAAAACAGCAAATAAAAAGACGGAAAACAGCAAATAAAAATGGCTGAAAACAGCAAATAAAAAAGAGTGAAAACAGCAAAAAAAAAACAAAAGCAAACAGTGACTGAAAACAAAACAAACCTTGATTGAAACCTAAAGCAACAGAAAACACCATCCCATTCATTTTTCATTTACATTTTTCTTCCCAGAGCTTCTACATGCTGTTATTTCCTCAGTTTTGGGTTGAAATATAAAAATGTGGGGGGATAGTTTATGATCTTACTTCTGCAGGACGGCCTGCCACTCGCCCAGCCTCTCTCCGATGGGGAAGCGGGCGATCATGCCGTGGATCTTTGCCCGCCACTCGCTCATGTAGTCCTCGATGTCGAAGACGAACGGCTGCTGGCCGAAGTTGGCGTCTACGATCTCACCGGGGGTCTGAAGCCCCACGGTGGGGTAAAGGTTGGGCTGTAACGGGAAAATAATCAGCTTTAAAGGACTGATTTGATGTGGCTCTAAACAATATTAACATTTACTCTGCTTTAGTAAACAGATCATTATAATATGGAAGTTCTATTATACACAACAAGCTGCAACTGACATCAATTTGGCCTTCACCTATCTATCTACAATTTATTTGTGGATATTCTATTTTTATTTTACTATATTCCTTCATATTTTTGTCTATTTATTGTGTCAATTATTATCAATTTATTTTATAAAATATTTCTTCGTTTAGTCGTGAAACTCTAATACGGAAAACTACCTCTGAATTCTCACTTCGAAGAAATCAAACTATTCTTTTCAAGAACATTTGACTGTAAAGCATGTTGGTCTCAATTAATCAAAAAGCTGTCAGCTGTTAAATATGATAGTAAAATGACTATACTGTGAATATTGAGGAAAAAACAAGACATTTATGGACGTCCCCTTGAGCTTTGGGGAATTTTGTTGCTATTTTCTGATTTTTTAGAATCAGTAATTTATCTGTGGGATTTTAAGAACAAATACTAGCTCTTGTCTCATAAGTTCTTTAAGTTTGCTGCAGAAAACCTCAAGTTACAAGCTGTCAAGTGAGCAGCTGTTGATTACACGAGCTGTAAACGAGCTTGTCGGTCTTTAAATTATAACGCTTATTTGGAGTTTGTGTTTGTAAAACCCAACGACAGGGTGTGAAATTAACACGCTGCTAAATGCTGTCTGGGTTTGACAGCAGTTCCTTCAGAGGAGATCTGGGGTTCCTGCTGATCTGGCTGGTAAAACTTTTTCGAGGAATGTTCCAGTCACTGCAGCCGCTGGACGAGGAGAAAAAAAAACAACCAAACTGCCAACACAAACTGGCAGCTGCATGTTAAATATGACTTCATGTTGGTTTGTTATGATAAAATTAGCCTAATGTCTGCACTTAGTGACATATTTCCCTCAAAAAAATAAAAATAACCTCTTGAAAATTTCAATGAGAGGACATTCATGGCTCTTCAGTATGAGAACAACCTTGAATACTGAAAATAAAGGCTGCTAAAGGACATTATGATGAGATGTTCTGTGTACTTACAGGGAGGTCTGTGAATGCTACACCTAAAAGGCAAAAAGACAGTTCAGTTTTAGTAAAAGTGCACATACGTCGGGTTAAAGTTTGATAATAAATGACCTTGTGTGTCCACAGACCTAAACTGATGCCATTTTTGGTGTAAAAGCAAGTGTTGTTGATGAGGTTGACGCAGCAGCCAATCACGTCGCCCGTGGTGAACGTCGGGCCGTACGGTTGGCCGGTTCCAGAGGAGCAGAAGGAGTGGCCGTCGTCTCCGTGGTAACCGTACGAGTGTTTGTCCCATCCTGAAACGAGACGGGGATGAAGTTTTAGTGTTTCAAACTTGACCTCTGGAGGTTAAAACCTGCCTGTTCATCCTCGTGTCGTCCAGCGGGTCAACATTGACCCACGTTAAAGTTTGAAAATGTGGGGATAAAAAATATTTTCACAGTGAAACTTCTGATGTCCACATTTTCAATATTTTTAGTGGAAAAAAGAAATATGAATGTTCTTAAAGAAAATAACAGAAGTTTTAATGAAATGTATGTAATCACTTTAGATATTTTTAGGATTTTTTTTGGAAGATTTTACTCATTTTTAAAAATATTTACAAGAATTTTCTTCCCAAAATTGTTTTTTTTAATAAAATTTTTAAGGAATTATTGGAATTTTCTTCCTAAAGATTTTTTGCAAAATTTTCAAAAATTTGAGGAATTTTTTTTGGTTGAATTTTTGGATTTTTTTCAGACAAGGAAATAAATTTTTTTGGTGCCCGTAAATGAGGAAAACAGGAGGGTTGATGAAGAAAGTTAAGTGATTGTAAATATAAGAAATGTAAACACAAAAACAAACAAAGCTGTGACAGGATTCCATCAACCAGACTGTTTTGTACTGAAGCATCATATCACACGGTGTTCAATGTTTTAAATATTTTCACAGTCACTATTCATTTAACAAGGAAGACAAGGAAACTATATTTTTGGTGTCTGTAAATGAGGACAACAGGAGGGTTCATGGAAACGTGCAGCAAGCGGCTTCCTGTTCAGGGCACAAGGAGTAAAGTGAAGCGACTTCGAGGAGGGAACACGGTTACTCATTGACTTCCTGCGACTCAGATTTTCCCATCTGACTCTCTGCTGCCTGCAGGGCGTCTCATGAACATTCACAGACACTTTGAGAGTCCTTTTTCCTGCGCTGCAGTGTCGGCGGCCGGCCAGCAGGAGGACTTTGTCTGTAGAAAGAAACTGGTGAGTCACCGACAACAGGAACAGCAGCTCAGGAGGCCGGACCAGGACAGTAAAAGGCCACCAGGATGTCACGATGCCGTTTTATGTTAACTCATTTATTCTTCCTGCCAGTGGGGATACATGGGGCAAAAACTCAAGATCAACCTTTTTACTCTGGCTTTTTATGCATTTATTACTCCTTCCAGGACTAATTTCTCTATTTAATCACCACTTTACATAATTTAGTGCCATTTATTGTATTTTTTAAATTTATTAGATATTTTTTCTTATTCTGTTTTTAGGAATTTTGACTCTTATGTTGCCCTTTACTCATCTATTCATCTCTATTTTATTCATATTTTGACTATATATGCATATGTAGTTGACATTTTTTTAGTCTATTCAGTGTATTGTTTATTACTTCATTTTTTAAATATTTTTTTATTCTGTTATGATGAATTTTGACTTCTGTTTCATCCTTTACCTATTTATTTATGTGTATTTATTATTTTTAAGGTATTACTTTTACTATACTTTGACATATTTTATAATACTCTTTGTACTGTTTATTAATTCAGTTTTTAAAATTATTTTCCCTTTCTGTTGAAATGATTTGCCCTTCACCAATCAATCTCTATATGTAGATACTACAATCTAATAATTTTTTAATCATATTTCTTTAAAAAAGATATTTTAGTCTATTTCATCATTTTGAGAAATTATAATTTGGCTTTTATTTTGTCCTTTACTTTTCTATCTATATTTTATTTATCGATATTTATTCTATTTTAATGCTTTTTATATTATAATCTATTCACTGTATCATTTATTACTTCAAGAATTTTGACCTCTATTTTGTCCTTTACTAACCTACCAGTGTGTATTTTATTGATTTAAAATCTTTTATTTATTTTATGTATTATATATTTATTCAGATATTACATTTATTATAACATATTTTTGTCTATTTATTGCATTGTTTATTATTTAATTTGTAAAAATTATTTTCTTATTGTTTTTACGAATATCTATACTTACGTATCAATCAATATTTTATTAATAGATATTATATTTCATTTTACGATATTTCTTAATTATTCTTATTGATTTCATCTGCTGTTTCCTCATTGCATGTGTGTCTTTTACAGAATTTCCTCAGTTGTTAACATAATATTGGGGGTATTGTTTGTATTGTTCCACTGTATTTTTGTTACTGTTGTGTTATATTTAATTTTTATTAAGTGTTATTTAAATAAAGTCTGGCTGACTGATGTGGATGCAGCTGTGAGTTATTTATTCTGTCAGACTGAGCAAACACTAATTTTTCACTCCAATATGTGCTATATTTTGGTAATACAATTGTTTAAAGGTGAGTAAGGAAAAGAGCTGTGTTTGGTACAAATTTATCACAGCATGGTGAGATAGCGTGCACCACAGCGCTAGTACTGATGTAAAGAGTAAAAAAGTGTGCTGTAAAACACGTACACCAGTTCAACACAACATCACAGGACTTTATGGGAAGATGCCTCCGCAGCACGAGGACGAAACGGCTAAATTTATGATCTGGGTGAAGCCTTAACTTCACACTAATCGAGTTTTGCAGGAATTCCTCCTCCTGAACCAACCGGGCTGGAAGGGACCTGAACCTGAAGCTCGACGTCAGTGCTTCTCGTCGGTTGCAGCTTCTAGCGTTGCTGCCAAAAAGCAAAGTGGGGTTAAGGGAAAGTAGGTCGTGGGTGAGGCGAGATATTAGATACGTACATGTATGTGTGCATAACGTGCATCTGTGAGCGTGGAATGAAGCATTAACCCGAGCCGAATGCCTGAGTTTGTGTCCTCAGTGTTGGTGTTTCTATCAACTCGTATTGTCCTCTGAGTCCCCATGTGTCGTTTTGTGCATACGTGTATATACTCTGTGTGTGTGTGTGTGTGTGTGTGTGTGTGTGTGTGTGTGTGTGTGTGGCGAGGCATTAGATTAATCTGCTGACAGGGATATTGCCTCTAAAGCCAGGCTCACTGCTCCAACATGCTAATGAAATGGGCAGGCCTCCACAGCAGGATCAGACACAGAGGTCAGCAGTGGAGAACACTGTAGTACGGGACGCACACATTTACACAAAGTACTGCATTTTAGGACATTTTTCAGAGGCTGTACTTGAGTAGTTTGGTGTTACACCACTTTTAACTTAATTTAACAAACAGCTAGCATCACTGGTTAATTTTCAAGTTAGAGTTTACATGAAATAAAGCCTGTAGAATACAATTAGAATATTCTGAGCTTGTATCACCGTTCAAAATAAAAGCCTTTATTGGTACCCTTCTCATATTTTACACAATTATGGGCAGAGGTCTATCCATCCATTTTCTACAGCTTATCTGGTTTCCTTCTCTTCAGCCACCTTCTTAAACTCTTCCAATGTGTTCCCAAGCCAGCCATGACACTTCTTCCTAGTTGGACACACCCGAAGCCAACCATGTCTCCTGAAAATTACGTTACTATACAGCTAACCTGCAGTCTTAATTATATTTTCAGGGAAACGCTTTTTCCATAGGAATCTGCTCTTTGCAATGCAAGTATTTGCCAGTACTTGATATCGCTGTTGATAATACAATTATCAACCATTGTAGACTAGCTGCAGGACCTGGTTGTGCCACCAAGTGGAGCCTATTCCACCAACCAGAGGAGGGTAGCCAGTAAAGGAGCACCATGACAGAGACTTAAATGAGGCTGACTGACTTCAGGCCAGCAAATCAGAAATAAACTAACTAATTTGCAGTTTTGATCATTTGTCCGTGTAAAAACAGATGTAAACAAAGAATCAGGAATAGCTTTATGCTGACATTGATCGGTTAAAAATTCCAGTGATCACTATCCATGTTAAGTTCTGGCTGAGGACATCGCTACCTATTAAGTGAAAATACAATTTGACAACAAAACTGTCGTCTTTTTTTCCAAAGCATGATGGAAAATGCAGTTTAATTGTACCGAAGCGTATTTTGTGGACGACAAGAGTTGCCGAAACACCTCACATCAGAGGCATCTGGGATACAGACGCCCAAACCACCTCAAATGCCTCACTTCGATGCAAAAGCGCAGCAGTTCTACTCTGAGCGATTCCTGGACGACCGAGATCTTCATCCCATCTCTAAGGCTGAGCCAACACAGCCTTCAGACGAACTTTTGACCCTCCAGGTTGACAACAACTACTACACTAAATCAATCAAATATTTATTTTTATTTCAACTTTATTCCAGACACTAGGTCCAAATACACACACCATAAAAACAAAGACACAACAAGACACAAAAAGGATACAATCAAAAACAGTTAAAAGGTCCCTTTAAAGAGACAGCTATACCAGTGCTTCCACATCCCAGACTGATAGCGAATGGCACTACAGCCAATATTCACCAGTGACACAATCACTTCATTATTTGAGATATTCAGTCTACAAATAAAACTGTACATCATTTTACGCAGTGTGGCTTGCAGAGTATTAATTCTGGCTGACACAAACATCTCACTCGCACTAGCCCATCTTGGTCTCCTAAGAAGAACACGCAAGGCGTCATTGTAGGCCACCTGCAGTCTTTGTAATGTTAATGAATAATATCTCAGCTACATGGCCCATTTTCTGCAGAAAAAAATCTATGAAGTGGGATTCCAATAAGAAATCATTACATTAAGACAAGGGCAAGAGACAGTAATGAAAAACCTAAATATTGCTTTAAAAATTGATAAACTGGATAAGCAAATATGACTTGATTGTCTGAAATAAAGTTTGCAGGGACATAAAGATGCATCTCGATGGCTGCAAGACTTGCTTTGAGTTTTAAGCCACTTTTCAGAGACTTCCAGCTTTGAATTCTGCTAAATCTGACAGCATTTTAAAGGAATTAATTTGAATTTTAATATGTTTTTTGCCTTTCATTGGCTAGATGCAGTAGGAGTTGCCTCAGTGAGGGAATTTTCACACATGTGGCTTGTACCATAACCACTCAGCCATCAGGTTTTAACAGGATCAATGATCTGAAACCGACTAGAAAAGTCAGCCCTGAATGACAACACTGCAGGATACTGTAAACACAGTAGTCAATGAAGTGTGTCATTAAACATGGTGGTTATAAAACCACAGCTTGCTCTTTCAAAACCATATCCCAGCCTTTTAATTCCTTGTTTAATCATAATCTCCCTTGAAAAAGTACTTTTTATGTCGCTAATAATGTTGTGAACTTCAGCAGAAGTAGGATTTTGCTGAAACCAGTGGAGTCTAATACAACAATCCTGCTCTGAATGAAAGTTCACAAAGGTAAAATGTTCTGTTTTTGTTATGTGTACGAGAAGTGTTAATTCTATCACATGATCATTGTGGATTCTGCAGTTTTCGGTGCACTGCGTTATCCTGCTATTATTTTCTCCATCCCATTTCTATCAAACGGGGGCAGGACACACCTCTTTACGTAACGCACCACAAACTGCAGCCTCCAAAATGACCGTAAAGTTACAGCAGAAACTGGAACATTTCTAACCTCCTGCCAGAACATACAGTCCATCCGTGTGCAGGGCTGCGGTGGAACTGTGCACAAACAGATGAGCACAGACAAACACTCAATCAGACTGCAGCCCAGGACACACAGTTAAATCCGCAGAGTTCGGGACAAACACACACACTGGCGCACAAACACACCGAGTTAGTCGGAGTTAAGGCAATCAGCCGTAATCTGTCCACCAGGGCCGCAGACCATCTGTAGTGGAATCCTAGCAACCGGACATATTTTCATAACTAATGGGTGACCAGGTTTGGAAAACACATCCCGCCCGTTGCACCGCCGTTCCACGCTGTTCCACCCTTTGTGTGACATTTGACACATGTGAATCAAGGAGAGAGAGAGGCGCTGTGAATGATCTTTGTGTGCGGATCTGGACTCTGCTGAACTGGCTGCCTCGGCCGTCCACAGCATTCCACAAACCTCGGCCACCGGACTGGTCTTGACTGGTCAATAAGCAGGTCAAACGAGCCCCCGGACAGGCCTGGAAAAGCCCATTGGTGGAGGCAGAGGAGTGGTCCGATTGGCCGGGGAGAGGCTTTAGAGTCGGGCTACCGGGAGCTGAGCGGCTACTACGCTTCCTCCTATGTCATCAGAGATCGCTGAACCGTTCACGGATGCCATTGTGTGCGGGGTTTGCTGAGAGCATAACAGTGCGAGTCGGGGATGGAGGACGAAAGAAGACGTAGCAGCGAAAAGAATCGACTGGCGACAATAAATAGAACAATCATGTGACAGTCTGCGGTTTATCAGCAAAGCGTAAAGCACAATAAGTGTTCATGTGTCAGCAGACAAAGGCTCGTTTTCTTATTAAATCTTTATAGTAGCGCCTTTGTTCTCTGAATCACAGCAGCAATCACGAGTCCAGCTTCATCCACATAAAGAGAAACATGTATAGAGTTACACTACCATTCAAAAGTTTGGGGTCACTCAGACAATTTCATGCTTTTCATGAAAACTTACACTTTTATTCATTTGCTAACATGACTGCACAAGGGTTTTCTAACCATCAGTTTGCCTCTATAAACCACAGATTTTTCACACATCAAATCTATAAAGATGTTTCACTGCACTCAATGTATCTTCCAACAACTTGCTGCTCTGTTTCCCAGCCATGCTGCATTCATTTTATTGCTTAAGTACGGTTCATTCTGCACTCTCTAATTTATTTCCACATTTGTCACCTCACAGCTTAGGCACCAATACCTGCAATTTAGCCGAATAGTCCCTTAATTTTTGTTACGTGAATGTCGGTCACATGAGTCACTCGTGGTTCTCGGTTGCACTGAGGAGCACTGAATTTTTAGCTGTTTTTTAAACAGGATTTGGTGTCATTTTTTAGATAAAACATATAGAATGAAGTAATTTGCATGAAATAACACATTTTCAAGCTAGATTTGGTTTATATGAACCATCTGACAGTTGGAAATCCAATCATTCTTTGTGTTTTTACAGTTTCTGCCTCTGATAAATTGTGTAATTTTGATGTTTCATTAAAAAATAAAATGCCTCTCACACTTGTCAATGGGTTGTGCGGTTCAGAAAGTCAACATATGATGGAAATCCTTAGTTTTCCTTTAAAACAAACATCGGCAGCAGGTGAAGGTAACTGAACAGCAGGTGTGCTAGTTAATGGAATCAATTAAGCTAATGTCACAGGAGACATGTCAATACACTGCACAGTCAGATTCATACAAACAACTTAAAAGCTTTTGGAGTGGCATTTTTTTCCCTTTTGTTTTTGTGCTGCTTCAAACTTTCTTCAACGCCTGATAATTGATTTTGCACAAGTTGATCATTTGAACGACCTAAATCCAGTTATACATACATCACATGCATTCTTTAAGGAAAAGGAAAGGAGTGGCGAGACATTGGATTAATTGAACATTTATTGATATAAAACCATGTGAGAAGTTTAGAGCGGGGGGGAAAATCTTATTTAATGGAGTTGTTAATAATTCAGACATCTGAAAGTAAGTGTGGCTGCTTTTTCAAAGCTGCATGAAGACTGAAAATCTGAATCTGTGCTGTATTTTAAAAGCTTATTACATTCCCCACTGTGTGAAATCTTAATTTTAAATGTAACTTAAGAGTTCACACAAAAGCAGTGGATTAGAAAGTGAAGAATTTCTGTCTCAAATGTAGTGAAGTTGAAGTATAAAGTAGCAGAAAGTGGAAATGCTCAAGTACCTCAAAATTATTTTTCAGTAGAGTTTTTGAGTAAATGTTCTTAACAACTTCCCAACACCACCGTCTTTTGTGTGCTGTTATGTTTATGAAAGTCAGACTTAAATTCAGCTCTTTATATTTTCACAGGATTCATTATTATTCATATACGATCACGTGTCTAATTAACTTCTAAATTCAAAAACCTGCCAGTGGTTTTGAAGGGTATGTCATCTAAAAGGAAATAAGTAACGAAAACAAAACAGAAACATCTTTGGATTTTCATCCTTCCAATGCTCCTTGAACTGCTCATCTGTGACATACTGTTCCGTCAGAAAAATTAACTAAATCTAAGCTCAAAATTGTGATATTTCATCAAAATTACATTACTCTGCATGTGTTATTTAGAAACTAGCTTGTTAATATACACCAGTTCTGTAAAAAACAAAAGATTCTGTGCATGACGGCACAACCAAGGACTTCAGCTGAACTGCAGGCAGTGTAAATGCAGACAGGTACAGATGGTCCTCGGTTTATGACGTCCTCAATTTATGGTGTTTTGTTGTTACATTGGAACTGGCTATGTGGAACTAGCTGGTGAGTGGTGCTATAAGAGGAAGGCTTTGTTTTCATTCGTCGGTTGTACATCACATTGGATTGTGTTTGATTGTCCTAAATTATGATTTTACCACTGTGGTATACACACAGCACAGTGGGATTTACGTTGCACCGTAGGAACGGAATTCTGATGTATAGAGACAAATTAGAGCGATTGAAAGCAAAATAAGCCATACTTGAACAATAAAATAAATGCAGTATTGTTCAGAAATGGTATACAGTGGAAAAAATTGTTCAAGATACATTCAGCAGGGTGAAACATCTTCATAGAATTTATGTGCAGAGTACTGTGAAAACGTCAAATTTGTAGAGGTTGTAAAAATGTAAAGTTTGAAAAGCAGTGAAACAAATTAAAATTCTATGTAGTAAAATATCTACAGAATGTAGAGACAACATTTTTTTAATTGGTTGTATGACTAATAGCACTATCACTTTATTCAACTGCATAAAAGAGATTTTTATTAATCCCTTAACTTCTGTAAATGGTTGTATTGTTTCTTCAGAGGTGTAGGACTTTATGTTGCAGTGAAAAATGAGCCCATAAGGAGTAAAAATTAGCCAGAAAGTACTTGGGGCTCAGAGAGTTTAACACTTTGAAATGTAAAATTCAAATAAAACGGCCCAAGTTGACACTAAGACGGTATTTTCTGTCATGGTTTATATGGTGAAGTTGCTTATATATGTGGAAAACACATTCACAGAAATCTTGTGTACAAACATGCATTCATTTAAATGATGTTCGCTCAAGTCAAAAATAATTTCTACGTAAAGTTATCATTACAAAGTTAAAAGCAGCGCTTGTCTTCAATCAGATTAGTATGAGGTCATGCCACGAGTCCACGCCGTGTGTCAGCGATCCATAGGACTGCTCAGCAACATGTCCCAACATGTTCTTTCTGCAGCTGTCAAACTGTACCACAAACCAACTACATCCAATTACCAGAGAAACGCCTCCCGTCCTCGTCTCCTCAGGCTTTCATCCCCAAATCTCAAACGCTGGCACCTCTCCAGCTACTTTCATTTATCCAACAAAATCAATTCCTTCCTTTCATCTTCTTTTATATACTGCACTCCACGCATACATGCAAGCACACTTTCTCCTCCGCTACTTGAGCTCTAAAAATATCTACTCCCTCAATGAAAACAATGACTAAGTGATAATAATCAACCCCCTTTTCCAGTGTTTGCAAGGTTGATGAGAAACCTCCCTATTCTGTGAGGCTGAAGTAAACACAACACTGTCAATGCTTGATTGTAATCTGAGCCAATGAGGTCAGAGGGATGGAACAGTTGGCCAATAAGTAATTAGAAAAAGTTCAGGGTCAAGGTTTTTTTGTGCAGCCAATCCAGAGCTGTCTGATTGTACTGTGCAGACTGTCCAGCGTGTAGCAAATGTTGAATAAAAGAACTTAGCGACGCAGGATGTTTTTCGTCCAAAGCGCCGGTCCCATCCGACTGCTAAGTGGCTGAAGTTCTGGCTTCAGCCCAGGGAGTCGCCATTATTGCTGGACGTTGGCGTAATGAAGTGCTCGGTATGTCGAGTGACCTTGGGAATCCTCATTTCACCCCATTTCGCTGATTACTCCCAACATAGACTCTGCTGTCCTGTTGTTCTACTGTTCCTTCGTCAATAAATTCTGACGTCCACCCGCCCACTGTAACATCTTTAAATTGAGTCCAGGACAGAGGCGGAGCCAAAAGGTGGCCACGGCAACTATCGACTAAAGTCTGGACGCCCCACAAAACCAATACTGAACCCCATGAGAGGCACATACTCATAAAACTGGAGCTACATCCAGGAACTACTGTTTTCCAGCAGACATCTTTTGTGGAACCAGTTCACTACGATCATAGTTCCTCTACAGATGCACTTTAACAATGACAAGGACTTCAGTGACGCTTAATGACACAACCGACCCCCCATTCAACCACAAACAACCACGTAGTTTGCACCAATCACAAAATGTTCACACTGATACAGTATTCCAATGCATCTGTTTTGTTTTTTATGTAAATACAGAATCTGCACATTTGTATTAGTTAAAATAAGAAAGATTTGTCTGTAGAATTAGTTACAGATCTTGTACAGACTCCTAAAAAAACTTTAAGTGCACTACAGTTTTCAAATCACTCTTGTGTACATGCTAACTGAGTAGCTCTGCAGTGCACCAAGAAAAAAATAATAATTTATGCATCGAAACTGTTCCTTGGTCAAAAAACTTTTGCAAAACTGTGCTTGAAATGTAGTGTTAGAAGGTAGGGTGTACAGTGGGCCCACAAGCTACAAAAGACAGAGAAAACCTTTATTCTCTACATACACAACAGAAAATGTATTGTGGACTAGCTGTAGTATATGTTTGTTCCTTCAGGGGGAGCCTCTAAATGTTTAATAAGAGTAGCGACCAGAGGAGGTGGTCACTCAGACTACGGGGGGTTCATGCATTGTGGGAGCACAGCTAGCAACCGGCACCATGACAAAAACTTCTGTGACACGTAATGACCTTCATCCAGAGCTTTTATGTTTAAAACAAGCAGGGATTCACTAAGAAGCAATTTTTATTTCTCAGTGGAACATGTAAGAGCTGCCTCAAGCCTTTAGAACGGACATAATACCTTGTTCAATGGCTAAACTGGAATATCATCAAAGGAAAAATGTCCACTGTGCTCAATTTGTTATCAAATACTTTATGATTGTATGATAATGCTGCCATTACTAATTAGGAAAATCATTCAAAATTTGCATCCTTAACATCCTGCCATAAATTTTGCTCTGCCTTTATAACACTTGTGGGATTGTGGATGTACACAAAAGATTACAATCAGGTTAAAGCCAATACTTATCAATTAAAAAATATCTTGATTGACCCTGATCCCAATCTTTGAGACATCAAGAATCAAAAAAGCATAACTTCAGCAACTGTTGCAGGTTCTGAATCACTTGACAGTTACGACATTGCAGTTTTGCTGCCATAAACAAATGTTCTTGACCAAAGACAAAGGACTATTTGGCCAACAATGATTGGCAGAAGAAAAAGTTTGTCCACTCCAATGTGAGTAATGATCTCAGTCTGGCCAGCCCTGCAAAAACTGCCACTTTTTAAGGTTCGAACTTATCAAACAAATGTGCATCAGTCCATTACAATACTGGTTATGTGATGGTGATATCATTCACGTTACTCACCAGGCAGTCTGTTCATGTTGACTCCCTGTGCAGACAGGCCGATGCCCATGTACCTGCACACAACAAGAGAAGGAAAATGTGGTTGATTTTACAGGCAGCCCATCAAAACATTCAGATCAGCTTCTTCTGACTGTGTTTCATTAGATTTGCTTTGAAAAACATTCAGGTAAAGCTCATATTTTGATGAGTGTCAAGCAGAGGTAACTTTGATTATACTGTCTTTGATATTCTTTCTTATCTCCACTGTGTGGGCTCGTCAACTGCCTCAGAGGAAGACTTCAAAAGTGGGCAAAAGTACGTCAGCTCTGGGGTCAGTGGTGACATCTTAAGTCCTTCACACGAGGATAAACTGTTGGCCTGCATCATTTTCGTGTCAGGAAGCTTACGAAAGACCGGCCCAAAAAAATAAACCTTTTTTGCTCAGTTGAACAAGTCATCAATATTGTCAGCTGAATGCGTCTGGCTGAGCTCGCTCTGGCACATGCTGAGGTCATCAGATTAATCCCAGCAATAAATATCTGGTCTGAGCCGCCTCATGTTTGGCCTCATTCATAAGTTTCCTGCTTCTCGCTCAATGACATCAGCGGGACGGGAAGATGTTTGGAGGAAGTTGCACAAAAACAATGATGCAGAGGAACAGTAAGAAGGCAACATCATGTTTCTGGCAGTTTTATTATGCAGTATTAAACCAAGGACTGAGAGGTCGTAGTAGAGGTTAAATGATGTGATTGACACTGTTCCAAAGTTTGGGGTCACCCAGACAATTTCATGTTATCATGAAAACTCACACTTTTCATGTGCTAACATAACTGCACAAAGGTTTTCCAATCCTCAATGAGCCTTTCAACACCATTAGCTAACACAATGTAGCATTAGAACACAGGAGTGATGGTTGCTGGAAATGTTCTTCTGTACCCCTATGGAGATATTCCATTAAAATCAGCTGCTCCCAGCCATTTAACACATTAACAATGTCTAGAATGGATTTCTGATTCATTCAATGTCATCTTCACTGAAAAAAATGCTTTTCTTTCAAAAATAAGGACATTTCGAAGTGTAGATGGGCAGATACAACTATTGATTATTACCATTCAAGGAAAACAAAAGCAGGCATTTGAAATAATTATATATTTGCAGCAAAAGTTAAAATCTTGGTGTCAAAATTATGCCAAACACAAACTCCAACACAATATTTGCTGTTATGTTTAAATACAAGACCTTTTCAACATTTATCCTTTAGTGATGATTAGCTCTTAATAGTGACGTCAGAACTACAATCATTCATGATTTTTTCAACAACCATCTTAAAGTTTCATTTTTCACAGTTTTTGTCTTTGACAAATGGAATATTTTTGGTGATTTTTAAAAGTAATAAATGCCTCTTACAACTATCGATGGGTTTGGGGGTGCAGAAGGTTAATATATGGTGGCAATCCTTTCTTTTGATTTTACTGGCAAAAGCTAATTTACAAGAAGAATAAAGAGAAACAAAGAAATTGGACTGAATTTCGGGAGGTCCAAATCCACATTAGAAATGGTTCAGAATACATGAAAATTAGCGTTTTGTTTTGAAAATCTTCTTGTATAATAACATTTTTTTAAAAGTAGATCCAGTATTTTTTGACTTTGACCCAACACAGTATTTCTCTTCCTCTGCTGCTTCAATTTTGACAAATGCATTACTGAATGTAGCATTTCCACTCTTTCAGGATTTAAAAAAAAAACCAAACAAACATCAGAAGCAAGTGAAAGTGACTGAACAGTAGGTGTGCTGGTTAATGGCATCAATTAAGCTAATGTCACAGGCAACTTGTCAATACACTGCACACTCCGATTCATACAAACAACTTAAAAGCTTGTAGAATGCTGCTCAGACAAGGATTATATCTGCTCAAAGTGCCAGTGCTTTTTGTATACTGTCCAAAAAGAAATGACTTTATATGTGTTGTCTCGGGGGCTGCACAGTGGGTGGGGTAGTGGTTAGCACTTTTGCCTTGCAGCAAGAAGATCCCCGGTTCAAATCCCGGAGTGGGCCTGGGATCTTTCTGCACGTGATGTGAGTGTGAGTGTGATTGTCTGTATATGTAGCCCTATGACAGACTGGTGACCTGTCCAGGGTGTCCCCTGCCTTCACACGAGTCAGCTGGGATAGGCTCCAGCCCCCCCACGACCCTAGTGAGGATAAAGCGGTGTATCGAGAATGGATGGATGGATGTATGTGCTGTCTCTACATATCTTTCAGGTGTGAAGTTTGGCTTTTCTGCAGTAGTAGATAAAAGATGTGTAACCAATAAGACAGCACTAAGGGCAGGAAATTGCTTGAAACTACAGATACAAAGAGATGGCTGCTGTAGAGTCAAAGTACGTCTTTCTGAAATGAATGAATTTTAATGAAAAATCAGTACTTCTGATTGGAAAAATGTAGAATATAATCTATAATCGCTTCTCTATACTTCATTGTGGAAGCAGCTGTGGACACCACGGACGCAGAGTTGTTTTTATAGTACGTGGGTCCTTGATTTACGTCAAGAGTTCCGCTCCTATCGCCCGACGTAAGCTGGAATTCTAGTGAAAACGTAAACAAAGCCGTTTGGTGCATCACAACATCGATCAGCTCTTCGGAAAGCCATGAACACCAATGACTTTCATGCATGTATGAGTCATTTTGCACAAAGATAACAGAATATGTTGCACTGTTTTTACAACTTGATCTACCTGATCATGCTTGGGAGCCATAATGAAGGGAAAAAAGTTAGCAAATGTAGCGCAATCCAAGGTGGCGTACCACCAGAGAATGTAAATGAAGCTGTGTTATAGCACCGCATGACGACGTGTTCATCCGCTCCGCTCGCCAACTAGTTCCATGTAACCAGTTCCAACATAGCGAAGACATGCTGTAGGTCGAGGACATCGTAAACCGAGGACCCCTTGTACTGTTCTAGTCTGGTAAGAAAAATCCTCTTCTCGTTATAAGTAGCAGTACATCTAGAAGTATTCCACACACATACTATTGCTGAGCATAAGCACTACTGGCCTTGTAGTGTATTTGCTACACCAATTCTGTACTGACGCTAGGGCTGCACAATTAATCGAATTTTGATCGTGATCACGATTTTGGCTGCCACAATTAAATTAACCTGATCATTGGCGATATCTACATTTAAAATGCGGGCTCTGGTGCATATCTTATCAAGCGCCTTGTCAACCAGTCGTCAGCCAACCACCAGGAGGCGAACACATGGTTAAGGCTTCATTAAGCTGCCTAAATAACAAGCGAGTGCACCCTGCAGCGGCAACCTCAAATCACTCAGTGGACTGGGCTGATGAGAGAGAGTCATGTCAAGAGAAGAAAGTACAGCAGCAATTGGAGATGAGGAGCATCATGGTGAGGAGCTAGTGCCTCCAAACGGATCAGCATCCATCGTCTGGACTTGTCGGATTCAGGGCAAGTGACGTTAAACAAGAACAAGTCACATGTAAAGAGTGTAGCAGAGTTGTGTCTGCCCCGCACAGTAACACAACTAATCTGTTTAACCATCTGAAAAAACATCACAAACGCAAATACGAGGAATGCATGAAGGCTAAAGCTAACACTGATTCACAAAATCCCCGGCCGTGTCCAGCGGCAACCCAGACAACCATTACAGTGACCCTGCATCGGGCAACACCGTATCCAGGTACCTCCCAAAGACACACAGAGATAACGGCCGCAATATCGTTTTATTTGGCCAAAGACATGTGTCCAATAAATACAGTGAGCAACGAGGGCTTCAAAAAAATAGTGAAAACACAGGACAATAAATATGTGATCCCCTCGCGCAATTATTTCTCCAAAGTGCAATTGTTTCCATTGAGTTGCACTTTGTGATTGCACTCTGAATAGCACTTTTTTTCAGTTAGCACTTGGTAAATTTTAAATTCTTGGGCAAATTTTATTTTACTATTATTTATCATTTATTCTTATTTAAAGTTTAATTTTGTAATGAAAACGCTTCATATATTGTTTGCTTAAAAGTAGTGCAATAAAAATACAGATATTTTCTGTAACATGATGAACAACCGTGACTAATAATTGTGATTACAATATTAATCAAAATAATCGTGATTATCATTTTGGCCATAATCGTGCAGCCCTAACTGACGCCCACAGACTTGAGATCAGTTTTATTAATGAAATGAGGCTTTTTGTTGCAAACCATATCACAATATGTGTATGCGAATCTGTTCTTGAAGGAAATCTTTGGAAGATCTCGTATGTCTGTTTTGTTTTCGACTTTCCAGAGTACATGAACTTTTAAGGGTTTGCTACACCTGTTGAGGCCCTTCCTTCACTTGTAATTTATATTCAAATAGACAGAATAAAATTTACATCACACTGACCCTTGTGTACTGGAAAAACAATGTTGTGTTGTTGTACTTATCACCAAAGGTATTGGAGCTCATCATGATGGAGACACGAGTGTCAGCATCAGTTCGACTACAATCGATAGCTGTTGAAAGGGCTGACCAAAGAACAAAAATGTCTCTTAAAATCACTAGGTTTCATTGTCTGGAGTGCACAAATGCATATATAAAACTTTGGCAATGTATCAAACAGTCACAGAAATATTCCAGCCTCTACCAAAGTTATGGACAAACCGAATGACAGATTGACACTCCCATCTAAAGCTAGACAAGAGAAAGCAACCTGAAAGGCAAAAAGACCTCTAAAAGACTGCTTCACAATCATTGTTTCTTTGAAATCAAACCAATGAAATTTTCTGCTCTCCTAAATTTAGAGACATACTGGAAGCTCCGTGCTAAATGTCTGACTGTTCAACCTAACATTCACTCAAAGCTCCTACCACTGTGACCAATATGCACAAAGTGAAAACTCACACACTTTCAGAAGCACATTTTTTTCCCATTGACAGTTCAACAAGAACAGTATTTTGAATTGAGCTACTAAACATGAAGAAAGCATATGCATTAAATAATGATTTTTCACTTAAATTTTCATGTTTAGCTCAAATTATACTCATTTTCCCAAAACTTTTGTATATGCAGAACATGCTTGGTGTTTATTTTGGTCTACTTTTCACAAAAATAGCCCCAATATTCTTATATAATGTGTTTTCCTATCTATTCAATACACAGATTGTTTTTTAGTAAAGTGTGTCGAGCATACATTTACCATCACCATGTCTACACACCCACAAAAAAATCCTATATTTATGATATAAAACAAACACAGTGAGCATACAGAAGGTTGAAAATGGTGTTCGGAAGGAAAACATTACCATAAGGGATTATCTACTGGGAATTGGTGCTAGCGTTAGCATGCTAAATCAACTAGTTTGTACTACATCGACATCATGAAATTAACTTTACAGTTAACTTGAAATCAAAGGACAGACTCAAACCATCAGGGTTTTTGCAACATAAAAGGAATGTTTAGTGACACCCAAAGAGTTTTTTAACAAGCACCAATGGAAAATCTATAGCATCAAAATGACAAGAATAGGAATTACTTTTCTGATTTTGTCCATTTTGTCAATTGGGGTTCTATTTACTCAAGAGTTACAGACATTTTGTTCATCAAATGTTCAGAAATAAGAGAAAAACGCTCTGATTTCTGTCAAATAAACCATATGTGGAGTGATCAGGCTTACTGCCACGTGTCGTCACCATCCCGAATGAAATTTTGATCCAGGACATCCCTGCTGATAACTCAAATCATCAGATTGTAGTCTGTAGCTCTCTGAATTCCAAAATATGCACATTCACATTTCATCTAGACTGGAAGGCTTTCCCTCCCTGCTGTTTGAGCGACTGTGAGGCTTTAGCGCTTGGAATGGTTTTGTTTGGTTTCTGGGAGTCACTATCACATTCGCGTTTATTTTAGTTTTCGTTTTACAGCCCAGATTCAGCGCTGTAACTTGTATATACAGTACACGCACAGCACATGTTATTACAGTGGAATGTCATGGCACGACTCATGCAGTAACTCCTGACCCACGGCCTCCGACAGCCCTGCAAGAATGAAAGGAATGAATGGTATAGCTCTTGCGATAAACTGCATTTAATGTCATGTTGCAACTTTAACACGGTCTAGGCATGTTGTTGCTGCTGTCTGGCGTTTCTCAGCCGTTCAAGAAGTCGAGCAGCTCGGCTCATCTGGGTGATAGCAGCTGAACACATCACTAATGTCTTTTAAACGCCACACTTTTGTTCACCGAGCTGCTCAACTGGAACCAGGGGAGCGTTAGCAGTAATATTATGAAACCTGAGAATGCAATTGGTGAGACAGAGGAAAGTTTCAGCAGTGATCAGGTCGAAACGATTGTGGAGTCACGACAACTGATCCACAACCGCATCAATCTCAGGAGATGCTTTAGCTAGCGGGCTGAAATGTGTCTTACTTATGCTGTAATTCAAAAATTAAGACCTGTAGTCGTTCATTTCTCCATAGACTTTGACTTTTCTCATGTACAGGTTGATTCGTCTGGACAGCAGTGTGCAATAGGAGCTATTCTGGCTGCCATCTTGAGCAAAACAGTACCTGGATTGGTTTAATTTTGAAGAGGACACCGCATAAACTAAATATTTATGCATCTCCCTCTAGTCAACATATCAGTACAAGATAAATCAGTGACAGCTGTGAATAAGCAAGCCTACTGCACCACTACCTGCAGAGTTAAGCTGCTAAAATCTGCCAACAAATACAGTTTTTTCTGATCACTTTCCAGCGCTACAATGAGCCTGCGTTACTTTATTCGACATAAATCTATGCATTTTCCTGGTATTTCTGACAATTTAATGAACTGAAGTGTGCACTGTTCTCGATTAAATGAGACCTCAATTTACTAAACTGGTAATAAAATGTGAACTTCTTGTTTTATTCTCAGTACTTCCTTAAAAAATATACTTCTTTCCTTACTACATTAAGGAAATGTGTCAAGCTGATCCAGGTGTGTGTCATTTCTTTGCATTTATCTGTTATTTCTGACAAAATATGCATTATTCTCGATTAAATGAAACTCCGGTTAACTAAAGTGGTTAAAAAATATCGATTTTCTCTTTTAATTTGCAATATTTCCTTATAAAATGTTCTTGTTTCTTTATTACATTCAGAAAATTTGTGTAACTGACCCAGGTGTGTGTCATTTCTTTACATTTTGTGTTATTTCTAAAAGTGTGCATTATTCTTGATTAAATGAAACCCCAATTAACTAAACTGGTTAAAGAACTTTGCACTTCTTGTTATATTCTCAGTACTTCCTTCAAAAATATACTTCTTTCCTTACTACATTAAGGACATGTGTGAAATTGACCCAGGTGTGTGTCAGTTCTTTACCTTTTACTGATATTTATGAGTATGTAATGAACAAATGTGTGCACTGTTCTTGAATAAAATGAAACCCCAATTAACTAAACTGGTTAGAAGATACAGATTTTCTGTTTTTATTCTCAATACTTCCTTAAAGAACATTCCTATTTCCTTATTAAATTAAGGAAATGCGTCAAGCTGACCCAGGTGTGCATTATTTCTTTACATATTGTTATTTCTGACCATTTAATGAACAAAAGTGTGTGTTATTCTCAATTTAATGGCACCACAATTAACTAAACTGGTTAAAAAATATAGATTTTCTCTTTTAATTCTCAATCCTTCCTTAAAAAAAATCATCTTTCCTTCTTATATTAAGAAAATGCGTGAAGCTGTCCCAGGTGTGTGTCATTTCTTTGCATTTTCCTGTTATTTAGGACAATTTATGAACCAAAGTGTGCATTATTCATGATTAAATGAAACCCCATTAACTAAATTGGTGAAAAAAATGATGATTTTCTCTTTTAATTTGTGATGCTTCTTTAAAAAAATGTTCTTTCTTTATGACAGTAAGGAAATGTGTCAAGTTGACTGAGGTGTGTGTGTCTTTTTTTTTTTCATTTTTGTTATTTCTGGCCATGTAATGAACAAAAATATACATTATTCTAGATTGTATGAAACCCCAATCAAATAAAATGGTTAAAAAAATGAGTTTCTCTTTTAATTCTCAATACTTCCTTAAAAAAATGTTTTTACTTTTTTATTACATTGACGAAATGTGTCAAGCTGACCCAGGTGTGTATCATTTCTTTGCACTTTCCTGTTATTTCTGACCATTTCACGAACAAAAATGTGCATTATTCTCAATTAAACTGATCAAAAAAAATGTTGAATTTCTCTTGTAATTCTCAATAATTCCTTAAAAAATACTTTTCTTTCTTATTACATTAAGGAGATTTGCCACGCTGACCCAGGTGTGTGTTATCCACTAAATAATCAAGTCCCATAGCGGCCGATGAGGAGCCAGATGTAATAACTGGGTCAAATGTCACATTAAGATAATTCTGGTGCAGCTCAGAGGAAGCGTTTGATTTTTCAGCTACGTCGAGTCTCAACAGTCAGGCTTTGCCCCCCGGATCTGATGAGGCAGGAATTATTGCTAAAGCTGCCATTTTTGGGTGGTAGCATCCCTTATTTTCACCGACACAGCAGACGAACAAAAGTTTAAATGTCTGCTACTAATGATGCAGCTCTCTGTTTCTTGGCTCTGAAACATTTGTAGTAAGACATATTCGAAGGCACTGCTGTGTTTGGCAACAAACTCGCACCGGTGACATGAAGATTGCAGTTTTATTGCGGACTCAGGATGAGGAAAATATTGCTGAAGCAAGTTAACAAATGCGCAAACCACTGCAGTGACCCAGGAAGGTCTGACCTCACCTGAATCACAAGAAACAAAGAGGAGCAAAGACAGAGCGCTCACACCAAGACACATTACGGTGGAAAATACAACCGCAGAACAGCAGAATTATTGCTGACAATGACACAAGTTAAAGTAGGCCATCCAGATTAATCACTACAATGATGTAATGCCTGCTACATTTAATTACAAATCTATCAATAATCATATAACTTTGATGTGTGATGTTAACTGATGGATGTAACACTACACTGTTGAACATTGAAGCCATTTGCTGTCAACATATCAACATAATAATCAAGGTGATTTGGAAAACATGATAACTTTTAGCATGCAATGTTTTAGCCTGTCCAAACGATGACATACAGCATGAGTTTAAGGAATGATAAAACTTGGCATGTCTCAGGTGTTTATCAAATTTTGTTTATGCATTTGTATGTTAAATGTGATCCTAATATTTAGATAAGGGACATTTTTTTATTCTTGCTATCACTTAGCATGTTAAATATCGCCCCAATATTGAGCTTAGTGACATTTTTCATTATCATTAACATTTAGCATGTTAAATAGCATCTTAATAGTTAGCTTGGTGACATCTTTTATTCTTGCTAACATTTAGCATGCTAAATATCATCCTAATATTTGGCTTGATGACATTTTTTTTATTCTAGCTCACATTTAGTATGTAAAATACCATCTTAAAATTTAACTTTGTGACATTTTGCCTTTACCGTGAGAAAATAATGTTTACCTCTGCAACATGTTCCATTCTCGCTAACATTTTGCATTTGAGGTTGACATCCAAATGCTGAGCATTTACATAATTTTTGATTCTCGTTTACATTTAGCTTGGCAACTTTTATCATACAATGTGTAGCCTGTCCATACGATGATATATAGCAGAGTCTAAGGAATGATAACATTCGGCATGTCAAATGTTTGGCAAATTAGCTTTTTTTTTTTATTTAGCATTTTAACTTCACGTCCATTAAACATGTTAGCATTAAAACATTTACCACATCAACATTTTTTATTCTTGCTAAAACTGAGCATGTTCAATATCATCCCAGTGTTGAGCATTTTAACATTTTTTAGTCTTGCTAACATTTATCATTTTAAGATATGATTATTTTTCATTGTCACTAACAATAACATGTTAAGCACCATCCTAATGTTTTCCATGTTGACATTGTGCATTCTTGCTGACATTCTAGCCAGTTAAATGCTTCCTCGTGTTTAGCTTGTTGACATTTCGTCTTCACAAACATTCACCTTGTCAACCTCATGTTTAACTTTGTGACATTTTTAATTAGCTAACATTTAGCATGTTAATGTCCAAATGCTAAGAGTCCTGACATTTCTCATTCTTGCTAACATTTATAACTTTAAGATATGGCTCAAATGCTTAGCGTGTAAACTATTTTTCATCCTCACTGACAATAACATGTCAAGCAACATTCTAATATTTTTTCTATGTTGACATTTTTCATTCTTGCTAACATTTTAGCATGTAACATCCTAATGTTTAGCTTCTTGACATTTTCACATTCACAAACGCTTACCATGTCAACCTCATGTTTAACTTTGTGACATTTTTAATTGGCTAACATTCAGCATGTTAACATCCAAATGCTAAGTGACCTGACATTTTTCATTCTTGCAAACATTCAGCATGTAAACACCATCCTACTGTTTATCTTGGTGGCATTTTTTATTTGTGCTGACATTTAGCATGTTAAGCTAATGTTGCACTTTGTGACACTGTTCATTCTAACATTTAGAACGTTAAGCTAACATCCAACTGCATCCAACGACTGTGTTGACAGTTTTCATTCTTTCTAACATGTAGCATGCTAGGTTTCGATGGTAGCCTAGCATCTTGACATCTTTCATACCAAAGGTTTAATTTCATGATAGTTTTTATTCTTGCTAAAAATTAGCATGGTATGTTACGAATCATAAAGCTTAGCATTCTAACATCTTTATTTTAGCGACTTAGTACATTGAGTCACAATCTTAAAATTTAGCTTCTTGACAATTTTTCTAATAGCTAACATTTAGCAAGTTAAGTTAGTTCCAAATGTTTAGAATGTTGACATTTTTCCGGCTGCACAGTGGAGTAGTGGTTAGCACTTTCGCCTTGCAGCAAGAAGGTCCCGGTTCAAATCACGGGGTAGGCCTGGGATTTTTCTGCATGGAGTTTGCATGTTCTCCCTGTGCATGCATGGGTTTTCTCCGGGTACTCCGGCTTCCTCCCACAGTCCAAAAATATGCTGAGGTTAATTGGTTACTCTAAATTGCCCGTAGGTGTGAATGTGAGTGTGATTGTTTGTCTGTATATGTAGCCCTGCGACAGACTGGCGACCTGTCCAGGGTGTCCTCTGCCTTCGCCTGAGTCAGCTGGGATAGGCTCCAGCACCACCCGCGACCCGAGTGAGGATAAAGTGGTGTATAGAGAATGGATGGACATTTTTCCTTCCCATTAACATATAGTATGTTAAGTTACCATCTTTATGCGTGAATGTGCTCCATTTTGCATCTTAGCTAACACAGTATTTACATTGAACCCAATATTGCAGCTCAAAGGTGCAATTCATATATTAATCTCGAAGCACAGCTGCGGTAGAAATAATTCAGGGATTCTGAATAGAAATCTTGAATTGATGAAAAGAAGCAAAGCGCTCATTAGCAAATATTAATATGGAAAACCATTGCCATTTCTACAGCCACCTTGCTAAATCTTTAGTTGTAGCACTAAAACGTATTAAACTTTACATAAATTATTGCTGATTTTAACGACTAGTTTTATGTCTAACAATAAACGTAGAAGTGTCCTCTTGGGAAGCAGGAGTCAGACTAGAAGTTGGTATGTAGGAGCTGTTGCATTACACTAGTTCTTGGCAGAACTGTCAGTTTGCACATTTAGCTCATAACTGCCCCAGAAATCAGCGTGTGGATGAGTTAAAATCCGCTGGACGAGAACTTTGCTCTCATGAGACTGGCTCCTTTGAAAATATTGTCAGAAAACAGCCAAAGCAGTGCAGTGATCCGCGGACCCAGCGTGAATCTGAGACTTCACAGTGTACATACATACAATAAAAGGAAAATACTGCAAGTTAATGCAGTTGTGTTTTTGTTTGGGCGCATTGAAAATGCTATGAGTAGCCCGGGGATAGAAAAAATTTCCATGGCAACACAAGACATGAGCACAAAAGCTTTGACGGAGTTGTATCTGCTTACCCGTCTCGACCTTTGCTGACAATCTTGACTTCAAAGTAGTAAATCCCACAGGCAGCAGGGATTGGGTGTGTGGCTCGCACTGATGCTGCGTCCTTGTGATTCTTTCCATGTCCTGCAAAAAAAAAGACAAAGTGTTCATGAACAATATGGTAACATAATGCTAGCTGTCCTCTAAGACCTCATTTGATATTTAAAATGATGATTTGTGCTTCTTAACTGATTTTCTACCAAAGTTGAGAGAAGCTGTTTAACCCTGAGAGTCTGAGTTGTCTAAATGTATGACAACACCAACTGGGTGTTTAGCATCTTCAGCTCGGTGGTGTGAATGAGCCTGACAGCAATGCAGCGAGTTTCTATGCTGCTTTTAACTTTCTGCTCTCTGAAAAAAGAAAAAACCCTCACATGTAGAAGTAGAAAATTGAAACATTCAGGGAGTACCAACTTCTATCATAATTTCCAAACAGTACAAATAAGTTCATGAGAAATCTAGACTTTTAAAACACATTTGAGTCAATAAAATTATGCATAAAACTGACATTATGTTGTCATTTTTGTAATTTAAATAGAAAAACAGATACAGGTTGGTGACATTTTTGATTTGGCATGTTAAATATCATCCTAGTATTTGGCTTGATGACATTTTTTTATTCTCGCTAACATTTAGTATGTTAAATACCATCTTAATATTTAGCTTGGTGACATTTTGCATTTAGCATGTGAACCTAATGTTTACCCCTAATGTTTACATGTTCCATTCTCACTAACATTTTGCATCTTAAGTGGACATCGAAATGCTTAGCATGTACATAACTTTTGACTCTTGCTAACATTTAGCTTGATAATTTTTAGCATACAACGTTTAGCCTGTCCAAAAGATGATGTCTAAGGAATGACAACACTTGGCAAATGCTTAGCCAATTATATTCTTGCTAACATGCTCGTAGTTAGTATTGGGGCAACTGTGGCTCAGGTGGTAGAGCGGGTCGTCCAATGATCGAAGGGTAGGCGGTTCGATTCCCGCTCTCGCTTAGTCATGTGCTATAACTTTACCCGCCTTGCCTCCAGTGCGGCTACTCACCCTGGTGTGTGGATGTGTTGGTGGTGTTTGGAGGGGCCGTATGCGTGGATTGGTTCTGCCCCAGGGCAGCTGTGGCTACAAATGTAGCTTATCACCACCAGAGTGAGAATGTGTGAGTGAATGAATAATGGATCCATTGTACGCGCTTTGAGTATGCCTGAATAGAAAAGCGCTATATAAATCTAATCCATTATTATTAATATGTTAAACATCTTGCTAACTTGGGGACATTTTTATTCTCGCTAACATTTAGCATTATAAGGTAACATCCAAATGTTTAGTATGTAGACAATTTTTCATTCTTGTTACCATTTAGCATGTTAGCATTCCAATGTTTACAACATTAAAATGTAGACTTTTTAAACATATTTGAGCCAATATCATGATGGATGAAGCTGACATTATTTTGTCATAATTGCATTTTAAATGAATAAACAGATACAGGGAAATAGTAAGTACATTTATCAGTGCAACCTGTCATATTTAAACCTATGACATCTAGAATCTGCAGCAAATTTAGTCCAAGAGCTGACTGTTTGATGCAAAAAGAAATCTCCAAGAACCCAAGCGTTCCACCACAAGTTCTGTTGGTATCAAAGTGCTGAGTCTTCAGTTGAAGAGAGATTGCACAAAATGTGACCTGCATGGGAGGAGTGCCAGGTAGAAGCCTTTGCTTTCCAAAAAGAACATTAGAGAAATTGTCAATGAACATGCAGGCAAAGCTGCGGACAGATGAGTCAAAGAGAGTTGTTTGGCCGCAGTAACAGTAGACATGTTTGACGCAGAGCAAACATGCAGTTTTTCTACAGGAAAACCTCATACCAACTGTGAAGCACACTGGTGAAAATGTTTGGTTTGGGGTTTTTTGCTGCTTCAGAGACGGACTCAACTAAGAATTCTGCATCATATCAAAGGCTGCTTGAAGATTCTGTGAGCCCATCTGTCTGACAGTAGAACTGAAACAGGATAATGATCCTCCAAGCAGCAAATCCACCAAGGAATGGCTCAGAAAGGGGAAATGGAGACCCGGATTTGTCGAACCTTGGATTTGAATCCTACTGAAAGATTGTGGAAGGATTTGAAATAGGGCAGCACGTGCAAGAAAGCCTTCAAACATCTTGCAGCTGAAGGAATTTTGCCAGGAGGAGTAGTCAGAAATTTCTACTAGCTGATGTCAGACTGATGGACAGTTATGCAAAATTGTTACAAGAAGGTATTTCTGAGCTTCCAACACAAGCTTCTGATTCAGGAGTGTAGTTACTTTCACCAGAAAGGAATACTACATGCATTGATAATTCAGTTGAAAAATTCATTGAAAAGGCACATTTTCATTGTAATGTTATTCAAGTATATCACCTTTATCTGCAGTCCGTTTTTGTTCTTCTACTTCCAATGCCGATACAGATTGCCAGTTATCAGGAAAGATTGCCAACTGATATTTTGAACCATTGTAGATTCAATGTTATACATTAACAGCACATTTTTTTAATCTGTCACTGTTCTATCACTTTTATTGCCCACTATGGCCCATATCTTAAAGCATTAGTTGTTGTTTTCCAGATACCATTTCAGTGTCAACTGTGGCTGTTTCCTATTTAAGCTGCTAGCACAACCAAGCCCATTAGCTGTTAGCATAACCTCAGCCACTAGTGTCGCTAACAAGTGAAGTCAATTCAGCCCCATAGCTGATAGTCTGATGCAAAAATAAGTCTCCAAAAGCATTAATTGCTTTTGTCTTCAGACACTGTTTCAAGGTAATCCGTGGCTGCTGTCAAGTTTTTGCATGTTTTGTCTGTACAAGTTAGTTATTTTTACTTTACGAAGATATTACAGTACTCTAGATAGCGTTAGCCACAGGCTAAGAGGCACAGCAAACCTCTTAGTGACAGCCTTAGATTAGCACCATCAGCAAAACAGATTCTGAAGTCAGTTCTGCCCAAGAGCTGACAGTTAAATGCAAAAGAAGTCTCCAAGACCTCAAAAGCATTATTTATTGTTGTTTTCAGATGCTGTTTCACGGTCACCTGTTTCTTAACTTAGCTGCTAGCATAACCAAGTTCTTTGGCCATTTGTATACCTTAGTTACTGTAAAGCAGCTACTTTTCTCATTTGTGGCGAGTGCTTTGCTTCTTAGAAAGTTTTGTAGCTTGTGTCTCCACCAGTTAGTTAATCTAACCTCTTATTAGGAGGATGTTACAGGTACCCCAGATAGTGTTAGCCTTAGTATAGCTTTAGCTTAGCACCACCAGCAAAATAAGTTGCTGTTGCTTTGATCCCAACAAATGAGTTTTTCGAGCGTTTTTAGTGTAATAGGTAAACTGGGCTTACTTGTGTAAGATTGCGGTGTGCCTCGCTCTACAAATGTGCTCATCTGTCTCTGTAAACAACAGCTCTCACCATTGGTTGGCTGTTTATTAAATAGTGATGTGGGCTGGTCATTGCTTGAGAACACAGAGCAAGACAAGACAGAGAGAGTCAGGGGTATAAGAGCCAAGATAGTGCTTTTAAATGACAAGAAAATGCAGAATATCTGCTCCGATAATTAGCCAAGTGGATATTCTCTCGATCCCTTGTTTGTTTATTTAAGTACGTCAAAAATAAAAGAAATGCATTCACATGACTGACAACAAATTCCAGTTCTCGGTTTGAAAACACACGCCCGCCACACACAGTGGTTGTGGTCACTTGGCAGTCATGTGACAGGTTATGTTGATTCAATTTTTTCATTCTATATTCCCTGAAGCTGTGATGAACAACTCTTTCTTTGTCATTTTTCTTTTTCTACCCAGACAGTCGCATCTCACTCCGACTCGATGATACCGAGACCCAGAGCACAATGAAAGCTAATGATCAGTGATCCACACTTTTGTTAAGGTGACTCTGCCACAATAGGATTATAAACGGCATTGATTTTTGTGTGCGTAAAAGGAAAAAGACTCACAGCTCTGTGGCGAAGATGTAAACAACAGGGTCATGGGGTTCATGTATTGTGTCTGGACCAATTAGATTCAAGCACAACAGTCATTACTGTCTGTCATTCTATATTCAGATGGCTGCTTATGCAATCCCCCGGGTCATGAGAGAGAGAGAGAGAGAGAGAGACTACCGTGTTCAGTAGTGCGTTGTATAATGGCAATCCGGCCTCGACACTAAGCATGTGTGTGTCTTTCTGTTACATGCTATCACACGATTGACGAGTTCACCTGTCGTGATACATAACAAGCCGCTGCGAGCCATGCATTAGCGTGTGTGTACGTATGAAATGTTGATAGGCTGTAACCTTAAACGAAGCAACCGGCTGTCAGCAGACACCTTGAGGCTGTTGCTGTGTTCATTTTTTTTTTTTTTTTGGTGAGAGCAGCCTGAGCACGGTAGCCTCAGTCGCTAATATGCAGCCAGCTGGGACATATAGTAACCATCAAACACGCTGCTGAAAGAAACTGAGCTCAGTGTTCTGCTCTATAATTAAATATGGCAGACTGCAATTTAAAATATTTATGCAACATTTATGCTAGCAGTGATTTCTTACTCCGTGAACTGCAGGCCCAGATGTTATGACTGATACTAAAACGCACCATATTAGGGTCTGCATTGCATTAATGATACATGAAATATACAAAAATGGCAGCTTAAGGAACTGCGGTTTATAGTAACATCCGATTCCGCTTCTGGTGTGAAGCCTTGTTGGTGTTTACATGCCTGTACATGTGTGTGTTTGTGTGTGATTGTCTGGTCCAATGGTTGCAGCAGCATTCATTGATCTATTTTTAGTCCTCAGTGAGCCAACAGGTCTTTTTACAACTGCATAAATGGGAAGGTGAAACGGCTGCACCTACTACCATCACCCTAGATGACAGGCCTGACATTAAATCCTGTCCTCGTATTCACGTGTAGCACCAAAATGATTATTAACCCTCGTGTCGTCCTGCAGGTCAATTTGACCCTTTTCAAAGTTTGAAAATGTGGGAAAAAAATAAATTTTTATGTCCACATTTTCAACATTTTTAGGAATTTTTTGAACATTTTTTGGTGGAAAAAAAAGAAATGTTAAAAAATATATTTCTTTAAGAACATTCACAAAAAATCAACCAAAATCCAGCGATTTTTTTTGTGAATTTTCTTAAAGAAAATATTAGAAGTTTTACTAATATACATGTAATCATGTCAGATATTTTCAAGATTTTTTCAGAAGATTTTAATCATTCTTGGAAAATATTTACAAGAAATTGCTTGTCAAATTTGGGGAATTCTTTTTAAATACAATTTTTAAGAAATAATTGGAATTTTCTTCCTGAAGGTTTTGCAAATTTTCAGAAATGTGGGGATTTTTTTGCAGAATTTTTGGCTTTTTTCAGACAAGAAAACAATATTTTTTGGTGTTGGTAAATGAAAACAACAGGAGGGTTGAATATTCTTATTGTCAGGCACAAAATTAAGCGTCTAACTGCCATTAACCCCCCATTAGCTACATTTAAATTTAAAAAAAGTCAGCATGTTGTTTCGCAGAATAACGAAGACAAACGGCAACAGCAGCACATTTCAGCTGTTGTGAGACATCAGATCTGTCCAGCACAGGTCAAGGATCAAAGGTTAACGTCCTGTTCTGTTCTTCTCAAACCCACGGCGCTGCGAGGCCCTTAATTGCTTACTAGGATATCAGCAATCCCACCCCGGGGTCTATCTTTGAGCACCAGCGGGGGGAAAAGTGCAAAATCTATCGGCTCAATAACAACAAGTACAACAAAGGCCACAGCGTCCCGTCAACAGCAGCTGAAAAGCAAAGAGCGCTGCATCACCAGCATGAGGGAATTAGTTTGCGACATGAGGACATTTTGACCTCTAATACGACTTGACGGAGGCGATCAATGTCATTAAAGTTCTACAGTTTCTCTCACAGGTGAACAAATCCAGGCCAGAGCCGTCTCAAGATTGTTTTGATAGGAGCCCCTGATAAACTGGTTGAGGAGACCCAGGCTACATCCACACTGACATATTTACACCTAGCGTCCACAGATATCCAGCGCTGCAGGATCTCTAAAAGCGAGACATTTGGAAAAGCTGCAGATCCCGTTATAGCTTGAAACTGAATGGATGGGCAGAAAAATACACTTTCTGAAACAATGACTGCGTTTGTGTCCTGATTTGTAATGGAAGAAAATAAAGAGATTAGCATCGATTACCAGTTAATTCAGTTTAGATAATAGAGTAGACAACAGACTTTGTTCTTTATTCCAGCAGCTGCTGTGGAGTTAAACAAATCTGGGGTCTTTCTTTTGCCACTGATGTTTTATTTTCTATAACCAACCAACCTCTACTTTTTGTACCTTCACTTCAGAACCCAATTAAGTTCTGAAATGAATACTTGAGTAGTGAATTGATCTAATAATTGGTGATTAAAGCATCTTATATTTAATGTATGTAATATTTTTTTGGTCTTGTTTGGATGGCTGATGTCTTCTTGGGATTTTTTTTTTTAACTGTTAGGGACAAAATGTGTAACAGATTATTAGAGAAAGTAAGTAGATTAATCAAGTACAAATACTGTCCTGCTACTGTGTACTTAAATGATGCTCAACTTGACAAAGATCATCATTCTTTTAAAACACCACTTTAAAATGAAAAAATATTAATGTGGCTGTACCCACAAACACACAAAAGAGAAGACAAGAGAATGCCATGCAAAGCTACATGTTGCATGTTTGCGTACACAAATGCAGCATTGTACAGATTATGGCACACTTGCAACACCTCAACACTGCAGATGCTAACAGAGATTATGGTATTATTTAGTACAAGTTAACCCTGTAAACCTCAAAACCTGGCAGTGGGTTTGAACACCATGTTCTCGTCTGAAAAAACTGATAAAATTACACCATTTATGTCAGTCAGAAAGAATAATTCAACTTTCACACAGTCCTTGAACTACTCGTCTGTGGCCTGTTGTTCCATTAGAAAACCAAATATCAGCCAAAAACTGTGATATTTCATCAAAATAAAAAAAAATGTCAAAAAAACACTTGGGACAAATTAGATTTTGCTTAAAACAAAAAATTCAACATTCTTCCGTGTACCCATGAAGCTATGAGTGACTCAAATGCAACTCATGTTAACGTGACAAAAATTCAGGGATTGTTTTGGCTGAAATGCAGTCTGTGTTCACACAGAGCATGCATGAAAACAAATGAAGAATGTTGGAAGCAAAACATTTACTGCACGAAGAGTCACAGTTTTTTCGTAGGCGTTGTACTGTACATTAAATTCTGTGTGGAAACATGTTGGGAATGTTGATTCCAGGTTTGCATTGCAATAATTTTTTAAAAAATCTGAGCAAAAATAGGCAATCTAAGTCCACTGTCTGTCTGATACCCACTGTTGGCTTTGCAGGTCTTAATTTATCCCACCTGATCTGTGTGAAAAGATGTGATTGGCTGAAGTCTCCAATCATTAGTTAGATATTTCAAAAGGATGTACAGAAGTCTAGTTTCATCCTTAAAGATTATTATTAAATATCTTCTCAGTGTCCCATAAAAAACACGGCTAACCCACCTTTAATGCTGCATTCATGCCACCTCTTTCTGACCATCATTGCTAGCGTCAAAGCTGAGAAAATACTGTGTTTTTGGCTGAAAGAATGATGTATTTGCGTTGAAAGTGCAGGAGAATGGCCTGAAACAAATCACCCTGCTTGTATTTGGTGGAATTAATGCGTCTAAACCAAATCAAATATCAACTATCCGCTCATTTAACAGATCCATCAACTTTTGTATCTGCTTCCACTTTCTACAAACACAACATGAGATTATGTACAAATTAAAGGCCAGTGTCTGAGCACTCCCACCTCTGCAAAAAGGAGATTTTCCTGTTCTTATTGCTCTGCTGACTCTGAAAGAATGCAACATACGGTGAAGGCCACATGTCAATGCATGGCCCTGCCACTTGACAAATGTTATCTCCACAAAATATGAAGACACAAAACAAGAGAGCTGAGAGCCTTAACTGATCTCAGTATGTTCACAGTACAACAGGTTTACAGCAGATACAGGGCAGATTCAAGAGAGTATTATATAAATATGGTTTTGTGCATGTGAGACTGGTGTTTGTATCAGCAGATTTTGCTTTTAAGCTCTTAGTTTTTGATCAAATCACACAATCCTCACCAAACGTACACCTACATACTATATAGTGGACTGTACACCATTTTTCCAGTCTGAATGTAACAGATGGCACACTTACACATATAAGACTATAACAACCACATTTTAATAATATACTATACTTTACACTGTGATACCTTAATGGATGTGAAACTGATTTTTGTGTCTCATTTTAGTGATTTTGGTGTCTTATTCGTCTAATTTTGGCTCTTTTTGTCTTGTTTTGTGTCTTTAGTCAAATTTTGTATCATTTTGTCTTGCTTTTTTTGTTTAGCATCTTGCTTTTATCATTAATGTCTCATATTATTCATTATTTGTTTCGTTTTCATCATTATGTGTCTCTTTGTGTTGTCTTATTTTTGGCTTTTTATCAGTGTTATGTGCCTGGTTTGTTTTCTTTCATATCTTTAGGAAAATGTCTCCTTTCTGTTATGAGTGTTGGCTGTGTCATTTGATTTCACTTTGGAACAAAAAAAACAGATTTAGTGTTCAGACTGTGACACCTGGATGGATGTAAAACTGATCTGGCATCAGTTTTTACCAGAACTGAAATGTTTATTACTACAGAGTGGCTAAACTATAAAAAATAAATAAATAAGGCTCACGCTGTAATAAATCTACACACTCGCTCAGCTGTTTTAACTTATTCAATCTGTTGTTTTTAACTCTGTGATCACGTCTCTGTCCTTCACTCCTATTGGTTTTGCGGCACCTGTTAAAACGGCACAACTTGCAGCTTTATTTCTCGGTCGATAAAATGAAATTGGTCTGTATATATGAAAGCACTTCCACCCTAAAGTGCTTGGAAATGTGCCACCAGGCCCCGAGCAGACACGCCGCTGGTGGCAGAGTGACCATAAATGGTGCTGGGCCTCCTGGCTGGAAGCAGTTGGGGTTTGGGGGGAAAAGACGCTGCGACGTGAACACTCAACGTAAACCTGTTCAACCTCCTGAACCTCGGCTTTGTGTTAGCGAAGCCTCGAGGTATTCTCCAGCATGGCTCTGCTTAATTTCAACTTCAGGGAAATTCGTAAAAAGTTACGATGGAACTCGATCTGCGGCACGATTTTGGCAGCTGCGTAGGCTCTGAAACCAGCAGCGTTTTGGACTTCTGTGTATCATATTCTGCATAAACAGATGTAAAACGTGACTGCCTCTTAAATAAGTTCACCCTCCTCTGTTTTGTATCTAATTAAGCAAATATTAATGTGCTGCCTGCCTTAACCTTCCTGTTATCCTCATTTACAATCACCAAAAAATTTTGTTTGTTGTCTGAAAAAAACAAAAATTTTGCCAAAAAATCCCCCAAATTTCGGAAAATTTGCAAAACCTTCAGGAAGAAAATTCCAATAATTCCTTAAAAGTTTCCCTTGAAATTTTTATTTTAAAAAATTGGCAAGAAAATGCTTGTAAAATTTTCAAAAAATGAGTAAAAATCTTCCCAAAAAATCCTAAAAATATCTAATGTGATTCCATATATATATATATATCAGTAAAACTTCTAATATTTTCTTTAAGAACATTCACAAAAAAAATCTACCAAAATCTAACAAAATTTGCTGGATTTTGGTTGATTTTTTGTGAATGTTCTTAAATTTCCCAAAAACGTTTAAAATGTGGACATAAAATTTTATATTTTTTCCACATTTTCAAACTTTGAAACGGGTCAATTTGACCTGCAGGACGACACGAGGGTAAATAATCATTTTTGAATATTTAACCCTCCTGTTGTCTTCATTTACCGGCACCAAAAAATATTATTTCTCTCCAAAAAAAAAAAAAAACTCCAGAAATTCAGCAAAAAATTCACCAAATTTCTGAAAATTTGCAAAACCTTCAGGAAGAAAATTTCAAGAATTTCTTAAAAGTTTTATTTTAAAAAAAAAATCCCCCAAATTTTGCAAGAAAATTCTTGCAAATATTTTCAAAAAATAAGCAAAAATCTTCAAAAAACCCTAAAAATATCTAAAGTGATTACATATATATCAGTAAAACTTCTAATTCGCTGGATTTTGGTAGTTTTTTTTTTTTGTGAATGTTCTTAAGAAACATTTTTGTTTTTAACATTTCTTTTTTTCCCACCAAAAATGTTCAAAGATTTCCCAAAAATGTTAAAAAATGTTGACATTAGAAGTTTCACTGTGAAAATTTGTTTTTTTCCCCCTACATTTTTAAACTTAATTTTGACCCGTTGGACGACACGAGGGTTAAGAAGACAAATCAGTCACAGTCGGCCACACTGACGGTTTACATTAGACGGTTGGAAGTTTTCAGCCTCAGAACTGAATCAAAGGAAGCATCAGCAGAGGTTTAATGTGCCACAATAACAACTGGACTGTAAATCATGTGGACTGTCAATGAAAGGGGAATCATTTGGTATTTTTGGAATCAACTGAGCTCCAGTAGAGGCTGAAGTCATAAAAAGCATGTTGATATGGTTTAGAGGGAGTTACTGATATCTAAAAACAGGAGGTTACGACAACACAAGTCTGATATATCGGACTTTCTTTGCTTTAGCCGCCTTGACAAAACCTAAAACCCCTCAGAGATAACAGGTAATACAATGGTTGTTATCAACTTTCTTTGGTAACCAGTTTTTCTTTATCAGGCTCTGAGCGTGCTCAAAAAAAGGGAAAATTTAACCTGTCATATGCACAAAATGGACCCATTACATTCCGCCTACTTTACCCAAGAGGAACATCCATCCATCCACTCTCTATACACCGCTTTATCCTCACTAGGGTCATGGGGGTGCTGGAGTCTATCTCAGCTGACTTGGGCGAAGGCAGGGGACACCCTGGACAGGTCACCAGTCTGTCACAGGGCTACATATACAGACAAACAATCACACCTACGGGCAATTTAGAATAATCAATTAACCTCAGCATATTTTTGGACTGTGGGAGGAAGCCGGAGTGCCCAGAGAAAACCCACGCATGCACAGGGAGAACATGCAAACTCCATGCAGAAAGATTGGAATACTACGCCACTGTGCAGCCCCAAGAGGAACAGGTTGTTTTAATGGTTAGCTATGAAGAATATAAGAATTTATTCCATTAAAATGTGATTAAATCATTTTAACATGATGCTCAATTAGAGCATTAAGGTCTGACGCTGTCCCATAATAAAGGATGTATGGAAATAATTTAAGTTTCAGCCACATTGAAGTAAAATTAGTGTTATTGGTTATACAGTTGTGCTCATAAGTTTACAAACCCTGGCAAAATTTGTGAAATATGGTCCTTTATTGTATAAAATATGTTTGATCATGGAAAAACTTTGCTTTTGTTTGCGGCTAGTGATCAGACAAAGTGATTTATTGTCACGCAACTGTGTTCGCTCTGCTCATTAAAGAATGGTACATATTTTACAGGGTATGCAAACTTATGAGCACGACTGTATATTCTCTGTGATAAACAGAGATAGCCTCATTTTTCTAACCTGTGCTCTATCAGCTACAATACCAGCATTGTAAAATGGACTTGGCAACAAATCAGAACCAAATATAAAAACATATTTAAGCAATTTCTAAATCACCAACTGAATGCATGTAGGATCCTGTTACAATGTGATTCTTTCAGCTGCACGGCTTCATTCAGTAGGATTACTAATATGCAGGTTTGCAAATACAACGTATTCCCTCTGCTAAGATTCTGTATCACTCAGAGAGAATATCAGGAAACGGATTCATAAAAGGCTGGCGCTTCTTACAAACAATTTAAATCTGAAACAGATGCTCCTTTAGCTGTCCAGGAGAAGTTACCATGGAGTAATTTTACCTTAAACCTTCATCAAACATCTCTGGTTTGCTTGAAACTTTTTGTAATCAGAAACTATTGATATTGAAAATGGTATCTATGAAATTTTACATTGATATATCAAATACTTTGAGATACATTGTCTTTAAAAAAATCTATTTATTTTTTTAACAGACAGTCACCTACTTTCGACCTAATTTTTTTTCACACATTGAAATTTGAGTCCGAGTATGTTAAAAATCACAATATCTCAGAATTCATTACAGATAAAAGCGTGAAATATTCACTGTTATTTCACATAATGCCATTGATCCAGAATCTTTCATGCTGGACATGTAGGTCAAATAATCTCCAATTATGCATGAATTTGAAATATTTAAAAAAATATTTATTTTGTATTGAGCATTCTTTGTTTTGTTTTGTGTTATTGTGACTTGTAGCATTATGGCCCAAAAAATATCCCTGGTTGACTTCAGCGTTATCACTCTTTTTGTTAATGTGACCTTAAAGACGGGTCTTTTCAGGACAGCTTCATTTTTTTTTCTTTTTAATTTCAGCTCCTCCACAATCAGAGATTATTTGAGATACTTGTCCAACATAGCAGCAGTGTTGTTCCTGAGATATTGTGGTTCAACCACTGGTTTAAATTTCAAAGTGCAAAAGAAAATGGAGCAACAAGGAAATTTAAAAAATATTTTGTCTTGGAAAGTTTTTGCTACATTGAGTTAAAATGTGGCAAATATCAGAGATGGTTGAAACACATTTTAACTCAATGTAGCAATTTGTTCAAAAATTGTGATGGTTTGAGACGACATCACCAAGAGGACATCTAAAACTTTGGTTTCAGCTTCAACAAACCTCTCCAGCACATTAACGTTGCTTCATACTACAGCCTTCTGTGCTTTTACTATGACACCAGTTTGTAGAAATGATCTACAGTCATAAGACAAAATACATCACAGAACAGGCTCATACAAAGAACTCCACCTTCAGCAGCGTCATGACACAAAAATGCAGCCACTAGACACTAAGCTGCAATTCTGATGAGCTCATAGCTGAGATTTCTAACTTCTATCACTGCTTTATCTATCTTTTTTGATTGTCCATTACAGTAGCACAGTGTCTAATGGACTTGAACTAGTCCAAGGTGTCCTGAAGTGGCCCAACTGGAGCTGTTGCTATGAGCAATTAGGTCCTTTGCATAACGCCACCAAAACCTTTGTCTTCATCCCTGGCACTTTGTCAGACTTCCTCAATGGATGATGGAGGTTGTGCTTCGTCATCTATTCTTGTTTGTGATTTCCAAGGACAGAATTCGAAGGCACGGCCAAGGACTGGAGGATGTCCAGTCCTCTTTGGTGACCTCAGGATTGCGTGTCAGGTTTTTTGCAGATGATGAAGTTCTGTTAGCTTTGCCAGGCCGTGACTTACATCACCTGGGGGCAGTTTGTCAGATGAGGGTTAAAACCTCATGGTGACGGATTTGGAATGAACTCCTACCATAAGTTAGAAAGCAGTAATGTCAAACAATTTCCAACTTTTTAGGTCATGCCTCATGATTTTCAGTCCAATATATTAACTCTCTACTGGATCTTTTTTAGCTCTGTTTTGATGCTAAATGTTCCACCATATTTACTAACTAGTTGCTAACTTTGTCAGTCAGGCTGTTTGGCGTTGAGCAGGTAGAAAATAGTAGGTCTGTTAGCACTCTAAGGGTTGAGAAAAGCAGACTTTTAAGCCAAGAACAGAAAACTGATGGATTAAAGGATCGCAAAATACACATAAAACTTTTCACACTTGCACAGCTGCATGTCTCTGCAAACAACAATACTATAAACTGAATAACTTCAGTGTTTGTTTTGTAGTTTATCCAGAAGTTCTGATATAACTCAGGTGAACAGCACAATTTGCAACTCAGAAAACAAAACCATCGGGTTAAAGGATCCTAAAACACACATAAAACTTTTCACACTTGCACAGCTGCATTCCTACACAAACAAGACCACTATAAACCGAATATCGTCACCATTTGTTTTGTAGAAAACCCAGAAGCTCTGAAAAACAGCATCAGTGTCTTGAGGTTTGGGGAGCTACTGTAAGGAGAAGTTCTCGGTGAATGCTAGCAGGTGACAGTGTTATTAAAAAAGCAGCAGGAAGCGACGTAGCTGCTGCAGCCACCAGCTATCTGCAGTAACACTGACCGCTACAGGTTGTTTCTATCTGCCCGCTCTGATTTCATCACATAGCTCAACAGTGCAGGTGGAGCTACGCTAGCTAATGCTGCCTCTGGACTGTTTGTGTGTGTTTATTGTTGGTGAAGAGGTTTACAGTTAATGGTTTTAGCATGCTAATAAAGTTACCTTGTGTGTGTGTTTCCTAAGAAACAGTCCAACAGATACTGTAAAGACCATTAGTTCTAGAAGAAAATTAAACAATAGTTAGTGAGTAATAACTTATCTGATGCAAAGATATATTTACAGTTGGATAAACTGTAGAGCTGATATTGAATTAATCAGTTTGAGTCATTTTAGTAAGGAAAAAAAAGATACCAATCCTCCAATTCCAGCTTCTTCAATGTGAATATTTTTTAGTTTCTATATTCCTCTAATACAATTAACTGGATATCTTTCAGCTGTGGACAAAACAAGACATTTGAAAATGCCATCATGAGCTTTGGGAAACACTCATCCACATTTTCTGACATTTTGTTGACCAAAAAACTAATTTATAAATCAAGACAATCGTTGATAACTTTGTCAACACTGAAAATAAGCATTATATGTAGCTCTATTTGCAGACTGGCTGTTCCTGTCTACATGTAAACAAAACAAACCTGGTATTAACTTCAAATCAGTTTTGTTCCTGAATATTTTTTTTAATTTTTTCTCACCTAATTCTTGGCAAAAAAGCTTTTCCTGCGTAGAGGAATTCCTGATGCCGCATAAATCACCAATAACAAAATGACAAGGAAATAGCAATTCAGTATTTAACTTGATTTGTTAATTTAGATAAATTTAATTTACTGAAGCAACAAGCCCAGGGACAACACAAGTAAATTAGCTACTAGCTAACTCAGATGGTCTCATTTGAACTGTGCGTTGTACCCGTGAGGCTAAACAATAAAGTGAAAAATAACAGACATTTTTGGTCAGAAATTACATTAATGTGCACAGGTTTCTGTCACATAAGGTAACACAGGCTCGTTGCCTTTCCTGAATGTGAACCGATCATGCAGGCTAATATGTGCAGTCCCCTCCCAAAGGCCAATCCTGACCAAGAAATACCCTGAACGTTGTTTTATTCATTTAATGTCACTTCACTTCATTTCTAGTCATTCAGCAAAACTATTTGAACTAAATACTCGAACACTCACACATTAATGAGACATGTAAAGTGCCAAAGACATCATTTGAAAGTGATTTTTTTTTTTATTTTGTTACGTGTCATTAACATTAATCTTTACTTAGGATGAGGATCTGAGGATTATTTTCAATTAATCAATCAGTCGTTTGGTCTATAAAATGTCAGAAAAAAAAAGAGAAAAATCCCAATCTGTGGTTCTCAGAGCATCTTAAAATGTCTTGTTTTGTGAAAATACACACAAAAGTACTCAGTTTACATTCATAGACACGTAAAAAAAAACAGTAAATGTTCAAAGTTTTGAAACTGATATCAGAAAATAATTTACTGGACTACTGCCATTAGTTGGTTCTCATAATAGCTGCAGATTATTTAATAGTTAACTAAAATAATCAATTAATCAATGCAGCTCTAACATAAACATGAATTATGACTATGTTGTGTTTTTTTTTTTTATTTACAGCATGTTTATCATAAAGCATAGCATAAATCCCCAGAAAATCTATTTGTATCTCAAGTTTTTCTAATTATAAGTCCTAAGAGCTTCATCATCCTTGTGGGTGCAGCTGTCTTAACAATAGTAATACTTTCAAAATAACACTATAGCGTGGTTAGTCTCAATATATATGTGGCTCTATCTGTCTAGCACCATTCTTGCTATTTATAAATTAACACGTGAATCATCTTTGCATCCAAATAAAGCAGAGACATCCAGTTTTTTGCAAAAATAAAGTCATCTTCTTGCAGTATTCATAAGCGTTAAGTCATTACGTTTGTTTAACTCGTGTTACAGGGTATGTTTGGGTGTATCTGTCTCGTTTCCGACACCAAGTAGATTAATCTGTGTCGGTGCACATCAGGGCAAGGTAGACACTGTGTGGCCTTGAACAGGAGAAAATTGGCACACTGGTCAAAATAGCATCCAAACCACAAGGGTGAGGGAACAGAGCAGGAGCTGGAACAACCAGGAGGAGAGAAAATATCCAGAATAGGCCTATTTATACGAGTCATCCCTGAACAATTGTGCAGTGTCACTTAATCTGTGCACTTTTCACAGACATAAAGACTCAATGTCCTACATAACCTCAACATGAAATGGCATGACTTATCTTTAGCAGTAAATCGCTGTGTGCCAACGCCACAGCTGTGGCACGAGTAAATCTAGGCACGATACGATGAACCTTAAAAAACACAGATTACAATGGAAGGCAACGTGAAACCACCTCCGCCACAGCTCTACCGTGCCATTAACAAAAATCAGCATTCATAAAAAGCGATTCACTGCATGCATCTACGCCACAGATAAATTGAATGAAGGCTTAAATTCAATCTGACCACCGTTCATCAGCAGGAACCTGATCAATTATGCAGTAACAGATCTGTGGGTTGTGTCTGGCTATCTGCCCGAGAGTGCTGACTTAAACAAATAACATTCCCCACATTTTACAAACTGTAGGACCACCATTTAGGGCTGCATGATACATCATACCAGCACTGACCTTGTGATGTGTGCAACAGTCACATAGCAGGAAATGTGATGTGGAGTAAGACGTATCAACTCCAACACAGTTTTGCTGCTTTTGCTGCATTTTTAATCTACAAGAAAAGTCTGACTGATAGTACATAAATCACCCTGATTTAAGGTTTCTTGCCTATAGTACAGTTTTTTTAAACTTCATTTAATAGACACAAGAGTTTGTTGACATGCCGGCTCCATATATGCACAGCAAAATTAGCAAAAAACAGGGCGGAAACACTAAAAATCAATGACTTAGCTTTCTACAATTAAGTGAAAACAATCAGCTGCTATATTGACATGAATCGAAAACTTCTGATGTAGACAAAATCACTTCAACTTGAGTAAATCTGACATTAGAATGCCCTATTTCATTCTTTCTAAAAAGCATTATTTGGTCTTATATCTGTCTGAGCTGCAGTAACTGAGTGGAGACTAGAGGCTTCTCTGTGCACAGCTAGCTAGCTTCTACTGTAGCCTGCATATGAGGCATTTAGGGAACATCTGTAAAATGTAGCATCTACTAATATGCAAATGAGGCATTTCAGGTACAATTTTATTCAGATTTTGTTTCTCAGAAATGCCATGAATTCAGATGAAGACTATTTTTAGACTTATTTTGAAGCAAAAATATGTATGTTAGCTGGAATGTAGCATAACACTGAAGGAAAAGAAGCACCCTGCCTGTATAATTATGAAAAAGCAAACAAAATAGATTGAAGTGAATAATTGTGATAAATAATTGCGGCCTCCATATTGATCTAAATAATTCTGATCATCATTTTAGCCATAATCATGCAGACCTAGTTGTAGTGACTGTATGGGAATATTTTGGCCACAGAACAGAAAAGATGACAACCAACAACCTGTTCTCTGTCAGCAGTGTCTAAAATTGTCACCACCACATGATATAACTTAGCAAGATTTGTTTCACCATATGAATCAGCACCACAAAGTCAGACCTGTATGTAATCCAAACTCAAAAACACTATTTCAGATGTCTTTCCCACCATACAAGAAAGTTCCCATCGAAAAGTAATATTTAAACTTTTTAACAAGTGTTTCATATTTTTTATGTAGATGGCCTTCTCTGCAAAATCATCACAATCATTCTGGACTCATTAACTCTTTCCAAATACAATTATTGAAGTCATTTCATAATATATATCAAATTCCAATATCATGCAGTCCTACCACTGAGGCCTGGGAGATAAAACCATACATCCTGGTGACAGACACTTCATCAGTACGAACAAGAAAAGTTCACTGCCGTTAAAGCCCAAAACGAAAACACAAAGTCGGCTGAACCATTAGCAATAGAAGAAGAAGCCATCTTTATTTGTCATAAATACATTCACCTTTGGTACGTCCCAGTTGGGATGAGAGCGCTGGGTCAACCATGACAAGATGGCCCCTGGGTTGCTCAAGGCCCCAACAATGGCAGCATTGGGGTTCTCTGACCTTCTGATCAGCAGCTTAAAGACTGAAACACAGAGCCACCACTGCACAATAAACATGAAGCCTGGTCCCTCTGGACTTCAGAAACAGCCAATCATATCCCTCGATATTGGAACCGCTTCACTCTTTACTACAGGTTTTCCAAGAGGTAACACTTTGCGTCCATCTGGGCCTTTCTTCTCCAGACTTCCCCTGGTGGAGGCTGCGGCAGTTGCCCTTTCAAGACGGGCTTCATGGTCAGAAAACACAGTCTACTCTGTGTTCCCCACCACCTCCATGCATATGGAGGCTGGTGCAGGGTCCACAATGGTAACACCCAATCCAGACCATCCACTCTGATCATTAACCTCAGCGTGGTACAACCGCTTCGTCATGGTTGCTCCAGAGCCAAGGTGACACATGATACACTTATTTAATCAAGGTAAGATGATTCCTTTATCCCTATTTATATGCCAAAGTACTTCTCACAGTTCATGGCCCCACCAGAAAACATTACAGGAGAAAGATTTTCTTGCATTATTTAACTTCAATTGCACCTGGTCCACCACTTGTCACATCTTGAGCCTCTAGATTCTCCTCAACAGCAGCTATGACTTCATTATGACTCTAAACATGGCAACCATGCAGTTTGGAAAACAGACATTGCAGGTCGGGTGATTGAAGTACATAAAATAACAGTTCAAAGCCACATTTGGCTGCTTCTGTCACCCGTGGAGCAACAACAGCCTCTTCTATTTTCTTTATTTGCAAGAAACTACCATAAACATTTGAGTTTTTGAGAACAGTATATACACTACTGTTCAAAAGTTTGAGGTCACCCAGGCAATTTTATGTTTTCCTTGAAAACTCACTTTCATTCATGTGCTAACATAACTGCACAAAGGTTTTCTAATCATCAGTTAGCCTTTCAACATGATTAGCTCACACAATGTAGCATTAGAACACAGGAGTGATGGTTGCTGGAAATGTTCCTCTCTACCCCTATGGAGATATTCCATTAAAAATCCACTAGAGTAGTGATTGACCACATTAACAATGTCTAGCCTGTATTTCTGATTCATTTAATGCGATCTTCATTGAAAAAAAAATATTTAAAAAATAAGGACATTTCTAAGTGATGCCAAACTTTTGACTGGTGCTGTATTTAATCAAGGTAAAATGATACCATTATCCCTATTTATATGTGAGGGTGCATCAGAAAGTTATCAGCCTCTCCAGAAAACATCACAGGAAATAGATTACTTAACTTCAGTGCATTTAGTCCACTGACGTTCAAGCTTTGCTATCTCTTCACAGAACAACAAGGTCTCATCTTGAGCCTCTAGATTCTCCTCAGCAGCATGGATGACTTCATTATGACTCCAAAAATGGTGACCACGCATTTGGAAAATAAGATAAAAGTAAGAAATGGTAGATCCGGTGATTAAGGTGCTTAAAAAAACAGCTCAAAGACACATTTGGCTGCTTCTGCCACCTGTGGAGCCTCGTCTTTTTTCTTTACTTGCAAGATATTATCATAAATATTTGAGTTTTTGTAAACAGTACAGACAATATGAGAATTTATAATATACATTTAATCAAAGTTAAGCTCCTTGTTTCCAGGTGAGGCTGAGAACTTTTTGAAGCACTCTTGTTTGTAAATTTATGCTTTTTTAATTGATATTTTGCATTAAATCTCCTACCTGTGTGCTTGATTGGTCAGTTAAAGTGGCTAAATTCAAATTAAAACTTTTGCCTCCTCGTGTTTACTAAAAATAGGTCATTAAAAATTATCATAATTATGGATATGTAATGAAATATTGCACTGTGAAAACATTTCTCAGCTGTGTCACTGGCCTTGTTGCCATCACCACTACATATTTGCCAAACAAGCCTTTCAAAATGCAGCCGGCCTGTATCCTCCGCTCTGATGTAAACAGTCCAAAGTGACCCTGCAGATGCATTTATGGAGATTTTTCACAGCCTCAGATTCACCACTGGCCTCCCTGCTGCTGCTGCTGCTGCTGCTGCTGCTGGAGAGGAGGTGGGCTGCCCTGACGTGTCGCCTGATGGAAAATATCAGGTCTCCACATAGATGTCCCCTTGTTTTGATTTAGGAGGTGGATAAAATCGGATGGCTAAAAGCCCCGCTGACAGCTTTTATTCGGCCGAATAAGGGACTGTCTGCGCCGTGCTGTTATTGTTACCCTGCCAGAGTCTGTCGATACACCAGATTTATTACAAGATCGGTACATTTGGCCTAATGCAATGCGCAGAGGCCTCCTTTTAGTCTCACAGCAGCTGGACCTGAGGCTGTTGTTCAACACAGATCTGAATGGAGTTGGACCGGTTGTTTCCAGGGCTGGAAAAAATTATTTCTGGAAAAGACTTGAGTCTGAAATCACGCGAGAAATCACCAACAATGCCATTATTATTATTATTTTTAAATATATTATTATTATTATTATTATTATTATTGCTGCCTTATATGTGGTGGGAAAACTACATAATTATAACATGACACTCGGGACTGCGTTGTAAAAGCTTAACAACAAGTTTGGCCGGTGTCCATCTTGTAGCCTGCTGTTTTTTTGTAGCTAACGTTAGCTAGTTAGCCGCACTGCTAGCTGCTGTTTTCTTTTCGCTAGCTGTTGGTGGTATTTGGGCTAGCATTCTGTTAGCTGGCTAGCTAGCTGCCGTTGGTTAAATACCATTAGTTAGCTTAGCGTCGCTGCTGCCTGTGTCCCCCTTCCAGTACGAACTGTGAACGGGGGGACGTCAGCACACAAACAACCAAATAAAACGCCGTAAATAAACAAAGCAAGGGCTGAAATGGGAAAATAAAGGGTGGATTTCAGTGTGGTGGTAATAAGAGCGAGGTTCGCGAGTTCACTCTGTGGGCATTCCTGTGCTGAAACAAAGCAAGGTTATAGGACAGGAGAGGCAGCTCAGACTAGATTTACCAGGACTACTGCACACGCACACACACACACAGCAACACACACTCGCAGTAATCGCAGTACTGTGTGTATGTAAGTGTGTATGAGACAGAGACCCCCTCCGCAACAACACAGTAGAGCTACATGAGGGATGAGCCGGCTGTCTAACCTTTGTAATGGACCCGCAGGTTGTTCTGTGACAGCCCAATGTAGCTGTATTTATCCTTGGGGCTCCAGGATCGGGGTAAAGGGGTCTCTTCCTCGTTTACAGCCGGGTAGAGCCGCTTCAGCCGCTCGCTCAGCTCCTGCTCCTGGTAGTTAAAGGCAGGATCCCCTAACGGCAGGCTTCCCGCTCCGAGCTCTGCCATTTTCCTTTCTTTTTTTGTTTTTGGGCCTCTTGTTTTTTTGTTTTTTGTTTGTGTGTCTTATTGTTCGTCTGTGTCTCTCCAGAGCCCCGCGTCAGTCCGCTGGAGCTTGTAGGCTGAGAGTGAGAGGGACTGAGGGGAGAAAATAGCAGCGGTGTGACATCCCCGGATAAGCAGCGGAGTGTACTGTAAGGCTGCCGCGGTGCACTTTGGGTAATGTCGTTTGACAGCACACTAGCCGTAATGCAATGCGTCTCTAAATGACTACACGGCTCCTCTACCGTTATACTGGCTCAGGGCTTCCTAGTGAGAGAAGCTACTGGGTAATGTAGTTTTATAGTCACATAAACTAGTTGACATTATTCAGAAACATACACTGTACAATAAATATATGTTATATAATCTATCTTCATTTTTTTACTTTACGTAAAAATTTGCATTTTTTTATTTCAAGTAAATTATTTGCAATGTGTAATATTAGCAAAATTTTCATAAATAATCTGAAAAAGCTTTATTGCCAAGTGAGCACACACACACAAGGAATTTATTTGGGAACTGAAACTTACAGGACTCATAAAAGTTAGGTTAACTGTAAATACAATTTAAAGACAGAAAAAATAGCTTCAGCCATATTGCACATATTACAGACGATCTATGAACAGGAGGAAACTTTCACAAATACAAGTTTATAAAGTGCTTTGAGACTGCAGTAGTTTACATATTGCACATGTAAATCAGTGGTTAGCACTGTTGCCTTGCAGCTGCAAAATACTCGATTCGCGTCCCGGCCTGGGATTTTTCTGCATGGAGTTGGCATATTCTCCCTGTGCATGCATGCATTTTCTCCGGGTACTCCGGCTTCCCCCACCAGTCCAAAAACATGCTGAGGTTATTTGGTAATTCGAAACTATCCGTAGGTTTGAATGTGAATATGCTTGTTCGTGTCTATGTGTAGCTCTGTGATAGACTGGTGACCTGTCCAGGGTGTCCCCTGCCTTCACCCTAAGTCAGCTGGGATAGACTCCAGCCCCCCGCCTCCCTAATGAGGATTAAACAGTGCATAGATAATGGATGGGTAGACATTTAAGTTAGTCAGGTTAATTTAAGTTTGTCAGGTAAATCTGCATAGTTAATGAAATCGTCGGGAGTCTTTAAAGAGACTCACAAGCCCCAACAATCAAATTAAGACCAAACAGGTGCACAAACTGCAAAATGACAACAAACTACCAAACCTTTTAACAAAGGTCATGAAATAATAATGTTTTTTTTATTTATTTAGGTTTGCCGCATGGCTGTTTTTTAGTGAAACCAAGTCAAAGCACAGTTATTTACAATATGCAGCACATTTTAAACTACAGGTGTGAAGCCAGAGTGCTTTCCAGTTGAGAAATAAGACAGGCCTCATAAATGTACTAAATAAATCTAAATATAAAGAAAGACTCTTCAGTGTAATTTACAATTATATATTATAACATAATACAGTTACAAATCTAGAATATTTGCAATTGTATAAAATGCACCTGAATAATTTAAACATTATACAATATTAATAATATTATAACTTACCCTGACTACCTAAATGGTAAGATCAAGAGTGTACAATGCCATGTACTGTAAAATAAATAAATAAATAAAATAAATGGACATAAAATAATCTACTTGGCTAAATATTAGAGTTTAAACTTTGCAATTTTCAATATTATGTAAACTACTAAATAAAATGTTATTGTATTGTGGTATATATTAAGGCTCTATAACACTACATATGATATTTATTAATATGAATAATTTAAATGTACATTGAGTTAAGAACCTCTAATGTTACATAATCAAACAAATTACCTTACTAATGTAAAATTCAGGTCAAGATCCTACAACATTATGAGTACAAGTAGTTAGGAAATGTAGTTTTCAGCCATTACACTTAAAAACATCGCATAATTTAATCTTTAACATAAGAAAATCTATTTGCCAGTTTGATGGAAATTAATTGATATCAATAGTAGCAATAATATTTCCAGAACCAAAAGAAAATCTTTGTGAAATTCATGAAGTAACAATAATAGTAGCAAAATTATATTATTTAGTTTTTACTGCAGTGTTCGTGTGTTATATGCAGATTATGTTACCATGTATGTGATACCAGCGCTAGTAAATATAGTCAGGCGCGCCACGGACAACTATGTGGGGGTCCTTCTGCGCAGTCTGTCCTGGTTGCCATGGAGACGTTGCTACAACGCTGTGCCCTGTGAAGCTAAACTTTAGCTAAACGGAGAAAACTCAGAGGATTATTAGAGAATTTGAGCTTATTATGTAAATATTTTTGACTTAGTATATCCGCTGGAGATGTCGCCACACAAAGATGTAAAGTTTCCACCTTTAACTCTATCACAAAAACAAAGGCAAGTAAGAAAAAACATGTACATACACCGAAAATAGCGTCAGTCATATACAGAAATACCTTGTGTACATTGTGAGGTCTTTGCAATAATATTTAATTCAGCCAAGTTTGTATTTTACCACATTTTATATATTAGTGTATTTTATGTAATATTGTATGTATTGACATTACTCAGTCAAATTCACATAATTAATGACACTATATATATATATTAAAAAACTACAATGTATAATGCAAAGTAGCTTTGTTATTTTGATATTTTCCTTGTACATTCTGTAGGTTTTTAATTATTTTTTAGTCAGTTTTTTGTTGGAATATATAATAATGTGAATTCTTAACTATTAAGGTAGTCAGATTTGTTTGCATTATTCATAATTTTGGAGAGTCTTTAGTGAAATATTTAAATTAGTCATATACATTTGCATAATTCTTAATATTATGATAGGGTCCTAGCCATCCATCCATCCATCCATTCTCTATACAACGCTTTATCCTCACTAGGGTCGCGGGGAGTGCTGGAGTCTATCCCAGCTGACTTGGGTGAAGGCAGGGGACACCCTGGACAGGTTGCCAGTCTGTCACAGGGCTACATTTACAGACAAACAATCACTCTCGCATTCACACCTACGGGAAATTTAGAATAATTAATTAACCTCAGCATATTTTTGGACTGTGGGAGGAAGCCGGAGTACCCGGAGAAAACCCACGCATGCACAGGGAGAACATGCAAACTCCATGCAGAAAGATCCCAGGCCCAGGCCAGGAATCAAACCGGGGATCTTCTTCCTGTAAGGCGAAAGTGCTAACCACTACTCCACGGTGCAGCCCAGGGTCCTAGCCATTATATTTAATTCAGTCAGATACATTTGTATTTTATCACACTTTATATGAAAGTGTATTTTATATAATATTGAATGTTTTCTACTGTAATATTTAAATGACTTAGGCAAATTCACAATTAACGACCCTGTTTGGAAAACCTACAATGTTTAACACCAACGAGCTTTGTTGTTTTGACATTATTTCCTTTTATATTTTGTAGGGTCTTAAAGTTTTTTTAATCAGTCAGGTTTTTTTTGTTAGAATATATAGTAATATAAATTTTTAATCTCAACTATTTAATAATGAAATTATCTGAATTTCTGAAATTATTTCAAGTAGAAACTTGAAGAATTAATATTATGGAAAGCCTTAAAATTTGATTTAGTCAGATAAGTTTATATTTTACCATGCTTTATATGAAAGTGTGTTTTATATAATATCATGTTTTAACTGTAATGTTTAATCTGCTCAGGTAAATTCACATAATAAATAATACTGTATATAATAAAAAAATAATGACAGTGTTTATCACATCCGAGTTTTGTAACTTTAATGCTTTATCATTTTAATTTATACTCATTGTTAATTTCTTTAGGTATTCTATTAGAGTATATGCTGTAAGTTAGTCTTAAAATTGAAGTTAATCAGGTAAACTTGCATATTAATAATATTGTCAGCTCTTAGCCTTAATTAGTTCATCAGATAATTTTCTGAGCTAAAAAGAAAATACTTCAGCTCAATGGTTAATCTTTTAAAAGTGCTCTATAAAAAAGTGGCTTGGCTTATTTTTTATTTTAGACTTACATATGACCATAATCTGCAAAATGACACAGTCCAGACATCAGAGGAAGGACATGAAGGACAAAGTTCTATTTCTGTTCAGACCTCTGCAACGAGAAAGGTAAGCAAAGAAACCTGACCTCTGGCAAGTTTACGCTACGTTACTAATATATCAAGTATTTTAAATGCCATAAAGATGATTTAAGATATCAAAGCAGTCTCACAGTGAAGTCCTTCTTGCATTATCTTGTGCATGTGATAAATCCTGTAGCTGTGCTGGACAGGGAGCAGCTATATTTATGGCGGTCCAGACAGAAAACCTCAACTTCTGACGCAGCTGGAGGCCTTTCTGAACAAGGAGCTGCACAATATCAGCCCGAGTGAGCCAAAATTTCCGGAATTGAAACTGCAGGTGAACAGTTTTGTTTATAATATTATTGTTTATGAGCAAAATCCCCATCCTGTAAATATATTTTTTCATCAGATATTGACTTCTTACAGTGCATATTTGATTCTGTTTTGGCTGCAGGTTTACCGTAACGTCTTCGGCTGTTTCATCAAAGCATTCAAAACCTACCAACCCCTGTTGTCTGCCATCAAAAAGGAATATGACAACATGTTAGGTCGGTAAATCTATGATTAAGCTGACTGGATTGTGTTCATTTCTTTTGATACACACTAGTACAACTTAATGATGCAATAAAAGAAAGGAAAACGAATAAACCTTTGCCAAAAATAACATATTTTATGAAATTTAAGTGACTTTAAGCAGATCAGAAATGGCATAATGGTATGTTTTGGTAGAATTAGATGGCAGTTCCACAAGGAAAGAGCTTGTTTGTTTGTGACTTTGCCACTTAACGCAGAGTAAATTTGAGTTGAGAGGCTAATTAAGGGAGCGAAATGGCAACAAATAGGTAGCAGTGCCAAATATAATGTCAGAGCATCATGGACACACCACAAGATTTTAAAAATGTCCTCACAGTGTATGTGGACAGTTAGGTTTGGTTACACTTTAATTTTACCCTAAACAGAGGAGCAACAGAGGAGCTTGTGCGCACAGATTTCTTCATGACTCATCTGGTTTAAAGGAATTATTCAGCATTTTGGGTAACAGAAGTTTGGGGATTAAAAACCCCAAGCAGTTTCTGGATGTTTTTTTGCTGCTGTCACGTTTTTACTCACTGTGAGATTTTTCACTGCGCCTCTATGGAAACAACCATAACTAGCAGAAGGTAGAGAGAACTCAAAAGTCCTTTTTGAAGCTTTACATACTACAGACATTTTGTACTTGTTTCTTATCTGCTCTCTGTGAACACTGCCTAGAAGTTCCTGAATTCTGTCAAGTGAATGTTGGTTGCAACTGAGTCCCTAACTGCTCAGAATTATTTAGTTTTTTAGTGATTCTAGTTGTGACAAATAGTTTATTTTTGGCTGTAACAGTTTATATTTGGGGGCTGCACAGTGGATTGGTGTTTAGCAATTTTGCCTCGCAGCTAGGAGATCTCCTGTTTGCGACTTTAATGAGGATTAAGAGGTGTATAGATGATGGATGAATGGATGGATGGATAGTTTACAATTGGTAGTTTTTTTCTGACAAATCCCTAAGTCACACACAATTAGTTGAGGGATCGTTGGAAGCTAAAAATTTATAATTCTGCTCGTGTTTACGGTTTCTTGTTCTGATAAACTGCGTAAATTGAGTATTTATCTATTTTTGTCTTTATTTATTTAAAGGGAGTTTTTTGTGATTGTTGCTAAGTGCTGAGAGAACTGTTGGATCTTGAGGTTGCTATGGTTTTGGCGCTATAAATATATTTGAATTGTTAGTTTAATTCTGCTAAAAACTGGAAGCTAAACAGTCTGTGTAACTGTTTTTGAAAATAATCTGAAATTAGCTGAGTATACATTTCTTAGAAAATAGTTGCTGTTTTTTATTACTTCGCCAAGGAAGGCAGTGGAGTTATGTGATGATTGGCATCTGTCTGTCTGTCTGTCTGTCTGTCTGTCTGTCTGTCTGTCTGTCTGTCTGTCTGTCTGTCTGTCTGCCTGCCTGTCTGTCTGTCTGTCTGTCTGTTTGTTAGCAACATTACTCAAAAACGGATTTGGACAAAATTTTCATTGATGGTCAGAAATGACACAAGGACCAAGTGATTAGATTGTGGCAGTGATGCAGCTTATAGTCTGGATCAGTGGATTTGTTAAAGATTTCTGTATCATTGCCAGGTAGCAGCACGGTGTCACTGTAACCATGACAACAAGTGAACGCTACGTCAGCTGCCTGCTGATGATCACATGACTGTGATCCTACTACAAATCCACCGCTGAGGACTTATAGTATCAGGTTTTATCTGTCGGATATGATGCAAGGAACAATTGATTAAATTGTGGGGGCGTTTCTGAGTTCCATCAATTCCCGCCACCCGCTACATACCGTATTTAGGTCACGCGATTCAGTATCCGTACATAACGTACATATGCTTTACACACGCCTGTGCACAGCAAGGTCACTTTTTAATTAAGACTTGATCCATCGGAAATGATACAAATGATGAGTACTTTTCGTGTTTATTCAAGCACCCTTTTGTGAATATCCATTATTAGTCTGAATATTTGATATCATCCATTCTCTATACACTGCTTTATCCTCACTAGGGTCACAGGGGGTGCTGGAGTCTATCCCAGCTGACTCGGGTGAAGGCAGGGGACACCCTGGACAGGTCACCAGTCTGTCACAGGGCTACATATACAGACAAACAATCACACTCACATTCACACCTACGGGCAATTTAGAATAATCAATTACGTAACCTCAGCATATTTTTGGACTGTGGGAGGAAGCCGGAGTGCCTGGAGAAAACCCACGCATGCCAGCCCGGTCTCACGGGGATTCGTGAAACTGTCACGTCAGTTTCGGTTTCATGCGCACCAACACGATGTCGTCATGTTTTTCGTGCCGCTCACCACGAGCGAAACCCGCTGTGGTAATCACATCTGAAAGTGGTTTATACCGGCGGATTCATGACGATCTAAGCTGTCCATCGGCGTTTGCCGCTTCGGCCGCCGGACATTCTTTAAATTCCTATGCAAATTCGGCGGATTCATGACGATTTAAGCTGTCCATCGGCGTTTGCGGCCGCGGCCGGATGTCTGGCGGCCGCAAACGCCGATGGACAGCTTAAATCGTCATGAATCCGCCGGTATAAACCACTTTCAGATGTGATCCGGCCACAAGAGCGGCCGGATGTCCGGCGGCCGCAATGGCGGACGCGGCGGCGGCCGCAAACGCCGATGGACAGCTTAGATTGTCATGAATCCACCGAATTTGCATAGGAATTTAAAGAATGTCCGGCGGCCGCAGCGGCAGCCGCAAACGCAAACGCCGATGGACAGCTTAGATCGTCATGAATCCGCCGGTATAAACCACTTTCAGATGTGATTACCACAGCGGGTTTCGCTCGTGGTGAGCGGCACGAAAAACATGACGACATCGTGTTGGTGCACACGAAACCGAAACTGACGTGACAGTTTCACAAATCCCCGTGAGACCGTGTTGCGCATGCACAGGGAGAACACGCAAACTCCATGCAGAAAGATCCCAGGCCAGGATTTGAACCGGGGATCTTCTTGCTGCAAGGCGAAAGTGCTAACCACTACTCCAGTGTGCAGCCCTCAGAAGTAGGATTCGAACCCACGCCTCCGTCTGGAGACCAGAAGTCCCTATTCAGCGGAAGGAGTTTGATCCTTAAGTCTGGCGCCTTAGACTGCTCGGCCACCCTGACACTATTTGATATCAGTAAAGCCTTAAATATCTGTAATATTTAGCATCATGCAAAGTGACAATCAGAAATTGTCTGAATTACTTTTGTTTCAGTCTACTTAATAATCATTTAAGCTCTGCTGTTTCACACCAGATTCTTTCTCATGTGTTTTACGTCTTTTTAGTGCTTCAACAGGATCAGATCCGTGACCTGGAGCCTCTCCGATCCCATCTGAGGCTGCTGACGGAGGAATGTGACCGGAAGATTCAGGCTCGATGGGGAGAAGAGCAGGCCGAGATCAGAGCTTTGAAAAGCGAGAAGCAGCAACTGCAGAAGGACATCGAGGCCATGAGGGAGAAAGAAAAGGCCACGCAGACGGTGGTACATGATGTGCTTGGAAATTAATGTTCCCACTGCTTTTTATTCATGCATTTATTAATTTATGTGACTTTTAAGGGAACCAAAAGTCTTATGTAATTCCAATCATGTACCTCATCCAAACCATTAATTGTAAATTATTCTTATTTTGTGTCAAACGCCCCTTTATTTCCTGTGTCTCTGAAGGTAGACCACCTGCAGGCCGAACTGTCCCACCAGTATCTGCAGTACCGGGAGGAACGAGATGCAAGGAAGTTACTGATCTGGCAGCTCAATGACCTGACGAGAGTTTCTGAGAAGAAAGAGAATCCTGCAGATGAAGATTCAGGTAGAGATGCCACTTTTAAAACATTATTCAGTCACTTGATTCACTGTAATTTAATCAAATCACCTTTTTTTTATTGTAGCATGTTTGAAAGAACAGAAGCACGAGACAGCAACAACAATTCCTCTGATCAGTTTCAGATGTGAATAATTCTTGTTTTCCACCTTGTGATCTGAGTTTAAAACAGTTGGTCAGAAAAAAAAATATTTAAAAAAGCAATCTGAAGACGTTACCCTGGGCTGTAGGAAGTTTTATTTAGCAGTTTATAGAAAAAATGATATTTCTGAGCCTCAAAGCTTCATCAGTACAGCAGACACATGGCATTTTAGGTGGAAAAACGCATTTGACTTCTGGTAAAAACTGACACTAGATCAGTTTTACATCCAAAAATGTTGACAAATGTCAAGTCATTTGGACAAATTTGAATCACTTTGGACGTTTTTAACAGTTTTTGATTACTTTGTCACAACCTGAAGTCAAAAGAGGATCAAATTTCAAGTAATTTTGCACATTTTTCAAGTGAATTCTACAATTTTTTTGAATATTTTTTAGCAATTTCATGTCATTTTGGACAATTTTCTGAGTAATTTGGGAAAATTTTCAGTCATTTTCAACTATTTTCAGGAAACATATGATAAATGGTTGTTCAGAATAAGTGATAAACAATAAAAGGTCTCATTTTCAAAAAAATGTGTGTAAAAAGAAAGACAAAGAATGAATCTCAGCCAAATTATAATTTGGTCTTTTAGTAATTTTTGATCACTCCAAAAATGTTGTTATGGGAGGATTTTACATCTTTTTATGGTGGTTTTACATCTTTTGTGGGGCTTTTTTTGCCTCTTTTTGTGGTCATTTTGCCTCTTTCTGTGGTGGTTTTATGTCTTTTTGTGTGGGTTTTGCATCTTTCTGTGTTGGTTTTATGTGGGTTTTTTTGGGGGGGGTCTCTTTTTGTTGTTTTGCATCTTTTTTGGCAGTTTTACATCTTTATATTATTATTGGCTTCTTTTGGTGGTTGTTTTGCAACTTCCTGTGGTGATTTCATGTGTTTCTGTGATGGTTTTGCATCTTTTTGTGGTGGTTTTATGTCTGTTTTTGGTTATTTTTGCTTCTTTTTATGGCGGTTTTGTGTCTTTTTATGGTGGCTTTACATATTTTTGTGATTTTTTTGTCTCTCTTTTTGTGGTTGTTTTGCATCTTTCTGTGGTGGCTAAATGTCTTTTTGAGGTGACTTTAAAAAATGAGCATGTTGTGCTGTGACATTTAAAGAACAGAAGGACCGTGTGGAGCTGAAACTCGCTCTCAAAATGTGTCGGGAAGATCTGACTAAGACTCAGGAGGAGCTCAGCAGGATGAAGGCCGACTACTGGGATGTTGTACCGAGACGGAACTGGGACAAACTGGAAGAAGAACACAAAGATTCTCTGCTGCAGGTAACTCACAGAAACAGATGCTGTGAATGTAGAGATCTACAGAACTTCTTCATTTTGTCTTTTGTTTGTTATTTTTGCAGATGAAGACGTTGCAGAGAGACTTTGACCAGCTGAAGACTGAGTTTGACATCCTGCTGGAGCTCCACAACAGAAGCAACACAAGGACTCACGTCTCCACCGCTGTGCAGGTGTTTTACTTTATATTAGATCAAGTTTGATTAGAGGCAATCAGTGTCTGTTAAGCTGATAAATAAAAACCCTCAAAGGCAAATAGTGTCGCAAACACTTCATCATGGACTGGACAAAACTATCAACACACGTATGACATGATATTGCATAAAAAGACAACAATAGGATGCTAAGTCACAACAAAGACATGCAAAACTACCACAAAAAGACATAAAACCACCAAAAAAGATGCAAAGTTTCAATGAAATCATCACCAAGCCCACCATGAAAATATGCAAATCAACCCCAAAATCATGCAGTTACAATCCTCCATCCATGAATTTTGATATTTTGACATCGGTTTTACGTCTTTTTGTAGTTATTTTGCCTCTTTTTTTACAGGAGTTTTACATCTTTTTATGGGTATTTGCTTCTTCTGGTGGTTATTTTGCATCTTTCTGTAGTGATTTTATGTGTTTTTTGGTTATTTTTTACCTCTTTTTGTAGTTATTTCACATCTTTTTGTGGTAGTTCTGTGTCTATTTTAGGTTATGTTGCTTCTTTTCATGGCAGTTTTATGTCTTTTTATGGTAGTTTTACATATTTTTTGCAATTATTTTGTCTCTTTTTGGTTGTTTTGCATCTTTTGTGGTGATTAAATGTCTTTTTGGGGTGATTGTGCATCTTTTTGTGGTCATTTTGCCTCTTTTTGTAGCTGGTTTATGTGTTTTTGTGGGGGTTTTATATGTTTTTGTGGTTATTTTTGCCTGTTTTGTGGTTTGTTTGTGTCTGTGTGTGAGCTTTGCATCTTCTTGTGTTGATTTTGTCTTTTTGTGGTTATTTAGCCTCTTTTTGAGTTTTTTTGTTGTTGTTTGGCATCTTTTGTGGTGATTGTATTTTTGTGGTAGTTTTGCATGTTTTTATCATGATTTTATGTGTTTTTGTTGTGGTTAAATGTCTTTATGGTGATTTTCTGTCTTTTTGTAGTGGCTTTGCATCTGTTTGTGATTGTTTAATCTATTTTGTGGTTGTTTTTGTGGTGGCTAAATTACTTTTTGGTTTAATTTAGTATATTTTTATAGCAGTTTTACTCTTTTTGTGGTTATTTTGCATGTTATTTTGCATCTTTTAGTGTTTATTTTGGGTTTATTTTTTTGTTGTTGCTGCTTTGCATCTGTCTGTGGTGGTTTTATGTCTGTGGTTATTTTAAAAATGCATAAACATACAAAAAACAACCTCAAGCAGATGTTTGTGGTGATTTTGTGTATCTTTATAGTATTTCTAGGTGCTTTTGTGGTGGTCTTGCTACTTTTCATGGTGGTTTTATATCTTTTGTGCTTATTTTGCCTCTTTTTGTGGTAGATGTGCATCTTCTTGGGGTGGTTTTACATGTTTTTGTGGTGATTTTACACATTTTTAAGATGCGTTTAGTCAAGATTTTTTGTCTGTCTTTGCAGATTTCAAAGTGAATTTGCATTTATTTTGGTGGTTTTGTGTCTTTTTGTGGTAGTTTTGCATGTTGTTGTTGTGACTTTGCATCTTATTGTTGTCTTTTCAGGTCTTCGTGGTAATTTCACCTATTTTGTGGAATTTCACATGTTTTGTGGTGGCTAGCGGTGTTCCTAAAATCTCAAACTGTTTCTTTCTTGTTGTTTTACAGACGGATGCGAGTGTGTTTCAAGGACAAAGCCAGATTGAGTCCAGCCAACCAGTCGAGCCGATCACCTCCAATGCCCCTGAAAGTGGCACACAAACTGTCGGCGAGTCGAGGTGATATAAATAGATTCACACAGAAGCACTCTGCTGTAGTCTGGTCAAGAAAGTTTTATTTATACAGCCTGAAGTTGAAATTCACCTCAGAGGGCTTTGAAATCTGCACAATGTTCGACAGTTTTCACTCTGAGAGCCTCAGTTCAGACAAACCTTTAGCATAAAGATGCCTGCTGCTGTGTTTCTGTGTTAAATGAGCGTCTTTTGTGTATGCATATAGGGACGGCCTGGGGACAGCCAGGTCAGATGAGGGAACGGATGAACATGTGGCCTCGACTGGAAGCAGACAGCAGCAGCAGCAGTGACGCCATTTACTCTCAGAGACTCCACCGTGTGGCTCAGAGCAGCAAAGGCCTCAAATCTTGATGTAGCTCAAACAGCGTGATTCATATCTGGCAGCCGGTGAACATGTTGAATTAAACATTAGAGGCTGTGGTTTGCCCTGTAAAGGAACAAGTTAGGGTTGTAAGTGTTGTAGCTGCATATCGCCACGTCTGAATGTGTGAAAACTGCATTTAAATCTGTAAATGTGTTAAAAGAAAACATTTCAGTGTCATGAATTGAGATATTTGAAATTCAGATTTTGAATCTGTGAGATCTGTAGCTGTGCATGACATTTTAAGAAGAAAATATTTACACAAAGAATGTGCAAGAGCAAAAAAGGAAATCTGCACAAATGTTTGCAGCTAAAAATCGAATTAGTTTGCAGTCAGTCTAACCCTAACCCTATCTGTTTGTGAGAGGAAAAAGTTCAGTGCAGAATGATTGAAAAACATCATTTGATATCGTGTCAGCAAAGCACTTTTACACATTCACACATTTTAATGTATTCATGCAAAATGTTTTCACACATTGAGATATTTACAATCCCAATTTGTTAATTAAAAAAAAAAAGTAAAAAAAAAAAAGCCAACATTCCAGCAGCTGAGGAGCCAAAATAATCCTGTTAAATAACAGAAATGAACCATCTCATAAAAATGCGGTAACCTTCTGTAATTAAAATATATTTTCTAGCCTTAATTTTACATGAAATTGCTTTTTTTTGGTATTTTTGTGTTTAATGAAGGATAGTTGAATGTAAAAACAATAAAATTACATATAATAAGTAATCAAAAATAATAGATATTTAGGATAAAACTGTATTTTCAATAGATGAGCAATACTTATAGATATTATATTATAATGAAAACATTATCATTCAACAGTGTTTGTGAAAACTTTTGTAATTATTCAAGATATCTCTCATTTAACAATAAAATCTATGTAAAATTATTATTATAACCTTAAAAATTGTTATTATAACCTAATCTTAAAAATTATAGCAATTTTTCTGTGAAGTGTCACCAATTTTATCCATATTGACAGTAATAAACCTTAACAGTTTCATCTACTAAATAAATGAAATTGTTTTGGTGATAACATGCAATCATCTTCATAAAATGATGCTGCTTTTAATTAACCCAGAAAATGTGTCGAGATTTCAATTCTTTCTTGATTGAGTTAAATTCAATCTGCCAAATGTTTACGAATAAATGCAAGTTGTATATAAATCTAAATCTGGTAGTAATTCACTCACTTTTTTTAATTCATATTTGTGTCACTTTCTAGCTTCACTTTTAATGCAGCGTTTTCTCTTCACCTTTTGACTGACTTCTACAAAGACAGAATTTGGATCCAGATGTTTTTATTGGCCAGCTGATGTAATTCACAGGATTATTGCCATTTAGAGGCGTGTTTGTTTTCTTCCTGCTTCACTGTTATTGAGTCTATCTGCAGCAGGACGGTGATGAGACCGGCCAGCCTCGGCCTCTTGTAGTTTAAAGTCTGCAGAAAGAGATAAATGAATGTGCCGGTCATGATAAAGTGGCCTCCCAACACGAGCTCCTCTGGACCGCCTCAGTCACCTGAAAAACAACTGTTCACGTTAATGTAGGAGGATGTCCTGCAGTGTTTTCCTGTTGAAGCAAGTTTCCTAAACATGTGCAGCTGAACTCCTAAAAGAAAAAAAAAATCCACAATGCCTGTAAATGCATGTAAACTGCAATGTAAAAAAAATAAAATAAAAATGTGGCAGCCTGAAAATATATGTTAAATAATGGAAGAATTCTGTAATGTTTAAGAACAGTTTTAAAAAAATGTAAATAATGGCAAATGAATGAATAAATATCTGGCAGCAAAGTTGCCAGAAAATATATAAAATAATGGAATACTGTATCGTTCAAAAACTGTAAAAACAAATAACACACACAAAAAATAGAAAAAATCAAAATAAATGGTGAAAATAAAGGCAGATTTGACTGATTTCCAGCTATTGAAAGCTGTAAATATCTAACATTTAATGCATGAAATAATCTAGCTATAAGGGACATGTTGTAGGAGTGACTGGATAAATGCAATCCTCTGAAAAGTGAAATAAAAATCTTTTCATTTAGCGATCACATCTATAATTTTTAGCCACATTTATGTATATAGGTTGCATTTCATATGTATATTTATTTATTTCATAGGAACATTTGAAAAATAAAATGACTTATGTTTATGATATTATTACTATTTTCAATCAATCAATGACATTTTATTTATATTACTAACATTATTGTCATTGTTATTATTATTGTTGTCATTATTATTATGATGAATAAAATACGATAAAATAAAATTCATAACAAAATAAAAACAGCAATAATAATGATAATTATTACCATGATTATTGAAATAATAATAATAACATTTTTTTATTATTGTTGTCGTTGTTGCTGCTGTTGAAATAAATTGAATTAAATATCTATTATTAAAATAGACAGGTACATTGAATAGACAAAAATACGTAAATAAGTGAATAAATAAAGAAATTAAATAAAATGGAAACTGTTCTATCAAGAGTAATAAATAAATAAAATCTATCAACTTCATCAAAAGCATGATTAAAAAATTACCTTTAAAAATATTCTTCCTTTATTTTTTTAAATTTTTTTAGCCTCATCAATAAATTTTAGAGCCTATTTATATTTATTTATTGGTTTAATATTAACATGCCAGACAGGCGCCTCTATATAAACACTCCAGTTCCCATGATGCAGCGGGGCAGCTACGGCATCGGGAGCGTGCCCTCGTCGCGGAGCAGACACCGCACTGTGCGATCGTGCAGCCGGCCTCGGCGTTAGTAAGAGGTAAGTTTTTATTACTAGTTTTCCGGGAGCCCTTGCACCGAACAGTGAATGGAAACATGTCCGAAAACCAAACGCGATAGTTTAGTGTCGCATTCGGACGAGCTCAGCGCCGGATAAGTAGTTAAATCGGCTGCCGCTGCCCGGTTCGGGGGCGCTAATGTCGGGCACGCCTATGTAGGATAGCTGCTCCGGAGCTCTAGAGCGGAGTGCGCGGGCCCACAGGAGGCATCAACATTTGGAGGAGACGGAGGTATTTTTAGCAACCGGTGGAGAGGCCAACAGCCGCCCGCCAGGAGGCCAGCAGCCGGTTAGCTAGCGGCCGGAGGGATAATTTACCGGGAGTCTAACGTTAGCATTCCGGGAGGTGAGCTAAGTAAATGAACTGTTAGCAAACAAGACGGCTAGCAGCTAGCTTGTTGGCTAGCTAGCTACATTTTCTGTTAATAAGGCTACTAGCCCGTTAAGCCGCCTCTCCCGGCACTTCTTGGCGGGCACGGAGCCGCCGGCGTCCCGTCGGTGCTCGGCCCGGTGTCGTTTGGGCGTCACAGCTAAGGGTGGCAGTGCTCGACTCGTCCCAGTGTATCGTAATGTGGGAGCACATGACTTGTGCTGTCAGTGTCACTCGAGCGGGGAGGCTCAGGAACGGCGTGCTCAGCAGAACACCGCCCGGGCCGAGTCAGGACGAGGGTTTTTACTGTGAGACTGACCCGGAGAGCTGGCGTCGAGGCTTCATAACATGTTTCAGAGTGTGTTTTGACATGCCAGCATGAAGAATGTAGTGAAATATCAACTTTACTGAGTGAACTAACCTTATCTGACATGGATACTGTTTATTTTAGCTTCTCATATTTTCATTTTGAAAACCTGTAGAACAGGATGAGTCTATACGCTGGATTTAGATACTGCGTTTAGCTTAGTTATTTGTCTTGAATATGTTGGAAATATTCCCACAAAGTCCAGAACACAATACCTCCTAATGCATAACTAATAACAACAACCAGTTAAAGTTTACTAAAGCAACTTACAATAAAATAATTCCAAAATATTGAAAATAAACACATTTTTGAGTGTATTTTAAGAGTGTCAGCAAGAGGAAAGTAGTGAAATGGCAACTATAATAAGTGGACTAACCTTATTTGGCATGGATGCTGTTTATTTTACCCTCTTAGACTTTCATTTTGAAAATATGCACATGAACAGGATGTGTCTATATGCTGGATTTAGATACTGCATTTATCTCAGTTTTGCTGTTATTTGTATTGAATATGTTTTGAATTTTCCCACTAAGTTCCTGAACATGCTACCCCAAATTCATAATGACAATAAACACTTAAAGTTTAGTCTGAGTTTCCTACAGCAACTTACAATAAAATAACAAAACATATTGAAAATAGACACATTTTTGAGTGTATTTTAAAGTGTGAGCATCAAAAAGTAGCGAAATATCAACTTTACTGAGTGAACTAACCTTATCTGACATGGATACTGTTTATTATAGCTTCTCGTACTTTCATTTTGAAAGCATGTAGGGCAGCATGAGTCTATACACTGTATTTAGATACTGCATTTAGCTTAGTTATTTGTATTGAATATGTTGTAAATAGTCCCACAAATTCCCAGAACACAATACCCCCAAATGCATAACTAATAACAATAAACACTTAAAGTTTACTACAGTAAAATAGCACAAAAATATTTAAAGTATGTATATTTTTGAGTGTGTTTTAAAGCGTCAGCATCAGGAAAGTGGGGAAATTTCAGCTTTACTAAGGGGGCTAACTTTATCTAACATGGATACTGTTTATTTTAACGTCTCTCACTTTCATTTTGAAAGCATGTCGGACTGTTTGAGTCTATACACTGGATTTAGATGCTGCTTCATCTTAGTTTTGCTATTTTTATTGAATATATCGCAAAACTCACCTAGTGTTGATTCTTCAGACCGTTTTGTTTTTGTTCTGGATATAGACACCTTTTAGGTTTCAACTTGCTAATTGCACTATTTTCAAGTTATTTCAAAGTAAAAATTAATGTAATATTATTTTCGATATACTAATTATCCCTAAATATATGCTAATAACCTTCAGGGGCAGATGACTGAGAAAAAACAGAAAATTTAATCCAAGTGTAGCCCAATGATGGACGATCTAATTAACAGCAATTTACAATAAAGTAATAAAATGTCTTTAAAATGCATATTTTTGAGTGTGTTTAAAGTGTCAGCATCAGGAAAGTAGTGAAATATCATCTTTAGTAAGTAGACTAACCTTATGTGACATGGATGCTGTTTGTTTTAGCCTCTCACACTTTAATTTTGGTCAAACATGAGTCTGTACGCTGGATTTAGATGCTGCTTCATTATAGTTTGGCTTAATATGTTCTTTTTACTGCCTTGATTTGATTATTGAAGCTGTGTTGTTTTGTTCTGGATCTGGACATGTTTTAGATTAAAACACATTATATATTAATTTTACTGTGAAATAAAACTTGAAAATGGTGCAATTAGTAGGTTATAAAGTGTCAGGAAAGTAGTGAAGTATCAGCATTAGGGAGTGGACTAACCTTATGTGACGTGGATACTGTTTATTTTAGCCTCTGACGCTTTAATTCTGGTACCGCATGAGACGATACACTGGATTTCGATGCTGCATTTAACCCTGATATGCTGCTGGTTCATGAATAGGTTGTATTTAGTCCCTCGATGCGGATTATTGAAGCAGTTTTGTCTGTTTTCACTCTTGATTTGGACAACCTGCTAATTGCACCGTTTTTAAGATATTTTACAGTATGATTGATGTATGTGACGCACTGTGATCTAGACAAAATAAAGTTCTTTCTTTCCATTATTAGGTATTTTTTGCTGGTTTATTTGTTGAATTTATGATGATTTACAGAGCTGCTTGAAAATTCTTTTTTCTATTTTATAGTAATGTATTTGAGTGGCCCTTTAACTAGTCCAGGAGAAGAGTTGGAGAGAATAAGTTATCCCTAAAAGTTACAATAAAGTAAACAAACAACTCATAATTATGGTGAATCTGCTGACAATAACCACTTAAAAATTCTTTCCAAGTTTAGCCTAATGATAGTTTATCTTAACTACATCAACTTACAAGTTTTCTACGTGTTGCCATATTTTGTCGTATACATTTACCACTGCTGTGGATATTTCATTAAAAATCTCTAATAAAACCCTTGATATGACTGTTACAATATTTAGATTTTAGGAAACAGATCTGACTTTTACAAACAATTCAATAATATCTAAACTTTTTTGACCAACAATATGTTTTTGAAGGGTTTGACACATGATTGGAATGACACTCTAAATAATCAGCAAAGTTTTTTTTCTCACTTTTTGACAAAATAATAATAATTTAGATCCAGGGTTTTTCTTCAGACATCAAGGCCTAACAGCACCTCTGATGGTGAATGTTAAAAAAAACAAACAGCAACGACCACAAACCACAAGAACACGTCTCTCTAAAATCTCACATCAGTTGGAGTGTAAAAGGAAGCGACTGTTTTTTCTCCATTTTTCACCTTTTGTTTTGTTGTTTTTTGGGGCGGATCCTCCACCTCCCCAGCGTTGTTGCAGGGTGAATCAGGATGGTGGACCAACCTCCGTGGGAGCAGATAGGATCCAGCTTTGTGCAGCACTACTACCAGATGTTTGACTCTGACAGATCACAACTCGGATCCATATATGTGAGTTTTTAAAATTTGTTTAGCAGTGCAGCTTGTTTTCTTTTTGTTTCATGCATCTCACTAGCGAGCTCACTATAGATCGGGGTGTCAAATGTAAGGGATGACTTTGCAAAGTGTAAAAATTACAGAGGTGAAAATGAATGCTTACTGTGAAAATATTTAGACGCTGAACATTTGTGAGTCAGCGGCTTCAGTACAACAGAGTTTGGTTTGGTTGAACCCTGTTGTTGATGAACTGCCACAACTTTTATGCATTTTTAATGTAGAAATTTCCTCCCTTTACAAGGCACTTTCGTTTGTGTGGTGTGTCAGGATGACTACACAGATGAGAAAATGAAAGAGGATTTAAAGTAATTTCTTGATCTTGACGTGTTGTGAAATGTTTTATTGTTCAGTTCCACATACCTGCAACTAAATGTTCTGTGCTGCTGTCGTCTGTTTTTGTCTAATTTTTTGTTTTGTTTCGTGTCGTTTGTCTCGATTTTTGTCGGTTTTATTTCTTGCTTTTGTCATTTTGTCTTTTTTTTTTTTTTTTGTAATATTTTGTGTTGTTTTTGTCTGACTTTCATCATTCTGACCAGAAAGTAAAATCTTACATCATTCTGTTCCAGAAGACTAAATGTTTTTGTTCCTTGATTGACACTTGGTTTTAATATGTAAATGATAAACTGAGGCATAATATTGTTTTAAATTTTACTTATTTTGCTTAAGAAATTCCAGGATGTTCATAATGTTTTGTAAAAATATAGCTCATTAAATGTGAATATTATCAGAATTGTGCTTTTTTGCACTAAAACAAAGTGAAAAATTTGGAGTTGTGTATTTATTGGTTATTATGTCGTGCTTTTACTGGTCACTTGGGATCAAACTGGGCTGAAAGTGGAACTAAACTGAGTCTGAGACCCCTGCTATAGATCTGTTAATGATCAATTAGAAATCTGTAGTCGATAGTTTGAGGCTGTATTTTGTGCAGTGTCACTTTACAACGCAGCTCTTTTCAACCACATAATGTCAGACCTCCTCGTGCACTGTAGGCTCAAATGTTAACAAAGGTTATTGATTAATCTCTTGTTTCACCGGCCTGTTCTGACTGCACCTCACTATCTTTCTGCCATAGGGGGAAAAAAAAACCCGCTCTGGATTATTTGTATTTCTTTAAACCAATCACAGTCCTCATGGGTGGAGTTAAGCAAGGCATTTCCTGGTTTTCTCTCAGAACAGCGCCGGGGGAAATTGTTTTGGTGGAATGTTTGCATGCAGGGAGATGAAAAATGTGACTAAAATCAATAATTGACCGTTAAAAGCAGAGAGAGCTGTTTGAAATATTCAGCGTGCTAAGTTGCTAGCTGTGAGCTGTTTAGCAGAGTGAAATGGAGTTTGAAATAACACACAGTGGAACGTGAAGAGAAACCTGTCTAACAAGAGCAGCCAATGGCAGGCGAACAGCCACAACCTACATCCAGTGACTCGCACTAATTACCTCTGACTCATGTCATTTTTAAAAACAGAACTGAGTAGCATTTTTCAATAATTTGTGCTTTTAGTGAGAACGACGAATCATCACACAGCACTCCTGAAGACATTTAGAGTGGAACTGTTTCTCTGTTGATCTATTGATAGAAGCAAAGTCACATCTTTCAGTAATTTCTCAATAAAAATCACCACATTTTCTGTGGTTTCAGCTTCTCAAACATGGGAAAATTGCTCCTTTTCCTTCTCTTATATGATAATCTTAGTTGGCTAAAGTGAATCTTTGCATTTTGGACAATTCTTCAAACAAAACAAGCAATCTTCTTCTCTGGCAAACTGTAATGTGTCACTGTTTTTGGACAAATTTATAGGCAGCATGAACAGTTATACAAAATAATTAAATGGCTATTAGTTTAATTTTTCATTTGTAATTAGTTTTTTTTTGACGGGGACCATGTACTGAAGAACATTAAACACAAAGTAAACATGCTTTGTACCAGATTATAGCGTACTCGCTAGTTTCCATCTGCAGTCCTTGGAGGAGGCAAGAGAGAAGAAAAAGTACCACATCACATTTTAAAAAAGAATCTCAGTCTCACATTAACATTCTCAACCCTCCTGTTGTCCTCATTTACGGGCACCAAAAATATTGTTTCCTTGTCTGGGAAAAAAAATCCCAAAATTCAGATTTTTGAAAATTTGCAAAACCTTCAGGAAGAAAATTCCAATTATTCCTTAAGTTTCCCTTAAAAGTTTTATTTTTTAAAAAATCCCCAAATTTGGCAAGGAAATTCTTGTATTTTCAAAAAATGAGTAAAAATCTTCCAAAAAAATCCTAAAAGTATTTAATGTGATTCCTTATATATCAGTAAAACTTCTAATAGTTTCTTTAAGAACATTCACAAAAAATCAACCAACATCCAGTGAGTTTTGGTCGATTATTATTTTTTTTAATGTGAATGTTCTTAAACATTTTTAACATTTCTTTTTTTCTACCAAATAACATTCAAAGATTTCCCAAAAATGTTGAAAATGTGGACGTCAGAAATTTCACTGTGAAAATATTTTTTTTTCTCCACATTTTAAAACGAGTCAGTTTTGACCTGCGGGACGACACGAGGGTTAAAGTCACTTCAAGAACTGTCAGTGCTGACGGGTTTGCTTTCTCCAGATCCTCTGTTTTTTTTTTTGTTTGTTTTTTTTGTCTCCAAAGAAAAGTCTTTAAAGCCAGTAATTGTCTTTAGTTCAGTGGGGAACTTATTCCATTCTGTTATTGCTTTGTGGGGAAAGAGACGATTGTCCAAAGGCAGCTTAACACAAAGGGATGCGACGCTGAAACCTAGAAGAAGCTGCCGTTGTCCTTTTAGTTTCACCATTGAAGTTATACATGCAGTGGTTGTTTTGGTGGAAACTTTCATCACCGATTGGATTTTTCCAAATCACAGCTGAACCGTCTAAGAACTGCCAGAAAGTTTATAGCACATAAAAATGATTTGTGTTTTTTTTGTTGGTTCTTCACACAAAATTGATGATTTAAAAAGAAAACAAAATTGGAGAGAATTTCAGACGTTTTGTTTTGGATTCTTTAAGTTGTATTTTTGACTGATTGTCGATGATTTAAGAGTATAAAAAAGCGTCTACTTCTTGCTATGTTTGCATTCACTCTTTTGGGAAAAATAAGCTCCTGATTTGATTTTTAAAAAAATCAAATAAACTCCCCGGTTAAACGGTACAAAATGTTGCTATGAGTTTATTATCATAACTCTTCTGTTGCATCCTCTGCAGCTCACTCTTGTGCTCTTAATGTCTCCTCACAGATCGATGCATCATGCCTTACGTGGGAAGGACAGCAGTTCCAGGGAAAAAGGGCAATCGTCGAGAAACTCACTGTGAGTTTATCCGTTGACTTATTGCTGCACACTGAGGTCACAATCAACAGGTGTCAGTGGGTTCATGAACAACAAAACCAGGTCACTCAGAGTAGAAAATTGCACACATTTATGTCTATTTATATCATCTGAACCATGACCTGCTTATTAATATCTATGAATGAAAACAACACTGGAAAAGTGCAGTTTGAGGGTAAAATTTAAGCTTTAGGAAATCAGCTTCTAGTGAGGCTTATACCTCCTTTTCTGTTAATTTTAACCAGGATAGTTTAAGATAATGTAAATGAATCTTACGTAGATGCTTCCACTGTCTGATATGCTTGTATTAATCCTCATCTCATATCTCTTTCCTCTGTGTTTGTCTGTGTGCCAGAGTCTCCCCTTCACAAAAATAGGCCATAGTATAACAGCGCAGGACCACCAGCCGACCCCAGACAGCTGCATCTTGAGCATGGTTGTAGGACAGCTCAAAGTAAGTAGCTCTGTCTCTCTGGTCACGTCTTAAAGCACTTCAGGGTCAACTGTCTGCGTGCAGAAGTAAATAAAGATATTGAGATTGTCCTTTAGAAGCAGGCTACCCTCTGATTTATGTCGATTTATGACCAAACTACATGTACAGGGTGACCCAAAAGTTTGGAAACAAATGAAAAGTCTGTAATCCAAATAATATAATGTTATTTCAATAAATCAGTACCACAGATATATTCAGAAGAGTAACAGATTAGTGTAAAACATTTCGACATGTTCATGTTTGTTTCTTATACAAAGACGTGAACGTTTCCACCACCTGGTTACACTGGTATCTTCTGGAATGTATCTTCATTCATGTTTATGAAGGTTCCTCAAACTGGCCAATAAATGTTGCCTCATAGTACTTTTGGATGTTTAAAAAGTTAAAACTGTCAGATACTTTACCATCTAGAGTTTTGAAATCTGACACTGATGGCCTGCATTTTGAAGTTCTGCTCCAGCATACCTGGACCTTATGGTTCTATTCATTTTCTTCCCAGTTATTGGACTCAGCAAATACTATGCTTTTAAGTTATTTTGTAATGCTATTAAAAAAATGGGTAAAATAAGAGTGAATTCATGCACCCCCAACTGAAACAGACACTGCAGTTAAACTTTGTTTCCAAACTTTTGGGTCACCCTGTACATGGTCTGGAAACATGTGACTGTGATGAGGAAATAGTCCTGTGGATGTACATCGGTGTGCAGAAGTTGTAGATGCAAAGTGAGGAGAAGATACGTTCAAGATGAATGCTACTTTTTCCAGAGAAAAACCTCAAATAAACAGTGAACTTCCAGCGACCATGAGGTACAGATTGTTCAGCATCTTGGAGAACTTTTCAGAGTTTTTCTCTGGATTTGGACTGTCACAGTGTCTTCTCTCTCCGTTTAACTCCATGAGCAGTTTTCAGCTGTAGGCATTTGTTCTTGCTTCCTCTGTAGAACCTCTGTGATTTTAACTCCACTGTCTGGGGTCAAAACTACTTCTGAGTGGCCTTCAATCACAGGAAAAGGAAACATTTTCTGCCCTCTTGATGTCCTTGTAGACTAGCCGTCTTCTCCTCTCTAACATAAAATTCAACATAACAAACCACAATTTGAATATTCCGTTTGTGTTGAAACAGCTGGAGTTTTGTCTACTATTTACTATTTGTTGTTGCTTTGGTGCACTTAGATTAATGCCGTGGTTGAAACTATTGATTTCTACACCCCAGTGGAAATAGAAAAGCTCCAGAGCTGATTCCAGGACTGTTTCTGTCAGTGTTTGTGATACGGAGTGCCTGTAGAGCAGGAGTGTCAAACTCCTCTTAGTTCAGGAGCCACATTCAGCCCAAATTGATCTCAAGTGACCAGAAGAATAATAACATGGTAATCTATAAATAACCATAATTCCACATTTTTCCTTTGTTTTCGTGCAAAAATGTTCATTCTGAAAATGTTCACGTTTAAGGAATTATCTTTTTACAAAAGCTCATGAACAAACTGAAATTTAAGAAGAACAAATGAATTTTCAACAACATTCAGCCTCAGTTCATCATTTCCACATTACAACTTCCAGATCAGAGTGTCTACAAAGGAACACAACATTTAGTCACAGGGTTTCCTCCAGGATTTTTTTTAAACTGTGGGGGGGGGTCTGCCCGAGTGGAAAAGGGGGGTGGGGGGGGGGTACTTTTTATCAATGTCTGTTATTCAATTTACAGAAATTAAAGTTTGTAACACTTAATAAATACATCCTGTTACAAAATGATTTATTTTCTCGTAAAACCTATTTTGGGTGAGAACTGTATAAAAAAAATCAGCTGATAAAGTCACAAAAATGTAATTAATTTTGTGAAAAGATCAAATTTTTCAAATTAGCAAAAAAGCCTGACCTGATTGAGCACAACAGGTGTCATTTTTGGATTTAACGGTGCAGAATAGTCCTAATTCAGTTGGAAAAACCTAGACAACTTGCAAAAAAAGATTTTTGTAACCCAGTGTTGTAAACTGATTCATCAGATGTGTCTATCTGTGTAAACATGCTGAACCACTGCGATAATTCCTCCGGCCAGTCTGGTACCGGCAGGCTGGACCAGGTGGAGGAGAGCTGGGAAATGTAAATTCCAGCAAAAATGACTCGAAACCGTGGAATTCAGAGAATGACTGCAGCCTGTGGGTAGTCAAATGTAGGGACAGTTTTCATATGAAAATCCTCTTTTACAAAAAAACAAACCCATGTAATTTGTGGCATTAAATGTTTTACAGTATAGCATTAAAAAGCATTACATTTGACTGTCTGATTTCTGCAGAAACCCTGATTTTCAAACCTGTTGGTGATGTAATAAATCTTTGTGCTGATCCTCCTCTGTTTGTGTCTGCAGGCAGATGAAGACCCCATCATGGGTTTCCACCAGAGTTTCATCCTGAAGAACATTAACGATGCGTGGGTGTGCACCAATGACATGTTCAGGCTGGCCATCCACAACTTTGGTTAAGCTGCTTCTGTGCTGTGGCGGGCAGGGGCGGCCATAGTGAAGGGCACTGTGCGATGAAGTCTGGAGGGAGGGGAGGGAGGATGGAGAGGAGAGAGAGAGAGAGGGGGAGAGAGAGAGAGAGAGCACTCGTCCCTCCCTCCTGCCTGTTTGACAAACACCGGATTCTAGATGTCAATCATTGAACCTCCTCCAGGTGGGTTTCAGACCAGCCCAGCCAGTAGAACTGCGACGTGTTTCTTTGCTGAGAGCCGGCCGACCAATCAGACGCCCCTGTCTGCCCGCTCTGCTGATCTGCATGACGCTGGGAGCCCCTCATTTCAATATCTACACTCAAGCCACCAGAAGGACAAATAGCCGACCGACGCCATTAACTCCATTAGCTCCGCTCTCCACTCGTCTTGACTCCGATCTAACCCGTTCTGCTCTTCTGTCGACTCCACTGCTGTCAACTCGGTCCTGTTCGCACTGCTGTTGACTGGTTCGTAGATCCATGTTCAGGTTCACAGTCAGATTCTTCAGCTCTGGCTCGTTGTGTTTTGTAATTTGTTTTTAGATTCCACTCGTGTGTTTACTTTAGCCTGCCTTAGTGTGTTAAAACTGAGTTCTACCTTCCTTCACACAGTTGTTAACTCTCGCCATGATTCATGTTCTCTCATGCCAGGTTTTGCTCTTGCAAACCAAAGAATCTTTCTGCTCTGATCCTACATTTTTCCCTCTCTCTCTGTCTCTTTCACACATGTCTGGCAGTTAACATGGACTACAGCCACGATACACAATAAAACCTGGACTTTTTTCTTAACGGTGTCTTGTCTCTCCATATCACTTTCTGGCTAATGGCTTCCCAATTTTTCTTTAATTTATTAACTCAGATTTCATCCGATCGCTGGTTGACTTTTCTGTAGGGCTGCAGAAAATTAGCAAACTATACGTGAAGAAGGTGAGGCAAATTAGTTCAAGAACATCATGACTCTTTGCTGCTTGATTAAAAAGGACTTTCGCAGCTTTCATTTTCAGTGGCAAATCGACAAGAGAAATCTGATCATTTGCTCTGATTCTGAGCTTCTTGGACACACAGAATTTAGTTATTTTTAATGTAGTTTATCAAGACAGAGAAACATTAACAATGAAGATTTGGTTGCTGAAAATATCAGTCATTTGATCTTATTGCTATCCAAAGCAAAAAACAATTTTGGATGCCTTTTCTAGTGTTACCTCTAAACTTATCCTTTCAGTTTCTTACATTTTTAAAAATTTATATTTTATTGTAGAAGCAGAAAGACTCCTCTGTGACATCACGCTAATCATTGTAGAATGATTAAATGGAGTTTTTCCATCCAACTGATGAAAATTCCTCCAATTTTTTTGGATAAATTTATCTGTTTGGGTGATACACAGGTCTCTGATTCAGCATTGAGCTGACACTTGTCTTAAAAGAATTTGGTCCAATAAGATTTAGAGGATTTTTTTTTTTTATTATTAAAATGGGAAAAATAAAAGACTTTAAAGTTGCATATTTGTGGATGCCAGAATGCTTGGACGTCATAGGAGACCACCAATAAAATTACTGAGAAATTAAAAAAGAAACTTGGATTTCTGTTGGAGCTGCACAATTGCTTTAAACAATAAAACGTCATTTTTATTTACCTTCTCATGACGGAGTTTCAGATAAGAGACAAAAGGCCTTTACTAATCCCACAGTGGGGATATTGTAATGTGTTGTAGGTGCTGATGTGGAAGTGTGGATACTCAGATATTACACAAAGAAAAATTCTCTGGATGTAGAAACTACAATATTGTACATATCAATGGTCTTGCACAGATTCTTCCATAAGTACAAATGCAAGAAATAGTGATATTGCACAGATTTAATCGACATTGCACAATTCTTCCATAAGTAGAACAAAATATTATTTTGCGTCAATTCTGGTATGTGTAGAAAAATGTATATATTTAGTTTTAAAAACATTTATACAATAGGATATCTTTTGTTAATCCAACAGTGAGAAAATTAACCTTGTTCCAGCAGCAAAGGGCAAACATTTAGGAAATATTTTAAAAATTATAAAAAAAAAATATAAGTCCGAGTTATTCCGTAGATAGCCAGATACTTTATTAATCCTGAGGGAAATTCAAAAGCTTCAGAGATATTCAGATTGCCCAAATTCCTCTGGATGTGAGAATAACAGCATTTTGCAGATTTGTTCATGAGCAAAAATATTGATAGCACATTAATGCTATGGTACTGGTAATACTGGTTTCCATAGTGTAGTGGTTATCACGTTCGCCTCACACCGAGGGGCCAGCCGTGGATACCCGTAGCAGAGAATTTAGAGAGTTGGATGCCGTCTGCCAGACGTGGGATCGAAACCAGTTCAAATCACATCATGATCAATGTTTGTGTTCAACATTTACGGTAATTACTGTGTGTACAATTGCTGAATTGATTTGAGTAAAACCATTTAAGCTCTATTAATCTGTAACTGCACAAAGTCATGCAAAAATATTTGCATCTCAAAATAAATAAGGCATATGAAGGTATATATTGTGCTTAAATTATGTTAGAACTACTGCCAAGTAATTCTGTTACCGTATAATTCAATAATCATGATATGAATAAGGTTTAAAGAACAGAATACAGGTTAATTCACGCTTAAAACAGTGCACAAAATGTGCCATCATTGCTTTGCATTTGTAAATTAGGGGGCTTTTGTAAATAAACAGTCAAATTGAATATGTGATCAAATTCTTTTGCAACATTCTGTTGTTTATTTACTAAGTCACACCACTGTTGAGTCTTAGCCATTCCACTATTTGTGTATAATTTTTAATAAGTTTATTGATCAATAACATGATTTATCATTTAAACAGCGCTCAGACTCTGTTAAAAATTGTAAAGTTTTATGTTTCCCACAGAAATGACTGAAATCTAAGCAAAGGTACTGATTTTACAAAAATACTCATAACTACACAAAATGCTACTTAATTACAGTACAGAGATGAAATATAATGTGTTTTTATAATCCTGCTCACTTTTAAGAATACAATGAAAACATATGTAATTATGCATTTTGTACATTGTGGTGTAATTTTACGATTGCAATATACTGTAAAATATTATTGTGGAATATTATCTGTCGTTGTAGGTTTTCCACATGTTGAGCAGAGATCTGTGAATTGTTTCAAGTCAACTGGTGGCCTGACTCTTCCTGAGGATGAAAGTAAAGGACAACCAAGGCTGTTCAGACATGCTTAAAAAAAGACACTGAGCTGAAGAATGACAGTCATTATTACCATCTGCTGTGCTGCCTTCCCACCACTGTTGCTGACATTTAACATGATTTCCAAGTATTCTGTTTATTAAATTGTTCTCATTTAAAATAACATTCTGCTGTGTGATAATTTGCTGTGTGGGTCCCCTCCTGAAGGACACAGGCATCTTTCCAGGAAAAAATGATGATCCTTTTCTTCATTTTCCTATGTACACAGTAAAGCACAAGCATGCAGTAAAGTTATAAACAAGTAAATTGGGACAAATTCGGAAAATGGCAGAGTATTTTTGCCAAGGCCTGATTATTATATGCAGGGGTATACAGTTAGAAAGCATAACATACAACTAAAACACAATACAAATATGACATTAATTCTATAAGAGTATATCAAAATTAACATGTCTGGATTGCAAAGTTTGTTTACACTCTTAGAAACAGGAAAATATTTTTGCTGGCCCAAAATCAATAATACCAGGGGTGGAAAGAGTACAAAAAATATTGTGGTTATGTAAAAGTATGGTTATTGTTATGCTTTGATTCTGTGTAAAAAGAAAACTTGGCTCTACATAAAGCCACACAGGTAATGGTAAGGCTTTCTTTATAAAAGTTTCCCTACAGTACTGAGAATATTTAAACTTTTCTGTGTTTTAAATAGTTTAATGTAAATACTTAAATACATTTAATTCAAAATGAAGTATTATATGGTAAAAATAATAACAATAATAATAATAATATCTGGCCCAAAAAATACCACAGGGTAGCAGTTTGTCCTGTTACAGTAAATTTAATCGCATTATTTAAAATATTCCATTTGAAGACATAATATTGCATATGCACATACAAAAAATAATGCCCTCATAGATACTGCCTCAGTAAAACTGTAAATGTATTTTGTTACACTCAATGTGTTTAATTTACTGTAAATGACACAAAAATTGAGAACATTTCTGAAGATTAATCAGATATTGAGTATCAACCTGTGTTGTTTCATATCAAGTATTGTTTCAGCATTGAGTCTCTCAAATATAAATCTAATATTAACGCTTAACTCATTTGGTAATTTGGTAACACTAGTTAATGGAAAACATTGCTCAGTTAAGCTATTATTTTTTCACATTTTTAAGATGGCAAATGTCATTGAGTACAATATCCCCCTAGTAAAAGTCACATTTCTCTTTTAAAAACTGTTACAAATCTTACAAAATACACCCAAAAACCCGACACAATAACAGTAGCTTAAAGTCATGTAGATCGCCGACATCAATTCCAGTCAGACTCAGAGTTAAGATCAACAGATTACATGATTAAGCTAAAGTTTATGTTAAAAGCATGTAGTACAAGCGGGGGCTTTCAAGCGCTACCAAAAGGGTGAAACAGCGCCCCCCAAATCTCCATAGTGGCCAGAAATATACTACATCCGTACTGTCAGGAACTACCATAGGGAATGAATGGGAAAAGTTAAGGAAGTTAAGCTTTACGGTCCTCGCCAAGGTACCTAGTTCGAAACCGGGCGGAAACACTGCTTTACTCACAGGTAACATAATTCTGAATAAATTCATGGTCACTCACTGCTTCCCATGTTGGTTCAACAGAACATGAATAACAATCCATAGTTAGTGTTATATTGTGATGTTCGTCAGCTTCAGGGGCGGCATAGATCAGTGGGTAGAGTGGCCGGTTGCGAGTCGATCCCCCGGCCCGTCATGCTCATGTCGAGGTGTCCCTGAGCAAGACACCTAACCCCTAATTACTCCTGATGGGTCGTGGTTAGCGACTTGCATGGCAGCTCCCGCCATCAGTGTGTGAATGTGTGTGTGAATGGGTGAATGTGACGTATCATGTAAAGTGCTTTGGATAAAAGCGCTATATAAATACAACCATTTAATATTGCCCAGATTTTTAGCCTTTTTTTGCTCAGGTTTGTGTTTAAGTAGAAAAATACAGATTTTGCACAGATTCTTGTATGTTTAGACAAGCTGATATTGCACTGATTTTTTAAAGATAAGATCTAATTTATTCATTCCAGAGTACAACAAACAAATGACCAAAGGTTAGTGGAATATACACAATTATGCAGAGGTTAGTAGTGAAATAGAAATGACAAGAATACAAAATACAAATGCAAAGTACAAAATGTAAATTTCTTCAAGTGTTTGTGTGAAGTGTCTAGAAAAAATAAGAATAAAAATAGATTACAAAATAAAAAAAGGTACCTACTAGATGTAAACTGTACACCAATACTAAAAACTAGAAAGATTAACAGAAAATTAACTGAAGTAAACAGATATATTGCACTAGAGTCTACTAGGAAAGAGATGTACACCATGTACGAAATAACCATAATGTGAAGGTTGAATGTGTTGACTTTGCGCTAGAGTGAAATTTCTATAACTTTTCCATGTGCAGATTATTGGGAGCTGTGCTGATTGGATAGCCTGTTTAAACCTACAGGTTTCCACTTTAATGTTTGTTTCTATCTCGTAATTTGAAAAATTAATCGTTTACACTTCAGCTCTGAACTGTAAAATAGATAGATAGATAGATAGATAGATAGACTTTATTGTCCCTTCCACCCTTCCAGGAAATTTGTCTTAAGCCGGTAAACCGCCCGAACTTTGCTGGAGCGTTCCTGGAGCGGTGAAAAAATTCATCACCGTTCGTAACCATTCACCACCATTTAACAGAAGCTGGCCCCCGTTAAAGCAATGCCATATACGCTCGGCGGCCCTCCTACCGCTCCAAAAGTTTTGAGCTGCACAAAATATTGCGAGCGGTGAGGAGGGGGCAATTTTCCACCCCGGCAAAGTTCACCCCCGCTCCACCAACGCCCAGTCAAAGTTTGGCACCGCTAGACACAAGTTCGTGGACGCTTGGGTCCGCTAGGCCAACGCAGAAATCTTGAACGCTGGACCACCGCTGCTTCGCCAGCATTGCCCGGGCGGCGATTAAACGTTGCACAAACTTCGGTGGAGCGGTTGTAAGTGTTTTACGAGCAGACACGGGGTTGCTGGAACGGTGTCGGGCGTTGAAGCAGCGATCCATGGCGGCAATGAACTTTGGTAGGGCGTTGGTATAGAGATGTCGGAGCGGGACCAGAATTTGGCTATAAATACAGGGAGAAATGGACCAGGAGCTCATTTGGAATCGAGCTGCCGTTGAGTTCAGACCTCATCTATTTCGAATTTGCTCAAAGTTACAGTAAAACTGTATCACCATGGATGCTGAGAGACTTGCTATGATTGGTGCACTAGTCCAGCAGCAGAATCAGAACCTCCTCAGATTGCAACAAGCTGTTGACAGAAGGAGAAGAGAGAGAAGAAGGAGAGACAGAGTTGTGTGGGTCAGACAGTGGATACTGAGGAGGCCTGAACATGGACTGTATGACAAGCTGATGGTGGAGCTGAGGAATGAGGATCCACGAGCCTTCCAGCACTTCATGAGGATGCCACCAGCCATGTTTGATGAACTTGTACAGAGGCTGGCCCCCAGATTGACCAAGCAAGACACCAACTACCGTGCAAGCCTGGGACCTGGTCTCAAAGTGGCAATCACCCTGCGGCACCTGGCCTCTGGTAACACCTACAGAAACATGCAGTATGCCTGGAGGGTTCCCCACAACACCATCAGTTTGGTAGTCAGAGAAGTGGTAGAGGCCATCATTGAGGAGTACACAGATGAACTCTTGTTTTGCCCAACAACTGAACAAGGATGGAGAGACCTGGCTGACCAATGGTACCAGAGATGGAACTTTCCCCACACAGTTGGTGCCATTGATGGCAAGCACGTGGCTTGTAAAGCTCCTCTTAACTCTGGCTCAGAATTCTACAACTACAAGGGCTTTTACAGCGTGATCCTGTTTGCCATGGTGGATGCTGACTACAAGTTCACCTACATTGACGTCTCAGGCAACTGCTCATCCTCAGACACTCAGATCTACAACGAAAGTGATCTCCATCGTGGGCTGGACCAGAACAGGATCCATGCCTTTCCTCAGCCAGACCCCCTACCCAATGACAATCAGGATGTGCCTTACTTCATCATCGGGGATGACGCCTTCTCACTGCGGACCTACCTCATGAAGCCGTACAACACCAGAAACCTCACCCATGAAGAGCGCATCTTCAACTACCGGCTGTCCAGGGCAAGACGGGTCGTGGAGAACGCCTTCGGCATCCTGGCTAACAGGTTCCAGATCCTGCTCACCACCATGCAACATCACCATGAAACTGTCAGAATCATCGTGGAAGCTTGCTGCATCCTCCACAACCTGATGCGCACCCGCTACCCAGTGCTCCAGAACAGATTTGTGGACCGTGTACTACCAGATGGGAACCTGCAGCCTGGGGCTTGGAGAGAAGGACGGAACTTGGAGGACACTATCGTTGTGCAAGGCCCCAACACAGCCTCACGTGATGGGAAGAGGCAGCGAAACCTACTCAAGCATTGGTGCAACTCCCCAACAGGATCAGTGCACTGGCAGGAGAGAATGGTGGCTATCAACTGAACACTGTGCAGAACACTGAGGAGACACTTGTGCATTGTACATATTATATATACTCATGTTTATTACTTTGTTGTAAATGTTATTTGACATTGTTAAAGAAACTTGAACGTTAATGGGGCCCCAGTATTGGAAATGCATTGAATAAATTATGCTATGTTTGTTTGAAATGTTATGAGAGATTATTAAAGAAACTTGTGCTATGATTCATTCTTAATGTCATAAGTTCGGCATGCCTGACAAGGTGAGTCCTTCGTTGGAGCTCCTGGGGGGGGAGGATGGCTGGCTGACTCTGTGTGTCTGCAATTGCCGGAAGTGCTGAGGCTGATGCTGAGGCTGAGACTGTTGCTGGAAGTCGAGAGGCTGCTGCTGGAAGTTGTGATGCTGAGGCAGGGGCTGGAAGTAGTGCTGCTGCTGCTGTTGGTAGAAGGTGGAGGAAGGGGGTGGGGGATGGGTCGCTGCATCTCGTGGAGGATGGCCATCATCCTCTCCACTGCGAGCTGGTACTGGGCCTCAGGTAGTCGTTGGAGAGACTGGGACATGTACGTGATGAAGGGCTGCCTTGCATGGCTGATCTCCTGGGCTTGGACCAGTCTCTCCATGAGGGCGTTGGTGGCCTTCATACAATCCCTCATCTCCAGTATCGCAGGGGAGGCTTCAGGCTCGGCTCTGGTGGCGGCACGGCGTGGTCTGGTGGTGGTGGAGGAGGGAGCTGGTGGGGGGGTGCCCTGGGACCTCGTGACTGCCGCTTGAGTTTCAATGAGCGAGAGGGAGTCCTCTTCCTGTTCCTTGACGTCGTGGGAAGGCTGGCGAGAGGTGCTGGCTGACGCCGAGGACTGAGCTGCTGGAGGCTGGCTGCTAAAATCAGAAGTCTGGCTGGCTACAGGTTCCTGTGTGAGGGGTATGCTTCTAAGTGGCTGACCTTTCCTGGGCTTCACCTCCTTGTGCAGGAAGGCACAGGTCCTCTGGATGAACAGTTCTCTGTCCGTCAAGTTCGCTGCAGCCTGGCCAGACTTCTTGGAGAGCAGCTTCGCGTAGAGGTCCCGGACTGACTTCCACCATGTCCTGAGAGCTTCAGCTCCCCCCTCAATGTCCAGCTCTCTTGCCTTCCTGGCCCAAAGCTCCGTCTTCTTCTTTGTATCCTTGTAGTCGGTGGCCCCCTTCCTCCACAAAAGTTCGTGCTCCCGGACCCACTCGATGAGTTGCTCCTGAGTGTCATCGTCGAGCAGTAGGGCCTTGCGGCGAGACTTCTTCTGAGGCTGACGCTGTTCATCATCCCTCTCCAAGTGTGGGGGCTGAGAGTCAGAGTCTAAAAAATATAACAATTGAATAAAAAATCATAAATGTATAAATGAAACATATATTATTTAGATCAATTTGTATTGATTTTTCATTGCATTCATCACATTATAATTACCTTCAGCACCAGCAGCAGCACGGCCCTCCTCAGGCTGGTCATCACCAGGGGGTAGCTCCTCATCGTCAGGCTGGTCCTGTGTCAGGGCCTCCTCGGGCTGGTCATCAGAGTCTGCAAAATATAACAAATGAATAATAAATTAGCAATGTCAACATGAAAGAAAGATTATGGTTATTATTATTATTATTAATAATAAATTTCATACATTTTCATTTGTGATTACCTTCATCAGCAGCTGCCCCTGCCTGGGCTGTGTTAGCAGTGGCTGTGCTAGCAGTAGCTGTGGCTGTGTTAGCAGTGGCTGTGTTAGCAGTGGCTGTGCTAGCAGTGGCTGCAGTTGTGGCCTGACTGGTCTCTGCAAAATATAACAATGAAATAATAAATGAAAAAGGTTGAAGTAAAATACATAACAGTATTTTTTCACAGTTGGTAAATATTTCTTGACACAATCAGTGGGCCACATCTGTTTACCTGACTCCATTGCTTCAGCTGCCTGCTCAGTAATGATCTTCTTGGAGGCTGCTGCCTTTCCTTCTCCAGCCTTCCTCTTCTTTTGTCCACGTGGCATGATGAACTTCAACTATCAACTTCTATCAAAAATCTATCAGAACTTGTATCAAAACGATCCGTTCAGCTCCTAGTCACAAGCGGTATGCCGCTAAACCAACTTTATAACCCCGCCGAGCCAACGCCCGCATGCGCAGAACGCCGCTATACCAACGCTCGCTACCGCTAAACCAACGCTAAAGCAACACCGGCTTCAGCGGTGCACCGCTAAGGCAACACCCGTGTTTTCGATTTTTTTTCCCATTTTGTGCGCGGTGACAAGCGTTGTCGAAATTCGGCCCCCCCTCCCTACCGTTCAAGGAACGCTCCAGCAAAGTTCGGGCGGTGTGACCGGGCCTTTAGATAGCAGTGCTACTGGCTACAGGCATGGTGTACATACAAAAACACTATACGACATAAAAACAGTTACATACATTAGCAAAGGTAGGCGAAAAACATGGTCAGTCGTTATTGCACAGGATTAAGTGCGGTACTCAATTACAATACAATAAAATAGTCTATAGATTAATTGATAGAATGGTAGTTTTCACCTGCAGCCTTGGTTTCTGACTGTGGATGGCAGTAAGATGCCTCTCTGTGTACAGTATGAATGAACCCGGTGATATTTTGGGGTAGGAACCAATGAGCGGACACGGTGAGAAGTCGGAATCCAGGCCGCGGACAAAGCGGAAGTTTAGACGGTTGCTCTGGGTGAACTGTGACAGCATCGCATCAAACAAGAAATCGTTCTCTCCCCCTAAATCAACCCAGCGTCCCCCTTTCCCTCACCCATGGCGTCCAACTCCAACATAGACATCGAGGGTGCAACCCAGCATCTTAGGGACATCCTCAAGCTCGACCGTCCCGGGAACAGCGCCGGTAAGCCAGGCCGGGAGTGAAAAGCGGCTGCGCTACTTTAGGCCGCGGAGGCTAACAGAATGCTAACTAGCGAGCTAGGCGGCTAAAGAAATGCTCTGCTAACGTGAGTGGGTTTAGCGCGCTGCTGCGGGATGCTAACTGCATCGGAGCGAAGTTAGCCCAGCGGCAGTTTCACTACCTGTTTGCCAAAGACATACCGCTTTTCTGCTGAGGCACAATTTGAACATACATGCATTTTCACACACATTTCCACGCCAATATTCGCCGGGAAACGTATTTATCCAGGCTTGTAGTGGTGTTTGGGCGCTAACCGCGTCGGAAAGTCCCCAGTGTTAGCAAGGTTACGAGTTAGCTTGTGTTTCAGTCTATTTTCTGGGGCAGTAAAACTGTCTTCTCTGCTTCCATGCCACGAAAAATAAGGAAATGGTTCGTTTATTTGAAATTCTCTCTGTTATACTTGCTCTTTCCATTTAAAGCAGCGCATTTTGGTGGGGTTTTACCCCGACTTGCCGAGATTTGTTCTGCTGGCATCAATAATTAGCTTGAGCCTCCATAAACTGCGTAGAAGGTCGCTGTTGTTGGAGTATTTCAAGACACTAGTGGTCCTTTGTTTGACCAAAGCTGAACGATTTTTGAAAATATATCAAGCAGCACCTTGGACAACATATGCTGCAGTGTATAATTTTAATATTTATTGTGTAGTAGATTTGAAACGTGTTGGATTGTTACCTCAAGACAAACCCTGAAAATATTAGCTGCCCTGCATTCTATTGAAAGTATGACAACTTGCAGATTTGTATTGCTGCAAGCATATATCAATTAATAAATACAGTAACAGTAATCAAAAATAAAGCCATTCCATTAAGAAAGTAATAGAACCTTTTTGTGAAAAGTCTCTGATACTGAAAAAGTAGCTGTGGCTCAGGAGTACCATCTAAGTATTAGAAGTTCTGCAATCAAGTTAAGTAAAGTGATAATAATAATAATAAATGAAGCCAGGATCACACATCTGCATAATGTGTTTTGCCTTTGTTATTAGGTTTGAAACCAATTCGTTGTTGAGCCCGTTCATCCTACTCTGACATTTAGAAAATCTGAAAATGATTAAAAAAAATACTGCAACAAAGACTTTTGCAGGTTTAGGAAAGTTGGTGTAAATGAAAAACAGAGATGTCCTAAAGTGTTTAGTCTTGCTTGTTATGTGCAGAATGTCCTGCTCCTGTGCTCGTTTCACTTACATTTGCATGTTTTTGTTTTGCAGTACTTGTCTTTTAAACAGAAAGTGCCCTGAATTGTCTTTTCTTAGCAGATTTAACCATGCTAACATCAGCTGAAATGGTATCAGACCAGTAAATTTACTGGGACAGTGTTGGACAAGGTTTTTCTTTCTTTGAAATAACACTGAAATGTAGAAGTAGCAGATATTAAACCTTTGTGTTCGATAGCTTTGTTGTTTTTTTTTGTTCCCACCATTAGTTGTCAACTGTTAAATTAATCAATTATTTTGATGTTTGTTTAATCTTAATTTCTTTAAAGAAATAAAAGTCACAATTCTCTGAAATCAGCCTACTAAATATAAATATTTTTCTCGTTTCTTTTGTCTTCCATGGCAGTAGAAACAAAAAAAGATATTTGTCATCTTGGGCTTTGGCAAACTTGGACATTTTTCGCCATTTTCTGGTATTTTATAGACCAAACAACAAATTGATGGCTCTACAAAAATAATCAACAGATTAATCAACGAGGAGAATGATCGTTAGTTGCAGCTCTACCATATTTAACACCTAAGTTAAAGGTAATAATTATTTCCTTATTAAGTGAAGTCAGTGTGTTGGCTGCTTTTTTCCACAGACATGTGATGTGTATTTAGAATAACTCAATAGGACCTTTCACTTAACATTTATTTCCCCCATTTGACAGGATTGTTGTTCAAGTCAAAAATAAAATAGTTTTGAAAGATTCTGACCTGCATTGTACAGGATGTGTGTCTATAATAGATGACTTTACACCTGCTGCCTTATCGAAACATTTAATGTGATAAACCATCAGAATTATACAATTGTTTAACTGATATTCAGTTTATTTAGTGTAGGAACATTAAGATTGAAATTAACTACTCAAATGATTGTTTCTTGATGCCTATAGAGACATTTTATAGTAAATATTTTGGCTTCTGTTTGCAGAAGAATAATAAATAATCACATTAGTCTACATTTCATTTCTGTTGAAATGTGCCAGTAGTTATGGACTGTGAGTCAGCAGACACACAAATACAGCTTTAAAACTGTCCAACTCAAACTGAAAGCAATCTTTGCTACTCATGTTGTAAAAAATAAATTATCCTACAATCAGAATACCTTTTATTGGTGTTTGTCAGAAAAGGAACGTGAGATCAGCAACCTTCAGCTACCATTCTCTTACTATAAAGCAAATTAGCAGGTATTCAGAAGGAGCCGTTTCAGCTGTTTTCATGTGTTTGCAGAAAAAAACTCCACAATTTATGATATTATGAAATCAGATAATTTGTCGAGGCTGCTGGTGACCTGTGTGATATTTTTTTTTTTCTGCTGGATGATTCATTTCTAATACAGAACCACCTCTGTAATTTAAACAGAGTTGCTAAGGAGCGGAGTAAATATGTTTTACTCACTGTTTGCTGGAGCGTGAAACTTAATCAAGAATAAGAGAGTTGTAATTTTCAAGTTTCTAATAGGTAAAAATACAGCCAAAATGGGGATTTTATGATGCAAAATTTGAATTGATATCATAGAGAAAGACAAGAAATGACCTGCAGTGAATGTCTGGTTGCTGAGGGCTTTTTTATTTTTACTCGTGTTTGAGGCACCACATTTGCGTTAAAGCTCACATTCTAGTTCTTTTTGTGCTTTTATCCACAATTTATATGTTAATGCTTCAAAATAATCCAGTGAGAACCCTCCAGGACAGGTTCTTTCTTCTCAAAATGACCCCCTCTTTCAATGTCTTCCTCAGATCCGCCATCAAGCGATGGTCAGAGGAAGCCATCTTTCAACGGAGAGCTGAACGGGTTACTGGGAGTGTTGACGAGCACCGACCGGTCGACCATGTCGGACACCACCAGACCCCTCTCCACAGACGTGAGCACCGCCCAGGAGACCCAGATAATGTGAGTGAGTGGATCATTAGAGTCGCCCGTTAATGTGTGTGAGGACTTGAAGAGACTAAACCGATGTTGTGCTGTTTCAGCCGCCTCACCGGTGACGACGGCTCCACCTGCATCCCCATCACCTCCAACAACGTGGAGGTCGTGGCGAGCCAAGACTCCAGCATCAGCAGCAAGGCTCGAGGCAGCAGCAAGGTAAGAAAAAATCACATCATCGCTTACAAAACATCAGCGGAGAGAATACATGAGAAATGTAGAAATCAGTCACTACCTGAAAGAGGTTTGTTATTTTTATATCCATCAAAACCTGTGTCTGTGATGACTCAGCCTGGTCTCAGGAGCTTACAAGCGACAACTGCTTGGCTTTTGAAAGATCCGTGAAATAAATTTTTTTCCCCTTGTTGCGTGACGTTTTCAGTAAAACAAAAATAACACCAGGGACTGGTGTGTATTTATAGAAAAAAATAATGTTTTTTTGTGATTCTCTTTGTCTCCTGAGCTCCACAGACTCACAGTTAGAAAATTTAAGTTAGATTAGATTCAAGTTAATTATTTTGACCATTACTGGAGATGTGGGATGGGAAACCTTCAAACATCAGAAATAAATGCCAAATGCTTCCCCTCTTCTGAAAGAAAAGCATTTTTTTCAATGAAGATAACATTAAATGAATGATAAATCCAGTCTAGACTTTATTGTGGTAAATGACTATTCTAGCTGGAAACGGCTGATGTTTAATGGAATATCTACATAGAAGTACAGAGGAACATTTCCAGCAACCATCACTCCTGTGTTCTAATGCTACATTGTGTTAGCTAATGGTGTTGAAAGGCTCATTGATGATTAGAAAACCCTTGTGCAGTTAAGTTAGAACATGGACAAAATTGTGAGTTTTCATGGAAAACATGAAATTGTCTGAGCAACCCTAAACTTTACAACAGTAATGTGTATATAAGATTAACAGTATGAACAATATGATAGGATATGAGATGGACCACATAAGCAGTTCATATGCATAGTGTGGAAATTCTAGCTTTAGTTCAGAGATTATTCTTATGGTTTTTTTTTTTGTGCGTTTCATTCAGGTGAAGATTCAGCCTGTTGCCAAGTACGACTGGGAGCACAGGTATTACTACGGCAGACTGATCGCCGTGTCCAACGCCTTCCTGGCCTACGCCATCAGAGGTGAGTAATTCTGAGTTATTTCAGACGTTAAATCTGTCAATTTACACTTCAAATCGATGCTCTAAACTAAAAAAGAAGTTGAATAAACATTAAGATATGTTAAAGGGGACATATTATGCAAACCTCACTTTGTGAAAGTGTTCTTATAGTAGTGTGTGTTGCAGTAGCTCATTATGGGGTTCAAATTTGAAAACTGTTTCCTCCCTGCCTTGCTACACCACATTTTGTGAAAATGCCTGCTCAAACGTCCGATTTTGATTTGGGTCCGCTTATGACGAAATAAGCGGATTTAACTCCTCCCCCGACTGTCCCGTCCATTTGTGCTTCCTGTAGTCTCAGTTTGTGAGTTAGTTTTTCCATTATGTAGATTTACTCAATAATTTTCAACCGTTGGTCCTTTGTTGGAGGTCTTCTTTTCCCTCAGTTTCTCGTTGTGGCTTTTTTTGCGTGCCTCTAGTAGTATTTTAACTAAATATCTGTCATTTCCCATCACACACTCTTCAGAGAAAAGATAAAGCACACTGCAGTTCAAAGGGATCTCATAACCCATTACAGAAATAATTTTTAACTTTGCAAAGAACACTGACATCAGAATAATGCACCTTTGAGCTTAGGAAAATGAAAACTACTAACACAAACAAGTTAGATGTAAATACCTTGTACTATAGAGGGTTCTCACCAGGATTTTTTTACAGCGTAACGGCAGGTCCTCCCGCACGCGCATGTGCACGCGCATGTGCAGCGCATGCGCAATAGCCTTCATTAAATCTTGTGAGCGGCCGGCCCAGATGTCAGCCAATGAGCGTCACGCAGATGCTCCAAATGCTCGTGATTCAGGTCACTATTCACCATACATGGCATCACGGAAACAACTGAGACATGCTAATTGTAACCCCGAGATTGGAAGTGACTCTTAATTTTAGACGGGAACGGGTCAATCGACAGGAAAGTACGGCTGAGGTGGGGAGACATAAATTAACCTAGATAGGCACCCAGTCGATAAAAACAAACGCACATGGCGTTATCTGTCCAAATAACAGCGTAGCGGCCCTAATTACAGTGTAATCTTTTACCCCCAATTTCCACATAACGCGAAAGCGGCGCGGAGCGAAGTGCCGCCGTCTTGCTCCGAAAGTCAAAGCACACTGGAAACGCAGCGCAGCGGTGCGCCGTCCGGAAGGGGAGGGCTGCTCCTCGGAGCAGCTCTCGTGTGAATGACATGAATACCGTTTGCTATTACCAAGTACTTAAAGGTTAAACGCATTAAAAAGAATCAATATAGAGTAGTTAACTCACCGTCCACTCCCACAACTGTTGAAATTTCAGTCCACACCTTGTCCTTTCTGCCAGTATCCTTGTAAAAAGGATGTTTTGGATCATAAATGATATTGTAGTTTTCCACTTCAGTGATCAGCTTCTCTTCGTCCATGGCATCGTGTTATCTGGGACCCTGTTGACCTGATGCTCGTGCCTCCGGAGGTGTAATAACAACATATAGGAAAATATTTACGTCCGAGAGGTCGTGCATTGTGTTTTATTTTGAAAGTTCCAGTTTAACTTCCTGTCTGGTGCTTTCTCAACGACAGTGAATTTACGAAGTGGCGGCGCAGAAAATAGACCTGAAGCGAATCTCCAGCACCGTGGCGTGCGCCGGCGCTTCAGGGACGCGGCGCTAGCGCTCCGCAGCGCGTGCAGTGGAAATTGTCTGATAGAAGAGAATGGGTTCCAAGTGCTGCGCAGTACGATTCAAGAGCGCAGCGCGGTGTGGCGCTTTCACGTTATGTGGAAATTGGGGTAACTGACAGCGTAACGGCCCGTTACGCTGAAATGCGCTGGTGAGAACCCTGCTATACAGAAAATTACTTTTGATCATTTGGATGTTTCATTTAAGGTGAATTTTATCGGGCTGGATAGTAGTCATGAAAAAAAACTATAGTGTTTTTCTTCAGCCATGCTTAAAAATGTTGGAATTTCATGAAATTAGTCAACAAAATCAAACCAAATATTGTTTTTATAGAGAAGTACAAGTGGCACAAGCACATTTATCAAGCAGAATATTACATACAGTTTTTTTTAGGTTTTAAATGATAAAACATCATGTTTGCGGTTAAAAATGAAGACAAAAATATTTAGAATGGCTTCACTTACTGGGCTGTAGTGTTCAGTTTACTGTCCATTAGCTTCCACAGCCGCTTGACGGCATCTGGGCATCGAATGAACCAGTTTCTGTAACAGCTAAGAGGGAAGTTCTTCACATTTCTGCCAGCAAAGCTCTTAGTTTGTCCTCAGTGACGTTCTGGCATCTCGTAGGTGCTCTGTGGGATTTAGGTCAGACTGTGGGAGGCTTTGATTTTCTCCTGAGGAAATATTCTTCGGTACTGTGGACCCTTATCCTGCTGAAATATCTGCTCCTGTCACAATATTTTTGGCTGATTTGTTCATAAATTTACATCCAGAATTTCTCTGTATGTTTCAGAGTTCACGATTCCATTAATAATTACAAGTTCACCTACAGCACTGCAACAAAAACAGACTTTTATACTGTTGCATCCATTTTACCTGTCTCATTCTTTGAGCTTATGAATGGTTTCCTGGGTGTCTTCTGTCCTTTTTACTCCCCTTTGTTGATTATGTTTCTGATGGTCAGTGAGTTGCTGAATCTAGTTGATCTCTGAAGCTTCTTGCTGCTGTTTCCAGCTGGTTTTTCTTGATTTTTTATTTTTTTTTAACCCACAAATATGCTCTCCAGAACCTGAACTGCAATCAAACAAGTTTGATTGCAGTTCAGGTTCTGCTTATCAGTTCAGGTTCATCATGATTCTTGATTCAGATTCATTGAGAGGCAGGATGTTGGAGCCTAATGCATGAGCATTAATAGTCAAATCAGAAATATTATTGATTTGTTTTGATTATTGATTTTACCAAAGTTGCAAGAAACACGAGTTACCTCAGAAAAGTGTTAGCAGCAGAAACATAGAAGGAAAAACTAATCAGAACTCGGACTGAACTCTGGTCTCTTGAATATTTCAAGGTTTGCTTTGGCTAATTAACTACAACAATAACCACAATCTTGTCCTTGTAAAGCAGACTGAGGCAGCATTTGCTAAATTAAAGTGATTGTTACGAGGTAATTTGTGCTCTTCACCTGCTAATTAAGCAACTTGGCAACAGCTGAGTATGTTAACATGAGAATAATGCCAGTTTAAATAAGAAGACATGGCAGGCATTCAGGCTGTGTGACTAATAGCACAAATAGACGTCAATAAATATACAGTATGTGTTTGTTGAACACGCTGTGTTTGAAACTAAGGTGGGTAAAATTTGTAGTGTCTTTCTTTACTCTAGGAAGAAACTTTTAGAACCGATTTTCAATGCCCAATGCTAATTAACCCGTTGCGCTTCAGTGTCCCGCCGGCGGTACACCTACTAATTTGCATAGGAATTTCAAGAATGTCCGACGGCTGCAAGCGCGATTATACAAACACTATACACCGATGGAAAGCTTAGATTCTCATGAATCCGCCGGTATAAACCACTTTCAGATGCGATTACCACAGCGGGTGAGAAAAACACATTTGTCCGACAAAAACAAATATTCATCCATCCGTTCTCTGTACACGGCTTCAAAGCACACAGCGCGACTCACATTTCCGGGTTCATTATTACACACAGAAAAAAAGATTCCACAAAAAACGGCCATAATCCAACCTTTTACATCCAGACAACACAAGTCAGTAAACTATTTTGTCCAAAACATGTTCTGAAGTCGGTATAAAATTCACGAATCGGTCGTTTTCAAGGAAATGCACCTCGCGATGCGCGTCCAATATTCCCCGTATTGTTCGTAATTTTTTTCATTTAAAAATAGAATATTAGCGATTTTTTTTTTGTACTGAAAACGGCTGGAATTGACTACAGCTTAAAGGGTTAAATAGCAGTTAATCTCACATCTAAAGGCCTTATGAAGCTCATATAAGTTGAATTCAAGTTCAAGTACTTGTTGGGGCGACTAAATGTACTTTGAAAACATCAAATATTCGAGTAACTTCAGTCATGCAGCCATATACAACTTGTTCACACTTACCTGTACGGTTTTGTGGCTATATCAATAATTTTATTTGGCCCTTTTTGGTTTTTCAGGGTAGTTGGATAAGACTTTTTTGCCGCCACCCATGGCCATAGCGTTGACAAGTCTAATTAAAAAGTACTTTGTTTGCAGGATTTGTGTCCATGTTATTCTTGATAATTTACTTACACTACAGAAAATACCTCCAGTGACAACAGCAGTTCATCTCCCTCGTTGAACTGCCATTCAGTGATTGTTTCTATGGTTGCTCAATTGATTTCTATTGATTCGTGTAACACCACAGTTCTTTTGTTTATCTTTGTCTTTTAAACAATCACTTCTTCCTTCAGGAGCAAACAACCACGCCATGATCCGGGTCCTGACTGTGGACTTTGCTGAGCGCTCGCTGCTTAAGGGGTTCACCGGCGCCGTCACGGATCTGGCGTTCGCCCACCTCGACTCCTCCCTGTTGGGTTGTGTAGACGAAGCAGGAAACCTGATGGTCTGGCAGCTCACTTGCACCGGCAGCAAAATACTGTATCCTGACATGAAAGCGAGTGTGTGGGAGGATGTGCTCTGTTAAGTTCACTTTTTATCTGTGTGGTTTTTACAACCCAAAGTGATGGGCAGTTTTGTGCTCACAGCTACCCACCCTGCAGTATTACGGAGGGTAGATCCTCCAGGAACTCTTCTGTTCTCGTAATTTCTTTAACCCACGTTCCCTGCAGAGATCAGATTGTGGTTCACATCCGACGGCCAGAAGACACTCCACTGAACTCCCACCATCGCCTCATCTGGTGCCCGTTCATTCTGGACGACAACGAAGAGAACCAGGACGACACCAGCCAGACTTTGGCCCTTCTGCATGAAGACAGGGTCAGTTTACACGGAAATGTTAGGATGGAAGATACAGTAAAACTTGTAATAGATAGTGGAGCTGTAATCTAACAGATCTCACAGTAATTTTTACAGTAGAGGGAAAAGTAGGAAGTGATATTTTGCTAATATCGTTTTTTAATCCTCTGTCAAACACGCGCAAGTTTCCATTAATCTGAGGGGTACACTACGACAAAATCTAAAGCCTCAGTCAGAGTTAGCAGATATCGTGAAGATGGTTTTTAACTTCCTTTGTCAACTCAGGCTTTCTGCTTCAGACTCTTTGTGCGTTCATGTAAATAATTTGTTAGATAATAAATAAGTTGAATGCCCTTCAGTATAAATTATCTGTCTATCATCTCAGTTGATGTAAAGGAAAACACAGTATGTACAATTTATAGCAGATTTTCAAAATAAAAGCCTTAGTAATACCTTGACAGTCTACTGCATCACCCTTAAAATCCCCTTTCCATAACAAGATGGTTTCATAAACCTGGTTGAACCATGCAGTAAAAACCTGATTTAAAAATAGAAATGTGAGTAAACGTTAAGACATTACAGGAAGGTACACACAACAAAATGAACCCATGATTTTGGATCAGTAATGATGCTTCTCTGAATGATTTTTTACTTTACAAAGAACACTGACATCAGATTCTAACAGTCTCATGTTGAGGAAAAACAAACATTTCACCACTAATTTTACTTTCTCCGTCTTCTAGGCTGAAGTTTGGGATCTGGAGGTGTTGAGAGCAAACAACAGCAGCTGGCCTGTCGACGCCGCAGACGTGAAAGAAGGCCTCATCACCATCAAGGGACACACTCAGGTAGGACTCAGGATAGAAGACAGAGGGTGAATTTGTGAACATTTAGAAATAAGCAGAATGGATCATCTGCGACACAGATCATCCTGAAGGACTCTGTGAAGTTGGTGGACATTTTTGGTGTCTGGTTATCTGTCTGAAATGATTTTTTTAGATCCAAAGCATTGGATTTGTGGACATTCAGGAGTACATGGCATCACTAAAACAGAATGAATCATCTGAGGCCTGCTCATCGTGAAGGACTTGGTGAAGCTGGTGGACATTTTTGGCAGATTTTCTGTCACAGCAGTCTATCTGGAATGACTTTTTTTAAACTTTATTTTTGGTATTTTTCAATAACAAAAAAGCAAATGGAACAGGATATAGACAGAATAATAACTATCACAGTATAATGCAACAAACAAGATTGTCCATATAAAACACTGGTCCTCTAGGTCTTGAGTCTTCCATGTATTTATGAGTTAAAATTTGTTTGGTGTCCAAGAAATACAGCCATGGATTCTCATACAATTCAAAATTGATCATTTTGCAGCTAAATAATAACTGATCATCTGGTATTCAAATAAGATTTTCATTTTCCCTCTTTCACATTTTTGTGTTGCATGTCGCAGAGCAAAAATCAGTCGTTCCATAACGTATGTTTTCTGAATTATTTCTGTCCATTCTGTGACTTTTGGGATATCTTTATTCAGCCATTTTGGAATCGTTTGATTATGAAGATGCTAAAAAAAAATCTTCCATTGCTCTTCAAAATACTGTCTACGTTGAGGTAAACAAACCGCGAGTCAGTCTCTTGGTTTGCATACCAGGAACTGTGTTAACCCATAAGAACCCAGGCCCATTTTTCCTTAAAGGACTGAATGAGTTAAGGTCAGACATAAAACTTTACAAGGAAGAGACTGGGGCACTCAAAGTGGTTGTTACACTGGTATCACCGTGGGTTCTTATTTAATGCCAGAGTCATTTTGCTGTGTTCTTCTAGTTGCATAGATTCTTTGCGTTAGTGACTTGATTGTTTGTTTCTCCAGCGAGTCAGTGAAGGTGCACTGTCTCCAGATGGAACCGTTTTGGCCACAGCCAGCCATGACGGGTACATCAAGTTCTGGCAGATATACATCGAAGGAGGGCAGGACAAGCCCAGGTAAGAACCACCTTCTCAGTCTGTCATATAATTTCTGTGTTTTTCCATCCATCTCTTAATGTTATTCTTACTTCCTGTCTTGTCTTGACTCCTATCTTCTCTGTTTTCCAGATGTCTTCATGAGTTGCGGCCTCACGGAGGACGTCCGCTGTCCTGCCTTCTTTTCTGCGACAACCACAAAAGACAGGACCCTGAGTCAGTATCCACACCTTTATGCTTTCCATTGTTTAATTTTCTTGACATACACACATTCATCTGAGGCCTTGGTGTTTGAGTTTTAATCTACGTTTTCTTTGTCTTCTGTCTGTAGGGTTCCTTTCTGGCGGTTCCTGATAACTGGAGCTGATCAGAACCAGGAGCTGAAGATGTGGTGCACCGTTTCCTGGACCTGTTTACAGACCATCAGGTAATTCCTTTAGTCTGTCATTCTGAATTTAGCTGTTTAAATGTTTTATGGCACTCATCCAGGCTGTTTTCTCCTGACTACATCCTTGCTTGTGTCGTATCTGCTCTCAGACGTACGTCGCTTTGGATAAAGACGCTAAATGAAATTGTACTATTGTAGAAATGGAGTTACCAGTGTGATATGTCATTGTGTTGGTAGAAAAAGAGTACAAATGCCTTCATTGTTGTTGCACAAGTACAACAAAATTGTTTTCCTTTTACAGTACAAAGAGTGTTCAAAAATAATGTGAGAATAGTGCAAAGAATAAAACAATGGTGGTGCAAAATGCGTGTTCACTAGACTGAAATAAGATAGAAAATACAATCAAAAAGGAGGTAAAAGAAAGTATTTAATTGCTGAGTGCTGCACCTCAAACATAATAATGCATAAGATTGTACAGATAGCAGTTATTATTGCACGTTATTGGAGTCTTATTGTGGTTGTTTGGGTTTTTTCTTTTACTGTTTTAAAATTGGCCCAGCTGATCACAACTGGGCAGCTAAACACCTGAACAGCTTTGGGATAAAAACAGTTTTTCAGTCTGTTTGTCGTAGATTTAATGTCCCTGTAGCGTCTTTTAGTGCCTTTCCGGAACAGTTTAGGCCCAGAATACATCAGTGATATGTTCAGAGAATACAAACCTAGCAGGACTCAGGTCAGCTAGTCGAGGCCAGAGTCTGGACTAAACAGGGAGAAGCAGCATTCAGCTGTTATGCTGCAAACAAGTGGAACAAACTGCCAGTGGAGATTAAACTTTCACCAAATGTAGACACTTGTAAATCCAGGTTAAAAACATTTCTTTTCTCACGCGCCTATGCATGAAATCTGCACTGTATCTTTTAACTATCTGCACTTCACTGTAATGCTCTTAATATTTTATGTAAAGCACTTGTCTTGGACAAGAAGGTTGCTGTACAAATAAGCTTGCCTTCCCTTTAAGAGGGCAACAGAACCTCTGTAGGGGTTTTGTGGTTCATAAGCAGACCCACAACGTGAACAGGCACGAGCAGCTTAAACGTGTCCACCACAGCATTTTTACTCAAGACAGCGTATTGTTTCAGTTGTATGCAATGGGAACACCTCATATTTACATTATAGTCAAAGCTCTGGCAGTCTAAGTGTCTATTCTACACTGAACACTTTGCTTTTTTCTACACGTTAAGAGATTGTTTTTTTAAATGTTCCTCTTTCAGCTCGTCACTTCACTACAGTGGAGGAGTGACAGGACTAATATCCAGATAATGGCTGAACAGCAGTAGAGAAGATTTTAGACACGGTCAATAATGGATTTTTTTTGTAAATGCCAAAGCTTCACCTTTTCTCTCACTCCGTGCTGCTTAAATTTCACTTCAGCACCGCTCACATCAGAAGCTCAAAGCGTAATCTGAGAAGGAGACGAGCAGATCTGACAAGATTTGTGCCGATTAAAGTTAGAGCTGCAGTGCAGGTGAATGTTTGTTCTTTTATTGGAGCGGGCGGTGATATTGAGCGTAGCAGCAATGTGAGCAAACAGGTCTGAGAACGAGGAGAGGATGTTTTCATTGTTCTACTCCACACTGATCTGTAGTTAATTACTTCTGCGGTTAATCTGTACCATATCAGCCAAAACATGTCGGATGAAAAAATGTTGCACCTCCACAGGGCTTTCAAACGCTCCCAGCTGGGCGTCTTCAGAAGAACATTTGGATATTTCATCAGGCAGAAAAACTTTTTGGTGAATTCTCAGAATAAATGTTAAAATAAGGCTCATGTCTGAAAGGAAACTTCATTCAAAATCACAGAGATTTCAGTCGATAATGGACTAAAAATGTGGTTCAACTAATGCGCCGATAGATACTTTATCAATCCTGAGGTTGCACCTAAACGTTCCGGTTAACTGAGGCTAAAATGAACTAACCTGGGCTAATGGAGAAACCATAGACTGTATATAAAGATGGATGTAGCATCTGGCTCCAAAAATGAAGCCCACCCGGAAGTGTCAAAAACTTGCAATATCACGCCGTCCGCTAGGGTTGGCTCCAAAAAGCTTTTTCTCCATAGACCCCAATTCATCACCGGAAAAAATAAAATTTGATAGACTGATTTTCTACAGCTCAGGATTTTTTCCCGTTAGTTTTCATGGTCAAAATGAGAGATCAGGTGGCCGATCTTAAAATAAATCAATACTGAATTTTAAATAAATCGTTAAAGTTGGCGGAGCCAGGGGGCGTGGCTATACTTGATAGACAGTCTTGTCTGGAATGATTGACAGATCCTTTAGGGCGAGGCTTGTTAGCGTAGGCTGAATTCCGAAAGCAGCAACAAAAGCCTCTGCGGTAAAATGTGGGCGGGATAAGAGAGTCTTCAGCTCTGGCCCGCCCATAGACTGGTCCTGCCCCTAGTTGCTCTCCAGTCCAGCCTGTTTGATGACGCTTTTTATGTCATTGGCTCCAAAAAATCCAAAATGGCGACCAGGAAGTAGCAAAATCCGGGCTTCATTTTCTCGGCGTTGAAACCAACAGGTGACGTCACGGTTAGTTCACGCCTGAGTGAAACCCTATAAATGTCCACCTGGAGCGCCTCCATCAAATATGTGCTTCAGACTGACCCCAAAGTTTAATTTAGTTCTCAAATCAAGAAGTTTTGGGATGATTATGGCAGATTCAGGTGTGTACCATTCGTTTACATAGTTGTTCAAGAACTCTGTTTTAAGATACTAATTAGGGATAGACTGATGTGACCTTTTATAGGGATGATAACCAATATTTGGACCCGATACACATTAAATGTAATGTTTTAACAACATGTGATGGCAGAGAAGCTGTCATTCATAACTGGACTTCTTCATTAATAAGGGTGACTAGAACTGAATATGATAGAAACAGGAGTGATTAAATTATCTCCTGTGTTGATGTTGGATCCACTGAGATTTATCAGTTTGTCTCCTACAGTTACATCTACTGTTCTTCTGTATTTTCTAAATATTTCACTGCTTTATCATTTTTATTTCCCGCTACGGTCCAGATTTTAAAGTTTTAATTATTGTTTTCCAGACTCTGTTTCAGGCTGCCTTCTAACTTAGCTGCTAGCTGTTAGCATAGCATAAGCCACAGTGAGAGAGGCTAATTGTTTGTTATTCAGTTTTTGCTGATTAAGAGACATTTCTGAAACCAGAGAGTGACGACAGACAGAGATTAGGCTGTATCAGACCTGAAGTAGGGTTTAATTGACCAATAGTTCGTCAATAAAAATACAAACAGTCTGAAACATGGCAAGTATCGACCATGATAATCTCCCAGGCCGATAATCCGTCTGTTCCTAGTCTTAACTCTGGGTTGTCTTCCTCTGGTAGGTTTTCTCCGGATCCGTTTAACTCATCAGCTCTGCCGAGTCTCAAGGCCAGTCTGGACCTTTCTGCTGAGTATCTGATCCTCACTGACGTCCAGAGGAAGGTGAGCAGAACAAATGGACTCGAGTGTTTTAACTAATGACACTGCTCAACCACTTTTTATCATTTTTCTATGCTTTTACTCTCCTGTTGTCTTTATTAATGGGCACCAAATGTCCAAGAAAAAAAATCCGAAAAGTCAGCAAAAAAAATCCTCGAAGTTCTGACAATTTACAAAACCTTTAGGAAGACAATTCCAAAAATTCTTTACAAGTTTCCCTTGAAAGTTTTTTTTTTTTGAAAAAAAAAATCCACCAAATCTGGCGAGAAAATACTTATGAATATTTAAAAAAAATGATGATTACATATGTATAAGTAAAACTTTTAATATTTTCTTTAAAAATATTAAAGAAACATTTTTTCCACCAAAAATTGTTCAAAAAATTTCCCAGAAATGTTGAACATGTGGACATCAGAAGTTTCATTGTGAAAATATGTTTTTTCCCACATTTTCAAACTTTAAAACGGGTCAGTTTGACCTGCAGAATGACACGAGGGTTAACATAAATTACATACAGCTGTATGCTTGTAGATACAAACAATAAGACACAAATTAAAGTAAGGCAGTTTGTCATGCGCTATTCCACATGTGAGCCGGTTTGAGGCTCATTTTTTGCCTTTTCTTCGCCTTTCACCATTTCATCTTTAAACATTGTTTTTGCTGGTGTCGCTCTTCTTTTCCAGGTCCTGTATGTGATGGAGCTGCGACAGGACTTGGAGAAGGGAAAGGCGAGTTTCACGGCGGTGTCAGAGTTCCTGCTGACCCACCCGGTGCTCAGCTTTGGTGTCAGAGACGTCAGCCACAGCCGACTGCGACACACCGAGGTCCTCCCCGCTGAGGAGGAGAGCGAAAGCATGACTACAGGTGCTTATACACATTTACATTTACAGTTTCTCCAAATATGTAGAATTATTGCTCCTAATTTATGCTAATCACTGTTTTGTTTGTGTATTTTCCTTCAGAAGGGACTCAAGGACCCACAGAGTCCAAGTCTGGGATCCAGATTAAGCTCTACTGTGTCCACACCAAGTGAGTGTTCTTGCAGTGTCTGATGTCAGTGTTAAGCTCATGTTGGCTTTAGTGGAGTGGAGTAAAGCCTCAGTGTTGCCAAGGAAAATCTGGATTATAGGAAGTCAATAACAAAACACAGCAAGTTGCTAAGATTAGCTTTTTATTTATAACCGTCACCTAGAGATGATTTTCACACTCTGAGTTCCTGTCAGTGTGACAGTAGAGCTGACAGATATTAAATACAGGATGTATTTATAGTATTCATTCTACTCAGGAAGCCTTTTATCCAAAACTGTTACTGTAAGAAAAGATTCTGTCATCAAGCTCCCTCCCATTAGATTCAGGTGTGAGCTATGGTTGCTCGTCTTACTGTCGTGTTTTGGAATTGCATTTGTTTCCGTTGCGGAGAGATCTACTGTAGAAGAAGAAAACAGATCAAGTTGCATGTAGCAGTGGCTGCATGTCTCCATACTGCAGCAGATGTGTTGCTTTTTTACTTAAAGTACAGAAAGAGCGAATCATCAATAAGAAGCAGCTTAGCACTGAATTATTTGTGGGTGTGCAAAGTGTTTGTAAGAAACATGCAGTGGACTTTAGGTTTAGTTATTTTTGGTTGTCTTTAATTTGTCTGCGTTTGTGTGTTTTCAGGAGTTTGCAGGACGTCCAGATCTGGTTTCAGCCCAACGTGAGTTCAGGCTCTGCAGGCTTCCTTCCCCATTCTGACTCTCAGGATGGTCTTGGTGAGTTCACACACTGATTCAGAGGATGAACCCGTTGAGATAAAGCATATTTGTTTGTTTTCTTCAGCTCCACCTTTTTATTTTCTAGCTCTTTTATCCAGTCTTTGCTCTTCAGTGTCTTCTCTCTCCCATATGTTTTTATTTTTGACTTTAGATCAGGGCTCCAGACTGCAAACTAAATTTACAGCCTTTCTTTGAGAGTGTGTGAGTTAAAGTTTCAAGTGGTCGCATTGTGCTTGTACACGAGGATCATTGAGCTGTTTTGGTGCTCTTATGTTAACCACGGTGGTGGAAAGCAGTCCTTGTATAACTTTGGTAACTTATTTACACTGAAAGATGCCGTCTTCTCATGAAATGCAGAGCACATGTAGGAAAAAATCACTGGGTTTCATCTTGGGCAATCAATGAAATGAAAGCAGCTAAAATGTTAATTTTAAAAGATTTCGACGCTGAGTGTCCTTTTGCTGCACAGGGTTTCTGTTGCTGCTTCACAATCAAGCCACACTTTTTTTTGCAAATTGAATATTTTTGATGTGAAGCAGCAGCAGGAAATGTTCAGTTGGCGTTAGCTGCAACTCTAAATCAGAATTATGCAGCTGCTTACATTACAACGCTCTAGTTTCATGCTTTTCAAAGTAAATTTTGGTCACACACCTGTCTAAACACCGGGGCTACTAAGCAGCAGCTACCACAGCCTGCAGTGTGGGGTGTTTAGGGAACCTTGGCAAATTGTTGTGTCTGTCGATAAGTAAATGTTCTGCTAGTGATGTGTTTTGTCTGTGGCAAGGCACGAGGTGCAACCAAATGAGAAAGTTGGACACACCACTGCTACCAGTGAAAACGTTGGTCTGGAGCCTTGCCTTAAATGCAAAACCTGCCAATGCAGAATTGTTAAAAACATGTCATGATTTGTGAAACAACGGGGCTCTAGAGTGCAATCATTTTGGTGTCACATGCAACCTAAAATCTGCAACAAAACATTTTCATTGGTCACACAACAGCGCCTGACATTCAGCAGTCTGTTTATTTGCACCCAGGTAAATAAAACCACTTAGTTGGAGGTAAATCTTATTTCAGTGTTTCAACCAAAATTTTGCTCACACAACTGTCTGCAGCTGTATCTGCAGAAATTAAAGCATCTGTGTGCATTTAGGGAAATGCAGTTTGTAAATCGTAGCTTTAGAAAGTAACCTGGATTACACGCTGCATGCACATTGTTTCTGCTGCACCAACATAAATAAATTCTAATCCTGTGGTAAACAGTGAGATCTGATATGACAACATTATGCCTTGCATTTGTTTTAAGAATAGGACCAAAGTATGACTATAAACGGAGCTTTTGCTGCCAGAAGATCCAAAAATCTAAACTGTCAAAATTGCAAGAAACTCATCCGGCCTTGACAAATGAGAAGATCATCCTCTTGAAAACGAACGAGTTAAATTTCAATAAAACTTTTATCTTCAGCCTTATTTTGTTGCTGATCATTTACATTGTGCATTAAGTGCAAAAAAGGTACAGCTTAAAATGTGTTATTCAACACCAAAAAACTCAGTGAAAAACACCAGAACAACCGCTAGACATCCCCTGGAGCCCTGAAAAATTATTTAAATCTGTGACTTCTTGAGTCCTTTTGTATGTGTTTTGTGTTTTTCTAATGTGTTTCCCTTTGTATTTTGCATTCCCAGCAGGGTTTTCTGACCATCTCACTGACCAGAGCTCTGATAAGGAGTCGGGAAGTGGCTCCCAGACCGACCTGAGGAAGATCCCGTCGCTTCCTGCTCCCTCTGACTTCTTGTCAAACTCTGGAGCCGGCAGCGGAGCGATGCCCAAACTGATGACCCCGGACGCCTTCATGACACCGAGCACTTCGGTACGAACTCTTCAGAACCGTTTTACCGCTGCCTTTTGTGCACACATGTAGCGATCCGTCTGAGTTTCCCTCCAGCACGTCGCTTACAGAAACTCTACACCTTCAGCAAATGAACTCTGTGTCGAGCATGTTTTTAATTTGTCTCCTAGCAACATCAGTGAATAGCAGCTTCTCCTGCATATTGGTCAAGTGCATGACACCGCTGATACAGTCTGTACAAACTGGTTTTGAAGTGACTCCTTGTTTTTCTTACCTGTGAGCAGTACGATGCAAGGACACAACAAGATATAATGTTGATGTTCAAAGACATAACAGATTGGCTCAACCAGACGAGCAGTCGGTTTGTCCCATGACTTTAGAATTTATGCCTATGTGCTTTAGTTTTGTGCCGTTTCAAACCACTGAGAAATAAATTTGTAAATGTTTCACTAAATTTTCTGCCTGTAAATCCCTTTTTTGACTTTTCTTTTCGCCCTCCAGGTGCCAGCGTCTCCAGGCAGCAGCGCCAGCAGTCTGACCATTGTGACAGCGATCAGCAGCAACTCTGACTCGACCAACAGGTGAGCTTTTGTGTAGGGCTGAACAGTCACCTGAATATTTACTAGGCTAAATGTGCCACAACATTATAGTAGAACTGAAGCACTGTGTTGTCACAGAAACGCCCCGTCCTACAAATACAGACATAAGGAAACATGCTTGTTTGGTACAGACCACAAGAAAAGTCATAACATCTTTAGATTTGTTTCGGTCGAAAGTAAATAAAAACTTGTGACTCATCTTGCAGTATCTGTCAAAATCCTTGCAATACTGTTTTGTATATTGTGCTTTTCTTTGTGGTTTATGCAGTGAATGGTTGTAAATATGCGATAAGTAGTGGAAAGTCTGTGCAGTACACTAGAACTTCTAACTAGAAGATTAAACTTGACAGAATTTTATCATCAGTATTCGTATTCATTTGCAATTTGGGTCATTACAGTTGGGAAATAGACTATAAAGGCTGTGACAGAAAATGTTTCATGTTTTAATTGCTGTACTAAATAACTCCAGATGCATTGGCTTTCCTGGTTTTTCTCCAGTGTCTGATTTATAGGTTGCTTTGTCAGGATTGTAAAAATTCTGTCAAAATGTATTACTGCCTGTATTTTCAAATCAATTTTTTATAGTAATTAGGGTTGATTAATAACATTTAAACTTCAAAATGAACCGAACCACAAGAGTAATTAGTATATAGAATAAACGTGTGGATTATAGACATATATACAGGCAGTTCTACAGAATTAGACGATGACAAATGAAATCAAACAACCACGGACACTGTGAAAAAGATCAACCAAAATCCAGTGAATTTTCCTGGATTTTGGTTGATCTTTTTTTTGTGAATGTTCTTAAGAAACATTTTTAAGAAATTTTTGTTCCACCAAAAAATGTTCAAAGATTTCCCAAAAATGTTGAGAATGTGGACATCAGAAGTTTCACTGTGAAAATATTTTTTTCCCCCACATTTCAAACTTGAAACTGGGTCAATTTTGACCCACAGGACGACATAAAGCAGGGGTGTCAAGATCCGTTCCTGGAGGGCCACTATCCTGCATGTTTTAGATGTTTCCCTCTTCCAACACACCTGATTCAAATGATCAGGCTCGTTATCAGGCTTCTGCTGAGCTTGATGATAAGCTGATCATTTGAATCAGGTGTGTTTGAAGAGGGAAACATCTAAAACATGCAGGATAGTGGCCCTCCAGGAACTGAGTTTGACACCCCTGACATAAAGTATTAAACTATTAACCATCATGACTGAATGGGGGGCTACTTTTTCTTCTGAACTGACCCAGTTGAGATCGCCCATCCTGCACCTGAACACTGCTGTCACCAGGTGTCTCCCTCTCCTCAAGCCTTCTTTATTCAGCATAATTGACTCTAGGTCGTTTGGATCATGGTAACTGAAAATTAACCATTTACACAAGACAGTGTGGAAGACATGACACTTTTTTCCAACCACAATAACTTGCAGTAGCTGTCTGTACAGACACAAGGAAGCAGGTCAGCGAACAGTCATTATTCACTCAATGTGATCACCTGAAGTCTCAACTCGCACACTCAAGAAAAAGTCGCAGTTTGGAGCCCTGTAGTAGAAAAACAGAGTCACTGTTTTGTGTTGTGGTCACACACGTGAACATTTCCGCCTCTCTTCCTGTGTTCAGAAACATGGATGATGTCAGTCAGAGTCCGAACAGAGCAGACAACAGCAGCAGCAGTCTGACTCTCTCCACCTCCACCAGCAGCCCGAGAGCTGCTTCTGCTGTGCTGCTGCCTGGACTCGAGAACCTACAGGTAAGATCTGACACTTATGCGTACTTCCACCTGCCTCTTCTCATTCTCCACAGCATGACCTACATTAATTCACCGTTCCTCTCCGTCTCCAGGCTTTGACGTCCTCCGGTGGTCCTCTGGTGCTCGACAACCCTCAGGTTCTGGATTCTCCACTCCTGCCACCCCTGACCTCTCCGACCAGGGCTCGCTCCCCAGACGTCATCTCCTCGGCCTCCACCGCCATGTCCCAGGACATGCCAGAGATCGCGTCTCAGACTCTGCAGCTTCAGCGTGGACTGGTGTCCAGCTTGGAGCCCTTACCTCTCTCTGCCCTCCAGACAGACAGCATGGCCTCGGCTGCCTCTGCTCTGCATCTGCTGACATCTCCTCGAACAGCCAACAACAACAGGTATGCTGACATCAAGTAAGATGGTGTTACTGATGAGAAAATCAAGCGTATGTGCCAAGAATATCCAGAAAGTGTTAAGTCATCTGTCAGCAAGAAAGCCTGGCAGACATTCCAAAAATGGTGCTGAATGAATGAAAAGCATGCAGAAATTAGAGAAAAACATTCAGATTTGTGTTCCCCTCTCTGTTCTCTCAAATTGTACTTCAAGTTTTTCAGTTTGCTACTGTATTTGGTAGTATTTTATTTCTTGAACTTTTGTCCACTAAACTGTGTTCCAGATTCCATAGTTTATTTTTTCCTTATTTATTCATTCTTTCCCTTCATCTGAAGTGTCTTTTTATATTTTTCTGTCATTCTTTTCTTCATTTCTGTGATGTTTCATGCACAGCACTTTGAATAACTTTGTTGTTGAAAGCTGCAGAACGAATGTATTTGCCTTGCGTTGCTTTAAAATGAGCAAAACCACTCCAGTGCAGTTCTTTAAAATAATCAAACAATTCTATTTCCTATCGCAGCCTGCTGCCCCTTGAGCTTGGAGGTGGAGACGGGCCGGTTAGTGGTTCGGTGGAGTCGGAGCCCAGACTCAGCCACACTCCTTCTCTACTGGAAAACGCATTATCGCAGGAGAACCCAGGGGCTGGAGGAGGCTCCTCAGATGGCAGCGTGAGCCATACACCCTGGCCGGCTGCCCCGGACATCACCAGGGAAACCAGGAACAGTCTCAGGGACAACGGTCTCGGAGAGTGGTGAGTAATCAGAACGTTTGGTGGCGCACACTTGAAATTTAACCAAAGATAGAATCAGCAACAGTTACTTTTAAACATTTTCAGGTTTCTAAAGCTAAATATAAGAAACGTATATCAACAAACATTGTACAAAACACACAAAGGGTGATTTAAAAAAAAAAAATCTAAAACCATACCTGACTAAATTTGTCCACCGTCCTCGTCAAAGTAGTCTCTTGGTGCAGCGATACTCCGCTCCCAGTGCTCCTGCAACCCTTTAAGTTCCATTACGTAAACATTTCGGGTAGCGTCTGCGATATCTGATGTCCTAACACCCAACCTGTTGTATACGCTGTTGACCAGGGAACTCCACAGAACCTGGTCTTGAACTTTACTTTCCAGTCCAAACCTCTTGATGTTTTTGTAGAGCCCTTCCCCAAGTGTTCTTTAATCCTCTTTCCTTGAATTTTCCATGCCAGGGCTTGTTTGTAGTGTTGGTCACAGATTTCCTTGACAAATCCAGCACCATCCACTTCTTCCATTTCCTTTATCTACTTGTATGTGTGATGTTTTCAACCATAAATCGTTCTTACTGATCTGATCCTACCGATGTATCTTGAGGATCTTTCCTTACCAATTATTGAAGGTTTGTACTTCAGCAATCTAGCATTTTTCTCCAAGTGTCAGAACCATAAAGGAGTACTGATCATATATTTGAGCTGAAAATCCAGAGCTACTAATGTTTATGAGCTGCAGAAAGACTATCCTTGCCTTGCCGGTTCTTGCTTTGACATCTACATCTGCACCACTTTGATTGTCGATCCCCAAATAAGTGAAGGACTCCACTTCCTCAAGCCTGGTGTCATCTAGTTTACGATTAATCTCCTACATTGTGTCAAAGAATCAGCCCTACTACTTGAATATAATTTTGGGGAAGAGAAAGAAGTCATAATGAGCCAACAGGGTTGTAGGAAAGCGTTGATTGTGTCGTTTGGACTCAAAAAAAAAAACACGAGTAACCAGCATGGACATTGAAGATATCATGCCTTGTATCAAATGTTCCTTCAGACCAAAAATTTGTGTTGACAGTCCAACCTTGAAGGACTAAATCCAGCTGCACAACGTTGTGAATGCTGGAGAAAACAACATGCAAAATCCTGGTGGTCCCATAACTCGATGCACTTTATCCAGTTTTGGACAAAAATGGATGAAAATGGCTATTTGCAAATGTGTACCTGCCTGGTCACAAAAATACATATAACTCAGGTCCTGCTGTTGTTCCTGCTGTGTCTTGAAGTTTCCAGATGTGAGACAGTTACTGCTTGGACATATTATAAGTGTTTGACTGTGGGGCTGTATATGCACAAGTAGTAATAATAATACTTAAATAAAGCTTCACAAGACACTTTATAAAGTAGACAAGGACATAATAGATGAATAAATTGGAAAAAGACGCAGTGTCTTTATGGATTTCTTGAATATGGAGAGTGAGGAGGGTTTAGGGCAGTTGGTACCACAAAGAGTCCCAGAACTTTTTGAACAAAACACCTGATTCCAGACAGATTACCTTGAACAAGCAGTTGCGTAAGCTCTTCACTTACAGAGCAAATGGTGACACAATATTGCTATTATTGATATTTTATTCAGCTTGTTTGTTTATTTTTTCACGTCTGTGCTGAAAAACAGCACCTTGAAAGTGATTTATCACATTGATTTAATGCCTTAGCTTTAGAAAGTTTCGTTTTGCGCGCCCTGAATTGCTGTTGTGATTTTTGTGTCTGCTGCAGCTCGAGAGAAGAGGCGAAGGACAGACACTTGAGCTCGCCTTACCATCTGCGCTCGTATCACCTCACACAGAACGACAGTCAGGATGCCGGCGGCGAGCAGAGGTAACGCAAGTCACAAAACATCTCCCTGTTTATTCACATAAACAAGCGTCACGAAGTGTTGCGAAACACAGATCCTGTAGTTGCTGATGTTTTCCAGGATGATTACAGAGCGAGTGGTTTTACGGTGTACGTTTGTGTGTTTGACTCAGTGACCCTGACGACGAGGTGGCCAGTCTGGCTTCGTCCTCTGGAAACTGTGGCTCTCGCTCCTCTCACAGAATACCGGTGAAGGACTGGAAGACGTCGCCGCGAGGCTCACCCAAACTGAAGAGGAAGATGAAGAAAGATGACAGGTGTGGTTTTGTTTGATCGGGAATACCGTGTAATTAACAAAAGAACTCATGATTTCAGTAGGGTGGATCCAAATTGAGCTTAATTCTTTCAAGATTCTGCTGTTGCCATGGCAATCGTCGTCTATATTTTTCAGTTTTGAGGTTTTTAAATGCATGCATTACCACAAAAATCCCAAGCAACTCATGAAACAGGAAATGGCAATCCATTATTGTTCATTACACACCAGACATTATTTAGTTTTAGCGATAGTGTTCTGCATCACAGTTTTAAACTCAACGTTTCCAGCACTCCATAGGACACTATGCTAAAAAAAAAGTCAATCAAGTAATGAATTTACTAAGATTTGAGAAGATGACCATCAAAAAATCAAGTGCCAGATATCACAAATGTACAGAGGGTACGGAAAATATTCAGACCCCTTGAAATTTTTCACTCTGTGTCATTGCAGCCATTTGCCAAAATCAAAAAAGTTCATTTTATTTCTCATTAATGTACACTCAGCACCCCATCTTGACAGAAAAAAAACAGAAATGCAGAAATTTTTGCAAATTTATTAAAAAAGAAAAACTGAAATATCACATGGTCAGAAGTATTCAGACCCTGTGCTCAGTATTGAGTAGAAGCACCCTTTTCAGCTAGTACAGCCATGAGTCTTCTTGGGAATGACGCAAAAAGTTTTTCACACCTGGATTTGGGGATCCTCTGCCATTCTTCCTTGCAGATCCTCTCCAGTTCTGTCAGGTTGGATGGGGAACGTTGGTGGACAGACATTTTGAGGTCTCTCCAGAGATGCTCAATTGGGTTTAGGTCAGGGCTCTGGCTGGGTCAGTCAAGAACGGTCACAGAGTTGTTCTGAAGCCACTCCTTTGTTATTTTAGCTGTGTGCTTAGGGTCATTGTCCTGTTGAAAGGTGAACCTTGGGCCCAGTCTGAGGTCCTGAGCACTCTGGAAGAGGTTTTCCTCCAGGATATCTCTGTACTTGGCCGCATTCATCCTTCCTTCAATTGCAACCAGTCGTCCTGTCCCTGCAGCTGAAAAACACCCCCACAACATGATGCTCCCACCACCATGTTTCACTGTAGGGATTGTATTGGGCAGGTGATGAGCAGTGCCTGGTTTTCTCCACACATACCGCTTAGAATTAACACCAAAAAGTTCAATCTTGGTCTCATCAGACCAGAGAATCTTATTTCTCATAGTCTGGGAGTCCTTCATATGTTTTTTTGGCAAACTCTATGCGGGCTTTCATGTGTCTTGCGCTGAGGAGAGGCTTCCGTCGGGCCACTCTGCCATAAAGCCCCGACTGGTGGAGGGCTGCAGTGATAGTTGACTTTGTGGAACTTTCTCCTATCTCCCGACTGCATCTCTGGAGCTCAGCCACAGTGATCTTTGGGTTCTTCTTTACCTCTCTCACCAAGGCTCTTCTCCCTAACCTGGCAATAGCCAGATTAATAATTGTGTAGTACTTGATAGTACTCCACAATATCAATCTGGGACCGCTCCATGTAAATTCGTTCGGAGGAAAGAGGCACGGATTGGACAATGCAACAGTATGTACCGCCTCTGACAGGTTTATTTTTAGCCAATCGCGGGATCTTCACAACGAGCGGAGCCAATTGGTAGATTAAACTCTTACCAAAACCCGTAGGTAAAAAAGCACAAACATCTTTACCATCCAGAAATGCGCAAAGCGCCTCTCGTTGTTCTTCCTTCAAAGAAGCGATAGGAGATTCAGCTAAAACTGACTTAATAGCAGCATCTACACGATCGTTGTCCTCCGTTGCCATGTTTGTTTTGATCTACTGGCGCTTGGTGTCGTCTTCACACCCAAATATCCCGCCCCACACATGAATACTGCTGCGTGATTGGCCCGTGCCAACTTGGCTCTGTACAAACAGTGAATGCGGGAGCGGGGCAAGATGGTTTCTTGAGAGATTTGTGAACTCACAAATATCGTGAGAAATCAACTTGCTGGCAAGGTTATCTTCTCCCACCATTGCTCAGTTTGGCTGGACGGCCAGTCTAGGAAGAGTTGTGGTCGTCCCAAACTTCTTCCATTTGAGGATTATGGAGGCCACTGTGCTCTGAGGAACCTTGAGTGCTGCAGAAATTCTTTTGTAACCTTGTCCAGATCTGTGCCTCGCCACAATTCTGTCTCTGAGCTCCTTGGGCAGTTCCTTCCACCTCATGATTCTCATTTGCTCTGACATGCACTGTGAGCTGTGAGGTCTTATATAGACAGGTGCGTGCCTTTCCTAATCAAGTCCAATCAGTTTAATTAAACACAGCTGGACTCCAGTAAAGAAGCAGAACCATCTGGAGGAGGATCAGAAGAAATGTACAGCATGTGAGTTAAATATGAATGTCGCTGCAAAGGGTCTGAATATTTCAGTTTTTCTTTTTTAATAAATTTGCAAAAATTTCTGCATTTCTGTTTTTTTCTGTCAAGATGGGGTGCTGAGTGTACATTAATGAGAAATAAAATGAACTTTTTTGATTTTGGCAAATGGCTGCAATGACACAGAGAGTGAAACATTTCAAGGGGTCTGAATACTTTCCGTACCCACTGTAGAACAAGTTTGACCAAGAACTTAAAGAATGTGAGGAGCAAGCTACAACTATGCTAGAAAACAACTAAAAAGTGAAAAACTGAAGTTCCAGACATCACAAATTGACAAGTTTTGTTAATGATCTGAAAACTGAGCAGCTTCTGTAACCTGCATGCTAAGAAAACATAACATTAACAGCAGCCAATTGCAATGTTATTGCCGTTGCATTCTCCAAAACTTCAAATATTTACAGCTAATATCTACCAAAACTACAAATGGTGTACGGGACACGATGAAATGTTAAGTAGAAACCAGTTCAGATGACATGATATTGAGAGAAACTTTTTAATTGGATCATTGAATGACTTTTGAGGGGAAAAAACTGTCAAGTGTGAGCTTGTGACGAGATAGAAATACGCAATCGAAGCAGCTGAATGTCTAAATAAACTATTTGTTTATTTCTGTGGATCTATTTACACACAATCTTTTATGCTAATGTCTCCTCAAATAGTGATACCTTTGTTCGGTGTGTTGTTCTTAGTGATAAAGCCGAACAGAAGATTATCTCACAGTGGATTCTAGTGTTTTTGTAGAGTGCTGATTGACTGAGGAAAGTGATTATTTTACTAAAAATACCGATGAAGTGCAGCTTTTTGTTCTCTCCACGTTGAGTAGCAGGATAAAGACGTGTGACAAATGACTGAATGTTCCTGCAGTCTGTGCATTCAGCATAATGAAATTAAAGTCCAACAGCTGAAGCCAAACTTTAATTCTTGGAATTGATATCAATCGGAAAATAATCCATCTAATGAATCAGAATAGCCTGAATGTTTAAATGTAGTCCAGGATTTTGTTAAATATGCTTTAAATAAAACGAATGTTCAGTTAAAGGTGTTTAAATCGTGTTTCTTCTCTCTGCAGTGAATCATCTCAGTCCAGACAAATGGATTCTGCTCAGGTAATTTGTTACCTAAAAACTTTCTATGCACCTCTTTATGTGCGTTGTAATATTTGTATGAATGGTTAAGGAGGAGAAAAACCTTTTGTATCTGTGAAGGTGATTTGAACGTTATCAGCACCTAAATGCGTCACACAGCTATTGTAAGTCTGCACAGGTGCTTCCACTTATTTTCCCCGATAAGACGTCTTTTCAGGGCTCTGGAGTTGTTCAGACTGAATTCTAAAGTGTCACAGGAGGAAAAGCACATGTACAAATATTAAAATCATTGAATGTTTGATTATATTTTCAATTAATTGACATTACTCTGTAGAAATCTGTTTCACTTTCACATGAAAGAGACATTTTTTTTGTACATTTTCGGCAAAAATATCCAAATTTAACTGACAATAATTCAATGTTCAAAAGCAGTTAAAGGGGAAAACTTTCGAGATGGTTGAATTATTTTATAGGCAACGTCTGCTTTGCTGTTATAGTGTCATGGCTCACTCTATTGGAGCAGAGCCGACGTTAATGTTTTTAGTAACACCAATGGGCTTTTGTTTTGTGACACACTTTGAGTTTGAACAAAGATATAATCAACCAAACACCTTCATGGATGTCTTGAGGCCTTTTATAAGCATTTTCACGTTTCTAACATGTGTAGCTGGTGGAAATCATTTTAAACTGTTGATATTTTTACAAAAGAAGACATTTTTTGTGGTTTGTTTTTCATGTTTTTTGTATTTAGTATCCCGTTAACTCACTTTTGCTACAGAAATTACTGATGTTTCCTGATATTCTCTTGTCTAATTAGTCACTGCTGGGTTTTTTGTCTCTTACTGCAGTCATGTGATGTGTAAAACCGTTTTTTTAAACTGTTTTTATTAGATTTTAGTGTCTGTTTTGTCACCTTTTCTCTCCGTCTGTTCCCAGTTTAATGCTGAAGTGCAGGACGAGCTGCTGATGCTGCTGCGTAGCCAGCAGAGGGAGCTGACTGAGCTGCGTGGACAGATTGAAACCATGCAGAGCTCCATTATGGCTCAGGTGGAGCACGTCCTGACAAACCACCAGGAACAAGAGCGTATCCTTCAGTCATTTATCACTCACACGTGAAGCTGTAGGTGAAAAGCTCCTCACTAAAAGGAGCAAAGCATCTTCAGTTTCATGGCGTTGTCGCTACGCTACACATGCACGTCTTTGTGATGAGCTGTTTGCATCTTATTGTCGTGAGCCTTGACCCGTCACAAAACACAGGACGAAGACTAGAGCGAGTTTTGGCGGAGAGTCAGAATCACCAGCAGCAGCTCCAGGAGCATCTCAGCCAGCAGCTCAGTCACGCCCTCAGCTCGGCTCTGACCAACCGCATGGACAAAGTGCTTCGAGAGGAGGTCAAGAAAACTGTCCCACAAAGTAAGAAGGCACACAAATGCAAATACACAGCATGTGATGAGATGGAGATGTGTTTTGTACATGCAGTAAATATCAGCAAACATTGCTGAGGGTTTCTGCTAACAGAGATCGACGAGTTTCTCATATTACAGCTCAAGTTTGCAGGATCTGGCCCTTGTTGCTATGCAGAAATTCACCTGGAAATACAAGAAGAACAAGCAGTTTTTGGACATTTTTATTTGCTCCTGTCACATTTCTCTGGACTCTAAGCTCATTTTTCACTTGTATATAAAGTCCTGTACCTTTTTGGAAGCAGCACAACCATGACAAGCAGTAAAGTACAATGTCTTATAAGTACCAAAAATCATTAAAAAGGAAAAAACTAAACTTAAAATTCTTTCGTTGTTTATATTACAAAAATTATAAACAAAATTCTAAGCATATACAACATTTTTCCAAATGCCAGCAGATACAAAACTGGAAATAATAAGGACTCAACGTGCTATAGCTGCTATTTGACTAGCCTTATTTACATTTTTACAACAAAGCGGGCGTTTTTCACACGCATTCATTGTATTTTAACAGAAAACGGAAAGACGCCACTGTTGGCCTCTCTCCACTCGCTTCCTGTACAGTTAAGAGTTAAATGTAAGATTTTATTGTTTGTTTTTAAAGTTTTAATGGAGCTGGCGCTTAATTATTTAGTAAAACACTTACATTTACATCGTAGTAGTAAAAAAAAAAAAAAATAGACAATCAAGTCTTTTTATGTAAAAAGTTCTGAGACTTAAGACACTTTTTTTAGTCACAGCTTTCTTGATCAAAACAAGACACAAAACAACTGAAGCAAGACATAAAATGGAATGCAATGAGACAAAAAAGCAAATACGAGAGACAAAAACACAAATACGAGACACAAAACTACCAAAACAAGACATGAAACAACTAAACAAGGCTCAAAATGAGACACAAAACGACCAGAACGAGACCGTCTGAAAGTCTAAAATCTGAATGTTTTTACCGTTTTAACAGTTCCTTTCTCTAGTAAATGGTTAAATTTGGGCAAATTTTTAAAAATAAAACATATCTTACGATCCCGCTGCTCTCTGTTTAAGATTCGTGGGGTTAACTTGTGGTGGACGTGCTTTTACTTTGTTTGATTCAAAGCAAACGCAAAAAGCAAAGAATACAGTCCTGACTGAGCCCACATGGATGAGTTTGTGAGGTCCGCTGCTGCTTCCAGAGGATGGTGGTGTTGTACCGTTTCATTCCGGTTGTAGAGGAGAAAGATTTTAGGTTTAACTTTGTGTTTTCAGTCTGTGGATTTTGCACACTCCTGTCCTTGGGCTTCCCTTCTCCAGTCTTTCTACCACCCACACGCAAATGTATCTGTTGTAGCTGTATCGAAGGCAGCTAAAATTTTTATTGAGTGACTCTTACACATGCCTTGCAAGGCTTTTGATATTATTTATGTTTGTTATAAATTATAAAATCAAAGCAGAAATGTTGTGATTCATCTCGTATGTCTGAAAAGGTGAAAGATTGGTGCAGCTTAGGGACCTCTAAGCACTTGAAATTTCACCATTTGAGAAGAGAATGTGTTTTCTTTTGCTAAATACTACATATGAAGGCTATTCGACACCACAGATCATTAAAAATGGGTTAAATCTGCATTTAGATGTGATTCCGAAACAAGGCGATGCTCAGTGGTAAGCAGCATCTTAAAAAAAACAGTGCACACCAGCATGTACATCAATAAATAAAAGTGCTGTTTAATGCTTGAGATGATCCAAAGCATAAGTAACATTAAATATAGCCGGAGCAGCTGAGGTGTGTTGGACTGAGACGCTAAAATTAAGCCGTCTTTGGAGAGATCTTCTCTTGCCTCGCCTCTCCTGCCCTCTAGATGTTCCTGTCTGGTTTTTTTTTGTTGTTTTGCCTAATTGTAGAGGAGTTCTTGCTAATCTGTCCGGCTAATTCTTTTATTTCTTCCGTCTCCAGCGATCTCCAAGAGTCTGGAGCCAGTGACGGGTCAGCTGAACAACACGATTGCAGCTAAACTGACCGCCGTGGAGATCACCCTGAAGGATAACGTCGGCAAGGTGGTCAAATCAAAGGTAGGTGGCTCGATTACTTCACTGTTTGTCCCATATCCTCTCCTACACGTATTGTACCGTATCTACTTCCTGTTTCCCAGAACACGACGGATGCGATTGGACGAGCAGCAGCTGAGGCGATGCAGGGTCCGATCCAAGCCACCTACAAAGATGCCTTCCAGAGCATCGTGCTGCCCGTCTTCGAGAGAGGCTGCCAGTCGATGTTTCAGCAAATCAACGAAAGCTTCAAACAAGGCACACAAGAATGTAAGGCGACGTGACACAACCGTACACTTTATTTATGCTGAATGGATGCATTTCTTACAGTGCGGCGGGACACAAAACAACTGAAATGAAACACAGAATGACCTAAATGAGACACAAAACAATCAAAACGAGACAGTTATCAAAACAAGACACGAAACAACTGGAATGAGACGCAAAACAACACAAAAGAGACACACAATGACCAAAACAAGGCACAAAACAAGACAATAACTGAAAGAAGACCCAAAACAACAAAAATGAGACGCCAAATGACTGAAATGAGACAAAACAACAAAAATGAGACACAAAATGACTGAAAAATGACACAAAGCGATCAAAACAAGACACAAAGCTAAAAAAAAAAAGAGAGAGAGACACAGAACGACAAATACGAGACTGAAAATGACCAAAACAAGACACATAACAACTGAAAGGAGACACAAAAACACCAAAACCTGGACCGCCTACCGTCATCCTTCAAGACACATAAGAATGTAAGATGACATTACACAACCGTACACTTTATTTATGCTAAATGGTTGCATTTTCTTACAGAGTGGCACCTTTTGACAGCTCAGAAGTTCAACTTGAACCTGAGCTCTTTCTTTTACAAAACATATTCAGGAATATTTTAAAGAAAAAAACATTAGAAATTAATCTGTCAGATCAGCTCAGGTCCATATCCGAACAAAACGACACAAAACGACTGAAAGGAGACTCAAAACGAGACAAAACGACAGAAAGAGATACAAAACAGCAAAAACAAGATACAGAAAGACCAAAACAAGAAAGAAAACTATAAATACAAGACACAAAATGACCAAAATGAGACAGAACAACAAAAACGAGACACCAATCGACTAAACTGAGACACACACTTAAACCATTAGTAGTATTATTTCAAATATCTAAAATGAAAACTTCCCACCTTTAATGGTAAATAATTTAGCAACTGTTATGAAAGGAAACATCTGGAAAAGCCAGACAGAAAAATGCTTCTCAGACGCACTAATACTGTTTAAAAATAATGCTACTAATCATAAATCAAGAAGAAAAAACCCATGGATAACTGTGAACTGATAGATTGAATTATATAGCCTTCATTTTCCTCTCATTCAATTATTCTGTCAAATCAGCTCAAGTCTGTCCTAATAGGTTTAAAGTACTCAGTCCACTTAGTCCAAATCCAGATTTTTTTTTTTGTTGGACATTAAGGGAAAATGACAGTCTTTTATACATTTCACATTCACGTCACAATGCTGCTCTTGAAAGGGAAAAATCCCTGCAGCAGTGACTTAGTGCAGAATTTAATCACCAACCTTGATGTTTTCTGCAGAAATTCCATTTATTATAACTGCTTTTGCTGCATACTTTTGAATGCCTGATTTTTAGCAGCTTGCAGCAGCACGAGTTAAAGTTACCAGTGTGAATGCTGCATTTGGGTCTGTGGTAAAGCAGAATTAAACAGTTAAAGCAGACTTTAACCATGTCGTCAAACTGTAATGATATATTTGAGGATCTGATGGAATGATGTCATCAGTCGCTGTTGCACTTTGAATTCTTTGAACAAGTCGTCATTTCTTGTCTGGTTGAACCCATCGTCTCTCTCTGTTTTACTTAGTGCTAGGGATAGACCGATTATCTGCCTGGCCTACTATTGTACACACGTGGACAAAATTGTTGGTACCCCTCAGTTAAAGAAGGAAAAACCCACAATTCTCACTGAAATCACTTGAAACTCACAAAAGTAACAATAAATAAAAATTGATTGAAAATTAAATAATCAAAAACAGCCATTACTTTTGAATTGTTGATTAACATAATTATTTAAAAAAACAAACTAATGAAACAGGCCTGGACAAAAATGATGGTACCTCTATAAAAGATTGAAAACTATTTGACCAGAGTGACATGATTAACTCAGGTGTGTCATTTAATTGACATCACAGGTGTTTCCAAACTCATAATCAGTCAGTCTGCCTATTTAAAGGGAGACAAGTAGTCACCCTGCTGTTTGGTGAAAAGGTGTGTACCACACTGAACATGGACAACAGAAAGCGAAGGAGAGAATTGTCCCAGGACATCCGAAAAAAAATGATAGACAAACATCTTAAAGGTAAAGGCTATAAGACCATCTCTAAACAGCTTGAAGTTCCTGTGACAACAGTGGCTCATATTATTCAGAAGTTCAAGACCCACGGGACAGTAGCCAACCTCCCTGGACGTGGCCGCAAGAGGAAAATTGATGACAAATTGAAGAGACGGATCGTTGGAATTGTATCCAAAGAGCCCAGAGCAACCTCCAAAGAAATTAAAGGTGAACTCCAAGGCCAAGGTACATCAGTGTCAGATCGCACCATTCGTCGTTGTTTGAGCCAAAGTGGACTTCATGGGAGACGACCAAGGAGGACACCACTGCTGAAAAAAACTCATAAAAAAGCCAGACTGGAATTTGCAAAAATGCATGTTGACAAGCCACAAAGCTTCTGGGAGAATGTCCTTTGGACAGATGAGACCAAACTGGAGCTTTTTGGTAAGGCACATCAACTCTATGTTCATAGACTCAAAAACCAAGCATACAAAGAAAAGAACACTGTCCCTACGGTGAAACATGGAGGAGGCTCAGTAATGTTTTGGGGCTGCTTTGCTGCATCTGGCACAGGGTGTCTTGAAAGTGTGCAAGGTACGATGAAATCTGAAGACTATCAAGGCATTCTGGAGAGAAATGTGCTGCCCAGTGTCAGAAAGCTTGGTCTCAGTCGCAGGTCATGGGTCTTCCAACAGGACAACGATCCAAAACACACAGCCAAAAACACCCAAGAATGGCTGAGAGAAAAGCGTTGGACTATTCTAAAGTGGCCTTCTATGAGCCCAGATCTGAATCCCATTGAACATATGTGGAAGGAGGTGAAACATGCCATTTGGAGAAGACACCCATCAAACCTGAGACAACTGGAGCTGTTTGCTCATGAGGAGTGGGCCAAAATACCTGTTGACAGCTGCAGAACGCTCATTGACAAATACAGAAATTGTTTAATTGCAGTGATTGCCTCAAAAGGTTGTGCAACAAAATATTAAGTTATGGGTACCATCATTTTTGTCCAGCCCTATTTCATTAGTTTGTTTTTTTAAATAATTATGTTAATCAACAATTCAAAAGTAATGGCTGATTTTGATTATTTAATTTTCAATAAATTTTTATTTATTGTTACTTTTGTGAGTTTCAAGTGATTTCAGTGAGAATTGTGGGTTTTTCCTTCTTTAACTGAGGGGTACCAACAATTTTGTCCACGTGTGTAACTGGTATTTGGCATTTTCCTGATTATCGGTATCTGTAGTGATAGATTAAATGCTCTACTTCAGGTCTGTTTGTTGTCACTCTGTGGTCTCAGAATTGTCTCTAAAGCAGCAAAAACTGAACAAGAAACACAACCCATGAAATTAGCTTCCCTCACAGCAGCTAAGGCTACGCTAACGGCTGACGACTAAGTTAGAAGACAACCACAGATTATCCTGAAACCGAATCTGTAAAACAATAATTAATAATGATTTAAGATCTGGACCTTGGTGGGGAATAAAAATGATAATAGATTAAGAAAATAGAGAAGAACAGCAGGAAGCAAACTGATCAATCTCAGTGGATCCCACATAAACAGAGGAGATCATTTAATCTCTCCTATTTCTATTTTACATATTAATTTCTAGTCACCCTTATTAATGAAGAAGCGTAGTTATGAATGTCAGGTTCTCTGCTGTCACATGCTGTTAAAACATCACATCTAATCTATATCGTCTCCAAATATCAGTTATGGGCTTTTCTTGATTACCAATAATCAGTATCAGTATCGGCCAGAGAAAACCCATATTGGTCAGTCGCTAGAGAAAGTTTGTTTTTCATCAAATTGTATTTGTTTAACACATTTTAGGGCATGAGTTGATTATGTTTTCGGTCACTTGGGTAGCCTGTGACTTTTTTAATTGTTTGAACAAGTCTGCAGGGCTGCACAGTGACTTGGTGGTTAGAACCGTTGCCTTGCAGCAAGAAGATCCCCGGTTCATGTTCCGGCCTTCCTGGGATCTTACTGTATGGAGTTTGCATGTTCTCCCTGTACATGTGTGGGCTTCCTCTCACAGTCCGAAAACCTGCTGAGGTTAATTGATTATTCTAAATTGTCCGTAAGTGTGAATGTGAGAGTGATTGTTTGTCTGTAAATGTAGCCCTGTGACAGACTGGTGACCTGTCCAGGGTGTCCCCTGCCTTCACCCGAGTCAGCTGGGATAGGCTCCACCCCCCACGGCCCTAGTGAGGATAAAGCGGTGTACATAGACTGTATATATAGTGGACGTAGCATCTGGCTCCAGAATTGAAGCCAACCCGGAAGTGTCAAAAACTTGCAATATCACGCCATCCACTAGGGTTGACTCCAAAAAGCTTTTTCTCCATAGACCCCAACTCATTTTTGGGAAAAATAAAATTTGATGGACTGATGTTCTACAGCTCAGGATTTTTTTCCCGTTAGTTTTCATGGTCAAAATGAGAGATCAGGTGGCCGATCTTAAAATAAATCAATACTGAATTTTAAATAAATCGTTAAAGTTGGCGGAGCCAGGGGGCGTGGCTATACTTGATAGACAGCAACAGAAGCCTCTGCGGTAAAATGTGGGCGGGATAAGAGAGTCCTCAGCCAATCCTGCCCCTAGTTGCTCTCCGGTCCAGTCTGTTTGATGACGCTTCTTACGTCACTGGCTCCAAAAAAATCCAAAACGCCGACCAGGAAGTAGCAAAATCCGGGCTTCATTTTCTCGGCGTTGAAACCGACGGGGGACGTCACGGTTAGTTTACGCCTGGCGGTGTATAGATAATGGAGGATTCAATGAGCAAGTCTGCAGTTTCTTTTAGCAAAGTTGGACATGCTAGTTTTCTTAGTTTGTATCGATAAAGCATCTTTTCCAGATAGACTTTACAGTCATGGAAAAAATGATTAGACCACTCTTGTCATGGAAAAACAATGGTTATGCAATCAACTACTAACTCCTGTGTGTATCATGTGACTTACACAGACGGAAAAGAAAACAGGGAATCCTCAAAAGCTGTTTTTGGCAGAACAATGCCATAGCTATTGATGGATGAACTTAAGGGGTTTTGGTTATTGTCATAAAAGTCATAGAAAATGTCTAGATATCAGCTCTTAAATTAAACTCTCATGAGTTATTTTTTGTTTTTATCATTACATTTCTCCAAACAAATGTAACTTTAGTTGTACCAGACATTAAAATTAACAAAATGAACAACAAAACAAGGGTGGTTCTTTTCATGACTGTTTGTTGCTTCTGGGATTCAGACTGACTGTTGGCTGTAAGCAAAACAATGCAGTATTTGGCTTTGCACGTCTGCTTTGGATTACTACTTTACAATCTTGCTTGTGCAGAAATGATTCTTGTTTTGTCGCCTTGAAAGCTGCAGTTCTGTTATAAGAGAAGAACAAAAACAGTTTAGGGAGTAAAACAAAGCACTGCACACGCTGGAAATCCAGCTTCTGTTATATTAGAACTGTCATTCCTAAAGTATTGCTACTAATAACATGAAGGAAAGTATTATTTTTAATGGCATTACATCGTGTTAACTTTCTAGCATCGGTGTTTGGTTAAAGTTTTGGAACTTTCTCTCTCCTTCGGGTTGTTGTGATGCCTCACAGTGGCCGTCGTCCCTGTGGAGACACTTTGCTCCCGTCTCGTAGGTTGCCGTGCACTGAATCAAGGTCTAATCTAATCTGGAAGTCTAATTAAGTAACGATCTCTGTGAACGTTCTCAGGGACGGCCTTTGTAGCGACGCCTTTTCAGATCCAGCCAGTGCACTGATGTGTTGATAAGCAGTCGTCTTCTTCTGAGATTGTGCTCTAAGAAGCCGGATCTTTTTTTTTGTTTTTTTAATTTACCAAGGCTGTCATAATGTGTGCAGATGGGAGACGCTCGTAGTTAGCCAGCAGTAAATAAAGAGGCCGCTGCACCTCTACTCCAATTTAAGTTTAATCCATTATCATATTCAGGGTTTAGTTCGTAAATATTGACTGCAGTTTAGTGACTGCTGCAATAACATCTGCACCGCTGTGAAGCTACTGTGTGGTAATGCTCAAATTATCCTCTTTTTTTAAGGAATTTTACCAGTACGTTGTAGTATTATGCAATGCTTCTTCTAATTTCTAATAATCATGGTTAAGTATTGAATAAAAAGCAGTCTGTTAAAGAAAACACCGCAAGATTAATTTGAACACAAAGATGCATGCTAATAAACAAATTAATAGCTTGAATAGTCAGAAAACCTTCATTTTCTTTGTTCCATGTTTCATTAAAGTAAATAGGAGTTTATTTTTGCTTACTTTGGATGAAGATAATCTGTAGAAACCAGGGGACAGAGTTGAGAATACATTTTTTGAGGGGGAAAACAGCAGTTTTTAATTAATTTCCATAAAACCAATCCATCTGTTCATTAAAACACGAGCAGGAAAAAAGTGAGAAGCACGTCTACAGTATGGGGTAAATATACATTTATTTTATTCGAGAGGAAACAAAAAGACTTCAGAACTGATGTTTTGTCAAACCTGACAGGAACTTAATGATGAAGAGTTTATATTTTATATATCGACATCCCAGTGGAGTTGTTTGTAGTGTGAATGATGATGATAGTGGATTAAACTTTGATGTTTTCACTGCAGTTTGGAACATGGATTTGAAGTATTTACCTTTTTGTGCTGGGACGATAGTGTACGTTCAGCTTGTCTAAACTTAGGAAAGATGTTTTGCATAAAGATGAGCTACAGTCAAAGTACACGTAAGCACGTCTCGGCTGACTACAGTGTCACCTGGTGGCTTTATGGGTTTAAATCGTGGAGGAATTTAATTCAAATCCTTTAGACGTAATTGGATTGGTAAAGTGTGCAGCAAATACAGTGACACGACAGTCTAGCTTTAGGAGCTGCAAGCTTAACATGTAATATATGCAGAGTTTTTACAGAGCAAAAAGCTGCAGCACAACACTAATTATAATCAATCAAACTGGCTAAACCACTGAGATCTGTGCTGCAAATGTAAAAATAGACACGTCTTCTATTTATATTTTCTCACACAAGGTGTTTGCAGCATTTTTACACAGAAACTAGCCAGTCTGTCTGCATTACTATTTATTTCATTTTATTTTATTACATTACCAGTGTACAGTAAATGACTATTTTGAATGCTAATGCCACTTACTGAGGCTGCGGGGTCTTAGCCTTACCATTTAAATTCTTCGGTTAAGTTTCATACAAGGGTTTCATCTTTATTATGCGTTACAGTCAGGTTAAGTGGTATTTTATAGAATTGTTGAAGGATTTTAAAGCCTGCTATGTCTATTGCTGAAGTGAAATCACACCATAAATAACACTTTTAAGGTCTTTACCCCAATATTTAAACTTTAAAATACCAATCACGTTCTATTTTTTAAACTAGAGATCCCTACTAAAACTGTTTTAATCTGCTATATATAAAAAATAATGTGACATTGCTTGTATTATAACAGAATTCTCACTTTCAAATGAGATTAGATTCAACTTTATTACATACTTCGACAAATACTAGGACAACAAAATGCAGTTTAGCATCTAATCAGAGGTGCAAAAGAAGCAGTAAAAGTGCTTCATGTAAGGTATAGACAGGATAGTATAAAGACACTCTATATGTTGTTATAATAGCTGTAGATAATAATATAAAGATAGATAAAAGTACAGGTATGGGATAAATAGCAGTGTGAACAATGTAGACAGTATGAGATATATGCAGTAAATACACAGTCTGAACAGTGAATATTAGATGAGATGCTCTCGAGTATCGAGCACCAGAAAGATGTGTTAATGCACTTGAAGTGCCAATCATGATCATTTCCTATATATTTATTTCCAGTATTAGCCACCAGCTGACTGTTGCCTGGTAACTTCAACCTTTTTAGAGTCTACTGTAGTCTTTAGATGTCAGTTTAGCCGTATGATATCAAACTCCAGACACAGCAAATCCAATATGAGATCTCGCTGTTTTGGTTTGTTGTTAAGCAGTAAATGATGAAAGAAACAAGTGGTTCTCATAAGTTATGCTTTCAGTGTAGCCACACAAGTAACTATTGCTATAGATATCTATTTTTACTATAATTATTAAATCTCTGTGTTTTTATCTTATTGTGAACCTCTTGCTAAACAAGTTGTACACACTTACAGCATGTTGTGTCACCTGGTTTTATTTAATGATGCATTTCTTCTGCTTACAATAATCAAAATCAGTCCGTTCTAGAGGTTGGATTTAATGAAAAATGTTATTGTCGACTCTTAACCAAGTGTCTTTGCTAAACTTTACCACTGCAGTGATGGTTTACAGATCACCAGTTGTTTATCTCAGTGGGTTTAGTATTACTGTGACCTTTTATGTTCTGCTAAGACATTTGATCAGGAATAACATGAAATATTACTCCCTGCCTGTGTTCCTGATGTGTTTGCTGTCAGGATGGAAGGCTAAGGTTTTGCTTTTGACGTGCATCTTTGTAGACATCCAGCAGTTGGAGACTCACATGAAGAGCAGGAAGCAGAGAGAACAGGAGACGCGAGACCCAGTGATCGGACAGCTGCAGCAGATGATCGACGGCTTCCAGAGCTCCACCGATCAGTTGGCCAACAACGTCACAGCCAACGTCCGGGCTGAAGTCCAGCACCAGATCCAGATCATGGTGGCAAAGTATGTATCCTCATCACACTGTTGGGAAGCTGATAGTGAAACTTTGTGAACAAAAGTTTTCGTACACTGCTAAAGATTGTGCGTATCATGGCAGTCTTGAGTTCCAAATGACTCCTGCAACTGATAATTTTCTTTGATGGAATCACTGAAACTCATATGTCGTTGTCACATAAAAGCAATCATACATTTTTATTCATAGGTTTATTATAGGTCTTCTGGAAATATGACAAAATCTTGTGGGTCTAAATTACACAGCATGACCTCTTCACTACTTCTGAGTGATTATGATTGACTACAGCTGGTGACTCCTGGACCAATAAATAGGGCCTGTTTGACAAACTCATTAGACAAACACTACAGAGGGAAAGTTGTGGGACCTGAACACATATTTGATAAAAACTGATCATTGCTTGTCAGAAGCTTTTGGGCTACCAGAAGCACCTGGGTTTTGGTGATGTAGAAAGTTGTGTTAATCAAATGTTCTCAATGGCATAGCTTCTGAACTTCTGAGTGAATACAGTTGACTACAGCTGGGGACGTCACAGAGCCAATTTAGATAGGGCCTGTTTGATATACTCATTTGTCTCAACCACAAACACTACAGTGGGAAAGTCTGAGGAGCTTAGCAACAATCTGAAAACCAAATAATTTGCTTTCCAGAGGCTTGTGGATGACTACCTGAAGCACCTGAGTTTCAGTGATGTAGAAAGCTGTGTCTATCTAATTTTATTGTTTACATGACCTTTTAACTACTCCTGAGTGATTACAGTTGACTACAGCTGGTGACTCCTCTGAACCTATTTGAATAGGGCCATATGACGCATTCTTTGAACTAAGCCACAAACACTACAGTGGGAAAGTTTAAAAAAACATATCATTGCTTGCCAGAAGCTTGTGGACAGCTACCAAAAGCACCTGAGTTTTGGCATAGCTTCTTATCTTCTACTGAGTGAGTACAGTTGACTGCAGCTGGTGATTCCTCTGAGCCAATTTAGATTAGGGCCTGTTTGATACTCTCATTAGACTTCACCACAAAGACTACACTTGGAAAGTCTGAGCTCAGCAGCAATCTGAAAAGCAAGTCTTTGCTTGTGGACGACTACCTAAAGCATCAGAGTTTTGGTAATGTAGAAAGCTGTGTTAAGCAGATTTCTTTAGTGGCATTGCCTCTTAACTTCTGGTGAGTGATTACGATTGACTACAGCTGGTGACTCCTCTGAGCCATTTTAGGTAGGGCCTGTTTGATCCACTCATTAGACTCAGTCACAAACATTACAGTGGGAAAGTCTAAAGAGTTCAGCAACAATGTGAAAAAATAAGTTATTGCTTGCCAGAAGCTTGTGGACGGTTTCCAAAACCGCCCAAAAACGTTCATCATCTCTTCTTGTTAATACATTAGTTTTGGATTCTTTTGTTCAGACATCAGTTATATAAATAGATGTTAATTACCTTTTTGACAGTTTCGACGAACACTCACGCCTTCATCAGAAGCGTCTCACTGACAGTCAGTGAGACGCAGAATCCAAAACTAATAGGTTTCCAAAACCGTTTAATCAGATATTAGCATTGCTGTGTGGATATTTTCGACCCAGCAGGTTTTGTTGTGTTTCCACAGAGAACCTGTAGTAAGTCTATTAAAGAAAGAAGAAAATATCTGGGTTTCAATGATTCCATCACACAAAGTTCAGAAACTCAGAACTGCTATGATATACACGGTCTTTACAAGTGCATGTAAACTTTTATTCATGAACGTAAATGAAACTGAATCTCCACTGAATCATTTATTTTTCCATTGTGCTCATCTGTCATTTATAATATGATACTACTAGAACTATACCTGCCTGCTTCCTCTTGCAAATGGGATTTGTGTTACGCAATACCAGCATTATAAAAACCACTGATGGTCCTGCACACCTTACGAGGTGCGTTCTGGCAGCTCAGAGACTGTTGCTATTAAAATCAACAAGCATATCTAATTTAAATTTGGCCATCATTCTCGCCTAAGTAGTCTCCTTGTGCTGCGATACAGCGCTCTCAGCACTTCTGCAACACTTGTAATGCTCCCTGGAAGTCCCGTTATGTAAACATGTCAAGCACCATCTGTGGTGAGAGCTGAATCTCCTGAACTGTGTCTAAACGGAGACCCCTCAGCTTAGATTTAATATTGGGGAAGAGGATGGAGTCACAAAAAGCAAAAGTTAGCAAGTGGAGAACAACAGTTGTGTTGTGGCCAGAAAACACCAGTGAAGTGAATACCTGATGCACAACTACAGGAATCTTGAAGAAAACAACTACTCGTGGTGCTCCTGGTCAGATTTGCTTTGTCTGGCTTTAAACGTAATGGCTTTTCCACTGTAAAAAAGATGCTGTTTCTTCCCTTGATGTTAACTGCCCACCCACCTTTTATCACCAGTAATGATCCTCAGTATGGAGATTGGATCATCCTAGTTCAGTCTTTGCTTCAGTTTGTCAGTGCTTAGCTACTAGTGGTCATAAAAACGTGTAAAATACAGGTTGGATTGTTGTTGCACGTGTGTTGCTGTAACATCCTTCATACAAACACACCGCAAACATGTCAAATACCATCCTGAACTGTGTCAAAATGGCATCCCTTCAACTTTGATTTAATTTTGGGCAAGAGAGGCAGTCATAGGAGGTAAATGTAGTGTGTGTAGGATGACGGTTGTGTTGTTGTGGCCAAAACAGCACATACTAGGGGGATATCCAGTTCACAACCACATGATTCTTGAAGAAAACAACAAGCATGGTCCAATCCTGGTGCTGCTGACCTGATTTGCTTTGTCTGGTTTTAGACATATTAGCTTTTCCACTGTAAAAACTGCTATTTTTCACTCATGATGGTAGCCGCAGACCCAGCTCTCACTTTGATCTTTGCTTCAGTTCAAGCTCCATGGAGAAGTCGCAAATGCATAACTACCAGTGTTCACAAAAACATTTTGAACATAGATCCAGATGTTGGCAGCACGGTGTCATGTTATCTCCCACTTATAACGGTGTACCTGTTGGATGCATGTCATCACAACATCTTCCATGCAAACACACCACAAGCGTGTCAGACACCATCTGTGGTGAGAGCTGAACCTCCTGAACTGTGTCTAAATGGAGACCCTTCAGCTTTGATTTAATTTTGGTGAAGAGATCCAGTCATCGGAGGTAAATCTGAGTGTAGGACGACAGTTGTGTTGCTGTGGCCAAAACAGCACATACTAGGGGGATATCCAGTTCACAACCACATGATTCTTGAAGAAAACAACAAACATGGTCCAGTCTTGGTGCTCCTGACCTGATTTGATTTGTCTGGTTTTGGAGATTTAAGCTTTTTCATTGTAAATTCTAGGGCTGGACCTGAACAACCAAATATTTGTCGTGACGGTGGTATCCGAATATTTATTTTGAGATCCAAATATTTGGTATTCGGTTTACATTTCGTCAATTCGCCAAACGCCCCCCCCCCCCCCCCCCCCCATCAGACGTTGTGAACCAAACTGATTATTGTGCTCGTTCCTCCACTCCTGAGGGGGAGTAAGCCCCCCCTCTGAGATAATGACTTTTCCACTGTAAAAGCAGTTTCTTGTCTTGATGGTAGTTGCAGACCCAGCTCCTAGTTTGTTCTTTGCTCCAGTTCAAGCTCCAGAAATCACAAATACGTAGCAGTAAACTGTAAATTTCATCGATGAACAGACGTTCAGTGACGAGTTTAGTCTGCGTCCAGTTTATAGAAGAGATATTGGAGAAAATTATCCTGTTTTCTGATTAAAATACTTCACTAAAATCAAGTGTGTAGCAGAGGAACAGTGAGATTAATCTACCACTGAACATCAAAGCTGCCAAATTTAACCAGTCAGTCATCAGCTTTTAGCTAATTCACAGCTATTCAGATCATGGATTCATCAGAATAGTTGTAAATTAGTTAACTATTTACTGTTTGTTAAGCAGGTCCAGCTGCTGATAGCACAGTGATTTATAATGGTAGTTAATGTCTGCACACTTATCACCCTCCATGCAAACGCACCACAAACATTCGTAGAACTTTTTGAGCTCCTCTCGTCTGCTGTCAACTTTTTAAAACAATCCTGGTTGTTGATTGATCCGACGGCACCAAGCGATATTCCACGTGGACGTTTTGAATATCGCATATGCACATCAGCTGCCTGTGCCAGCATTGCGGCCGTATTCTCAGCCTATCGAGCAGGTGCGTAATGGATTGGAGAGTAAAAACAAGCAAAGCCTAATCCTAGGGCTAATGTAAGAACATAAATTCGATCGAGTCTCTTGTTCCCTCTGCAATTAATTTCAAGGCCTCTGGAGTTTATAGATTGTCGAGGATGGAACAGAGAGAAAGTAGCTGGCCAACTGAAAGTTTTAGATCTTGAAAAATAAAATGACGTGCCAGAGATTCAAGATAACGAGTCTTTTGTTCTCTTTTTTCTTGTTCCAGTTTGCAGGAGTCTATTCTTAGCCACGTCCAGCGGATCGTCAAAGGGGAGGTGAGCCTGGCGATGAAGGAACAGCAGGCGGTGGTCACCTCCAGCATCATGCAGGCCATGAGGTCGGCGGCTGGCACCCCGGTTCCCACAGCCCACCTCGACTACCAGACGCAGCAGGCCAACATCCTGCAGCTGCTCCAGCAGGGCCAGCTCAACCAGGCTTTCCAGCAGGTAACACAGTTCAAACCACACACTGCAGCTGAACGAACACAGCCGCCGTCACACAAACTCACATCCTGATGTACACCAAGTTCACTGCAGAGCCAGAAAACCACCTCACTGTAACTGCTTCACAGTCCCACCTGTGCACGCTTCAGGCCTTCATTATGCTCACCTCTTCTCTCCCATTACTCTCCATTTGAAGCCGCTCTGACTTGAGGCAAAGAAACTCTTTTGCCCTACTTTTCTATTCGCCATCATTCATGTTTATGTGCTGTAGAGTCAACCCATGGACCTCTGGATTGACACTGACAGCTCTGAAGCTGATAGGTTTATTAAAAATCCCCAACTTTCTCCCACGTGTGAGAAATTGTTGCTGCATCTTGTATTTTGTCTAGTTGGAATATGTGTACAGTTTGATGTCACGGCAGCTGTAGGTGGAGTTATCTGCCCAAATACAAGACTTGTTGCAGTGATCTGTTGATATTTAACCCTCTAAACCCCAAGCAGTTTGTGGATATTATTTGTTTCTAGTCATTTTGTAGCTTAATCTTGGCTGCAGTATAAAATTCTGCACCTTCATGGAATAAGCAAAACTGTGACTAGAAATAAAGAAAACTCAAATGTCTTTTGTGCGGTCGAGCAAATTTACCATACCGTAAATCCTAAAAGTGGAAAAAATGATAGTTGAGTTTATTTATTTTACAAAAATAAACAAAGGAATCAATATGTATTTCCAAGTGCCCACAGGTGTTAGCAATACTGAAAAAAAATGTGGTGGTTATTTACATTTTTACAGCTTCTACAGAAGAAGTGTTTTTCACACTACTCTGCACATTAACTCTAGTAAGATATTTATTACCAACACTGGGAAAAAAGGTGACTCTAATAACTGTAGATGATATTTTTAGCTTGTTTTCATGCTTGTGTCCTATCTGTTCCATGTAAACACTGGCTGTAGTTCAACCCAGAGCATGTTTTTCACTATTTTTTACTAGATTTTTTACAAAATCCAGTACAAACAGTTTAATTTTGATTAAATATCATCAGTCTCAGCTCAGATTTTGAAGTTTTCAGACAAAGGAGTGCTTGACAAATGAGTATTTAACGTAATAAAACCTCCTCTGCCTCATTTTCTTCGCAGGCCTTATCGGCAACGGATCTGAACCTGGTCTTGTATGTTTGCGAGACCATCGACTCCCAGCAGGTGTTTGGTCAGAGCCCCTGTCCTCTCAGCCAGCCGGTGCTGCTGTCGCTCATCCAGCAGCTTTCTTCTAACCTCGCGACCCGCCCGGAGCTCAAAATGAGGTGAGGAAACCAAGGTTGTGTTGACAGTACAGGTTTTCTCACCAACATCCACCTGCTGCCAGACTACTTCACTTCAGAGATCAGAGAAAACACTCAGTGTGTCGGTGATTTTATAAATGAAGACACTGAAAGTCAGAACACAGTCAGTTGTTGGTGTCTTTGTAAGAGAGATAGAAACTGTCATGCTGATTGTTTGAAATATCAGAAAAGTAAAGTATCGTTAGTAGACAGAAGGGTTCTCTACACTTATATGGGAGCAAATAATGAACAAAAATCACATTAACAGACAAGTTTAGAATAAAAAGCATTAAACACAAATGAAAATCATACAAGGTGCCACATTTGACGGTAATGTTCTCACCAGTGGAACACATCTACAAGAAATCTGGTGTGCGGCTGCTGTTCAACATGTTAAGTGTTTTTTCCTGTTTGTAAACCCCGTTGTAATTGAAGGATGCACTCAGCCTCCTTCTCAAGCCCATTACTTTCTCCACATAGGGACAAGTAAATAAGAAATATAATATTCCAGGATTTCTTTTGTGTGCGTTTTACTTAGAGCTTAAATTCGCTCGTCTCATTTTAGGGCTTGGGCCAAATAAAATCAATGTTAACTGTCTAGTATCTGTAAATAAAGTAGCTTTTTCGATGTGTAAAGACCGCAGCTGTACTCAGAATTTCGCCATATTTTCATGTAAAATTATCACTCAGAGAGAAACGTAGAAGAGATTACAATTCACACAGGAGTTTAAAAGCAGCATATCATACCCATCGGGCAGAACTGAAGACTGTCTTCTATTTAAAGTAGCAGAAATTGCTCCAAAAAGTTGCTAGATTTATCATTTATCACCTCAGGAGTGAAAGGTCAGTAAGTTGGCAACAATTTCCGGTTGAACTGAGTGTTAATATTCTTTTTTCTACGACTTTTGTGATGCAGAAAAGTCCAAAATGTTTGATCATAGGGAAGCATAGGGCTTGGACTGTTTAGGATGATTTCAAACATGCTGATTTTTATCTATTTGGTATCAGTGCCAACAAGCAAAGCAGTCAGAGAGCGCAGTACTCTGCCAAGGCTGTTCAGTTGTCGTATCATTTTGGATGGATAAAATCTTGAAAAAATTTGTGCCAGAAACCATGGCAGCATAGAATGTGGCTGTTTAATATAGATGTATTCACAAACAAAATGCTCTTGCGGTGAGCACAGGCGTGTGTGGACACTGAATCGTGTCACCTAAATATGCAGCGGGTGGCGGGAACTGATGGGACTTGGAAACACCTCAACAGTTCAATCAGTTGTTCCTTGTATCATTTCCTACAGATAAATCCTGATAAGTCCGCAGCGGTGGATTTTTAGTAGAATCACAATCATGTGATCATCAGCAGGCAGCTGACGTAGCGTTCACTTGTTGTCATAGTTACAGTGAAACCATGCTGCTATCTCGTATTGATACAGAAATGTTTAAAAAAATCTGTGGATCCAGACTATAAGCCATCACTGCCAAAATCTAATCACTTGGTCCTTGTGTCATTTCTGACCTTCCATGAAAATGTCATTCAAATCCATTAGTCCATTTTGGAGTAATGCTGCTCACAGACAGACAGACAAACAAACCAACGCTGATCATCCTATAACTCCACCGCCTTCCTTGGTAGAATAATGACACCAGCATTTGTGTTCCATCTCATCTGTATCCTTCAGTTCTTTGCTCAAAAACACATTTAAGTTTAATTAGAATGCAGATCTTGATGGTTCTTACCTGAGCACTCGCAGGATTTTCTAATTTCATTACAGTATCTTCTCACACCGTTGTAGTTTGATGTAAGACCTGTCTGGTGGTGCGGCGGGAATAATTGGCTTTAATCAAAAACCCGTGAACTGTACAAGCTCACGTCTTCCAAAAATGTCACGTTTTGAATCGCATTACTCACCTCCCCTCCCCTCGATCGGTAATAAAGCCGGTCTTTGCCTAAACTTTGGCTCCCCGTCTAATCTCCATCGTACGTCCATTATTCTCCGTCTCCCGGGTGCTAAACGGTGCTAAAGTGCTGACCTCACCACCCTGCTCCGTCTGTAGCTGGGCTGCATGATGGCCGTCCGGGGAGCGCCGATGATCCCACAAATAGCGCTGCAGTTTCTGGAAGCCCTCCATCACCCTGTTCTCTCTGCGTCCTTGTATTTTTCATCCTGCACATCAGTCTTATTGCTCCTATTGTGAAAATGTCAGAAAGGCTTCGTCCTTTCTGTCTCCTCTCTAGTTTTTCCTCCCCCTCTGTAAACCCCTTTTTTCCCTCTCATCTCTCATAGTCCCTTTACAGCACAAATGTGTGTCCGGATCATCTGTCTGGTTCTGGTTTTACACTACAGCTGCTAATATGGCCCTCTGGTGTGGCTCTGTGCCATCTGTAGGAATATACGAGGGGTGCGGTTCAGTTTGAGGCTTTATTAGGACGGAAACAGAAAGGAATTGTGAAGGAAAAGGGTAAATGGCTGTCATTGTTGCTTCCTTTAACCCTCCTGTTGTCCTCATTTACGGGCACCAAAAAATATTGTTTCGTTGTCTGGAAAAAAATCCAAGAATTCAGCAACAAAAAATTCCCCAAATTTCTGAAAACTTGCAAAACCTTCAGGAAGAAAATTCCAATAATTGCTTAAAAATTTCCCTTAAAAGTTTTATTTAAAAAAAAAAAATTTGGCAAGAAAATTCTGGTAAATATTTTTAAAAATTAGTAAAAGTCTTCCAAAAACATCCTAAAATATCTGAAGTGATTGCATATATATCAATAAAACTTCTGATATTTTCTTTAAGAACATTCACAAAAAATAGATTTTTTTTTGTGAATGTTCTCAAAGAAATATTTTGTTTAACATTTCTTTTTTTTCCCCACCAAAAAATGTTCAGAAATTTCACAAAAATGTTGAAAATGTGGACATAAAAATATTTTTTTTCCACATTTTCAAACTTCAAAATGGCTGAATTTGACCCGCCGGACAACACGAAGGTTAATAATCATTTTGAATATTTAACCCTCCTGTTGTTTTCATTTTCCGGCACTAAAAAATATTGTTTCTTTGTCTGAAAAAATCCAAGAATTCAGCAAAAAAAATTCCCCAGTTTTCTGAAAATTTGCAAAACCTTCAGGAAGAAAATTCCATTAATTCCTTAAAAGTTTCCCTTAAAATTTTTATTTAAAAAAAATCCCCCAAATGTGGCAAGAAAATTCTGGTAAATATTTTCAAAAAATGAGTCTTTCAAAAAAATCCTACAAATATCTAAAGTGATATACATATATATCAGTGGAACTTCTAATTTACTGGATTTTGTTTGATTTTTTTGGTGAATGTCCTTAAGGAACTTTTTTTTAATATTTCTTTTTTCCACCAAAAAATGTTCAAAAACTTCAAAAATATGTTGAAAATGTGGACAACAGAAGTTTCACTGTGAATATATATATATATATATATATATATATATATATATATATATATATATATATACATATATTCCACATTTTTCAACTTTATTTTGACCCCCAGGACGACACAAGGGTTAATGCCTAGTTTTATTTTAATCAAAAAGCTTCTTGCTCTCGTGAGTAAATAGAAATCAGGCTATAAGGCGTTACGGTTTGCTGGCAGTAAATCATGAGCCACATCAAACACTGAGCTGTCCACACCAGATAAAGGAGCTTCTTTTTTAGTACTTCTGATGGGAAATATCTCAGAAGAATCCATAAAAGATTCCCAAAGCACCGGGCGGATTGTTCGGAGTACAGAGGGGCGTCATTATCTGTAAAAACCGTGGTCTTAGCAGGTTCATTAGCTGGTCATGAAGAGCGCGTTCATGAACAAACGGATAAATTGGGGAGTTGGGAGCACAAAGAGCAGCTAAATGTGTGTTTTGAGTGTTTGGATAGAATGTAGTTACAGGCAGATGATCTCCGGTAAGACATTAACGTGCAGAAAGTCATTGGGTATCTGTGCGGTGACATTAAAAGCCCTTTAAAGGGAGCGCCGGCGCTGCGATGGGGATTTGATAGAGCTGTAATGTGCGACGCGGGGACCTGGCGGGAAACCAGCTGGCGACGGTGGAGCAGAGCGGGATCAGGTAGCGCTCCGGACACGCTGATGGACGGTCGTTTACTCTGTCCTGCTGGATGTTAAAACCACCAGATGTCTCACCGAAACAATTAATGGAGGAATTAAACGTAGTGCGGCCCGAGTAATGGGACGAGACGCAGGTGAGGACAGGCGAAACCCAATTTATGTCGGAGTGAAAAAACAAGATGGGCGTCGACACGGCAGGCAGGAAGCCAGAAACACCACGAAGGACGAGGAGTGACATTAAAAAACAAAACAAAGATTGTTAAGAGCCGACCTTCCTGTCCGTCCTCTGCAGCTGCTCAAAGGGTCACAAGTCTGAACGAGTTATCCTTCTGCTGCTTTTGTGTGCAAGAGACTGAAGGCTGGAGTGTCAGATTGAGCTCGTGAACCTTCTGCCGCACAAAAATGGCCTTTTTAATGCAGCCTCACACCAAAGTAATAAAAGTTATATCAGTCCACAGCTCAAAAATGCATTAATCTCACTGTAAAAGATGTAAAATTAAGAGAAAAGTCCACACAAGTAGCAGCAGAGGTGGCCTCAGTCACAGGTCTGCTTGTTTTTATTTGTATTATTAATATATAGAGCAGATAGAGTTGTGCATATTTACATAGTTTAAACCACAGCAGCAACTTGATCAATTATTTAAAATCATAAATTATCTCCAACATGCAGAACAGCAGATCAAATTTATCTGTTACATAGCGGCCGTCTACAGGTTTCTATATGACTGTTGGTTGTAGTATTGAGATTGTCAGTCCAAGTGACTGAAGGCTTAAGTGTCAGATTGAGCTCGTGAACCTTCTGCTGCACAAAAAATGTCCTTTTTAACGCAACCTCACACCAAAATAATGAAGTGGAAACTCATCTAATCCCACTCCTTCTCCTTACGCACACGATTGAAAATCTATTCTTTCTGCTTCTTCAAAATACTTCCATTTATAAACAATAATAACAACAAAAAAGCACTCGGAGAGCACAGTCGTCCACCAAAGCTGATCGGTCGTATCGTTTCTGACGACTGAAATCTGAAAGAACTCGTAGCAGAAATCACGGCCCTATAGAATGTGGCCATTTAATATATATGCACCAACAAAATGATGTTACGCTGAGAACAGGCGTGTGCTATGCATGTGTATGTTATGTACGGATGGCAAAGCACATGACCTAAATATGTAGCGGGTGGCGGTAACGGATGGGACTCAGAAACACCTCCATCAATTTCTCCTTGTATGATTTCCAACGGATAAGTCAGTGGATGTGTAGTAGGATCGCCATCATGTGATCATCAGCAGACAGCTGATGTAGTGTTCACTTGTTGTCATGGTTACAGTGATGACGTGCCGTTATCTCACGATGATACTAAAATCTTTAACAAATCCTCAGATCCAGACTATAAGCTGCATCAGTGATAAAATCTAATCAGGTGTCCCTTGTTTCATTTCTGACTTTTCCTGAAAATTCATCCAAATCTGTTGGTCTGTTTTTGAGTAATGTTGCGAACAGACAGACAGACAAACATACACAGATCGTCACATAACTCTGCCGTGGAGTAATAATACTAGTGAACATGATTTTAAATAAATCTACACCAATACTGTCCATCTAGATTTATACAAAAGCACCTAACAAGAGCAAAACACAACAGAAAAAAGACCCAACTAATAATACGCATGAATAAATATAGAAGACAAATCATTAAAGACATCAATAATTAATAACAGTAACTTGTCCGCCACCACTGACTGTCACACCCCACTTCATCCCTGTATCCTGTGAAAACATTATATTTTGTTTTAAACTCTTGCATGTTTGGATGTTCCAGAGTTTTACCCCACAGAATGAAATGCAGAATCTGTTTTGCAAGGACTGTTAGTTTCAAAGTCGTATTTTCCTCCTAATAAATATCCCCCTTCTTGAACCCCAAACTTATTTCTGTATAATTTGTGGCAAAACATTATTTTTAGCTTTGTACGTGATTTGTGCAGTTTGGAATTTCACTATACCTGCAGTTTTAAAGCTCGTGTCCGGAGTTTCCGTTTGTTTTCAATTTATGTATCATTTTTTAACAAAGCTTAAATGTGTTAGTCTAGTTCAATGCTATAATATAATGTTAGTATAGCGCGATATGAAAATTTATTCCTGAGCTCCGCCTTCCTCTCATAGACCCCCATGTTATTCCAAAAAGCGCCGGTCGGCAGCTAGCCAATCAAGTTCGAGCTTCAGCTTTGTCATGCTGTCAATCAACGGTTACGCGCACAGCAAGCAAGCCCATGCAGAGGTGGGCGAGCTACGCACTACGGAACCGCGCGCACATTTGTTTTGCTTGTGGAGGAGAGAGCATCAGGGCTCAGCAACTTCCAGAAAAGTTACCAATCCCACGGCTTGTCAGGCCAAGAGACTGCAGGACGTTTTTTGGCTCGGGGTGCTCGCGTCGCTCCCCGACCACAGCCTCCATAGCCCGCCTGACGGCTTCGTTTAGATGCCCGACCTCTGGAGGAAGATGTTGGGGCGTCTGGGACATACTCTTCGTCAGAGGAGTCATGCAATTCTGAACTCTAGATAGAAATAAATAAACAATCTAACACATATACACGCGTAAATGCACTAAGTTTGATAAACAACGTCATCGAGAGGGATACACGAGTGTAATCACATATTGAAACTTTACTCGTTCGTTCTAGCAGATTCATGTTATTTTGGTATTAGGACAAGTTAGACTCAATACAGCATTCTAACGTAATTCCTTTATTATTTACTAAATGTACTAAATGTAGAAGAGGGGAAAACAGCAAAACAGGCAAGATGCTGCAGCACTCCGAGCACTTCTCTCATGTACTGCGCGCGTGCACAAATAAAGGGGCGAAATCAGAGGGAGGGAGGGACCAACAGTGTTTTGGGAGACGCTGCGATTCAAACTCCGGACACGAGCTTTAATGGTTTTGACTGTAAACAGTGGGTTAGTGTGACCCTGAGAGCCAGCTCTGTGAATACCCTGTAATAGTACAACTTCAGCTAAAGAGCCAACCTTTGTTCTGACTAACTTTTCTTCCTTCATCCCCGTCCAGCTACCTGGAAGACGCACTAATGAACCTGGACCACGGCGATCCGCTGACCAGAGACCACATGTCCTCGGTGTTGGCTCAGGTCCGACCCAAGCTGTTCACCTTCCTGCAGCAGGACCCCCACAGTCCGCTCAGCAAGCGGGCTCGGCGCCTCATGATGATGCTGCAGGGATTGGTCAACCACTAGTCTGTTCTCCATGGTGGACTCGCCGTCACTTCTCCACGAATGTTTCAGAGGAGAAGCCAACGAGGACGGGTTCACTGTCCCCTAAATCCACTCTTCACCCCCCCGTCCTTCCTGTTCCTACACCAGTGAAGTGTCAAGTTAAGAAATAGACAGTTTTCTGTTACTCTTATTCTTCCTCCCCTCCTTCCCTGCAAGACAATAAAGGTCTGGACTGAAAAGACTGTCGTCGATTTCTGTTGAAGAGACTCTTGAGTTGGCTGTAGATAAATCCAGACCTCGCTGCTGTTTTCATGAACAACACATCTGCCCGACGCTCCCTCCGATGTCACTTCATCCAGATGTGCAAAAGACTCAACGAATGTCCAGCCGAGCGGAGTTCCTTCATCTGTGTTTTGGGATGCTGGAGCTACTCGAGGAACACGTTTCGCCTCAGAGACGTCGCCTTGTATTTTGGCCTTAAGAGCAAACAGCAGGCTTGGATGCATTTTTGGTTCTTTTTTCTTTAACAACACAGACCAGCATCCTCTTCGCTGCCCTCAGTTCGGTTCTTTTAAAGCTCAATCTGGGCAACAAAAAAAACACCCAAAGCTGCGTTGTGTTTCAGTTGTTTCTTTATAGCTCGGAGACACTAATAGTTTCTTCATATGCATATCTCACTCTGATTTCTGAAGGAATAAATAAGTGAAATAACATTTATCGTGTTTGCTGGAGAGTATCCCCTTTAAGACGAAGCCGGCAGCCGTCCATGTGTACAGCTCTGTCCTGTAAACCTCCTCTTCCTCCTCTTCTTCTTGTTTTTCTTCTGCCCTGCTTTATTTTTTATATATAAACATCTAGTATTTGTAAGCCATGTATACTTGCTTTAAGAGTTTGTCGGAAGGAGCTTAATAAAAACGAATCGTTACTGAAGCCGTTCTGTTTTGCCGGGTTGCTCCAAACCACATCTGTGAAAGCTCCTTGTGCAGTCGCTTCCCTCCGCCTCCAGGGTGCGCCACTTAGTCGGACACTCGCCCTGCTTGACATTTCCACAAGTCATTTCTGCTCTTACAGTATCAAGACAGTGAGACTTTGGGTTGTAAATGCACCGTTTGTTTGTGTATGATACCGACTGTACAGCCACACACACACACACGTTGGTTTGATTACAGGGTGGCCACACTGTTGTTGTTTTTTTGGGTTTTTTTTTGTTTTTTTGCTGATTGTACAAATAAAGTTCTGTTCATTTGACCCGTGTGTTAGAATCTGTCTAGCAAGTGCCTTACTGTATTTGACCTGTCATCAGACGACTTGTAATGTTCAAGCGTTTCCCCCCCGTTTTCCAAGCATTTAAAATCAGCAGTAATGAGGCCAGAGTGGTGTTGTGTTTGCAAACGTTTGACAGCCGGTTCGGATGTTGGTCTCGTCTCGGCAGAAAACCCAGAGAAGTTCTATTTTGACTACTAGCAGCTGCAGACCGGAGCTCAGAGTGGCCGTTGGTTTGTTTGTTTTCCTCTCTTTCCGTTGTGTCTGCCTCCCTTCAGCTTGGACGGTTTATGTTGTATCTTTTACAGTTTCTTTTACCCTAAACATTTTGGAATAAAAAAAGACTTGTTCAATTCACTGCCTACTTAGTTATTTATTTTTTTATGTGTTTCTTTTAAACGAGTTTTTGAACACACTTTTGAGCCAATCAGAAAGTTCAGAAGGAAACAACGCCTCATGTTAAATTCATTTCAGATGAAGGTTTTACATAAAAAATACATAAATGATAAGAATAAATTATTAATACGTGTTTGCAACCTTTTTGCCTCATAAAAACTAATTAGAGCTGTTTTCTGTGACCTTTTAACTTCTCAAATTGTTCAGTTTGTTTAATTTTTAGAGTCTCAAAAAGTTCAAATTGATTATCTTTAAACAAAAAGGCTAAAAAAATGAATAACCTCAGATTTATGAGGGCACTGACCTCTGCTGTGCACAAATACGACTAATAAAGAACAGAAAATACAGAGTAAACTGTTGAATTAAAGCTCCTGTCTGAGTTGTTTCACAAATGAGAAAAGTCCCTTTTTAACTTTCAAACTATTAAAAATATGAACAGATTAAAATTCTGGAATATTTACATGAAAATGCAGAAATATTTCTAATCATGTAATAATGCCTCACATTCATTTATATGCTGGGAGCCACTGGACCACCTAATATTCAGAAACTGTACAGTTATGTAATTTATATTAATCAATCAGAGAGAACAACTCAATATTATTATGTTTGCATATAATGCACATTAAATTAATATTGATATTTACTCCATATTTTTTTAAACAATAATCACCTTTTTTATTTGGATTTTAAAACTAAGTGAGAGAAAGAAAATATAAATTTAGGCAATGTTTTTAAAAAAATCTACATCCTGTATTTATATTCTAGAGTATATTCAAAGGACTAATCAAGAGAGAACTTTTAAAAAATTGATTGTATATACTTTTATAAAATAACCACATTTATTTATTAATTTTTTAAATATTTATGTTTAATATATTTTTTATTTCTTTCAAATTTTGAATATTATTTATTAAATATGTTTAAAGATAGATTTTTATTTATATATTTAGTGGTTGATTTATTGATTGATTGATTTAATATTTTAAATAATTATTTATTATTTAGTGTGTGAAATTATGTATTTATTTATCTGATAATATCGATATTATTCAATATTTTAAAAAATATGATTTATGTATTTATTATTATTTATTTATTTTGCATATTTATTGGTTGATTTATTGATTGAGTTAATATTTTAAATATTTATGTATTTAATATGTTAAATTATGTATGCATTTATTTATGTAATATTTTAAGTGTTATTCCATATTTTAAAATATTTATAGCTTCTTTTACTATTTATGTATTTGTTATTACTACTTTAGTTTTTACAGATTTATTGGCTGATGTATTGATTGATTTAATATTTCAGATATTTATTTATTGATGTAATACCCTTAAATATTTATTTATTTGATATTTTTAGATATTATTCATAATGTTAAATATTTATTTATTACTATTTATGGATTTGTTCTTATTTTTATTTAATTATTTATTGTACATATTTATTGGTTTATTTATTTATTGTAAATGTTTACTGTTTGATTTAATATGTTTAAATATGTATTTGTTCATTTGATGTTTTTAGATGTTCAGAATTTTTAAAATATTTATTTGTTTCTTGACATTTATGTATGTGTTATTATTTTATTTATTTATTTATTTAGTTTACATATTTATTGGTTGATTTATTGATTGAGGTAATATTTAAAATATTTATGTATTGATTTGATATGTTTAAATGCGTTTGATGTATATATATATATATATACATATATATATACATACATACATACATACATATATATATATATATATATATATATATATATGTTTCATTTTATTTTAATTATTTAATTGACATATTTATCAGTTGATTTATTGATTGATTTATAGGAGCGGTTCCTCTTCCTGGTCTCTCCTGCATTATACTGCTGCTAATATTTTTGGACTTTTAGCAAAGTTTGGTTTTGGATGCAGGACATCAGATCACGTGCTGCTCATCAGGGACTCTGCTGTGGACCTCCTCCTCCTCCTCCTCCTCCTCTCCTCCTCCTCCTCCCATCAGCGGATGAACGCTCCGTGGATTTTCTCACAGTGGAGTACAGAGCTGCGAACAGGACGGGAGGAGGAGAGCTCTGACCAGCACCGAGGAGGGCGACATCGGACTGCTTTTCCTTTTTTTTTTCTTTCTCTGAACAGTAAAACTTGGGAATTCCTGCCAACCTGAAACTTGAGCGGACGAACCGTCGGGTCATGATGGCATCTCTGATGAACTCTGCGTGCCTCCTCTTCCTGCCTGTTGCTCTGCTGCTGAGTGAGTACCGAATGAAAAAAAGAAAAATCATGTTAATTCTGTGCCAACTTGTGCGTCTGAGCGGTGCGTAACTTCCACTGCAGCAGACTGTGGAGCTGCTTTTGGTCATGATGCTGCTGCTGCTGTGCGTAAAAAGGACGGCACAGATGTGGGCACGTTTGCGCGTTAAACCCTGATCTTTATGCAGATGTTGAGCTGTCACCTGCTTCCAAACTGGAGTCTGCGCTGCGTCTTTACGCGCAGCAGCTTGACTCGTCCCGCAGCTTCTCGGTTTCACCTCCAGCATCCAGCGGAACACGAGCCGCTGCTGCTGGGAGGAAACCGGCCGGAGGGAGCTCACTGAGACCGAGAATAGCCCAAAGGTTGCTGGATGCAGCGGGATGAGCTGCTGGAGGGAGGGATGGCTCCCAGAGGTGGATACAGGTTCAAAGTGGTGTCGTGATTTGGTCTGAGTGGGACGCACAGCTGCTGGACAACAGCTGGCGGAGAATTTAACAGCATTTATGTCCAGCATTGAGCTCAGTTACGCGCATAGTAGAAATAAAAGCTGCAATAGTTCAGCTTCAAGTTACGTCCATGCGGCGGTGTGAGTTTATTACAGTGAAATATGTTGAGTTAAAGGGAGATTCCTGCTATTCTGCAAAAACTTACAGGATTTCCAAGAGACTCCTCAAAATTTATGCTCCATAACTCAACGATTAGGAGCCTAAATTGATTAATTTGTTGAGTATTTTCTTAACTAATCAGTTAGTTGTTTGGTCTGTTAAAGTCGAAGTGTCCTCAAATGTCCAATATTAAAAATAAAAAACAAAAAAATGAACAAATATACATTAAGGATACTAATAATATATTCTAACAATAATATTATATTATATTATATTCACTTATTACCTTTAACTTTGTTTTTGTGTGAATTTTAAGACAATATAAGTGAGAGAAACAAAAAAATGTAAATAAAATAAATCTACATTCTGTATATATATTTTAGTGTATATTTAAAGGAAGTGATAGAGAGAGAAAATATAGATATTTATAAATGTCTTGATTTGTCCACAGCCCAAAGATTTTCATTTTTCTGTCACAGAGAAGGAAAGAAAACAGAAAATATTCACATTTAAGAAGCTCAAATCAAAGGACTTTGATTAGTTGATGATGAAAAAAGTTCATTGAGCAGCTGACAGCTAATCAATTTAACAAACTGCTGCTCTGGTGAGATTTTTGTGTGAAGATTGTGTGATTTTCTTGTGGCACTGATGACATTTTAAAGTACTAACGTCACTTATCTGGTGTTTGTACGCCTTAATCAGCCTCAGCAGTGAAATCAGTGACAGGTGAAGTGAATAGCACGATCATTATCGTCTTTCACATCACTGATCATCGGCGTCTCTCGCTGCTGCTGCTGCTGATGTCAGAGAAATGAGGATGAGGAGGTGGATGGGACATCGGGGTTCCCGTGGGAGTGTGACACAGCGGGGGGGAAATTGAAAAAAAAAGTCCCACCGATGGAGATAAATGATGAATGAATCCCATCTGTCCCCCTCCTCGGCTCGGCGGAGTCTCTGGAGAATCCTTTCAGTCCCGCGTTCGAACCTGACCAGGAAACTCTGCTGCTGCTGCTGCTGCTGCTGCTGCTGCTGTCGGTTTGTCGTCTCCACGTTCGCTCAGTCCGTCTATCAACTCACAGCTATTACGTATTAATGTGGTCTGAAACTCTTCTTTTGTTCCCATCAGACTGTGTGTATTCATGTGTGGTTGGTGTGTCATCAGCAGCACTTCCTGTCACCTTTACCTCCGCAATAAAACTTGTTGGATATACACAGATCAGTGTTAGCTTCAGTAGAAAGCAACTGGGCTTCTCTTTTTTGGTTCTTGAAGTAGTGTGAATGACAGTGGTGAGGAACTAACCTGGCAATAGCCAGCTTAATAATTGTGTAGTACTTGATAGTACTCCATAATATCAATCTGGGACCGCTCCATGTAAATCCGTTTGGAGGAAAGAGGCACGGATTGGACAATGCAACAGTATGTCCCGCCTCTGACAGGTTTGTTTTTAGCCAATCGCGGGATCTTCACAACGAGCGGAGCCAATTGGTAGATTAAACTCTTACCAAAACCCGTAGGTAAAAAAGCACAAACATCTTTACCATCCAGAAATGCGCAAAGCGCCTCTCGTTGTTCTTCCTTCAAAGAAGCGATAGGAGATTCAGCTAAAACTGACTTAATAGCAGCATCTACACGATCGTTGTCCTCCGTTGACATGTTTGTTTTGATCTACTGGCGCTTGGTGTCGTCTTCACACCCGGATATCCCGCCCCACACATGAATACTGCTGCGTGATTGGCCCGTGCCAACTTGGCTCTGTATGAACAGTGAATGCGGAAGCGGAGCAAGATGGTTTCTTGAGAGATTTGTGAACTCACAAATATCGCGAGAAATCAACTTGCTGGCAAGGTTAGTGAGGAACCTCAGGACTGCATTATAAATACCTGATAAGAGGTTTTGTCGACCCCCTAATCTCTTTAGAAATGACTGTTCCACTTTAATACAGATGTCTATCTAGATTCTCTGTCATAAAAGGTCTTGAAAATGTTTCAAGAGGTTTCCTCAGTTCTGACGAGTGTGTAGTCCAAGGTATCATACAGGGAGGCAACAGCCAAAGTCTCACATGGTGGTTGTGCATGGTGAAGATCATAACGGCATTTTAGGTACTTTATAAGTAGTGCTGTAGACCTTCTTTACTGTTTAGAGGTGACTGTTACAGTTTAACATCAATGTCTGTGTAGATTCCCCATCATCAATGTCATAGTAGTCCTTGGAGCTTTGTTAAAAAGCAACTGAACTTCTTGTTTTGGTTCTTGAAGATGTGTCACCTTCATCCAAGAGACCTCCTCAGTTCTAATTGACTGTTGAGGAGTCTCACAACCTTGAGGTATGGATAGTGGTGAAACTGTCTGGTGAAGGATCTCAGGACTGCATTAAAAGTAGCTGATAAGTGGTGTTTTAGATCTCCTTTGTTTAGAGGGGACTGTTCCAGCATCTGCATTGATTCTCCATCATCAAGGTCATGGTAACCTTAGAAGCTTCAGTAAAGAGCAACTGGACTTCACTTTTTGGTACTTAAGATTGTTTACCCTCATCCAAGAGGCTTCCTTAGTTCAAACTGACTGGTGGGGAGTCCTCATATGACTGAAGGTATTAATAGTTGTGAAACTGCCTAATAAGGGATCTCAGGGCTGCATTATAAGTACCTGATAAGTGGTATTGTCTCTGTGTAGAGGGGACTGCTCCAGTTTAGCCTGGAAGTCTATACAGATTCGCAGTCCTTGAGGTCATGGTAATCTTTGGAGCTTAAGTAAAAAGTACCCAGTACAGGGCTTTTTAACTACCCAAGACTCACCAGTCTTCATATTGTTGATGGATGCTTCCAAAATACAACAACCACTGCATCTGTTAATAGGTTGTTTTCCACTGCAAGAAGTTGTACGTTCTTTAAGGTGGCCAAAGGGAAAAGCTGAACTGCTAACCACAAGAACTGCCCCAATAGAACATCTTGTAGGGCTTTTATCGGGATCAAAAGTATGTACTTTGAACTAGGTATCTTCAGTGACCCTGAAAAACAATTTTGCGGGTCTTAACACTGATTGGTTAAAGTCAAAAAGCACCACAAGCACCATTTTTCTGCCCTACTGATGTCTTTAGTGAGTAGCAGTCTTTCCTTTCCTGATATCATGACCACCTTTGTAAAATTTGCTACATAGATTAACTTAACAAACCTCCATTGTTAGATTTCCTGCATGATCACAGAGTTGAAGTTATGTTCAATCCATAGTTTTTGTGATTGTTTTGTGCACTCTGGTGTAACAAAGCGGTCAAAGCTTTTGGATCCTAAACTACAATGGAAATATAAAGGCTGAAAGGGTTGATTATGGTGTCTCTGTAAACATTCATGCCACTGAGTCCCTGTAGTACGAAGCCAGCTGATGTCCGCCTCTTTATAGGTAATTTATGCACATACTGACATAGAAAAGCTTGTAAAAGAAGAACTACAAGACCAAAATACATGTATGAGACTCTGTTTGAAAGGCAGCATGTAATAGTTTCAGAAAACATTCTTGGTCAGCTTGTTGCTAAAACACAACCAGTTCAAACATGGCTCAAAATATTGTTGTTGTTTTTTTGCCCTCATCTATAATAAGACATACTGGAGTGACGATAGCCCAGACATTCTTTATGCCAGAGCTCCACAAATTAACACATAGCTTCTCCATCTTGTCATCCACACCTGTAAGAAATTCCAAACCTCTAAGACCTCCTATCCTCATGAGATGTAGGGACTTTCTGTGAAATGAACTGAACAATTGAATTGTGGATACGCATGTGACCATATGTAGCACAGCCTTATCAACGCCTATATACACAAGCTGCTTTGAACTGGCTTAAATGGGTCACCTGGTGATTGTTCAGGGTTTAAAATGACATCTGACGCTATTTTTCAAAGGTTGCCAGCTGTGGTACTTTCACTGGAGAGGATGAATGATTCTACCGTGATCAAAGTTAATGTTTGTTGGGCTTCATTTCTGTTGGGTCAGATTTGAAATTGAGCGTATTAGAACACTGTCACAGAGTTATTGTTGTAAGGCTGTTTGTTATTTCATCTCTAATTGAAAGTTTTGATTATCGTTGGAGTTTTTCAGATCTCACTCTGACCCGATGATGAGGACCTAAAAAAAGGAAAGGTTTTTTAGGTGGAAATTTTAAAAAAATAGACAACAAGAAAACAGCCAAAGACATGTAGGGTTAATGACCTTTTTTTTTAACAGCAGCTTAAATTATATTTTTTGGAACATTTTGAGATCAAGTCTTTCAACTAATTCCAAGTAGTTAAAATATCAGTAGATGAAAGAGCTCATCATCTGCACAGTGAAAGACTCAAACGGACACAAACTGCCACTGCCATGCTCGATGTCATGATGCTGCCACCACCATGCTTCTCATCATGATGCTGCCACCACCATGCTTCTCATCATGATGCTGCCACCACCATGCTTCTCATCATGATGCTGCCACCACCATGCTTCACATCATGATGCTGCCACCACCATGCTTCACATCATGATGCTGCCACCACCATGCTTCTTATTATGATGCTGCCACCACCATGCTTCTCATCATGATGCTGCCACCACCATGCTTCACATCATGATGCTGCCACCACCATGCTTCTTATTATGATGCTGCCACCACCATGCTTCTCATCATGATGCTGCCACCACCATGCTTCTGATCATGATGCTGCCACCACCATGCTTCACAGTGGGAATGGTGTATGTGTGATTATGTACAGTGTTCGGTGTCCAAAGTTGTAGACCAGTGTCATGGAGTTATTGTCGTAAGGCTGTTTGTTCTTTAATCTCTAATTTAAAGTTTTGATCAGTGAATTTTCGCTGGAGTTTTTCAGGTCTCACTCTGACCCGGTGATACAGACAAAGAGAATTTTTAGATTTCAACATTCTCTAAAGTGTCTCTCATCCGTAGAGCCCAAGGTTGTTCGGTTTGGCCTCACAGCTGTGGAAGTGTTATCGACTGAATTTTTAAATGTTTTCAGGTGGAATTTTTTTTTAAAAAACATCCAAGGCCTTAAAGGGTTAACAACCTTTTTTTCTTTAACAGCAGCCTGAATGATATTTTTTGGAACATTTTGAGGTCGAGTCTTTCAACTAATTTCAAGTAGTTAAAATATCGGTAGATGAAAAAGCTCATCATCTGCACAGTGAAAGACTCAAAAAGACAGTGATGAAAGACTAAACCAAGATTAATAACATTCCATAGGATGTTTTCTCCCTTATTTAACTCGCACAGTATTTATAGCTCGCTGTGGACCTTTACAACACACAGCTCACAGTCTTATGTGTCATCCACCAGTGCAGAGTCTTCTCAGAGTCTGCTCTCGGTCCCGCTGGAAGAATTTCACAACATTTATACTTTTTTCAGAAGAAACAAAGGAGAGGGTTTGATGCACAAACGTAGACGCAGAAAAAAGGGCCGTGACTGGCAGCTACGTTGGATTGCGACGTGTTTGGAGCCTCAGTGTTCTTCTTCAGGCGGCATCAAGAGGTTCATCTCAACGCTGACGTCTCTCCAGAAGAGGCGAAAAGGAGGACAGCGTGTCATAATAAGCAAAAGTTGTAAATACTAAACAACAGGCTGTTTTCCAAGCAGATATTTGACTTGTCAAAGCAGCACCGGTGTATTTAGTAATATTAACTTGACTCTGTGTCGTTTAGTGTCTCAATAAGCTGCACAATAAGAGGACCATGAAAGTAGAATACAAACATTACCATCGCAGCTGCTTTTTTCCTTCTGTGAACAGATTCACACCTGAATGATTCTTCTTCTACAGGGTATTGTTGAACAAAATGCACAGCAGCTCCATGAAATCAATGTAAAATCCCTAAAATATGTGAAAAATTAACAAAAGTGACATATTTTCCAACAATAATCCAAGGCCATAACATCTACAGAAACATGGCTGTAATCCAGCTTTAGTCCACTTTCTTTTCATAGTGTAGGAACTGCAATGCACACATTAGAACAGCAGAGACAACTTAACATACATATATATAAATGACTTGTTTATGCGACATAGTTGCAGCTAACGTAGCCTTTTTTATCTCACATTTGCACAACTTACAAGAAAAGACGTTTAGATGTCAATAAAAAGTCATTTTTCACACTTCTACTATGCTATGCATTCGGTTTTACAGATTAGAAAGTCTTGTAATTTTAACTTGGAATGCTTTTATTGAGGCTACAATCAGTCTAATTGCATTTCTTGCTGACGTATCTCTCACATCATGATGCTGCCACCACCATACTGCAGTTCATGAGTCATAAATCATCATGATGTGAAGCAGTCATGATGCTGCCACCACCATGCTTCACAGTGGGAATGATGTGTTTGTGATCATGTGTAGTGTTTGATGTCCACTAAACAGCGTCTTGTCCGATTGCCATAAAAGTTCAATTTTGGTCTCTTCCAGTTGACTTCAGAGTCTCATACATGCCTTCTGTTGAACACTAGTCAAATTTTATTATGAGCTTTTTTCAGCAATGGTCTTCTGTTTGACACTGACCTCTGAAGCTTTGACTAGTGAAGAACAGACAACAGTTCTGAAGTTTGTAGCCCCTTCAGAGGAGTCATAGGTGTCTTGGTGACCTTCCCAATGAATTTCTTACTTGTTCAGTAACTCAGTTTTTTGAGGAAGACCTGTTTTAGGCAGAATTATGTGTGCCATAATTCTTGTCTTTATTAATGGTGGATTCAACGATAGTCCAAGGGACAATCAATGACTCAAAATTTTCTTGAATCCCCTGACTTATGCTTTGAATAACTTTTTCACTGATTTGCTTGCAGTGTTTTTTTTCTTCATGGTGTACTTATATCCAGGAGTACTGATCCATCAGTGACTAAACCTTCAAAAAACACAAGTCTTTATACTAAAAGACACACTGCACTCAGATGAACTACATTTTACTAATTGATTAATTAATTGACATTACTTTGTACAAATTTGTTTTCACTTTGGCATAGGGAGTCTTTCCTTGTAAATTCTTGTCCATAAATGTTGAGGAGCAATAAAAGAGGAAAACTTCCAAGCAGAGTGAATATTTTCCATATTCACTGTAGCACTGGTATACCATCTGCCACTTTTTGATTAATTACACTGTACGTTGTGTGCTGTCACATTCAAGAACTCTCAAAACGAGCCAGAAAAGTCAAGTTTAATGCAGTAGTCGCAGCACTGTGGGAACACATGGAGCCTCATATGGAGTCGGTCTTCTTCTTGTTCCTTTTGTCTCCTGCGAATCTCATCAAAAAGCTGCAAATGTCAGGGCCAGGAGAGGTTTCCCCTGGGTTTAGGTCTCCTGTCTGCGTCACCATCGCCCCAATAATCACATTAAAAACAGTCCACGGGCAAGAGGGAGATTATGTTTGGCTTTTAATTGTTCTCCTCAGGAAGCACTCCGTAACCTCCCCCGTCTCTAGGTTTTCTCTCTGAGGGTCGACTCAAGCATTTTCTGTGTCTTTTTTTCTTTTTTTAACTGCAGCACAGACACATGAAGTGGAAGATTCCTCATTAAAACAGGTTTAAGTGTCTCTTGGAAAATTGCCTGTGCTTCCCTTCGTCCTTCCTTCTTCCTCCTCTTCTTTCTTTCCTTACTTCTAGCAAATCTCGTTTTTTTTCTGCGTATCTCTGCAGTCATTTCTATCCCTCCATTGCTGCTCTTCCTTTTTTTTATTTTAAACTTGCTCTCATCTCTGCCCTTCTGCTTCTTTCATCATCTCCTCCTACTGTTTTTTTATCTTTTTTTTCTCCATCCTCTCTCGCTCTCCTCCGTCCTTCCTCATCAGGGATTTCACAAATATTGATAAATCCGATAGCGAGAGTCCTGGGTCACATGTTTCGTATCAAAGGGAAGCCACTTCATTTACAGGATTTTTCCTTTTTTCTTCGTGGAGTTTTAAAATATACATATCTCATGCACCACACTGTTTGACTGACATGTGAGCTTGTGAGATCACAGGAGAGGAAACATCACAGAGATGATTACTTTTCACCAGAGATAGAGATAAAAAAAAAAGCCCGTTGAGACACTGCTCCTCCTCTCATTTACTCCCATTGAAGCCTTTCTAATGGACAGATTCAAGAATGTGCAGTTGTTTTTTTGTGTTTTGTGTTTAAAAATGAAGAAGTTAGTCGTTTTACATTCTTGACACTGCATCCAGAATGCAGCTTTAAGGTGCCTGTCAGCAAAATTTACCCCCAAAAAAGGACATGATGTCACATTTCTGATGCAGAAAGTGAATAAATATGAATCAGAGCAACCAAATACTATAAGCAGAATAAGAAAGTGATGCTATTTGTTGCTGGATAGTGTAAAAATATGCGTTTTTCAGATGATAAAGGCACAATACAAGTCGATTATGTTTCTGTCCGACTTTGATGCCAACTTGTTCTAGTGTCACAATGACTTCCATAAGATTGTGAGATCAAGATGGCTGCAGTTTTTGGAGACAGTGTAGCCTCAAGGCATGATGGGAAATGTCTAGTTCTTCCTTGATCTAACACTGAAGTGGTTTATATGATACTTAAAGATATGACATTTGAAGGAAACTTTTCTTTTAACTTGAAATTCAGTCTGATTTTGAAGAATTATTCTTTTAGCAGAAGTATTTACCCTCTACCTTTACAAGCCTTTAAAAGCTACTGAGAAGCATCCCAACATCATGATGCTGCCACCACCATGCTTCACACCATGACGCTGCCACCACCATGCTTCACACCATGACGCTGCCACCACCGTGCTTCACACCATGATGCTGCCGCCACCATGCTTCACACCATGATGCTGCCACCACCATGTTTCACATGATGATGCTGCCACCACCATGCTTCACACCATGATGCTGCCACCACCATGTTTCACGTCATGATGCTGCCACCACCATGCTTCACATCATGATGCTGCCACCACCATGTTTCACATCATGATGCTGCCACCACCATGCTTCACACCATGATGCTGCCACCACCATGCTTCACACCATGATGCTGCCACCACCATGCTTCACACCATGATGCTGCCACCACCATGCTTCACACCATGATGCTGCCACCACCATGCTTCACATCATGATGCTGCCACCACTATGCTTCACAGTGGGAATGGTGTGTTTGTTTTTATGCACAGTGTTAGTCTGATTGCCAAAAGATCTCTTTTTTTGACTTAGTCTTCCACAGGCCTTCCATCAAACTTTAGTACAGATTTTATACAGAAACTTTTTCAACAGAGGTTTTGTCTTTGCCACTCTCCTATAAACTTTGGACTATTGAGAAACAGGCTGTTTCTTAATGCACAGTCTCTTCCATTTCAGCTGCAGAAGCTTGTACCTGCTTCAGAGGAGTCACAGGTGTCTTGGTGGCCTCCATCACTAGTTTCATTGTTTTCCTCAAGGTCACTCAGTTTTTAAAGGGCAACTTCCACTGGGAAGATTTACACATGTCATATGCCTTCCATTTCTTATTGACAGATTTAACTATAAAACAAGGGATATTCAGTGACATACAAATTTTCTTGAATTTTCCCTGACTTCAACATTTCAATACCCATTTCATGGAGTTGCTTTGAGTGCTTTTTGAGTGATTTGGCTACAGAAAGGATTACTGATTCACAAATGACTAGACTTTCTAGATGCAGCTGTCTTTATGCTATAGTAACTTTAAACACATTCACTGCACTCAGATGATCTTGATTTCATTAACTGGTCACACATTTCTGATACAAAAAGTAAATAAATATCGATCAGTTAATAAAAAGTTTTAATTTAAATTGAATTTTAGTCTAATTTTGAAGAATTACACTGTTAGCAAAAGTTGTTATTCATCCTGTTCAGTTATAAATATCAGACAGTTTTGTTGGAGTAAAAGGAAGTCTGTCTAAACCTTTGCAACTATTGCAAAAAGAACACCACTATGCTAAAGGAAAGGACTCTAAGTGGTGTCTTTCAACCTTAGCGACCTGCTCATCCATCCAGTTCACAATTCATATCGTCACAACTCAGACCAAGGCTGCACCAACACACGAGCTGTTACCAAAAATAGGTTCATGTTACATAATGAAAAGAGAGAATGAACTATAGACAAACTGAACAGAGAGAGAAAGAGCCATTCACATACAACAACAAGCTTACAGAGTATAATCAGTCCCGGTGAGAGGAATCGGCCTCCAGGGTGAAGCTCTCCAACCGGGCCATGAAAACACATGTGCACCTGGAAACCTTCAGTTGTGATCGTACTATTTAAGAGAAGTGATCAACATGATATTCTCATACATATGAGCCAGTAGGGTCAATATCACCTCATTTAATGGTGCTGGAGCTGTGATTTTGTACTTACAAAAAGGGATGAAAGACTTTCAACTGGTAGACTTGAGTTCAGGTACCATCTTGGACCATCATTACAGTGGTTATCATCATTACAGTTATTTTTTGACTTAAAGTTGGGGTGTAGTTGCAGTTTCAATCGATGTTTGGTTTAGATTTGGTACCAAAACTACTCAGTTAGATTTAGATAAAAGGATCTATGCAGATTCTCAGTCATCCTGTAGTGTACCTGCATCTAAAGGACACTCTGGATTCTGTGGGTAAAAGACAAATGGTTTGACAAAGTGCGTATAAGTGAAGCAAACATCTCGAAACAGAAATGATCTATACCAGCACTTATCATATACTTATAATGCAGTCCTGAGATCCTTCCTCAGGCAGTTACACCAACACTTCTACCTTGTATCATATGAGTCTTGGGTTTGTTTACGAGCCATAAGCCATGTGTTCTGAGGGCAATAATAAAGACCTCCCCGCCAGTCGTTTAGGTGAGACAGACACTGTTTATTCATAAAACACTAAATGGCAAAATGCCACAATGCATTACTTCCTTGTTAAATTGGTCCCAGAATCACTACTCAGCTTGTTCAAGCGACTGGCTAACGCTCAAAGTCCCACATGCTTACACACTGAAATTGGTTAAAAAAGAAATGCTTTTGGCTTTTCTGCTGCACACAGTTGGAACATTTTGCAGAAAATATTAAAGCTCGGTGCAGCTGTATCTGATTAAATTAAACTCATGGTCACAGACTCGACTGTTTCTGAATGTTTTTAACTCCTCTCTTTGTTGTCTCGTCGATTATTCCGTTGACTGTACTCTCAGCATCACTGTAAATGAGAATTTGCCCTCAGTGATTCCTTGAGATTTAAATAAAGGTTGAATGAAATTTAGAACTGAGAAACCATTTTGGATGAAGGGGAAACACATTCTAAAAGTAAAAAGACTGGTTTCTTTCTACTGAAGCACATTGTCTGTACGTATGCCACATTTTACTAAGCTTCTTTGTGTACGTTTCCAGAATGATGGCTTTTTTCATAACTGTTTGCTTGTATTATTCAGCCGATGAGGGCGAATATTAGACTGACATCAGTAAAATACGTCTTCAGGTATTGATTTAATGGGATCAACCAACAACAGTCATGCCTGTGTATTGTATTTATAGAACTGTTAGCAATCAACACTGAATCTTGAGCTTTCAGAAAAAGTACAGAGTCACAACAAAGAATAAAACATCACTTTTAGTTTGTTGTGAGTTTTAAAATGCTGTTAAATCACCGACATGCCAGATTCTAAAAGAGGGAGAAAGAAAAACAGAATATTAATAGCATTTGCTGTGAAAAGAACCAGCAAATTAGACTTGTTTCCTTCTGTTTCTTTGCAGTGAAGGTGTCGTCAGAAGGTGGCGCTGTGTGCTATGTGGCTGTAGAAGAGTAGAAGAAGCAGGAAAGAACTAGTGTTGCCAACCACTAAAAATCCTTAAAGATGAAGAGAAAACAAAACCTGAGTGAAAAATTGGAAGATGTCAGGAATTGTCTAAATTCCATCAGGACTTTACAAGCATCTGCTTACCCAAAGTTGCCTGCTTTATTACTCTATTAGCCTTGGTTTGTCCGTCTGTCCATCTGTCTATTAGCAGCATTAGTCAAAAATGGATATGGATGAAATTTTCAGGGAAGGTCAGAAATAACACAAGGACTAAGTGATTCTGGCAGTGATGCAGCTTATAGTCTGGATCGACGGGTTTGTTAAAGATTTCTGTATCATTGTGAGATAGCGGCACGGCATCACTGTAACCATGACAACAAGTGAACACTTCATCAGCTACCAGCTGATGATCACATGATTGGATCCTACTAAAAATCAGATTTTTTGGGACTTATCCATCGGAAATGATACAAGAAACTATTGATTAAATTGTGGGGGTGTTTCTGAGTCCCATCAATTCTTGTCACCTGTTACATATTTAGGTCACACGATTTGGTATCCGTGCATAATGTACACATGCATAACACACGCCTGTGCTCAGTGCAAGGTCATTTTGTTTGTGGCTACATCTATATTAAATGAACACATTCTATTTCTGATCATCAACAACTAATAAACAATAACAGCATTTCTGACAATACCACATGGGAGAATGAGCAGCCTTGGTGGTGTACTGCGCTCTCTGACTGCTCGTCTTGTTAGCTTCCTACTGGTCCGTATGTATAGGAATGATGTGTGATGGGCTGATAAAGACCAACTTAAGTGATTATTGTGGCCTTTAGCAGTCTGGGCTGTTGACTCAGTACAGGTTGGGTTGATTGATTTGAGCTTAAATTCTGTGGTTAACATCTGTAGAATCAGCAGAAACATTTTTCCATCTTTGTCTGTTCAGTTCTGGTGAGCCTGAGCCCACTGCAGCCTCACATTTCTGACAGGAGTCAAACACGATGTTGTGTTCTGTTGTAGCCCGTCTGCCTCGAGCTTTGTGCTCTTCATCACAGTTGTAAAGTCTGATTGTTTGAGTCATCGTGGCCTTCCTGTCAGCTCCAACAGATCCGGACATTCTCCTCTGACCTCCACAGAACTGCTGCTCGCTGGGTTGATTTTGGTTTTCTGACACCATACTGAGTAAACCCTAAAGTTGTACATCACAGAAATCATATATTTAAACAGTACTGCTGCCACTTGATTTTTCTGATTGCATTTTTTTAAGAAAGCAGGTGTTTCTGTCGTCCTTCAACCTCGGACACTTTCTGTTCTTGTCATCTTATCCTCCCTTCATGTGTACTTGTAATCCTTCTCCACACACCCTCCCTCGCTGCAATATAAATGATAAGTGACCACACACACAAGTTTAAATGTTAAACTGGCCGAGGGCACACTTGAATCTCACACCAGCAAACACACTGAACATAGAAAGATGTGCACACACAAGAACGCTGATTCCCCCCTGAGGGATTTTTGATGTATATATGTGTGTATATGTGTACATTCAACCCAAACGAGTGTGTGCGTTCTGCAAGAATTGGATTAAGACCATTTAAACAAGCTTCCTCTGTGTGTGTGTGTGTGTGTGTGTGTGAGCTCCTCTAACAAATACCAAGTAATGAAGTAGCAGCAGAGCATGACTCTCTCCTCCTTATCCCCTAACTAGCCTGAGCATGAATATTCATGCCGACACACACACACACACACACACACACACACACACACACACACATACACACACAGATATGTACAGTTTAAAAGCGCTGTATTGCACACAGAAATCCACTGTATGAAGGAGTTACTGTCCTCTGTTCTAATCGCTCCATCTGAATTCATCTCCGGCTCTCACTGTGTGGTCATGTGTGCTGCCATGAAGCTTTTTAGACTTACATTTGAGTTCATCGTGTTTGATGTGCTGATTCTGTCTTACATTCACTTTCCTGGAGACTTCAATGACAATCACTACATGCCTTAACCATGGACTGCACCTACAGATGGACAAATTCTCTCTGACATCCCCCGTATGTTTCCTGAAAAGCGATTATGAAGCCCGGTGTGGTGGCTTCAAACATTATCCTCCACTACCTCTAACTTTAGGCCTTATTACACTTCAAACAGGTGACTTATATGAAAATTCAGTCTGTACAGCTGTCAGAAACTACCAAATTAGCTACAGAGGCCAACACTGTTTTTGTACTGAGCTGTAAACTTGTTTATTCCTGCTGTAAAGTTGGATTTTTTAACACAGAGGTTGATGGGGATTGGGTCACTTTTTGGAGCCTCTTGTGGATATCTGAGGAACTGCAGTTCTTGACACATAATTTTTCAATGTCAGACTTAGCATAAATCTTAGTGTAACCCAAATATTTGCAACCATGTCTTGTAAATCTGAAATCTGAAATCTAGAAGTGCAACAATACTAGGTGCTGGCTCTGACAAATCACTGGCTCCAATAGGCTTTCATTTAAAAGCAGCAACTTCAACAACTTTGAAAATAATTCCATAATTTAGTTGATATTACCCTCAAAGAGAGGTATGTTTTGGGGGGTTAATTGTTCCGAAGATATGTCTGGTTTGCAGAAACAGAATGAGGCAGGTGACTACAAGTCGATGGTTTACAGTGTTTGTTATTTTGTTGTCATTTGTTGGTGGAGTAGGGAATACGTTTTCCTAAGACATTTTTACTGGTTGTTTGCTCATTTCAGTCAATTTTCAGTTCACCATAAGTTCAGCTTCTTTCATAGCTTACTGTACTAACCCCTGAAGGGATTCTAATATCGTTTTTTCTGTTGCATTGTAATATTTATTCTCTTAATGGTTTCCAATTATAATGAGGATGTGGGATGTCTTGTAGTGGCTTGAACCTTTGTGCATGAGACCATCCTTGCAGAACCTCTTTTAAGGGAGTTTTCGTTGCAGAAAAAACATAATTACTCCAGTTTGGGTATTTATAGGCAGCCCTGAAAAAGTACACGTGTAGATTTTTTTTTCTGTCCTCTCAGTGTCTTCTTTTAGTAGAAGTGTTCTTTCAAATATTGCTAATCAGTGTTGTAAAATCCATTATGCAGGCTAACACAACAAACACTACTCTACCATTTGCCATGTCCTCCTGGTCCTAGTAACTGCTATCTGTTGTTGTTCTGGTGCACTCTGAGCCTACGTTGTTGTCGAAGCTGTTGAAACCAACACTGCAATGGAATATCTTAGTGCTAGCATAAGTCTCGGGTAGCTAGCATAAACCGAACAGAGTTCATCAATTAGCAGTTAGACAGTGGTGAGGTGCACTCGTTTTATGCAACCTTTATGGTCAAACACACCTGTAATTCAATTACATTAAACAGTTTAAAGCTCCACCTTATACATTTTTGGACAAATAAGTTGCGTGATTGTCATCTTCTGTCTTATACTGCTAATTAATTAACAAGTAAAGCTGCTCACTGCTTACAGACACTAGCTCACTGTCTGTTTTAACATCAGTTTAACATTAGCAAAAGTCTCAGGGAGCTAGCTAAACCAGATAGTGTAGAACAATTAGCTGTTAGATAGCGGTGAGATGCACTCATTTTATACAACTCTTATGGGCAGTCAGCAAACACACCTGTAATTCCATCTTATTAAAGTTTAAGAGGCACCACCTCGTGGTTCAAACAAGTACTACAGCAAATCTACATTTACTGAGGTAAACTGCATGTCCGTCATCTTCTGCCTTATCAGTTAATATTTTTTTCACTAGTTAAATTTTAAATGGCAATTCATCACTTAGCAATTAAGCATTTGTGCTTGTGACAACTATCCTTATATACCTAAATAGGTCCTTTCTTTTTGTCTGTTAATGCTAACTACAACATAAATTTCAATATATAGGCTAACACAAGAAACCCTCTATTGTAACATTTAATATCTCCTCAAAGAACTATGGTTACATCTAGTAACTGCACTCTGAGTTAATGTTGTGGTTGAACCTGTTGAAACCAACACTGCAATGGAATAGTTTAGTGTTAGCATAAGTCTCTGCTAGCCACATAAACCAGACGGAGTTCAACAATTAGCAGTTAGAGAGCGGGGAGGTGCACTTGTTTTATGCAACCTTTATGGTGGGTCAGCAAACACACCTGTAACTCCATCTACTTAAATAGTGACACCTGGTGGCTAAACCAGGTACTGCAGCAAATCTACATTTACTGCATCATCGTCTGCCTTATTCGTAATATTTCTTTCAATCAATGAAATGATTAACAACTAATCTAACATCCCTACTTACTTTGTCCATCTGTACATACAGTTACACCCTAAAATTTATGTCATCTGCACTTTCTGTCCTGACAATGTGACTATGCAAGCAGATTTATGTCCTCACAACATAAGTAATACAAGCACTCACACACAGACCGAGGAAGAGGAGAACAATAGGTTTACAAGGTCAGTGAAGCTCTTTTTTTTGTCTTTTACTTTGCCTCAATGCACACAGCCAAGTATCCATCACTTCAGAGGACATTACATTGACTTACATTCACTCACCGCAACCATAAGCACTATTTAGCAAGTCCTGAACCTTAATCTAACCTTCAAACCAGTCTTAAAATTTAATGATTTGCATTACGGGGACTCACTTTTTGTAGGTTGTAAGCCCATTTATTCCCCCAACATGACCCCAATTCCACCGTTAGCCCCAAAATTAAGCGTTAACCTTCATGCAGTGTTTTGAAGGTGTATCGGAAAGTTGAGCCCGGCCACTGCAGCAGTCCTCGCAAACATAGCCAAGCAGTGCTTACACACACACACACACACACACACACACACACACACACACACACACACACACACACACACACACACACACACACACGCTGGAGTCTACAGGGAAGAAGTGCAGCGAGAGTTTGGCTTTCAATGTGTACGAGGCAGAAGTGAAAAATTGCAATGCAGTTTACAGGAACACGATAGGAGAGAGGAGTGAGCGAAGTGTGGAGGTGAGCAAGCGAGGCAGAGGACAAGCACAGAGAGGAGAGGGAGGGATTGAGAGGCAGAGAGAGATCAGGACCTGTATTTATCAAGGCTGTCAGAAAAAGGCGGACCATCATGGATCACTGACCACAGCCTCCGGACAATTCAATTTAATATGATCTGAGGCCGACAAAAGAGGTCCTGCAAAAGCTCTCCAACTCCGGAAACTTTGACTGCAAACCACCAGAGAGAGAGGCAGAAAGTCGGGCGCTGGAGGAAGCAGAGACTGTTAACTCTGCAAAAATAATAGAAAATGAAAACAAAGAAGAAGAATCTGCAATTGTGTGAAGGACAAACAGGGTGGAAATCTGTTTGCCAAGACTTCTTTGATCCGAGTGCATTAACAGCGTAAACAGAGACAAGGAGGCATGTACGGAGCGGCGGTGGAATCATTAGTCAAAATGTAATCAGGAGTCCCTCTAAATGGGCTGAAAATGTGATAAGGTCTAATAAATGGCCACATTATGTAGCATCTTCAGATTGATAATGCACTCATGTAGCATTACGCAGCAACACTGCCGCCAATGTAAAAAGCTCCTGGATGGGATCAGGGCCGCTCAGTATCCAGAACACTGAGCTGCTGTGCTTTTAAACTCCCTGCCCGGTCAATGATTTAACCTCTAAAGTCTTGTCTTTACCTACCACAGTTAGAAAATAATGCCTTCCTGCCTTGAAAAGAGCTTAGATGTGATTCTGCACTGTTGTTTTCTTCAGAATGCAAACATATACGACGTGTCGCTGCAGCTCGACCAGCAATTAGGTTAATTCAGGCAAACATTTTCCAACTGGATACTCATTCTGAAGAAGAATAATCTAAATGATATGAATATGCATGCTGTTTTTGTCATTGTATGAGTAGGAGTGGAAAGAGTGTAAAAAAAAGTATTATGCATAACGACAGTAAATTAACTTATTTACTGAGAATAACAAAAATATGCAAAATGTATATTTACAAGAACTGAATAGATACAGAAAGTCCCATCCTGCAAGCTGACATTAGTGGTTGCTTAGATTTTTTTATTTTTTTATTAATTATGATATAGCAAATAAACTGTCTTTAAAAGAATAAGCGGTTTTCATAGATACATATATTATTTGGTTTTTATATTATGTTTTTTATTTACACATTTACTATCGTACATTTAAAAAGGACAGGATTTCTTCTTCATTTCATCATAAGCTGCACAATAACAATAAATCTATTTTTATTAATGAAGCTGCTGCTGTTGTACAAAAATGCATATAGCTCATATAGATCCTGCTGCTGTTTGATGGAGCACATATTTAAGATGAGATAAGAAAAAATATGATGAGATAAAATGAGATGACATAAGACAGATGAGGACTGCACAGTAGTGGTCAGCACTTTGGCCTTGCAGCAAGAAGATCCCCGGTTCAAATCCTGGGATCTTTCTGCATGGAGTTTGCATGTTCTCTCTGAACATGCGTGGGTTTTCTCCGGGTACTCCGGCTTCCTCCCACAGTCCAAAAACATGCTGAGGTTAATTGGTTACTCTAAACTGTCCGTAGGTGTGAATGTGAGTGTGATTGTGTGTCTGTATATGTAGCCCTGTGACAGACTGGTGACCTGTCCAGGGTGTCCCCTGCCTTCGCTCGAGTCAGCTGGGATAGACTCCAGCACCCCCCGCGACCCTAGTGAGGATAAAGCGGTGTATAGAGAATGGATGGATGGATAAGATAGATGAGATGAGATGAGATAAATTAAGATAAGATGAGATGAGAGGAGACAAGGTAATATAAGATAATATAAGATAGGATGAGATAAGATGCAAATAGATGAAATGAGAAAAGATGAGAGAAGATATGATGAGATAAAATGAAATAAGATAGGATGAGATCCGATAAGATAAGATAAGATAAGATAAGATAAGATAAGATAAGATAAGATAAGATAAGATAAGATAAGATAGGATGAGATCCGATAAGATAAGATAGGATGAGATCCGATAAGATAAGATAAGATAAGATAAGATAGGATGAGATCCGATGAGATGAAATAAGATAAGGTAAGATAAGATAAGATACCATAAGATAAGATGAGATAAAATTTTATTAATCCCAATGAGAATTCTTGTGCCAGATATTGCTCAGAACAAACAAAATTACAAACCATTAGAAATGCAGAAAACAAATGTAGAAAATCAATAAGATATAAGTTTGATACAACACTGAAATCGAATGAGTAAGGAAAAAAACAACATAAGACTAGAATAAACCAATAAAGAGCAACATTGGCAATTAATCTGGGGTAATAAATAATATCACACATGATAATGACATATTGCACATTACAATGATAATGTTATACATAAAATAGAAATATTAGACATGAAATTGAAATATAAACACAATTTCAACTTCATTTAATGCATTTTCAAAACCTGGATTACATTCATTATTGATGAATCTCATTAATCCAATTTTTTTTTTTTTTTACAAATGACAGTCTTCATCTCAGTAAACTGTTAATTTATAGATATTTCAATTTTGTCTGCATCAGGACCAAATTTATTATGCAGCATTTTGAATCTGAGCTCCACAATTCTATGATAAATGGACAAAACTGGTCAAAAACCATGGCCGCCATTGACCAAAACTACGCTGTCTTTGACAAAAGCAATTTTGCAGAAGTGTAGATGACTTTTAGCACGGGTCAGCACACTGAAATACATTGTCGCTTTTTGTGTATTTTCTGCCATTTGTGAATATTTAGGTTCTTTATTTTGAAGTCCGGTCTTTTATTTTGAAGGAGCAGCGTCAGAAGTGTGAAAAGTTGCTCAGTTAAAACTAGAAATTGATTAAACGGCGAGAACACGCAATAATGTCTGTTTGGCTACTGGTTGATGGGGAGAAAAGGTTGATTAACCACGCCCGACGGGTACGTCCGCGGGGTTATTGCATTCGGTGCGGTATCTGGCTGGGTAAGTATGTATGTATGTGGCTATGTCCGGTCCGATATCTCTGCAACTGCTGAAGTCAGGATAATCAAACTTGGCACTGAAGATCAGTCTCAGGTCCCCTGCTCAGCTGTGGAATTACAGGTCAGCAGATCAAGTAGGAAGGGAGATAAGTGGGATGATCAAAATTGATACATATTGCATCATTTGTATAGGGAGGACAGGGTTTTCGCCAGTAGAGGGCGTGGTTCTGCCCTCTCCTGAGGGCTTGTCTAGTTATCATTTAATTTCATCTTGTCTTGAGCAATATTTCAGCGGTTTTATGAAGAATTTCTGTGTTTTAAGTGAGAATTTTTAACCTGGAAAACAGCAGTAATGTCGAGTTTAACAGGTGGTTCACGGGTGGTTTAATTAGGTTTGCTAAGTGGAAGAAATACAGTTTAAGTGTATTTTGCAGTAAATGAGGTGAAATATGGCTAAAATGAGCTACCTGAAGCTGCAACCGTGCAGTAAAGGCGACTATTTTGATGAGATATTTCATATTAAATGTACTTTTAAGAAATTCAAGACAAGATTTTCGAACTGCAGATATTATTAGAAGGAAACTGGATGTGAAAGTGTGTTAATGTGTAATTTTTGTGTCCCTTCAGTGCTTCCATGTCGCGTTTCTGCTGCAGATATTTACTCAGCAGTAAATCTTAGAGTTGGTTCAGCTGGTGATGCTGCAGTTAAACTTAAAACGTGGAAAGATTTTGACCTGGAAGCAGCCGAGCAGTCAGGATTACTGTGGATTTACTTCACCAACTTCAACTTCAACTTAAAACCAACACAGAGGAGGTGAGTCTAATCTGAAGCTTTTCGTTTGTTTCGACAAGAAAAATCACAGGAGCTGCAGGAAGTTTAGTCCAAATCAGCAGATGTAGGCTGCAGGTATGAATAAGTCTGATGTTTTACAGCATATATTACTTTTTTTTTTTTAAATCCCTTTTGCAACAATCTAGAGCAGTGAAAATGGCAATTTTTTCACGAAAAATCAGCTCTAGGATTCAGTCAGTTAAATCTTAAAGCTCCCGACTGCTTACAAACTCAACATTAATCTGTTTTCTTGCATTAATGCAGAGAAATACATGCAAGGTCAACCATTTGTCAGCATGAAACGTTCATAAACACCATTATGCACCAAAAATAAATGGTTTGAAGGTGCAACCAACTGTTAAAGTTGATGCTTCCACCTATTTGAGTGTCATAAAATTGAGCTGTTACCTCTAAAAGCTGTTTTTTTTTCTGTGTTTTCATGTATTTTTCCAGCGTCTCCACTAATTTTATACAACTTTAAATGGATTTAATTCTTCCTTGCTGTCTTTACGCTAAACCAGACTCTTCACTTTCCTTCCTCCGCCTCCTTAAATGCTACAAAACTCTTTTATTTGTTCCCAAAAGTTTTGCCGAATGACTCGATTTCTATCTTTTCTCATTGGAGCTTCCAAAATAAAATGACCTGTTTTTAAATATACCTCTGATTTGCATTCAGCCACCGTTGTGCAGCTTTCACTCTTTCCCAGTTTGCTGAGTTTTGAAGTTGTGTTTTGTTTGTGTGCGTCGCTGCAGATGAGGCAGGAAGCGGTTGGAATATATGTACACAAACCGAGGATGTGAAGCGGCTGCAGCATTAATAAAAGATGCCTCGTCTGGATAAACATATATGCAGCTGCTGCCCGCCTGTAGTGTGCGTTTCCACCTGTGTGTGCGCTTGTGGTTGTGTGTTTGTTGGATGGAGAGGAAGGTGAAGTGGACAGAGCTCAGGTACGTGTCTGCAGGGCCGCCGGCTTTGAGGCTTTTCGAGATAAAGAAAGAAAAGAATCGATGGCAGACTCCTTCAGAAGGCGTACAGTCGTGATGAACCCCGACGCAGGCGGAGGGAAGCGAAAAAAAGGAAGCAAAGCAAAGAAATCAAAGATGTGAAGGTTGAGGAAGGGATGCGTGTCTGTCAGCTCGACTTGTTCACAAGTGATTCAGCCTACACAGACATTTAGACACTCCGCATATAGCTGCACCCATGACAGGAATTTAATAACTCGTGACCTTTTCATAACCTAAACTTGTGCCGCTTTGACTCTCGGTTTTCTTTCCTTTTATACCCGATACACAAAACCTGCTTTAGAAACACGCCTGTCTGAGTTACTTAGTGGTCGCTGTTTATCTCCTCTGGGCACTTTTTCAACTTGTGAACATCCACAGATCTTTGAAACAGAGCAGCGTCTCCTGCACAGTTTAATTCCTTCTAATTTAGAGATAAATCGCAGCTCTAGTCGTGGACATTGTGATACATTCAGGACATTCAGAGGATGGTAAAGTTGGAGGACACGCTGTGACTGATCCAGTGGCAGTCGATAATATCAAGTCAGAGAAGGTGAAGAAGGTGAAAAACTGGTTAGAAGTGAGCAGCAAACATCTCAGCTGTGTGGCATGTTGCATAGTTTGGCTACTAAGGGCGCCACTAAATGCTTTTAATGGGAAACAATAATGCAGAATGTTGGATTTGCATTGACCCTCATGTTGTCTTCATTTACAGGCACCAAAAATATTGTTTCCTTGTCTGAAAAAAATCCAAAAATTCAGCAAAAAAATTAATCAAAATTTCTGAAAATTTGCAAAACCTTCAGGAAGAAAAATCCAATAATTCCTTAAGTTTCGCTTAAAAGTTTAATTTAAAAAATACCAAAAATTTGTCAAGGAAATTCTTGTAAATATTTTTAAAAAATGAGTTAAAATCTTCCAAAAAAATCCTAAAAATATCTAAATTGATTACATATATATCAGTAAAACTTCTGATGTTTTATTTAAGAACATTCACGAAAAAATGTTTTGGTTGATTTTTTTTGTGAATGTTCTCAACAAACATTAACATTTAATTTTTTCCAACAACAAAATGCTCAAAGATTTCCCAAAAATATTGAAAATGTGGACATAAGAAGTTTTACTGTGAAATATATATTTTTTCAATCTTAAACGGGGTCAATTCTGACACGCAGGACATGAGGGTTAAAAGGAGCTGTAACAGATGTAACAGTTCTTCATTTTGAGGCTGTTTCTTAAACATGACATAGAAAATTCCACACAATATAGGGATTTTAAGCTTCCAATCAAAATCACAAACATTATATTTTACCCCCACAATGGCACAATTTCAGCCGAGCCGCGCTAGACAACCCACGACAATGAATTTAATTCTCTGGCAGGGTGGGTCTAGTTACCCTCCATAAGGCTCGAGGCTGGATTCTCCTAAAACTGGCCGGACCAATCACCATGAAGTGTAGAGTCAGAAGGCGGGCGTAACTAAGTGACGACAGAGGCGCGACGATTCTGACAGAAACAACCGGCGCACAATAAACAGTTATCTTTCGACTCGGCTTTGGCCACAGCCCTTAAAGATTTGAAGCTAAAATTCAACTTGAAAGATAAACAAAGGACGACACTGAAGTGTTTCATTGAGAAGAAAGACTTATTTGGACTTATGCCGACGGAATATGGCAAATCCTTAATACACCAGTTGGCTCCGCTGGTTGGGAAGCTAACGGGACTTAGCCACAATCTGGCGCTCTAGGAACTCCGTCAGCCTATTCGTTGCGCTGATTGGTTGTATACCTACCCAATTGCTGCAGAGTGATTTGAAAGACAACCTTTTAGCCCGCCTCCCTCCCTGTCGAGCGGTCCTAGACCCTTGTGTCTTAAGAGCTGGGTGTAGCGCGGCTAGGCTAGCACAATTTGGTTTCAGAGGATTCTAGTTGCTGATTGTTGACTTGATGGTTGATTTACTGACATGTACGTATGGATGAGATGGTGCCTTACTGGAATTTATTTGTATTATTTATTTTCTCTTATTGACAAAATGCATTATTTGGTGTCGCAGCAAGAATTATGGTCAGTGACGCTGTTTTGAATGCTTCCGTCTTCTGAAATATGAGACAAAAATGCTATTTATTGTTTTCTCAGCTGCACCAAACCGCTGATTTTCTGCATCATCACACATGAACCAGTCGACGTATACACTCTGCTGTAAACACAAACACCAGCCACAGGTTCGTTGCTAATCACAGCCTGCTCTGAAATGTAAATGTGGGTGAAAATTACCACATTTATCAGCACAGCCGCAGGTTAACGCACAGCAGCATCACACAGGCTGCTGTAATTCACACACACTTTACATTAGGATCTGTAGAAAGAGCAGCACACAGCCCCAGGGACAGGCAGCGGAAACACATTTCCATACGTATTGAGCTGTTTTTTATTATTCTAGATGTTTGTAGCTTCTTGTTTGTCTTCATATGTGACTGTTTTGCAGTCTTAAGGGAGTAAAAGTGAAAGTTCAGGTCGAGGAGTCGAACACAAAGAGAACATTGGCGGTTCTGGTTGTTTCATTAAGCACAGCTGTTGTAGTGAAACAGTCTGTTTGTTGGTGTGTGGAGGAATTCAGTGATGTTTTTTTTCCATTCTGTGCATTTTAAATCCTGACTTAAACACAGTTTGTTGGTGGCAGATCATTGTTTCGTTGGATTTCAGTGAAAAGAGATGCACTTGTTGAGATTTTGTCCCCAGTTTTGACCCGAATGCACAAAAATAACAGACAAAAACTGGATTTATTGCAAATTTGCAGAAAAACAGGCATCAGTATCATGTTTTCATGTGGAAATACGAAGTCCTGCACCTTTAGGGAAACATATATATATAATAGTTTTGTGTTTATCGAATAAAGTTAGAATACTGAAGCACAGATGAGATTATTAACCAATGGCAGAACAGTTTCTCTTTAATTTGTTTGCTGTCTGCTGTTTGTTTTTGCTCACGCTGAGCTCATTTTTTATTGCAGCATGAAGTCCTATATCTCTATAGAAATATGGCTAGAAGTAGAGAGAATTCAGAAATAAGTTTTGTGCAGGATAATAAAGTTATAAAGTCATAAATCATAAAAAAGAACAAACTAAAGTTGAACTTCTTTAAGTCTCCTGTTTGGTTTGTTTCTCTGGAGTAACACTGATGTTCATGTTTAATTATCCAGAAGTGTCAGAAACCGAAAAATACCAATAAACATAATTTATATCTCATCATTAACTCCATTAGGAACCATTTCTATCAGTATTTAGTGCAGTGGGGGTCTTTCCCTCTCTCAGATCACGATTCATTGATGATAATTCACAAATTTTTTGTAAACACGTTAAAACTTTTTTTTAATGTACTTTGAACAGTTTTACATGACATTGACTCTTAAATTTTTTTAGTTTACATTATAACTTTTTGTTTTTATAGAGTTGATAAATGAGTGAGACTCCTCTTCTGTTCACTGCTGCTGACTTAAAGTCAAGACAGATGAGCCACGAGGACCAAAAACATCGTCTTTGACACTTCTGACAACTTTTTAGCCTCCACTTTGACTGCCGTATACAGTATCTATATGATATTACCACCATATATCACTTTTATTTTATATGCTAATTACACTTATTAAGCCAAGCAGAAGAAGTTTCATACAGAAAAAAACTTTTAACTATTATTTTTAAATATTCTTTTACTTTAATATAATTTTACAAAATTAAAATAACTTCAAACCAACATATAAAACATTTTTCCTAGTGCCCACAGGTGTTACCAGCCCTGGAAAATAAAATACAGACTCTACATATTATATATCTCTACCTATTTACCTTTTAAATTTGCTTCCGTACTCGTCTCTGCTGGCTGCAGCTGAGTCACTCATGGCTTCACAGTGGTGCAAAATTATTTGATTTTTGCAGAATTTAATTAGAGCCAACCATTTTGCTTTTGGCATTTTAAAATGAGATGTAGAATTGTAGAAGTGGTGCACATGCAGCCTGTTTTCTTTTCTACTTTTTCCTACTGTTAGCTTCTTATTCAACAAATTGTTCCACTATGTATCTGTAGCAACTCATGTGAGCTGTTTTTATTTTGCTTAAGCAAGAATTTTGCTGCAATTTCCCCCTCATAGATCAGTAAAGTGTTTCTAATTCTGATGTTTCAAAGCTTAGATTTGGAATTACACCTTGTAGATGAGTAGTTTAAGGACCGTCAAAAAGTTGGAAATCAAATGATTCTTTTTGTTTTTGCAGTCATTGGTGCTGATAAATGATTTAATTATATTTCGTGTGATTCATGCAGGCTTCCTGTGGTGCAGACCAGGAAGAATCTGGGTTGTTGTTGTTGAAATCACAAAATCGAACAATATTAATTTTTGACAGCTTGGTCGATATTTGTGCAACATTTCCGTTACTGAAACAGGAAATGCTCTTTTAAGATGCAGTTTTATTTGGAATTTGTTGCACAAAATTGCTTTTGTAATGTTGAATACAATCTTTTTTGGAAAAAAATGTCACTTTTGATCCCCAAACTTTTCATTTTTTTAAAATGTCAGTCAGGTTTTAGAGGGTTTAAAGGTTGTTTAGTTATTTAGATTGCTTTGTGTCGTGTTTTTGATTCGCATTTAGGTTTTTTTTTAGTAACATGTTTAACACTTGTGTTGTCCTGCGGGTCAAAAATTGTACCGTTTTAAAGTTGGAAAATGTGGAAAAATAATATATTTTCACAGTGAAACTTCTGATGTCCACATTTTCAACATTTTTGGGAAATTTTTGAACATTTTTTGGTGGAAACAAAGAAATGTTAAAAATCTTTAAGAACATTCATGTAAAAATCAACCAAAATCCAGCGAAATTCGCTGGATTTTGGTTGATTTTTATGTGAATGTTCTTAAAGAAAACATCAGAAGTTTTACTGACACATATGTTTTTGGAAGAATAACTCATTTTTTGAAAATATTTACAGGAATTTTCTTGCCAAATTTGGGGGGGGTTTTAGCAATCAAACTTTTAAGGGAATTTTTTAAGGAATTATTGGATTTTTCTTCCTGAAGGTTTGGCAAATTTTCAGAAATTCGGGGAATTTTTTTTGCTGAATTTTTGGTTTTTTTTTCAGACAAGAAAGCACTATTTTTTGGTGCCGTAAATGAGGACAACAGGAGGGTTGATGGTTACGGTGCATTCAGGAGAGCACAGACTGAGCAGACGCAGTTAAAACCTTCCAAACTCTGAAACCCTGGTTGTGAATCTCAGGAGACTCTGCAGATTGTGTGTGTGCATACTGTATATATATATATATATGTGTGTGTGTGTGTTTTCCCCTGTGTGCGGTGTGTCTGGAGACTGAGGCGCTAACAGTGATAAGTTGCAGCAGCAGCTTCAGGTGCTGGAGTCAATAAAAGCTCATTAACTCAACAGGAGGGTCAGTGGTTCCGTCCGGCACAATCTACCTCCCACTTTGTCTTCTTCACAGCGAGGAGGTTTGAGCACGAGGAGGGCCGTTTCTTTCTCTTTTTTTTTCCTCGTGCACATGCGAGCTGCCGGATCGATGAGCGTGCACGGTTCACTGCCTCCCGCTTTATGAAGACGGAGCAGGGAGGAGAAACGATGAAGACCAATAATCTGGGAGATAATAGCAGCGATTATGACGGATTTCTCACTTTTCTGGTGACGTTTGGTTTCAGTTCAGATTCCAGAAAACGTGAAAATTACTCAAGATGTGCATTTTTCACCGCAGATGTTTTCACTGGACTGTTTCTCTCTGGCTCTCTGGACTGTCGTTTCTTCACCTCTGTCACATTTTTACTCACTGTGGGATCATTTTTAACTGAAATGTTTTATATAAACAGAACAACCATGACTAGATGTAGAGGAAAAAAATGAAAGTTACATTTATTTGATTACTTATTCTACACAAAAAATGGGGGAAAAACAGTTTTTACTCACTGTAGGTTCATTTTCACTGCAGTATAAAATCCTGAACCTTTATGGAAACATCACCAGAAGTAGAAGAAAAAAGTGTCTTTTCTGCAAAACCACACAGTTATAATGCCATAAATTATGTAAGAAGAACAAACTAAAGTTGCATTTCTTCGACTATTTAAAAAACACATTTTTCCTCCCTCTGGGTTCATTTTTCACTGAAATATAACATCTTGAACTTCTATAGAAACAGAACAATCAAGCCTAGGAGGAGAGAAAAGTCAGATGTGTGCAAAATGACAATTATAATGCGTTCAATCATAAAAAATGTATGGTGCCATAATTGGGTCAAAAGTCACGCGCACGTAACTCTCTCTCTCGCACGCGAAACACATACCCGGCGCGAGCGGAAAAAAGTCTCCACGGGCGCAAAAAACACTCTGCGGGGGCGTAGTAATGTCTCCGTGCGCGAGGAGCCTCCTACGCGTGCGGAGACATGAATTTCTAAAATGAGACATGAAGAAACAAAGATTTTGATGAAATATCTTGTTTTTAAGCTTAGATTTAGTTGCATTTTCTGATGGAACGACGTGTTACAGATGAGCAGTTCAAGGACCGTTAGAAAATTGAAAAACTGATGAGTCTTGTGAGAGTTTCTGTCAGATAAATGGTTATGCATTTCACCAGATCTCGACTCGAGCTCGTTCTCTTTTCAGGTAACTAGAGGCTGATATTTTCTGACTCGCTGGAACTTTTCCACCAGATCTGAGGCGCTTTAGGTCGAAGCCTGAGAGCAGAGAAAACTTCCCGGTGAGGTCTGATTAGCTGCTGGTTTGTTCTGGTCTAATTCTGGTTCTCTTGAGTTCTGCTGACTTGTGCTTGGTCTGAAGAGGTTCTAAGTTGTGTCTCATCTGGAGACGTTGGTTCGAGCCTCGGGGAGAACGTCATTAATTCATCTGAGATCTCTTTTGCTTTTCGTGCGGTCGCTTTGCTTTGGCTCCTTTCACTGTTTTCTAGGATTTTCTTTCAGTTTTTCACTCATTTTTCTCTCATTTCTGCTGCTTCGTGTTTGTCCTTGAGTCCTGTATCTTCACTGTAATTCCCTCTCAGCTCTTCTCTCTGTCCTCACATGACATCTCTGCTTTATTGCTTTACATGACGAACACCAGCAAAACACTTCTTCCTCATTAATCTTTCATCGCAGACGGTTACATTTTTCTCGTTAACGAGCTTTTAGATCGGGGGTGTCGAACTCATTTTAGTCCATGGGCCACATTCAGTCCAATTTGATCTCAAATGACCAGTAAAAACATAGCATAGCATAACATCGATAAATAATCACAAATCCAAATTTCCCCTTTGTTTTAGTGCAAAAAAGGTCACATTTAAAGGATTATCTTTTATTTAAAACATTATTAACAACCTGAAATTTCTTATGAAAAATTAATTCAATTTCAGCAGCATTGTGCCTCAGTTTATCATTTACATGTTACAAGTTCCAGATCAGAGTGTCTGCAAAGGAACACAACATTTAGTCATCTGAATGATATAGTATTTTACTTTATGATCAAAACGACAAACGTTAGATAAAAAAAAGACAAAATATTACAAAAACGAAATTCAAAACGACAAAAATTAGACAAACAAGTTACAAAGCGGTAACAAATGGACAAAGAACACAAGCGAGATAAAAAAGGAAACGCAAAACGACAAAAAATGGTACAAATGACACAAAACAAAAAACTGACAAAAAGTTACAAAGTGACAAAAAATGGACAAAAAAACGAGACCAAAAATGTCAAAAGTGAGAAACAAAGTGAGCGAGACATAACAGAAACAAAACAACAAAAACGCTACACAAAATGACGAATAAAGCGAAACACAAAGTGACAAAAATAAGACAAAAAAACACAAGCGAGACAAAAAGGAAACGCAAAACGACAAAAATGAGAAACAAAACGACAAAAAATGACACAAAACAAAAAATCTGACGACAAAATGGACAAAATAAACAAGACCAAAAATGTCAAAAGTGAGAAACAAAGTGACCAAAAAATAGACAAACACAAGCGAGACAAAACGGAAACAAAGCAACAAAAACGCTACACAAAATGACGAATAAAGCGAAACACAAAGTGACAAAAATAAGACAAAAACACAAGAGAGACAAAAAAGGAAACGCAAAACAACAAAAACAAGAAACAAGACGACGGCAACATGAGACAAACAACAAAACACACAAAAAAAACAAAGAAAACCAACAAAATCAAGACAAATACACAAGATATTGTTTAAACAACCTGATATTTCAATGTGGGAAATACATGGTAAGTTGGTTGATGGACAGTTTTTACAATCAATTATCTTGGAAAGTATTTGATTTGTGAAGCTAAAATTTCACAAATGTCTTTATAAATATCCATATTTTCTGCGATAAAAGTTTCAAGTTAATCCCAGATGGTCCATCAGAAGAACAATGAAGGTTTAAGGTGGATTAACCCAATGATACCTTTATTTGTACAGCACCTTTTGTAAACAAAGTCATAATGAAAACAAATTCAAACAAATAAGATCCCAAAGGTGTAATATAAACAAAGTAAAACGGCTTATTTAAGATAAGAGCTGTTGCTTCAAAGTGTCTTCCAGCAAAAACTGTTTCTTGATAGTCACCTAACAAGTTATTTATGTGTATTTTACCAGAGTTATTTACATATTAGGGATTAAAACACCTCAAAAATCACATAAAATCCTATTTTCCCTCTTGTCATACCTCTTAAAGCTGAGACCCCACAGTGTTTTTAATTATGGAGGAAATAAGCAGTCATGAAGCCGACTCAGAGCAACATTTATTTATTTGTTTTTGGCCTTCTAATGAACATAAATTCTGTGTTAGCTCTGTTTTCAGATGGCTTTGGGTCTCCAATAACTACAGAGGGAAATATGTGCCTCTTTAGCCTCTTAACGCTCCGCTGTTTTCACCAGCTAGTCGCTAATCACTACGGTGGCCCCTCAGGACAAAAAGAGGCAAAGCGAACCGATAGTTGAGTGGTTCGATTCCTTCAACCTTTACTGCTCAGGTTCCCCAACATTTCTTATCGCTGTTCACCGTCACTATTTATAATATGTATGTAAAAAGAGGCACTAAGGGAGGAAATGTGCTGCAACATAGAATAAAAACTAGACAAACAGGAAGAAAAAACAAGCAGGAAACTGGTAAAGAAGCTTGCAGAGATCAGACTTTGTCATCTCACAATATTATTTAGAAAACTGGCCACATTTAAATTTAAATTAAAAAAATATTGAAAATGAATTACACAAGTCCATATTAATGTAAATCTGTAATGTTCCGGTCAGTCTAAGTCAAAACTTTTTTAGAGTGCTGGAGCCACGTTTTACCTTTTTGCATGTGTTTTTACTGTTTTAATGCTTTTTAGAATGTGTTGTATAACAAATTTTCCTGGAAAATTACTCTAAAATTCTGTCGTTGCCTGTATTTTACTGTATTTTTACAGCTTCATTTTAAATTGAAGTTTGCAAATTTTCCAATTAGTTTTGGCCAAATGTAGAACGGACTTTGTCGTTGAACTTGCAGTTCTTTCCTCTTCTTTACTCCCAGTCCATCTGGAAGAGAATGTTTGTGGAGCTGCAGCTGAAAAATCTGAAGATATCTTTAAGCTGTAAACCTAATTTTCACAGTTTTGCTGAAATCACATGGCACTTCAAAGGGACAAAATGTAACTTCAAGTTGATAGAGTCCACAAAAGTAAACTGATTCCAACAAAGAAGAAAGATAAGTGACATTTATTCCAAACAGCTCTTCACTTCAACTACAAATACAGCTTTTAAGGTGCAGTGTGGAGATCTGGTGGCACTTTAATGTTGTAGGAGGCTTTTTTCTGGCATGTTGGTCAGGATTAGATGGATCTGGTGGCTTCACTGTCACCAGATTTCCACCCAAACTGAGCATATATGTGAGCTACTGGACCAACAGCACATCATAAAAACATCAAATGAGGGAATATCTTTTGGAAAAATGGTGCTTATTCTTCCAGTAGAGTCCCGGAGAACTTGGAGAGTCAGCGCGAAGCAGCAGTGAAGCTGCTCTGGTGGCTTTGTGTTGTTTATTCCTTCAGTTCTACCAGCTGTGGACATGCATTGATGTCGAGAGAATGAGGAAGGAGACTCAAACACTGGAGACATAGATGACTTAGGGTAAGGTTTACTGCCGTCAGGAGGAATGACACCAGCAGAGCAGCAGTACATGAGAGCAACGCCAGCACCAGTTCTGAGGATTCTCTTTGGGTATGTATTGTAGATGGAAAAGGCAAGATTTAGATTACAGACCAATATGGAGACACCTAGTCTGCTCAGTCCCGTCAGAATGACAATATCTAACCTCAACCAGAGCAGAGTCCTAACATGTTTTCCCCCTACAGCATCTGTTTATCACATGGTCATAAAAGGGCGAGATAAGGTCTGAACCTGATCACAGCTTTAGGTCTGCATAAATAAAAAGGGAACAGAGTTTTTTGGTGGTAAACTCCTCTAACCTGAAGAATAATTTGGGATGACTTCAGCTAACAGTTGCAAGGTAATACACTGCCTGTCCAAAAAATGAGTCGCACACTCTGTTTCATTGGACCGCCTTTAGCTTTGAGTCTGGCACTCAGTCACCATGGCATTGTTTCGATCATTTTCTGCAGTGTCACGGCATTTATTTCTGTCCAGGGTTGCATTAAGTTTCTACCAAAATCTTGAATTGATGATGGGAGAGTCGGACAAAGTCTTCTCCAGAACATCCCAAAGATTCTCAGTGGGGCTGAGGTCTGAACTCTGTGGAGGTCAATCCATCTCATGCTCCCTGATCCACTCATTCTCAATGTGAGCCCCATGAACCTTGGCATCGTCATCTTAGAACACGTCCATGCCACCAGGGAAGGAAAAACTTTACTGATGTTCAGACCTGGTCATTCAGTATCTTCAGGTAGTCAGCTGACCTCATTCTTTAGTAACATAATGTTGCTGAACCTGACCAACCCCACATCATAACTCTAACCCCCACAGGCTGGTAGACACTAGATATGATGAGTGCATTGCTTCATCTGCCTCTCTTCTTACCCTGATGCCCCCATCACTTTGGAACAGGGTCAGACCACATGACCACCTTCTTTCATTGCTCCAGAGTCCAATCTTTATGCTACCTAGTGAACTGAAGCCTTTTTTTCTGATTAGCCTCACTGATCAGTGGTTTTCTCAGAGCTACAGCTGTTTAGTCCCAATCCTTGGAGTTCCCTTCACATTGTATGTGTGGAAATGTTCTTACTTTCACTATTAAACATAGCCGTGAGTTCTACTGTTGATTTCCTTCGATAATCTAAAAGTTTGTTCTGACCACATTTGTTCCTAGAAGATGATGGTTCTCCACTATCCTTTGGGTTTTAATGATGCGTTGGACAGTTCTTAGTCCAATTTTAGTAGTTTCAGAAATCTCCTTAGTTGTTTTCTTTGCTTGATGCAGGCCAATAATTTGACCCTTCTGAGACAGATTAACATCCTTTTCATGACCACAGGATACACACGTGGACAAAATTGTTGGTACCCCTCAGTTAAAGAAGGAAAAACCCACAATTCTCACTGAAATCACTTGAAACTCACAAAAGTAACAATAAATAAAAATTTATTGAAAATTAAATAATCAAACACAGCCATTACTTTTGAATTGTTGATTAACATAATTATTTAAAAAAACAAACTAATGAAACAGGCCTGGACAAAAATGATGGTACCTCTATAAAAGATTGAAAACTATTTGACCAGAGTGACATGATTAACTCAGGTGTGTCATTTAATTGACATCACAGGTGTTTTCAAACTCATAATCAGTCAGTCTGCCTATTTAAAGGGAGACAAGTAGTCACCCTGCTGTTTGGTGAAAAGGTGTGTACCACACTGAACATGGACAACAGAAAGCGAAGGAGAGAATTGTCCCAGGACATCCGAAAAAATTATAGACAAACATCTTAAAGGTAAAGGCTATAAGACCATCTCTAAACAGCTTGAAGTTCCTGTGACAACAGTGGCTCATATTATTCAGAAGTTCAAGACCCACGGGACAGTAGCCAACCTCCCTGGACGTGGCCGCAAGAGGAAAATTGATGACAAATTGAAGAGACGGATCGTTGGAATTGTATCCAAAGAGCCCAGAGCAACCTCCAAAGAAATTAAAGGTGAACTCCAAGGCCAAGGTACACCAGTGTCAGATCGCACCATTCGTCGTTGTTTGAGCCAAAGTGGACTTCATGGGAGACGACCAAGGAGGACACCACTGCTGAAAAAAACTCATAAAAAAGCGAGACTGGAATTTGCAAAAATGCATGTTGACAAGCCACAAAGCTTCTGGGAGAATGTCCTTTGGACAGATGAGACCAAACTGGAGCTTTTTGGTAAGGCACATCCACTCTATGTTCATAGACTCAAAAACCAAGCATACGAAGAAAAGAACACTGTCCCTACGGTGAAACATGGAGGAGGCTCAGTAATGTTTTGGGGCTGCTTTGCTGCATCTGGCACAGGGTGTCTTGAAAGTGTGCAAGGTACGATGAAATCTGAAGACTATCAAGGCATTCTGGAGAGAAATGTGCTGCCTAGTGTCAGAAAGCTTGGTCTCAGTCGCAGGTCATGGGTCTTCCAACAGGACAACGATCCAAAACACACAGCCAAAAACACCCAAGAATGGCTGAGAGAAAAGCGTTGGACTATTCTAAAGTGGCCTTCTATGAGCCCAGATCTGAATCCCATTGAACATATGTGGAAGGAGCTGAAACATGCCATTTGGAGAAGACACCCATCAAACCTGAGACAACTGGAGCTGTTTGCTCATGAGGAGTGGGCCAAAATACCTGTTGACAGCTGCAGAACGCTCATTGACAAATACAGAAATCATTTAATTGCAGTGATTGCCTCAAAAGGTTGTGCAACAAAATATTAAGTTATGGGTACCATCATTTTTGTCCAGCCCTATTTCATTAGTTTGTTTTTTTAAATAATTATGTTAATCAACAATTCAAAAGTGATGGCTGATTTTGATTATTTAATTTTCAATAAATTTTTATTTATTGTTACTTTTGTGAGTTTCAAGTGATTTCAGTGAGAATTGTGGGTTTTTCCTTCTTTAACTGAGGGGTACCAACAATTTTGTCCACGTGTGTATGTCTTCCTACATGCCTGTTTCAGAAATGAGAAGGTCCTCACTGCATCAGCTAGGGTTAGAGAAGTTGTTGCACCTGAAACGTATTCATCACTGCAGTAATTATCCAATGAAGGCTCTTACCTGTTTGCTTAGTTAAATCCAAATGACAACTTTGTTTGCCAGGCAGTGTCCTTTAGTAAGGGGAAAAGAGCCATTTTTCCTTCACAACACCTAAAGTTTGTGTTTAAGGAGACCTCGATTGACCTCTTGTGTGAGCAAACTCAGCCAAAGTGTTGGATTGATAAATGAACATCCATCGTCGGGCTGTTTGATGAGGTTTAAACTGCAAAACAAACCCAACATGACTTGATGCGCTGCCACATTTGCAGTTTGAACGTCATAAAAAGCCGCAGATTTATGCTTCGGAATTTGTTCTGACAATGATTCTGCAAACAGAAAAGATCATTACATTGTATTTTAATGTGAAAAGCCAGTTTGCATAACTGCCTCCTAAACTAAATCTGCGACAGATGAGGTTTCCAGCAGCATTTGTGCCATCTCAGTGCTCTCTGATAAGCTCTTATATAATGCTGTGTATTCCTGCACACAACACCTCATCATGCAGCCTGGGCACTTAGAGTAAAGCACATCGTAGCTGTGCATATTTTGACAGAAACTGTGATAATTATTTTTAGAGCGCGGCCAAATTTGCATAAGCTTTGAGTAGAAAAATCAGAAATGGCCGCAGACAGTGGATTATAAACAAGGTAATTATCTCAGGGTATCTCAGCATGAAGGAATGAAAACAAAAAGTGAAGTGATTCTGCTCAGACTGAGCTTGGGTCTCGCTAAAAGCTGTTTCTAGAAGTCGTGTCAACCGCAGCAGACGGTATTTTTAATTTTGTGTTTCTACAAATGGTTTTCTAAGTGTTTGTTTATTCTGGTTGTATATTTTTATGTTACTATGAGGAATCGAGGTTATTGCTCCCAAACAGTCATCAGGTTAAACAAACAAAAACAGCGAGAACACGAGTAACAAAGCTGACTGTAACCCTGTAAACGCCAAACGCTGTTTATTTGTTCCCAGTGTTGGGCACGTTACTTTAAAAAAGTAATTAGTTATAGTCACTTGTTACTTCTCCAAAAAAGTAACTGAGTTAGTAATTGAGTTACTCCACTATGAAAGTAACTAGTTATCAGGGAAAGTAAGTATTACGTTACTTTTTTCTATTAAGTTTAAAAACAAAGAATTTGTAATCATTACGAAGGCAGTTATCGCGCCCCTCCCTTCCCACCATCACCAAAGGAGGAAAAAAAAAGATGAGTCGGATGACAGCTTCAATAAAGTACCGCATAAACGGCGTGTTGGTAACAGTAACAGCGTTGTAACGGTAGAGAAAGTAATCAGTTAGATTACCCGTTACTGAAAAAAGTAACGCTGTTAGTAATGGCGTTTATTTTAACGGCATTATTCCCATCACTGTTTGTTCCCATCACATTTTTACTGCAGGCTCATTTTTCACAGCAATATAAAGTTCTTCACCTCTATGGAAACAGAACAACCATGGCTAGAAGTACAGAGAACTAATATTACACATTTTTATTGCCATAAATCATTAGAAAAGTTATATTATATATCAGAAAAAATTGAATGACTGTTGTGGGCAGACTATTTACATTTTTAATTTGCATCCTTGCCTGTCTTTTTTCTGCTCTGCACATCAACTCTAGAAAGATGTTTCACCATGCTCAATGTGTCTTCCAACAACTTGCGGCTCTGTACACCATTTTTGAATCGTGCTGCATTTATGCTATCGCTCAAATATGTTTTATTTTGCTCTCAATTTCTCTGTTGTTTCCATTCTTGTCTATCTGAGTAAACACTGCCTGCAGTTCAATGGAAAAATTCCTTTTTTTCTTCTTTTTTTGTCATATGACTTGATCACAGAAATAATCTTGAATCTATCAGTACAGTGCTTTTTTCCAAGTGCCCAGATGTGTGACCAATACTGGAAAAAAGTGCCTCTACATACCACTGACATTTCACCATTTACATTTTACTACAAGCCAGTTGCTTTTTACTTTACTCTGCATATCAGCTCTAGAAAAACTATTTCCCATGCTGAATGTATCTTCCAACAGCTTGCTGCTCTGTATGCTGTTTTTGAGCCATGCTGCGTTTATTTTGTATTTTATATTTTGTTCTCAATCTCTCAATTGTTTCCAATCTATTTTTTAAATGTTAAAACTGCCTACAGTTCAACTGAATAACTGCAAAAAACTACAGTAAAAAATGGTGGTGTTTCATGCTGTAGATATTTTACTATTTACATTTTTACAGCCTCTACAAACTACTAGTCGATGTTTTTCTTTACTCTGCACATCAACTTTAATAAGATGTTTCACCATACTGAATGTATCTTTCAACAACTTGCTGACAACAAGTGAGACCTATTTTTGACAAATTTTGAAAAACTTTCTGTTTACATTTTTACAACCTCTGCAAACTACTTGTAGATGTTTTTCGATTCTATGTACATCAACTTTAATAAGATGTTTCACCATCTTCCAACAACTTTCTCCTCTGTTTGCTGTTTTTGAGCAATGCTGCGTTTATTTTATACTTCAAGTATGTGTTATTTTACACGGCCTGCAGTTCAACGAATAGTTATTGAACTTTTCCTCATGTAACTTGTTAATCGCAGCTTTTTTTTTCTTTGTTTTTTCACAGAAACTGGTCAGAGCTTACAATTCATTTTTGACAAAATTTTTAATTATTATTATGGTTTTATTTTTTAAAAATCTTATTTAGTCTTTATTTAACCAGATAAAAGACCCATTGTGATCGAGACCTCTTTCATAAGGGTGACCTGGCCAAGAGAGGCAGCAGCAAACATCAGCGTGAACAAAAACAGACCGATAACAACAAACATTAAAATAATTAAATACGAGCAAATTGATGCGTAAAGTACAGGAGTTATTTTACAGTAACAATTTGTCAATTTTACAAAAGGGAAAAAAGTAGAATTATATGTACAACATTTTTTATAGTTCCTGCAGGTTATGATGGATATTTTATGAATTACATTTTTTATTTATTGCCATACTTTCATAGTCTTGAATCTCCTGTGTAAACACTGCCTACAAGTAAATCAAGTCTACCGATCTGAATTGTATTTACATGAGTATGAGCGACCGCTGAGTTCATAAAGGCTTTTCTGTTGCCTCCATGAGCACAGAATTTTTTGTTTTTTACAGAATCTGGTTACTGCAAACGGTTTATTTTTTGTTTGTTTTTAAGTGCAAAAGTAAAGTGATTTTGATGAAATATCTTTTTATTTATGCTGAGCTTAGATTTGACTAATTTTTCAGACAGAATTGCACATGACAAAAAATCACTGGAAGACTGCAAATCCAGTGATTCTTTGTGTTTTTACGTTTTCCGGCTCTGATAAAAAAGTTAACTGTTCAGATTAACCGCCTGGCAGCTGATTGAGGCCACAGTAGAAACGCTGCTGATGGAAGCTCAGCAGTGAATTTTCATCCGTTTCCGCTTGTAGGTTTCAAACATCATCCATATTCCATGACGGGCTGCTTTGCCAAGACACAGCTGATGCTTTTATGCGATTGTGGATGAAAAGTTGCCGCCTCTCGTGGTCTCCGGCGGCCGGCAGCTTTTGTCTTATTGTCGGTTTGTGTCCTGACGTGCGGCGGGGCCGATGGGAGCCGCTCTGCTGAATAAAACACTGACAGCGACGCTAAAAGCTTCCTGCCAAAATGATTAGATCCTCCACCTTCTGAGGTGCAACGCTTGCCGAGCTTTGTGTGAGCGTCTGTGCACGGCGCTCGGCTTTTTAACGCCCGGAGGATCCCCAACCACTTTGCGCAGAAATCCCGCGTTTGTTTCCGAGGTCTTTTTAATCACCCCAGCGCTGATCCGAGGGGACCGAAGCCGAAGCAGGAGCCTGTGTGCTGTCAACACTTACAATAGTGAGCCAGACCATCAGGGAAATCACCAGAAACAATCATGGCCACACATCGCTGGATTCTTTGTTTTTTATGAGAGACTGACAGTATTTACCACAGCAGAACAACTTTGTCTTCTGTCTGTGGTCTTTCTGCTTCTTTAGCTGCTTTCTCTCAGCTGCATCAAAAGTTTTTTCACCACCACAAATCTAACTTTTGCATCTAAAAACACAACATTGTGCAGTCTAAATACCTAAATGCTGATTTTCAGTTACGGATATGGAATTGAATGATTGAATAATTAGCTGGTGGCTAGTTTATGGTGTTTCCTTCTACAGGTTTAAGCAGTTATAGAGCCAGAATCACATAAAATATGAATTTGTGACAAACTTGCTGCAGATCTTCAAACCTGCAACAAAAAATAGAATTAAAATCAACTGTTTGCTGCAAATTTTTCACCAACACAAATCCAACTTTTGCATCTAAAAACATGACATTATTGTAAATTCTAGACTTGTGTGTTGATTTTTATGAGCCTGAATGTTTGTCTGTGTTGGATCTATAATTAACTAGTGAGTTGTCCACAGTGTTTACCTCTGCAGGTTTAAGCACCGATAGCTGAAGGAGAAATAATTGTTGAATTCAAAGAGCCAGAAGCAGATAAAATATGAATTTGTGACAAACTTGCTGCAGATCTGCAAACCTGTAACAGAAAACAGACTCAAAATCAAGTGTTTGCTACAAGGTTTTCACCACAAATCTAACTTTTGCATCTGAAAACATGATATTGATGCAAATTAGCTGCAAGGTTTAACCAAATCTGTTTACCAATAACCTAGAGCTATTGTGATTTAATTGCCGTGTCTCGGACAGGGAAGTCATCTAATGTTTGTGGTAGAAAATCTGAATAAATTCAATTCAACTAAATTAAATCTCAAGCTAAATCCACATTTTCTGCAGCTTTCTGTCTTCTTTCTGCTTCTTTAGCTGCTTTCTATTTCTTAACTTTTGCATCTAAAAATGCAACATTCTGCAGTTTTAACATCTGGATGTTGATTTTCAGTTATGAATATGGATAGGAATGATTAAATAATTAGTGGTGACCAGTCTGCAGTGTTTACCTCTGCAGGTTTAAGGATAATTATTTTATTTTTATTTTAAGAGCCAGAAACGCAAATCTGTGACAAACTTTCTGCAGACAGTAAACATACTAGCAAAACTAATAGAAGTGACTAAAAGAATTGAAATGAATTGTTGCCTGCAAGTTTTTCCCCTTTGCAAATCTAACTTTTGAATTTTAAAACATGACATTGCTGCAGATTTGCTGCAAAATTTAACCAAAACTGTTTGCAAATCACCCAAAATTATTGTGATTTGATCGCTGCTGAACTAAAAACAATGTTTCGGACAGCTAATGTAGCAGCAAATAAGAGCTAATTAATATAACAACACAGAAAATAAGGCAAAAAGCTGCAACAAGTTGTTGGATCTTTACTGTTAGTAGAAATAAGTGCAGGATTGATGTCCATGACCAGCCATTTAAATTCATTATTAAATATCTATAGATTTAATAACAGAAATGTATATTACATCTTTAATGTTCTTCAAAGTCTTAGCTGCTGATTTGAAGCTAAATTCAGACAATAATGCTAAGAAGATAAACAAAACTAAAAATGTATATCAGATGACTAAGTTAGCCTATAATGTTTTTATTTTTTGTTGACAGAACTTGCATTTCTGTGCATAATTCACTCAACATATTTTAAGTTATATACTAACAGGTTGAGCTAAATTTACTATTTACATCGCAGTTAGCATTAGCTAACTCACCACCATTTGGACTTATCCATAGATGTAATGACAGAAATATAATTATTTTCATGTTATTCAATGTTTTAGCTACTAATTTAAAGCTGAATTCAGACACAAAGCAGCTCAGCTCAAATAAAGGCATACAAAATAGAAAACATTATAGGTTAAGTTAGCCAAGAATGTCTTTTTTCTATATTGACAGGAGTTGCATTTGTGTGCAAAAATGTGTCTTTTTTAAGTTATTCAGTGTTTTACCTGCTAATTTGAAGCTAAATTTAAACGAGAAGCACCTAGAGGATGCACACAATTAAAAACATCTGACAGATTATAGAATTATCCGACAGTACTTTTAATTTTTAGTTGACAGAACTTGTATTTGCGTGCATAAATTACCCTCGTGAATATGTTTTATCGCTCCGTGTGGTTTAACTAACTTCCAGGCAGAAACTTATATGTAGCTGTCATTTAATCGTCGTCTTTCTCAAGGTGTCCTCTTTGTCTTCAGCTTCTTTCTTTCTTTCTTTCTTTCCTTCTTCCCATCGCCACAGCTTTCTCTCGAGCCTCCTCTAACTTTCCTCCCATTCTTTTTTTGCATTTTTTTTGCTCCCCTCTTAAAATTCTTCCCAGCTCTTGCCCCTTTTCTCTCTCTGTTTCTCAGATAAGTGCATCAGTCGCTGCCGCTCTGAGGATTGCGTTGCAGCGTTGGTTTGTGTGAGAGTCAGGTTGTACCCATCAGAGTCGGTCTCAGGAGAAATTCGCTTTACACATGTGCTGCTTCAGACTGAAGCCTTATACATATTCATCGGTGTAACTCGGCATTTCCAAAAAAATGTGGAAAAGTCTGATGCATCCTGTCCAACTTTGTTAAGCAGAGCTACGAGCGAGACAGTGTGATGAAATGATACGAAGCAGGACGGAAAAACCTGCCTGAACTTTTACCCCGACGTTTATTCAACTTGTGTGGTTTAAATTTACCAAATACATTCCAGGAAACAATAGCAGAGAAACACTTCAGTTGTTGTAGTAGAACTCTAAACAAAAATACAATATGAGCAGGTTTGAGTTATTTGATGCTTTAGCTGCAGATCTGAAGCTAAAACTGAAGCTATTAGCATTGAGGCTCAAATGTTAAGAACGTGTGCAAAATTTAAAAAATACATGATAGACTACTTCATTAGTAATGTCTTTAAATTTTGTTGGAGAAAAACATAGATATTGTGCAAAAAGTGCATACATTGGATTATAAATGGACTTTATCTTATATGCTAACTAGCATCTGGAGCTAAACTGGAGCTTCTCTATTACTTTAAATTCACTGTTTACAATACGGACAAGACTATCAGCAGAGATTATTATGAGGTTGTTAGCAATCATTTGATTTTGTCTACAGAATTAATTAAAATATGTAAAACATATTACCATTTTTTTGTTATTTGATGTGTTATTTTGTGTTTTAGCTGCTGATCTGAAGCTGAACTAGCATTTAGCATTCAAGCTCAAATGTTAAGAAGATGTGCTAAATAAAAAAAAAATACATGATAGACTACCTAATTAGGCTATAATGTATTCTAAATTTGTTGGTGAAAAAGTTGCAGAAAAGTGCATAAATTGGCCTATAAATGGGCTTTATCTTATATGGTAATTGGCATTTTTGGCTCAGCTAAAGCTTCAGTAATGCTGTAAATGTCCATGACAACACTAGTAATTGAAATCAGTACAGGATTAATGTTCATTACCTGCCATTCGGATATATCTAGATATCTAGATAAGTAAAATGTGTAAAACATATTAGCATTTTTGTGTTGTTTGATGTTAAAGCTGCAGATCTGAAGGCAAACTCAGACAATTAGCATTTAGCCTTAATTATTAAGATGGTGTGCAAAATGCATGATAGTCTGCTTGATTAGGCTATAATGTCTTTAAATTTTGTTGGCGAAAAACGTGCAAAAATGTGCAAATAAAATGCATAAATTTGTCTATAAATGGGCTTTATCTTCTATGCTAATTAGCATTTTGAGCTAAGCTTCTCTACTACCTTATATTCACTGTTTACAATGTTGACAAGACTAGCAGTAGAAATTACTGTGAAGTTAATGTTTGTTACCAATCATTTGAATTTATCTACAAAATGAGTTAAAATATGTAAAACATATTACCATTTTTGTGTTACTTGATGTTTTAGCTGCAGCTCTGAAGCTAAACTTGGCCAATTAGCATGTAGGCTCAAATGCTAAAAAGATGTGCAAAATTTAAAATGCATGACAGAGTACTTAATTAGGCTAAAATGTCTTTAATTTTCGTTGATGGAACTTGCATAAATGTGCACAGGTTTGTCTTATAAATGCGTTTTTTCTTATGTACTATTTAGCATCTAAGCTAAATCTTCATAAACACCTCACATTTTCTGTTTACCATCACAGGAAGTAGAAGGTTTCATCAGTGAATTAAAACAGAGATTAACTTTGAAATTAATTACAGAAATATTAGAGTTTATTTGATATTCACGCATCGGATTTTAAGCTAAGCTCAGATGATTAGCATTGAGGCATGAATGCACAATAGATTTAGGTGGCTCTATTAATACCCAAAGAGTTTACAGCAGCATTTATATTCAATAAAGTGGTAAACAATAAGACAACACAGAATATTAAAGTGAAGGTACAATAAAATAAAATAATTCAATTAATTAAAATAAATAAAAATACAACTTAAATTTAATTAAAATGAAGTTAAATTCGAAAAAATATTCAAAAAATCAATATAGAATATACAAGAGTTACAAAATGTGCAAATGAGAATATGCATGGAATACAAACATAATTAGCCTTTCATTTTTTGCTGAATGAAAGTAATGAAATGTCACTTAAACCTGTTTATATTGCCATGAAAAGTGGAACTAAATAAAAATCAGTGAGTTTCCTTTGAGCTGTTTAAATCACTGAAGTCTAAAGTTAATTGTGTCAAACAGTGTTGGATGTAGAAACACCTTCAACGTGTTTACGAGGGGATTGAACTTGTCCACGCATTGCCGCTGCAGATTTAATCAGTCAAATTTACGACTTCCTTCCATCATTTCAACACATTTTGAGGATTAATCTCCTCCACTAGTCATTCCGCCGGCTGGTTATCTGCCAGAGCGGCTGATTGAGACGGTCGCTCTGCCAAAACCCGCCAGCGTCGCTTCATTTCAGATTCCCTGTGATCTGTCCAGCTTTGTTAGCAGCGACGCCGGCCTGTCTGGGCTTCAACCCACCTTAATCACACTCTGGGTATTTGTTTGTCAGCGGGCCGGTGTGGCTTTGGCAGTCAGTCAGTGTAATTGGCTATGCACCAGCAAGTTAAAGTCAAAACGGAACCTTATTACGCAGATATTCCCCAGTAAATCCTGCACCAAACCGGAGTTTCATCCAGCAGTAGTTGTAAAGTAACGAATTAAAAGGAGTGAATTATTTTTGAGGCAGGAAGTGCTGTTTTTTCATCTAATATCCTTTCATTTTGCAAGATGACTGCCTTTCCCGCCTTCTACACTGAGCAAAGCTGCTTCTCCCGCTCCAGCAGTTTAACTCTCACTTATCGATCCAGATGTATTCGGTGTCACCTGCTGCAGACACTCCAGACTCCTCAGCTTCGTGCCGGTTCCCTTCAGAGGCGTCTCGTTCTCTGTGACGATGGACTCGACCTCGGTGCGGCAGATTTGCCTGCTGAGCTGAGAGAGTTTGGAGGATGTTGCAGCACTAATGCAGCAGCGCTTAATGGCTCGGAGACCAGGAGATCTGCATTCGCTAAAACAGAGCAAACGGCACCAGAAACTCCTGCCTGGGACGTCATCAGGAGACGCCGAGCGAAGCTGCCGCGTTTAAAATTAATGACTGTGTGGAGTCTGGTGTTAGCACAGGGGATTCTGTTTTTTTTTTAAAATTTGCTAACAAGATGCTGCATAGGCTGAGAGAACAAATAAGCAGCAACCAAGTAACGAAATAAAAGATAAAAAGCAGCAATAAAATCACACAAATTACAAGCAGAGCAGCGGGAAACTTTCTGCAGTCGACTGCCTCTCCATTGTGTGTCCCAGGCGGCAGGGCGAGCAACCAGACATAAATGTCTTGTTAACCCTCTGAACTCCCGTCACATCTTTACTCACTGTGGGCTCATTTTTAAGTCCTGCACCTCATTTGAAAGAGAGCAACCACAGCTGGAAGCAGACAGAACCAACACATGTATTGTGTGCAGCATAACAAAGATATGTTGATAAATTGTTTTAAAAAAGTTCAAAAAAATTCTTTGATTACTTATTTGACAAAAATTAAAAATACCTGGAATCAGCACGTACATTTTTCAGGTTTTACTGCTACTGGGGGGAAATGGTGCATATGAAAAACTAATTTTACTATTTAAAGCCTCTACAAACCAGTTACTTATTCTCTTTACTCTGCACATCAACGCTACAAAGATGTTTCACCATGCTGAATGTATCGTCCAACAAGTTGCTGCTCTGTTTGCTGCTTTTGAGCCATGCTGTACTTATCTTCCATCAGAAGAATGCTTATTTTTCTCTGAATTCCTCTACTTTGTTCCCATGCTTGTTGCTCTTTGTAAATCTACCTGCAGTTCAGCTGAAAAGTCTCAAAATTTTTGCTACATGACTGTTGGTTGCATCAAATTTGGTCATATGTCGTGCTTTGAGGTGCAAAATTATTTGTTTGTAACAGAATCTGGTTTGTGCAAAGGGTTTATTTTTGCCAGATTTTTTTTGAAAATTTTGCTGAAATATCACAAAATAATCTTAGGTTTGATAAATTTTGCCCACAGAACTGCATGACTTGCTGAAAAAGATCACAAACTTGAAAATCTGGTGATTTTCTCAGTGTCTTTATCTGATAAAGGATAAACTTGGATAATTTACAAAAGATGAAACACCTTTCAAACCCACTGGCAAGTTTTGGATTTCAGAGGGTTAAATGTTTTCAGGTGTATGGATGAAGCAACATCTACAAACCAGCTGTTTTTTCTCTCTACTCTAGAAAGATGTTTCACCATGCTGAATGTATCATCCAACAACTTGCTGCTCTGTTTAGAGTTTATGAGCCGTGCTGCATTTATTTTTTCTCTCAATTGTTTGTTCACTAATTCTCAGTTCCTCTAATTTGTTCCCATACTTGTTGCTCTGTGGAAATACTGCCTGTAGTTCAGCTGAAAAGTCTTTAAATGTTTTATCACATGACTGTTGATCGCATCAAATATGATTTCATGCTGCAGCTGGAGAACCCAGAGAAAACTTACACATGTACAAGGAGAACATGCAAACTCCATGCAGAAAGATGCCAGGAAGGCGGGGATATTCTAGCTGCAAGGCTAAAGTGCTAACCACTGAGCTACTGTGCAGCCCAGCCTGTTCAGCTGTTTTTTTATTTTGTCTTCGGAGCCTTCAGTGATTCTCGATTCAGTTGTGGCAACAATTAGAACAATTAGTAAACTTCTCCCCTCAGGCTCAGCAGCTCATTTCTCTGCTGTTTTTCGACCAGCTGTAGTAGAAAAATGTTCCTTCTACAACTGCAAACCACCTACAGCACCATCGGGCCTTAATGTAAACCTGCAGCACATAAAAGCAGCTAAATGGAAACTTTAGCTGTTGATGGAGACATAAAAAAACTCACTAATTGAGCATGAACGACAGCTGTAAGAAAGCAGACGATAAAAACGTGGCTTATATTTTCTGACAGAGTGGATCGAGGAGATCTTCAGTGTAGGTCTCCAGTGACGACTGTGAATAACACAATAATTTATACTCAAACCGCAGAGTGTCGGTCCAGGACCAGCAGAGCAGAAACAAAAAAATGGACCAAGACATCCGTCCTCTGTTCTGGAAATTATTGGCAGACAGCAGCAGCCGATCAATTAAGTCAACTAAAGCTGTGAGTTTGTGCAAAGATCCAGAGTGTAGAGAGGCGGCGAGTCGGCCTCATTACCTCCACAGAGTTTCCCCTGGTTCACAACCACGCTTTAGAGGAACACAACAGCAAGATCAGCCGAAATACGGTGGAGACAGTGAGTCTGTGTTGCATTATTTGGCAGAAATCTATGTTAATCCTGTTATTTCTGACCATTTGATGACCAGAAACATCCATTATGCTTGAATAAATAACACCCCAATCAACAAAACTGGCTAAAAAAGATATTTTTTTCATCTAAACCTCTTTGTTTTGCACATAAAATCTTCAAAACTGCCTCTATGCAGGAAAAATTTTTGATATTGTTGAGTTTTACCAGGTTCACAACCATAGACTGTATATAAAGATGGACGTAGCATCAAAAAATGAAGGCCACCCAGAAGTGTCAAAAACTTGCAATATCACGCCGTCCGCTAGGGTTGGCTCCAAAAAGCTTCTGCTTCATAGACCCCAATTCATCACCGGAAAAAATAAAATTTGATAGACTGATTTTCTACAGCTCAGGATTTTTTTCCTGTTAGTTTTCATGGTCAAAATGAGAGATCAGGTGGCCGATCTTAAAATAAATCAATACTGAATTTTAAATAAATCGTTAAAGTTGACGGAGCCAGGGGGCGTGGCTATACTTGATAGACAGTCTTGTCTGGAATGATTGACAGATCCTTTAGGGCAAGGCTTGTTAGCGTAGGCTGAATTCCGAAAGCAGCAACAAAAGCCTCTGCGGTAAAATGTGGGCGGGATAAGAGAGTCTTCAGCTCTCAGTCTAGCCCGCCCATAGACTGGTCCTGCCCCGAGTTGCTCTCCGGTCCAGCCTGTTTGATGACGCTTTTTGCGTCACTGGCTCCAAAAAATCCAAAATGGCGACCAGGAAGTAGCAAAATCCGGGCTTCTTTTTCTCGGCGTTGAAACCAACGGGTGACGTCATTGTTAGTTCACGCCTGTTCACAACAAGGCTTTAGAGTAACACAACAGTAAGATCGACCTAAATATAGTAAAACAATGAGACTTACATTTTTTTTTCACAAATCAATGCATTTTCCTGTTACGTCTGACTGGTTGATGAAAAAAAAAGTCTATTATGCTCAAGTAAATGAAACCCTTATTAAGAAAGCTGGTTAAAAAAGCTAATTTTACTCTAAGCCTCTTAGTTTTACACGTAAAATCTCTGAGGAGGTGCAAAATTTCCTTTTATAAGTAGGAAAAACCCAGACACAGTGTGTGCTTGAATATGTAAAAAGTGACAGTGGTGGAAGTCCACTTGTTAAGCTAAATGCTACAATTAACACCCAATGTTTTATACTCCATTAGAGCTTTTTGCAGTATTTCTAAATGTACCTGTGTGTCCAGTTCAGCCCCAAATGGTTCAAAATTTGCATTTATAGTGACTTTTTTATTTGACAAATAGGTTTCATTTGGCTTAAAATGGCATAAACAAGTGTTTTTCAGATGTTTATGAAAAATTCCCCTGTCTAAAATTAACCAAACCTCTCTCAGTAATCAATGGCACATTTTTTATTGGCCTCCACATCAATCAAACTGTTATTATAATTTCTAACTAGGCTTTCTTCACGTCTCCACTGGTATTTTGCTTCACTCTGCTTTTTGAAGATTACTTTGCATCACTTTGGTCTTCAGTTTCCTCCACGGATTCTTGAAATCTAGTCTCCCTAATGTGGACATTGGTTTCTTTTAACCATTTCTTGACCATGTAGCTATATTTTTCCAGATGTTATTGTCTTGTTGGAAGATTTAAAGCTGCCCAAGAGGAAGTTTTTCTGCAGACTGCTTGGTGTTTTCATATTTGTCTCGTCTTCTTTCCTCATTATGCTGAAAAACACCTCCATAACTTTACATTCCTACTGTCAGGATAGTGTCTTTAGAGAACTTTTTCTTCTTTCTTTCGACAAATGAAACATGTCATCCATGTGTCCAAACATCTCCATTTTCACCACATTCGACCACAAAACTGGTTTAACTACACAGAGAAATATAGCTGGCTAAGTTCCATCGACATGACAAAAAGTAATTTATGACACCAGAAGCTACTTTTTACTTTTTCATTTATTCTATTTCCATTAAATTTTGTCCATCTGCTGCCAACAGACAGTGGAAAAAACTAAGCTAGCTACGAGTTAGCTGTTCAGTAGGTGGTGTTAGCAGACAGAGGTGCTACTGTTAGCCACGTAATATGTCTGTGTCACGTACTGATATTTAGTTTTATTTCATACTGTACTAAAAAATCGGTTGTATTTGATAAATAATCAGAAATATGTATCATGTGTGAGTTACTTGTTTTAGAAAACAGCGCTGCTAACACCATGCCACTGAGAAATGCCACTAAACGAACAGCGCTGCTACCTGCAGTGATGCTATGACTCAACACTGCATTTGTTGTATATCTACTATGCTAGCATTTGTTTGTTTAAATGTCAGACACCTAAATATGAACAAACATTTCAATTTCATTTGTAAAAAACTAGTGACAATTGTCAATAAAAACCCAACACTATACCGCAAACGTCTTTTTGGCACTCTACTTTAGCATTTTTCCTCATCTCCACAGCAAAAGCCAATAAAATCCAACACTTTGTACACCTGCTAGTTAGAAGCCCAATGGAAGAAGGACTGTCTTACAGCTCTCCTGGATGCCAGTTCGTTATTTATCACCATCTTCATGACAGTTTCAACTCGCTCTGAACCCACAAAGAGCCTAAGATCTTCCTCTTTAAAGCTGAGAGAATATGCACATGAAGACCGTTTTCTCACTAAGACTTGAGTAAATGTACATAATAATTGTATTTTTCCAACACAGCATCCACAAAAACAATGTGGTGCAGTGTCTGTTGGAATCTTAATATGCTGGCACCAGAACGGCTCAGATTCAACAGAATGACTCTAGAACTTCCATTTCCACCTCCACAGAGGTCACATTCAGCCTCCTTTAATGCCCCCTGAGATATCTGACAGGGTAGAAGTCCGTACAGTTTTTCATTAAGTTTTGCACGACAGCCACAAACACTTGGATGTGACTTTATGGCCTTTTTTCCACAATGTGCAACTCTCTCAGTAACTGACCCCAATATTTACAATAACATAAGGTGTCAAGTGCAATATTTCACTTCCATGTACAATGTCGTTCATTTTTGAGATACCATATTTAATTTTTTAGGAGTACAAATTTAATTTTCTGTGCAATATTATTATTTTTTTAGGTACAATATTTCAATTTAATTTGCAATAGTTAATTTCTTACATGCAATGTATACATTTTTGGTGCATTATTTCATTTTGGAGGTGCAATATTTCAATTTCCTTTATGATATTTAATTTCTTAGGTGCAATATATAATTTTTTTTAGGTTCAGTGTTTAAATTTTGTGTGCAATATTTGAATTTCATTTGTAGTATTTCGTGTTTCACTGCAATATTTCAATTTTAGGTGCAATATTATATTTTCTAGGTGCAACAGTTCACTTCCATGTACAACATTGTCATCATGTGCAATACTTCATTTTCAGGTCCAGTAGTATATTTTATGTGTAATACTGCATTTTATAGGTGTAATATTTCAGTTTCATGTGCAATATTTAATTTTTGAGATGCACTATTAAAATTTGCTGTGCGATATTTCAATTCGTAGATGCAATATCTCAATTTAATTTGCATTATTTCATTTTTCACTTGCAATATTTCAATTTTAGGTGTAATATTTAATTTTTTAGGTGCAATAGCTCAATTTAAAGTGCAATATTTTATTTTTTATGCCCAATAGTTTCATTTTATGTGCAATATTGAATAATTTAGGTGCAATATTTAACTTTCATGTGGATTATTTCATTTTTGAGATGCACTATTTTAATTTCATGTGCAATATTTTATTTTTTAGATGAAATATTTCATTTTTATATGGAATATTTCATTTCTGAAGTACACTATTTTAATTTCATGTGCAATATTTTATTTTTTTAGGTGCAATATTTCAATTTCAAGTGCAATTTTTCATTTTTGAGATGCAATAGTTAATTTTCATGTGCAGCATTTTTATTATGTGTAATATTGCCTCTTCCCTCATTGACATTGCCAATGTTACTGTTTACTTTCCTATTCTAGTCTTATTTTCACTCATTTCATTTCAGTTACATTTTGTACTTGTATCTTACTGTTTCTCTACTAGGCGCTATTCTCATGTTATATCATTTTGGTTTTTTGAGCATTATCTGGCACAAGAGTTTCCTCTGGGATGAAGAATATCTTCTCATCGTATCTCATCTACATGGTGGTTTATCGAGCTGGTGGATCCTGTATTGGCTGCTTGGTTACAGACTGTGTTCCTGGTGTGGAGCTGAATTGATTTTTCTGAGGAAATGTTGCTGTGGAGCAGCTTTATCGGCATGCAAAGTGAAAGTAGAATGTTCTGCTGACGAAGCACCTACAGCGTAGCCATAGCAACATTTATTACAGACAAAAGCAAATGAAAAGTTTTTTTTTTCTGGTATTCTCCTGCTTTAAATTTGAACCTGACATTCTTTTTGCTTGTTTAAGTTTTTTGGACTTTGGTGTAAAATACATCATCATCATCATCATCATCATCATCACTAATGTTGTATTTCATCACCGCATTATCCTGTCCTGCTGGAATCGTCTGAATCAGCAGTTAGCGTTTTGCCCCTGGTGTAGAATGGCTTGTCTCGCTAGCTCATTAGCATGTGTAAAGGATTTAACTGTCCCATGAGGAGAATGAGCAGAAACAGCCATATTTCACTGCAGGGTGGGTCTATCCTTTGTGTTCTCGGGATCGACTCCAGCTGTGACCTCAGATGTGGGTTATTTTGATGAATATTCATCCGGCAGACAGCAGGAGCCCAGAACCACTTCCACCACTTCCTCATTTCGACCTTTCCCTTCAAGTTCATCCAGAGGTGGACGACAGGTGAAGCCACAACTCACTTGTCGAGTTGCGACAAGAAAAATGGTTCACACAAAGCAAAAGAGAGTTTCCTACAGAATACTTCTCCAAGGGGAGAGGGTCAAAAACTACAAACTTCAATTTTAGCATTTATCAGCTAGCTGCTAGCTGGTGTTAGCAGACAGAAGTGCTTCTGTTAGCCACATAAATATGTCCATGTCACGTAGAAATATTTAGTTTTATTCAGAGTCTACTAAAAACTCAGCTGTACTTGAAAAATCCAAAGAAATATGTATCTTTTGTGAGTTAGCACTGCTAACACAATGCTAATGACACACATAAAAGAGAGGTTTCTTTCCTGCAGAATACTTTTCCAAGCTCCAATTTTAGCAATTTATCAGCTAACTGCGAGTTAGCCGTTCACTAGCTGCTAGCTGGTGTGAGCAGACAGAAGTGCTTATGTTAGCCACATAAATATGTCCGCGTCACAAACTGATATTTAATTTTATTTCAGACTATACTAAAAACTCAATTGTAATTGAAAAATCCTCAAAAATATGTATCTTGTGTGAGTTATTTGTTTTAGAAAACAGTGCTGCTAATACATGCTACTAAGAAATGTTGCTAAACTAGCAGCGCTGCTACCTGCAGTGATGTTACGGCTCAACAATGAATGTTACCTATCTGCTATGCTAGTATTTGCTTGTTTAAACATCAGACACTTAATTATGAACAATTATTTCAGTATAATATATTTTAAAAATCCTCAAATGTGTATCTTGTGTGAGTTATTTGTTTTAGAAAACACTGCTAACACCGTGCTACTGAGAAGCATTAAAGAGAGAGTTTTCTTTCCAGCAGAATACTTCTCCGTTCTCAGCACCTGCCCTGCAACAGGAGGGGAGAGAGTAGAAAACTACAAGCTCCAATTTCAGCAATTTATATCAAACCGGAGAAAGTACGGGGAGCCACACATGCTCAGACCTCCCCGCTATTAAAGGCAATTAAATCACTGATCACAGGTCTTATCGGACTTAAAAGCCCGGCGTAAACTTGGAGACTCGTTTCATTTCATCTCTGCTTTAGAGGGGAAAGTTGTGCAAGTCCCCCTAGTTTGTATTAAACATCTCGCTCCCGTGCATTAAGATCAGAGCCGGATCTGTCGGCGAACGTTCCAGCTTCTGCAGAGTCATGCTGATGGCTTGTTGGTAGAAATCCCGCAACGGGGGAATCTGTGAGAAAGTGATTCTTTCTGCTGTTTACAGCATTTGTAATGGTTTTAGCAGAAAATGAGGATTTTACACCCGTCAATTATTAGACAGTGTTTGATCCAGAATTATCTGGGAGAAGGTCGGATGGGCCTGTTGTACTTGTCTGGAATTGATAATAGATGTGATGCTGGAAACATAATCAATTGCAGTAGAGAAATGGGAATAAATTATGAACTACTATGCAGGTAAAAGCCATGTTTGGTTTGATTAAAACACACTCTGGTGCAATTACACTGAAATATGAAGGAACTATGCACCAAAGATGTCAAAATAAACCAAAAACTTGCAATTCTGGTCTTGATTCTTTGATTTTAGAGAACACAATACTCAAACATACCTTTTTTTTCTCATCGTGGGAGCCAGATTTCCCATTACAGCATATTACAGAATCAGAACTGTTGTCTTGTTGCAGCAGACAAGATAAAATAATCCTTTAACAAGAGGAAATTTGCAGTGTTACCCGTAACCATGCCATTGTTTTGTTGATCTGCCTCTTAGGAAAAAAAATAGGTAAATGGTTTATTTTGAAAAAGGACACAAAAATAACACATACTTGCTCCCTAGAATTATTGGTAAATTTCAATAATATTACTTCACTTTTGCAAGGAAAAAAACTAATAAAAATAGGTTGACAGACAACTGGGTAGCAGCATCTCCATATACTAGTGGATATTCTATTAAAGGGAGAAAACTTTTGCTTCTTCCAAAGATGATTTTGATGTTTGTATAGTCGTAGATGGCAGCCTAGGCACTGCGCTCCCTACGAATTTGTCTCTTTTTAAAAATTCTTCTGTGTTTGGTTGTCTGTCTCTGGAGAGTTTTCTAACTTTTTGCTTGAGTTTTTTTTCCCATTGCCGTAACCCTACTAAACGACTGAGCCATTTTCTGCTAAATTACTGCTTTCTATTAACTTTCTGTACAATGTGTTTGCATTATGGACAATATTCTTTGCTTTCTGCACTATTCTTACTTCAGCAATTGTTGTTTGGCACTATTATATATATAAATATTATTACTCCGCCAAGGAATGTGGCAATCGACTTATATTTGTCTGCCTGTCTGTTAGCAACATTACTCAAGAACAGACTAACGGATTTGTATGAAATTTTCTGGGAAGGTCAGAAATGAGACAAGGACCAACTGATTACATTTTGGCAGTGATGCAGCTTATAGTCTGGATGTATGGATTTGTTAAAGATTTTAGTATCATTGTGAGATAGCTTCACAACGTCACTGTAACTATTGATTGTGATCCTACTACAAATCCACCGCTGCAGAGTTATCAGGACTTATCTGTCAGAAATGATACAAGGAACAACTGATTAAATTGTGGAGGTGTTTCGGAGTCCCATCAATTCCCGCCACCCGTTACATATTTAGGTCATGCGATTCGGTATCCGTACATAATGTACACATGCATAACACACACCTGTGCTCAGCGTAAGGTGGTTTTCTTTGTGGGAACATCTGTATTAAATGGCCACATTCTATGTTGACTTGATTTCTGATCATCAAAACTAATAAACAAATACTGCATTTCTGCTAATGCCATATGGGGGAATGAACAACCTTGGCAGAGTACTGAGCTCTCTGAATGCTTTTCGAGTTTTATTATTCTCTTTTCCTTATTCCTAGAGTGACACCAAGAGCCGAAACCAAATTCCTTGTCCTCGACCTTTAAAGCTGATTATGATTCTGAAATACCTGGTCACAGCAATGAGTAAAATGGTATTTTTGTTAAACTTTCATAACTGATTGAGCAAGTTTGACAAATTGTACCACAAGCTGAATACAAGTCTGGCTCTACAGATTTAACAAAAACCTTAAATGGTCACGTGTTTCATTCTTGGACACCAATTTGGGGGTAAAAAACCTCCTACAAGTGGGTTGACAGGCAATTTTAAATGACAGTGTCAAATTTCATAGATGTCATTTCAAATATTTCAAATGCAAGCTTGTGTTTGAAAAAAGTTTCAAGCAAAATTAGAGATGGAATAAAAATTTTAATTGTTTGTAGATTATAACACAATATTTGATGTTTTAAATCAGTTCCTGTCACGTTAATACTCCAGACTGAACCTGATTCTTTTAGATGTGCCTTTAAAATCTTTTATTTTGTTTATTAAATGTGCTCAGATCTTAACATATGAAGTAATTTTCTCATTCTATTTTAATAAATACCTCCAGTTGCCTGTAGAATTATTTATTTAATAACACATCGGGGCCATAAATTACACATTTATTTTGTAGTTGTGCAATTAGCTGAGGGATCAACACATGTTTATGATAAATATTATGTACATGTTTCACACTGAGCTGTGTAGGAGACAAACGTTGCTCATTTGTTCTTCTGTCAGGCTGCTCTTATTAAACAGGTCTGACAATTCAAAGTTGTGTCTGCCGCTAACTAGCAGCTGCTTCATCAGAGCGATGTGCAGCGTGTGGAGGAAGATCTAAAGATGAAATAAATACAGAACAGTTATGATTATTGCAGTAATAATTCTGATGTAACGACGTCTCTGCTGCAGGAATTGATTAGTGTAGGTGCGACTGTCGGGTGTTTGTCGTTTCCGGCTTGTCGGCTGATGTGAAAACATCGATTTGCAGCAACACAACACGTCTGTCAGTTGAGCTGCTGCGATGAAACCACCACGCAAACAGTTTTATTGACTGTCTGCCACAGAAACAAACACGCTAATGTTGCTGACTTTAGTTTGGGTTTGTGGATTGTGAAGTGTGAGTCCGTTTTCGCTTGTTGTCCACAAACACTTAAACCCAAAATTATTCATACCCCTGTCAAATTTCTTAGGTTTCTCAGTTACATATCAGTATTTCACCTCGGATTTGACAGAAAAAGTACATGCGGGCAAGTCTGGAACCATGACCAATTATGTTATGTGAAGGAACACTGTTAAAGGTGTTAAACTGAACTTCAACAAAAAGTCACCATGTCCAGAATTATTCATGAACCAGTGATACCAAGACAGATAGCATAGGATGTTCAAACAAACCATTCTCTCTAAGGGTCTAAGTGTTCAATATTGTTTTCAATGTTTCTGAGTTTTTGTTTTTAACCAGTTTTCTGACTATAAAAGTTGACTTGCTTGTGACATTTTAGTCATTTTCAAGTCAAAGTAGGACTCGCCGTGGCAAAGACCAAAGAGCTCAGTGAGGACTTTAGAACACACATAGTAAATGTCAAAAAGGTACCAAAAAAATTGCCAAACAATTGCATGTGCCAGTGGAAAGTGCAGAAGTATCATCAAAATCCTTCCAGTAAAAATAAATAAAAACAATACGACTGGGCATCATAAAATTAACCTGACAAGACGAAACTTTGCATTCAAGACCCTGTAGTGTTATTCAAAGTGTGATTGTGACAGAGTAATTCACATATTGGGGATTAAACCCTACAAACATTATATTAAATATGAATTTACCTCCAAATAGCACATTCTTTGGGCGGCATGGCTCAGTGGGTAGAGTGGTCGTCTTGCAATCGAAGGGTTGCTGGTTCGATCCTCAGCCTGTCGTGCTCATGTGGAGGTGTCCTCTGAGCAAGACACCTAACCCCTAATTGCTCCTGGTGGGTCGTGGTTAGCGCCCTGCATGGCAGCTTCTGCCATCAGTGTGTGAATGGGTGAATGTGACGTATCATGTAAAGCGCTTTGGGTACCTTGCAGGTATAGTAAAAGCGCTATATAAATACAGACCATTTACCATTTCACCATTTACTAAATCTGAAACCTTACAGTGTCAGTAATTATGTAGAACAACAATAATAACTTCATTTGCATAGCAACTTTTACAGAGTTTACAAAGTGCTTTACAGACAGATAAGAAGGAAACTCAGGAAGAACATTGAACAACGGAAGGTTGGTGAAAGGTTCTCCAAAGAAATTAGTACAGCAACACCACATAAAACAATGAAATTTAAGTAAGGGAAAGAACAAGTTGAAAAAAGAAAATAGAGGGTAAAACCATAAACATAAGGCAGAAAATTAAAAATGGCAGTAGCACCTGAAAATAAATATAGTGTAAAAGAGAATAAAATGAACAATGACAGAAATAAGGCAAAAAAAAAAAAAAACAACAGACCATAAAAATATACGATAAAAATAATATGATCGGAAATAGCTAACTAATGTAAAATAGTCTACTTACATGATTTAACCTAACTTATAGAAATGTTGTGATTAAAACCCTTCAGAGTGATTAATTTTGGGGTTTAACCTGACCATTTCACAGTATTTAATGTATTTATTTTATGTTGAGGAGATCTACTGAAGCAAGTGATCAAAGTTTTATAACTGTCTAAATGAGGTGTAATAGTTTATTGTTATACAGTAATAGAGTGAGTATGTGACTGAGTTTATAAGGGTTTAGTGAACAGTGTTAGAGTCCAGAAGTTGAAGTTGTCGCAGTGCATCAGTGACCCTTTAACAGCTGCATGTTTCCAGAGCTGCCTCTGAGCAATAAACGGAAAGCAAAGAAGGCTTCCACAGCAGGCAGAGCTCAGTTAATAGGCTCACGGAGGAAGATTCAAAGGGCCTGAAGGCAGCAGGGACACTGATCTAACTACTGTATATAGTGAAGCTTTGTGCTTGTTTGACATGTCAGCATCGTGTAAAAAGCCTTAATTTGCTTTCAGACTCATAGTTCAGGTCAGTTGGGTTTCAGCAAATAGGGGAAAAAGGGACACATTCACATTCAAATGCAGTTTGTGAATTTGATTGCATTATTTTTATGTATTAGAAGTTGATTCATTGATAAAAACCACTTCAGAAAGAGAAGGGGTAATCAATCTACCGAATGCCCCGAGCCTAACCATCTTCAATTTGACTGATTCTTTTTTAAAGTGTTAAATAATGGTTGAGTTGGCCATGTGTAAAATCTAGGGTCATAGGTAAAATTAGTTTTTGAGTTGAAAATTCTTAGAGAAGGTGGAGTCATGCCCATTTTTGCAGGGCATGGTGGCAGCAGTATCATGCTGTGGATCAATGTTTGAAGTGCGATAACTCGAGAAATAATGTAGCTAGAGTCCTGAAATTTTGTAGATTCATTGATGTATGCATCTGATCTTCAATAGCCAAGTAGGTTTCACATACAAGGAATCTAATATGGTATTTTAGTGTATTACAGAAACATGTAGATTAAAAAAGGGTTGGGTCATTCTGCCTTAATTCACCAAATGCCCCATGTCAGACTATCTGCAATCCGACTTTGTTTTTATACTGGTAAATATTAATGAGTTGATCATGTGTGGAATCTGGGTTCATATGTAACATTAGTTTTGAGTTGAAAATTCTTAGAGAAGGTGGAGTCATGTCCATTTTTGCAGGGCATGGTGGTGGCAGTATCATGCTGTGGATCAATGTTTAGAGTGCCATAACTTAACAAATAATGTAGCTCGAGTCCTGAAATTTTGCAGACTCATTGATATTTGATCTTTAATAGTACAACTCAGATTTGATAGAGTAATACAAACCAGTTATATGATGGTGCAAATATGGTGAAAAAATGCCCATGTTTCTGTCTACTCCGATATTCTACCAATCATAAAATCTATATTTTTCACATGAAGAGGCTGATTTTTGTTCCTGTGATTGGCACCAACAGGAGCTTTAAAAATGTAAAGTATGATATCAGTCAGGGGGGGAAAAAACGTTAAAATTCAGCTTTTTTAATTTATGCCCAATATTTAACATGTATTGAGCAAGTTTGATAGTGAAACCACTCCAATAGTATCCCAGCTAGAAGAGTTCTATAATACTGTCACTGGGCTAAAAGGAGATACTAAAGGAAAAGGATATATGTGTGTGTGTGTGTGTGTGTGTGTGTGTGTGTGTGTGTGTGTGTGTGTGTGTGTGTGTGTGTGTGTGTGATTAAGAATAAGTTGGCAGCAATGACACTTGTACAATGACAATGAATAACACTTTGTACTGGTGAATTTTATGGTTGCTGGAATATCATCATATAACTGGTATGTATTATTTTGTCAAAGCAGGGCTATGTCATTAAAGACCAGATGTACATATCAATGAACCTGCAAATTTTCAGCACTGTAGCTACATTATTTCTCATGTTATGGCACCTCAATCATTGATCCACGGCATGATGCTACCACCGCCTTGCCCTGCAAAAATCAACATGACCCCACCTTCTTTAAGAATTTTTAATTCAAAAACTCATTTTATCTATGATCCCAGATTTTGCATATTTTCCTGAACAACATTCATACACAGAAAAAAACAGATAAATATGAGATGATCAAGTGTGAACTTTATATTTTTGGTTTTTTTTACAGTTTGGTGCAACGAAGTGGAATGACCCATGAGCACCTCCTCATAGATCCGATGCTTCATGTGTGTCATGGTTTATTCACAGATTCTTTTCTATTCCTTTTCTATAGTGATTTTTTTGGAACAAGTGCAGGTTTCTGTTGTATCTACTCTAGGGATAGACTGATTATCGTCTCCAACATTTGGCATTCTTCCAGTTATCAGTATTGGTATTTTTATTGACTGATTATTGATAAATTAAATGCCCTACTTAAGATCTTTCTCTGTTTGTGGTTACTCTGTGGTCTCAGAAATGTTTAAGCAGCAAAAACTGAACCAGAAACACAAACCAGTGGCTAAGGATAAGCTAACAGCTAGCAGCTAAGAAGGCAGCCACAGATGAACCTGAAACAGAATCTGAAAACAGTAATTAATAATACTCTTAATGCGAAGATCTGAACCTCAGTGGGAAATAAAGGTGATAAAACAGTGAAAGATTAATATAATAGAGAAGAATAGCATATGTAACTGCAGTAGACAAGCTGATAATCTCAGTGGATCCAACATGAACAGAAGAAACAATTTAATCACTCCTATTTTTATTATATATATTTAGTTCTAGTCAGTCTTATTAATGAAGAAGCCTAGTTATAAATGACAGGTTCTTTGCTATCAAATGCTGTTAAAACTTTAAATTGAATGCATATCAGGTCCAAATACTGCTCTTTCTTTTCTGATTAATAAAAATCTGCATTTTTAACATTTAAACATTTAAATAAAACTACCAATATTTTAAAATATAAATAAAATAAAATGAACAAAAATAAAATCATTAAAATAAATCTGAATAATAATTATGAGTAAATTAAAAAAAGACAATAACAAATAAAAATGTCTTAGTTGATCCCTAGTGTGCATGCCTACAAATTTATGATTAATGAAGAGGCATAGTTATGAATGGAATCTTTTTCCAATATCTGTTATGTCTTTCTTGATTGCCAATAATAATAACGGGCATCGGTAAAACCCATATTGGTCAAAAACAGACATTTTGATGACTAAATCTGTATTTATGCAGCTTTTAGTGTATTGTTTGCCGACTTTATTAAAAACCACACTCCAGCAATCAAGCGTAGATCCTAACACTAAATTCTAGATATTTATTAAAACGGCTTAAACCATCCATCCATCCATCCATCCATCCATCCATCCATCCATCCATCCATCCATCCATTCTCTATACACCACTTTATCCTCACTAGGGTCTTGGGGGGTGCTGGAGCCTATCTCAGCTGACTCGGGCGAAGGCAGGGGACACCCTGGACAGGTCACCAGTCTGTCCGGCTTAAACCAAGAAACTTTAAAGTACAAGCAGTAAATCCTAAGATTCTCTGGCTTTTTGTCGCCCTCCATTTCTCTTTCGAAACCCATTAATCAACAGTGGAACATTAATGATAAAGTCTAGTTGTGAATGACGGGTTCTCTGCAGTTGCATGCTGTTAAAATATTACATTTAATTTGTATCGGCTCCAAATATAGGTTATCGTTGCTTTATCACCAGCAATCGACATCGGTATAGGCCGTAAGAAAAGGCGAAGATAAACAAAACATATCGCTTCGTTGCTAATCTACTCTGATCTTTTTCTGTGCAAATTCACAGTCTGTGTCGATAGATGACTTTAAACAGTTTCAAGCCACTTCTGGTCCTTAACAGCTGCCAAAATGCACTTTATATTTGCTGAACTGCTTTAAACAGATGAGGTGTGAGGCCTCGTGTACATTTTTACATATGCATAACCAAACAAATCATTCCAGCAAATGTATTTACTCATCTGATTAAAGTCACACACATTGAGCTCCTCTGAATGTGACACAAATATTTGGGTTGATTAAAACTACAGCAGTACATATTTTAGGATCTTACCTTCAGATTAACTGTAGATTCCTCCGGGGCAGCCTGGTTCAGACAGCATTAACACCTGAAGCTGCCCGGTGAATCCACAGCAGACCTCAGGGCAGCCACAGTGGAGCAGCTGAGGGTTGATGCTTTGCTCAGAGGCTCCTCAGAGGTGGAATGAAGGTCACCGAGTAAAGCAGCTGAGTCGCTCTTCTCAGTTTGTGAACGCTAACATGCTGACGTTTCAGTTTGATTAGAGATAAAAACGTCTCAAATCATCCGTTTCCTTCTGTTCGACCATCTCTGATTTACTTTAAACTTTCTTATCATAAACTGCAGATATTTAAAATGGCATCTGTGGAGTTTTATCTTGATATATCAAACACTTTGCAAGATAATGTTGTTTAAAAGTTGCCTGTTGACCCACTTTCAGCATGAAATTTGAGGCTTTTTGAACCATATCATCTCAGCTATTAAAGATAAACGCCTGAAACTTCCCGTGTTATTTCTCATCATGTCACTGATTCAGAATCTGTAATATTGATCTGTACAATCTATACAATCAGATCAAATAATTTGTGATTCTGGGTGAATTGAAATATGAAAGAGAAAGTGAAGCTGTCATTCAAAGTCCCATGTTTGACCAAACAGTACCAAAACAAGAAAAGCGAAAGAGAGCACAGCACTCCGCCAAGGCTGCTCAGTTATTACATGATTTCTGACGGCTGAAATCTTTCATAAAAAATGACCTTGAGCTGAGCACAGGCGTGTGTTGTGCATGTGTACATTGCATTTGGATACCGAATCACGTGACTTAAATATGTAGCGGGCAGCTGGAATTGATGGGACTTGGAAACACCTCCACAATTTAATCAGTTGTTCTTTGTATCATTTCCGAAGGGTAAATCTACAACAGTTGATTTGTAGCAGGACTGCAATCATGTGATCGTCAGCAGGCAGCTGACGTAGTGCTCACTTGTAATTGTAGTTACAGTGACGCCATACTGCTGTTTCACAATGATACAGAAATCTTTTGCAAATCTGTGGGTCCAGACTAGAAGCCGCATTGCTGCCAAAATTTAATAAGGTGGTCCTCGAGTCATTTCTGATCTTCCCTGAAAATTTCATCCAAATCAGTTATTCTGTTTTTGAGAAATGTTGCTAACAGACAGACAGACAAATCAACGGCGATCATCATATAACTCTGCTGCGTTTCTTGGCGGAGTAAAACTGAATAATGTAGGTTTTCTGTGGGTCCGACCAGGAAGAATCTGGGGTGCCAGTGAAATCACAATGTGAGGGATAATATCCTTAAATAGTCTTCATTATTGACACTTTGGTCAATATTTGGGCAAGACTTCTGTCACTGATATAGGACATGCTCTTTTAAGATGTAGTGTGTGTTCAAGGTTACTTTCGTAATGTTGAACACAATCTTTTTTTGCTCTCTGTCCCCGTGTGGTTGTTGATGTGTAGCAGGTCACAGTAACACAAAATTAAACCTATAACATTAATATATCAGGAACCCTTAAAGATAAAAGCCTGAACTGCCCACTGTTATTTCTCATCATGTCACTGATTCAGCTTCCTCCAAACCACAGTTTAGGTTCACAAAGTGAAGTCTGACAACGTAGAATGTGCCCATATTAGCAGTAAATAAATAAATATCTTAGTTATTTCTGAAGATGAATTTTACAGCTTTTTTTTAGTAATTTCTTGAATATTTCTTATTATTTCTTATTATTTGATCTATTTGTCCAGTATTGCAGACTCTGAATCAATGACATGGTCAGAAATGACAGTTAAAAATTCAGGCTTTTGTCTGTAAAAGTTCCTGAGATGTTGTTAGTCAAATAAGCTCAAATTTCAATGTCCATAGAACAGCTGAAAGGAAGCCAACTGGTCCCTTAAAAGGGAGGAGGGCACGTCTAAAATGTGTTGTAATACCTACAACGTTCAGCTGATCTGAATATAAATGCCCTCAAATCAAAGCTGGAAGTCTGCATTCAAAGCACATCTTGATTGTTTCATTTCAAACACAGGTGGACAGGCAGGTCGAACTCCCATGACATCCCCAAAAGCATTATGGGAACTGTAGTTCTTTCAGTAGGGGTTTGTGGGTTAGTTGAAATCTGACATGCACTGAAATTAATTAATAAACATCACAGATAAGATTGCCCATAGATCAGCAGGTTTTCTTCCTCACTGACATCCACACAGATCATCTGTGGTCGACAGAGTCTGAGTTACACATTAATGTTACCCCTGTGAAACATGAGCCTTAATTTAAACATCTGAGGAGGATTAAAGGAGGAACTTCAACGCCTCAGATCGAAGCTTCAGCTTAAGAAAACCCAGCCTGCCTGCCTTCCTCCATCTCTCTCCTGCCGTCTTTTCATGTTAACAACCATTGAAGTCGTCCACAAAGCCTCTCTGTGCACTTTATTCCCTTTTTCACAGGTTCGACGCTGCAAGTCAGTCACCTCGAGCCTCTCACTAATGAAAGACCTGCTGTTTGGACGCCTTTTCTTTGCCTTTTCTTTCGTTTTTCGCTTCGTGTTGGGCTCCCGTCGAGCACAGACACACACGTGGAGGTGTTAATGGAAAGGCAGAGTGGCCTGGAGCAGTCAGCTGACCTGTTGTTGTTGTTCGCTTCTGGTGCCATGAATGCACGGATGCATGTATGTGAACATGCTAATCTGCCCTATTTTCTGTGTTTCGTGTGCAGCTTTGAAAACACACAGGGCTGGATGTAAACAGTCTCAGTGGGGACAGCGCTTCTCACGCAATGAGCTGTGTGTGTTTTCACCAGGAGGTGCGTCAGAGGCCAAAGTTTCCATAGAGAAAGTTACCATGGAGTTAAACACACTCAGTGCATCGCAGTGTGTGTGTGGTCACGAGGAACCATGTGCATCATTCATGGGTGGATTGACACCTGAAGAAAAATGGCTGCAGGTCTAATCAATGTGAATGTGCTCCCGGGAGACGCTGCTCTGTGTGTGTGTGTGTGTGTGTGTGTTGCGTGTGTGTGTGTGTGTGTGTGTGTGTGTTGCGTGTGTGTGTGTGTGTGTGTGTTGCGTGTGTGTGTGTGTCAGGTGAGCAGCAGGCATCAGCAGCATTTCAGTCCAGTCAGCAGTGATCTTGCCAACCTCTGCACGACCAGACTCATGAATAGATCAGTACGTTGTGTGTCTGTGTGTGTGTGCTTCTTGTGTAGCTTTGTGTGTGTGTGGTTGTGTTTGTTCTGTGTCTGGATGCCATCTGTATTCTGCTCTCCCAAGACCCGACCAGCATCTCAGTGGCCGTGAGTCCGTCTCCTGTACCATGGCAGCAGCAGCAGCAGCGTCTCTGCGGGCGGTCGCCCTGCCAGGCTGCTCCGGACAGCAGCAGCGCTTTGAAAGTGGAGCAGACGGGGGAACTTTGAAGTCTTTTTTTCTTTTCTTTTTTAAAACTCTGCACACAAATGTAAACAATGCCTGAGCTGCCTGGTCAGAGTTGGGAGAACAGCAGAGCTTCACAAAGACTTTGTTGCGTTAACCTTTTGAAACCACAAAATCTTCCGGTTGATGTTAAAAAAGGCATGTTGTATTGAAAAAAATGCATAAATTGCAACATTTATCAGAGCCAGAAACTGTTCAAACAGAAAGAATCGTTGGAATTTCAACTTTCCAACAGCCATTGAACAAATCATGAATGCATTTTTAAACCCATCCTGTGTGCAGTTTTGTCAGAATATTCACCAAATGTAAGCTTAAAATCTTGCTATTTCATCAAAACCACTTTATTCTACACGTCTCATTTAAAATTTTACCGAAATGAATCCTACACTCTTGCCAGATTCTATAAAAAACTAAAAATTCTGCCCTCCTCGAGTCAACCTTGAATTTATGAGTGACTCAGCTGTGATCGACAGTCATGTGACAAAAATTTAGAAACTTTTCGACTGAACTGCAGGCAGTGTGTAAGCAGAGCAAATCAGAGACAAGTATTTAAAAAAAATTAAAAATGTAAGTAGTAAAATATTCATAATATATAAAATAACCTTGTGTTCCCCAGTACTGGAAATAACTGTGGGCATTTAAAAAATGTTGTCCGTGTGGATTCCATTTTTTTTTCAAAATCGATTTAAAATTAAAGTAATTCAATATAAAGCTGTGACAATGTTATGCTCACTAGTCGTCACCAGAAATACTTCTCATCATTGTTTTATTAATGTCTAAGATGTCAGACACTCGTCTACCATTTGTTGAGGCCACAACCTCAGCTCTTGTCTGGATGTTGTAAACCAGCAAAGTGGACAATAAATGCTGTGTCGTAGTTGCGCAGAATAATATCCTTGTGCCACTTGTCCAATACACTGAGCTCTAACTCCATTCAATCCTTAGTATTCACTGTCTTCTCAGTAACGTACAGGAGTAAACTACAGCCAGGCAACATTACAGGAGTGGGCTGAGCCGACAGGTAAGTTTATAACGACGTTGTGAAATTAACAATGACTCAACATGCCTCTCGTTTCAGTTTAAATTCTTTACCATGTGTCATGAGGAGTGACATGTTTCGTTGCGTCAGTAGTTGGGTTTCCAGTACAGTTTTTCGCAAAATAAAAGCGATATTTCTAAAATTTCGACAAAGTATATTTGCGCTTTGAACGTGTTTCCATTGAAGGTTGTTCTGGGCAGAAGCATCGTAACTCTCATAAAATATCATCCCGCGAGATTTCACTGCAGGAAGATGGACGCTTCTATCTCCTTATAACACTCTGCATTTCCTCTGCTGTTTGCTGTCTAGTATGGCAGTGATGTTTTTCTCAAGAATAATGGCAAGAAAAGTCTCGGTCTCCTCTTCTGTCCACACGTACCGCGCCATGTTTACTCCGAGAGAACTGGTCATGTGACCAGGTACGTCACGTCCAGTGACGTATAATTGTGGAAAAAGTGTTTCCATTGCGCTTTTGCGATATTTTTCAATATCGAAATCTCTGAAAAACCACCTCATGGGAGCGTATAAACTTTTTTGCGATATTTTAGTCCTTTTTCGAAATTCAGGTGTTTCATTACCAGTTTTTATTGCGCTATTTACATTTTGCGCATATGGGTAATGGAAATGCAGCTAATGATGCTTTTCATTTGCGTTGCATTGCTCAAATTGTGCTAACCTGGCTTAAGTTAGTCCATATCTGTTAGCAAAAACATCGCTGTAGTTATACCAACTTAGCATGATGTTAGCCAACAGCTTAAAAGCAAACAAGTAACTGCAGAAATAACGTAAGTGTAAAAAATATTTGAGAGTACAGAATGACTGTTCATCACTCCTTCAGCTGCGTGTTGAGGTGCATTTAACAGTGTCTCGACTGTATTTCTTCTTAATTTATTGTTTCCCTCATTGAAGAAAACTGTATTTCTTTCAAAAATAAGGACATTTCTAAGTGACCCCAAACTTTTGAAAAGTAGTGTATAAAAACTGTGCATTCCACAATTGCACATTGGAAACAGTACCTTATGGATATATAGATATATAGATACATGTTGTCAACTAGTTTAAATTGAAGTTCTGTTTAATCAACTGGAAAATTTGCCTTTAGGAGCATCCCTAATTCAACATAAACTCTAAAAACTTAAAAGAAATGGGTATGCTAACACAGATGCACACTGTTAAGGTTTGCCAGATTAACTACTAAGCTGATGTATTTAGTTTGTTGTGCATAAGAAAGTAAAGTACTTTACCAACCAGCTCACATTACATCACTACACCAGCTACATTTCAGGATATTATACAGACATGATATGAATATAAAGTTAACACTCATTTCCTTAGATTGTCTGCACTGTGCCAGCTCAGAGAATTATGAGATATAGCAAGAAAACTTCATGAAATGTTACTTTTTAATGATTTCTTCTAAGAATTAGCGGCAGAGTTCCTTAAAGGCCGGTAATTAAGACACATTTCCTGATGACATGAGCAGCAGAGCAGCGTTCACTGTGTCCTTGGAGGTGACGCTGCTGTTTACTGTAACTCCTCAGCACTAGTTGGGATGTTATTATATGTGGCAGTTTAAGTTTGATATTTTTTCGTGTCGGTCATCGTGGTCATTCTGGGGAGTCGATTTACAAGCGCAGCACATTTTAGGGTTTGACTTTCAGGTGGGCCGGTGAATTATCCTGGTTAGTCTGCTGTGAAACACAACAGGCCGCTGCTCGTTTGATCCTTTGATTTGTCTCAAATGAAACCAAACGTACAATTTAGAGTAAGTCTGTTCAGGCAGAAAGAGTGGCTTTGATCAGTCGCTGGATTAGCAAACGGAACAGACGTCGACCTTCAAGCTCGTTGGATAACACCACGCTAAAGTGACACTAGACTGAGTTTTTTACTTAAACTTATCATTACGGAGTAAATGTTGATAGCAGAGCGTAATGGCTGCAGAATGATGACACCATCTGTGCTTAGATTGGTTACCTGTAAGCCTTGATTGCACAATTCTGTCTGCCACCAGGTTCAAAGTCTCCTGAGAAAATGAAGGCTGGATTTATGGCACAAAGGAAGGGAATCTGCTTTTGTGCATTAAAACAAGACTTTATTTTCACTGGAAGCTATTGGTAGCTTTTTCTGAGGCAGTTGAAATGGTGAACAGTGGAACAACTGTAGGACATGTGGAAACTCTGCCCTGTAAAGTAAGAGTCCTAAAGGTGTAACTGTACATGATTTCATACCAGAAATTTTTGGTTTAAGCCTTTTGGTGTACTAAATGAATACAGCTACTGCACATGTGGAATTCTTTTGTGAGACTTTTTGTTTCTACCTAGAAACTTTAGCCAAACACCACATGTTGTTCAGTTCCTGCACACAACGTAAACTCATGTTTATGGCGACCGCACACCGAGAGCTCGTAGACTCTCAGTTAACTACAGCAAAAACGGACAAAGACAGTTGGATTGGATGAAGGTTCTCTAGCGAACAGCTGGTATGGTTTTCCCAGGACCAGGACTGATTATTGGTAGACAAGAATGACCGATAACCAACATGTGGAACCATTTATTAAATGTTGTATCTTAACAGCACATGATAGCCGAAAATATACTTTAAATAGCTAGTATAGCTTAGCTGCTTCCTGTTAGCATAGCCGTAGCCACTGTGAAAGTAGTTAATGTCCTGATTTGTGTCAATGTTTATGCTTCTTGTTCAGCTTTTGCAGGTTGTGTATCTTTATTCTTACTTTAGAAAGATGCTGTGGTACTCCAGATAGCATTAGCCACAAGCTAAGAGGCACATCAAACCTCTTAGGGAAAGCCTTAGCTTAGCACTGTCAGCAGGACAAGTTCTAGCAGCACTGACTCCAACAACAACAGGAGAACTGTGCAAGATTGTGATGCTTATTCCAACTTCAGCAGTATCTGTTACCTCACCTTCATAAAAAAAACTCCTCACTGGAGCTGGTATGCTATGCTAATACACTCATCTATCCCTGTCTGTAAACAGAAGCTCTTGGCATTGATCGACTGTTTGGGATAATTATCAGTCATGCTAATAATTGCTTGATCTCTACATTGTTCAGCTGCTTTGCTTACTCATTTGAGATGCCATCACACCAGTGGTACAAGAAGGAAAATGAGTGTAAAACAAACACTACGCCACATGCCATCTAGGCCACCTCTTGCTAACATTTCAGACTGATCAAAGCAACAGCAAACTCGATCTGTGTTTATGTAGCAGCTGATATGCTACCGTACTGTTTTTTTGAGAGCACATTTTTATTTTTTATACAAAGTTATCGAGCCTTAGCCCAAAAACACTGACATCAGGTAATCTCTTCTGACCAAATCATCGCAGTTGTTCAATGTTGTGCTGCTAAAGGTGTAATTTGTAGCTAAAGGGTCCTCAAAATAACTTGGAAATGTGATGTCCGTGCAGCTATGGCTATCAAACTGTTTCCAAGTTGGTTACCTGGCAAAAGCTCATCATGAAGCTGCTAGGAAATTAAATTTCGAAGCAAGCCAAAACATCTAAAGCATTCAAGTAAATCTGAAGACTTGCTGACAAAAGGTTAAAAAATACACTTGTAAGAAAAAGCAAATGGTTAAACTTCCAGCAGTTTCAGAAAAAGCCTAGAAGGCGTCCTAATCGGTGGATCAGTGGACTGTGAAATTTAAGAATTGGTGAAGAAGATGCACAGCTGTTACAGTTGTTGTTTAAGGTGTTTCTTCTGTCAAACAACACAGTTAAGAGTTTTATATGTTCTGTCTCAGCTACTGAACAGATTGTGTTCCTGCAAACATTTTTGTTTAGACAATGGAATCAACAGATCTGGCTTATTCAAATGAGCAGATTTCCTTATTCCATTATGCACGGGAAGAAAAACACACTGTAGGATTTATCTTCTGTAAAGGAGGCCTGGAGGAACATTGTACAGAGAATTATTTGTGACGGAAGCTGCAGTAAATGTGTGTCAGTGGAGGAGTTATAGCAAACATAAAGGCTGCCGGGCCGACTCTGGCAGAGACGCATCGTTTGCTCCATCCAGAACCAGAGCTAGTCAGTTCTGTAAAGTCGAGAGCTTCGCCGTCGTGTTCGTTTGACCAGCTGTGAAAGCAGATGGGCGCTGATCAACGCTTTTTCACTCTTAACTGCAGTTGATGTCCTGAGGGAAGCTTTTCAGCAGAATAATAAGGAAAGAAAACACAAAACAGAGGAGTCACGAACACGTTTCCTCAACAGACGGATATTCTTTGCACAAACAACACGCCGACATTGTAGCTTCTCAGATTTGAACACTATGCTTGAGATCCTTTTGCCTTCGCTGTAACATCTTTAATTGGTTCAGAGACAGAAGAGCAGCTGCTGGACTCAAGGTGAAACTCCAGCAGGTGTTTAAGTCCTCCATTGTGAGTCGTTTACTTAAACTGCAATTAACTCGAAGCTCAGGGAATGTTTTGAGGTTGAAAATGACCTTAAAATCAACCTGTTGATACACTGTAAAAAATGTTTAGACATTTTCCAGTGAAAAACTGTCAAACCATGACGGTAAAAATCTGTAAACTCTAGAAAAATTTGATGCCATTTATATAACACTGAATCACCTTAAATAGGTTAATCAGAAGAAAAGTGTGTTTTTTGGATTATTTTTTTGTCTCTTGAAAAAATGCTTTTCTCAACTCCTGCACAGTTTTTAATGGAAAAATGCCGTAAGATGGATACCAGTAGTGTAATTTTTGCATTTAATTCTTGAAAAAAATCCAGTTTTTCCCAGTTAAGATTAATGTTGTGTTAATAATGGGCATATGCTGTAATGTTTTGACAGCTTTAACTGCATTTTTTGCTAAAAAACAAACAAACATATATTTAATGTTAAATGCACTAACTGTTGTGTTAATAATGGAAAAATGCTATCATTTTTATAATAAGTTACACAAACTTTATTTTATGTAGTATTTCATGTAAATTTTCAGTTTTGTAAAGGTTAAAAAATTTTTTTCACTAAATATGGATTGAAGCACATTTTTTAACCCTAAAATCAACAATATCAAAACATTTCTTTACCATCCATGTAGAAAATGTTTTACAATAGCATTCTGGCAACCACAGCTGCTGGAATTCTATCGTAAAAGCAACTTCTTTTTTTACAGTGTAGTGAGAGATTATTAGAAGTGGCATGTTTTAGCCATAAACACACAAAAGATAAACAAAACTGAGTCTGCTGCTCATACATACTGTGTATTTACTTAGTACTACATCAAAGTCAACTTTATTATCAGCTCTGCCACATGTACGGGACATAGACGGGATTGAAATGCCGTTTCTCTGTTTCTCACACTTGAACCTGTTTTCTGGCACTTATCCCGGCTGTTTTCTCCTGACTAGATTCTTGATCGTGTTGAATCTACTCTCAGATGTACGTCGCTTTGGATAAAAGCATCTGACAAATGAAACTGGAGAGCTTTAGACCCCGTGCAAACATGCAAAGCACAATAGGAGTCAAGAATAAAAAGACAAAGACACAAAGAAACAAGCAATACAGTGCAATGGATAATGCAAAAATATTACCTGGCTGGTGTACTAGTGGATGGATATTTACAGTTGGCAGTAGATTATATTTACAGATGTAAAAATGTGTGTGATATTGTAATTGATGCAAAATAAGATGCAGTGATAAAACAGTCCAGTCTGATTGTTTTCATCCATAGATCCAGCTGATATGTTGGCTGTAGAAAGGCAAAGCGTCTTGTGCTGTGGTTTTAATACCAGTTTGACTCCGGTTTATGCATGGATATTACTTTAAATGGTGTGTTTTGCTGCTAGCCTCTATTAATTTACTATAAGGGTCATCTCAGATCATCAGATCTTTAGACCAATTTTGACTCAACCATCTTCTCATTTGCCTGGAATTATTTTGTGCATCATAAAATATTGATATTTATGAAGAGGTTTGTGAAATTTTAATACTGTACGAGCTAAAAAAAAAATGTTTTAAAAGTTGTCTTTTTGCATATTAAAACCATTTTTGAACTCTTTTCTAAATAGATCAGGTGATCTAGCATTACTTTTGTTTTCATGGTACAACTTACACATGCCTGCTTAATCATTTATAATACAGTAGTTCACTAAAAATAACCTCTTTAAGTGTGCTATATGTTTTCTTTTGTATTATTGTGACATGCAAGTGGTTCAGGAAATATCTCTAGTTCTGCATAATACATTTTTCTGTCAATGTGAGCTCAAAAATGAGACTTTTCATGACAGCTTCAGTTTCTGTCGCATATTTCAACTCACCCATAATCGGATGTTATTTGACCAATATTGTAGATTCTGAATCAGGAATATGATGACAAAAAACTGTGAAATCTCAGACTTTTACTTTTAAGAGTTCCAGAGATATTGTTGTTCAAACATCCTCAAATTTTGAAGTGCAAAAAAGTGCATTTTTCACCGATATTTGAAGTTGATGATAAAAAAAGTTTCAAGCAAATCAGAGATGGTCGAGCATAAGAAACGTGGTAATTTGAGATGGAATAATCGTATAAATTATCATAATTGTTAGGCTTCTTTTGTGTTGTGATTATACCTGTGCTTGGATAAGCCTATTAGTGCAGTGTTTGCATGCATCAACCACCTCTGAAGACAGAGGGTTGTGAGTTTCTATTTCTGGTATTTTGCAGGTCGGGGCTGAATAGTTCCCTCAACCAAAACTCCAAGAGTTTAGAAACCGTTGGAACACACTAATCTCAGGTTTGCTTATTCTCTTTGCAAATGTGAGCAGGAGCTAAAGCTGTGCAGAACAAATGTTAACTAGATGTTTTGAAAAAGAGGATTTAACAACTGCAATGTGTTCCGCTGTGGATTTTATGATATTTATGATAGAGGAGGGGGGAGCTTTGAAAAATTTCTCCGTTCTTTGGCGTGAAAAAGTTTCACAATCCCTTATTTATGGCTTGAATGACTCTGATGTGGAGGCTCCCTTTAGAAGTGAACCGGCAAACCACCGAGGCTGGAAGTGAATGTGTTTAACATCAATGTGTTGTTCTATTCTCACATTTACAGCCTTCAGTCACACGTCTGATGAAAGCAGATGAAGCTTTGATACGTCAGTGACAGAGAGTGGAATCGAGCACATATACTTTTCATACGTTTTCAAGATGAAAACATACAGAGAAACTCCGAAACTCCTTTTGTTAGTGCAGATGAGTTTCACAGTCGTGGTGGAAAACGGGGGAAAGGTGAGCCGCCTGAGAGAACAAATCAAAGACATTAAAAAACATGAGTCTCTTTTTAAGTCTCCCAAACAATCTTTATGTCTGTGAACGCTTCGCAAAGGTCAACAAATGTCCTACATCTCCCCAAACAAGCTGAATTACATTGCACTTCATCACTGAGCGCTGCTTACTTAAATGTGACTGATGTGGTTTGTTCCTTTAAAATACTTGACACATTTGACCCCGTGTTTTTTATTTTTTTATTTTGGATTATACAAACACAGAAAAATACTTAAGCTGCGGGTGGTTAAAAAATGTTATGAAATATTAACAGGAATGTGTTTGATAAAGTTCAAGGAATAGAAGCTACTTCTTCTTTTTAGGCTGTTTCAGGTTAGTGGATGATGTTGCCTAGCAACTGGGCAACTTAGACTCCACCCACAGGAAGCAAAGACCAAAAATACACCAGAAATATTCCCTCTTTATCCAATCAAACTTAATGTACTTCCTACTCTGGACACATAAAGACAGATTTTTTATTTATCAGCAAGATTTCAACTTCCATTAAATTCAAATATCAACAATGTATTGATCCTGTCAGCTTGTTTTGTCTGCCTGATGTGCGGTAGTTTCCTCTTTAGACCTTCAACAAGACATGCATGGAATAATCAGCAAACAACTCCTGCACCATCGTCCTGCATCACAGAGATGCTTAATGCATCCAGGTAGATTTATTTGTAATATGAAATCATAATTTTACTGTTTAGTCACAATGAAAGAGAAAACCGCAGCTGTCATGATAACTTTCTGTCACTGTAAAACCCTAACTGGGAGTATAAAATTGAAGTAATCAGAAAGGAATTTAATCAGTGTCATTGGTGACAGTGCTTTGAGCTAAATGCTAATGTCAGAATGATAATGTCGATTTTTACTGAATAAAAGTCCTGCACCTCAAAAGAAACGGCACAAGCATAACGAGAAATCAAAAATATTATTACAATGCTATCAATTACCAAAAAATAAATAACACAGGTTGAATTTCTTTAACAATGAAACAGGAAAAAAACTGGAATCAACATGTTAAACATTTTCAAAGTGCCCCCAGGTGTTACCAGTACTTAAAAAAGGTGATATTCAACTTCTAAGATGTTTAATATGTTGTCTTCACTCTGCTTTGTCTGTACACTGCCTGCAGTTCAGCCCTAAAAGTCTGTGAATTTGAACTGAACCACCTTTGGCTTTTTGGTTGTTGAGTTGCTCACAATTTTTAGTGTTTTCCAGAGTCTTGTTACTGCAAATGGTTTATTTTTGTCAAATGTTTACATAAGACGTGAAGTAACTTTGATTAAATATGATTTTAAACTTTTTTGACAGAATGGCATACCACAGATGAGTACTTTGAAGACTGTGTGAAAGATGAAAATCTGGCTATTTTTTCTGTTTTTGCAGTTCTTGCTACAATAGTAGACATAATCTTGGAATTTCTAAAAAAAATAAAGATACCATGCTAGTCAAAATTGCAGGTGGATTTTGGATTAAAAGGGATAAAGTGAGTATAAAAAACAACAAAAAAGTAGTTCAGGGTGATGGCAGGGTGCCTTCTGTGCTGTACAACCATGAAATTAAATCTCATTTGTGCATAAAATTTTGACATTTTTAATTAAATATGCACTGAATTTTAACAAAAGCCTGCCAACGTCGGAGCTACATGATATCAGAAGTCTATTTTTGCTGCAGCAGCTAAAAGTATTTACCCAGAATTCCTGAGGACAAACATTTGCATCAGGAGTGGCTTCATATTTGGAGCCAGTCTTCCCTCCAATCTTTGCAAGTGGTGCTAAAGCTAAGCTAGCGGCCCGCGGCTACGTCAGAAAAAAGCACATTTAAGCTCTCTGTTGCAGCCTCAACAGCAGATCCTGAACCTTTCCCATTCAGGATCAGAGCTCCGGTTCATGGTAAAGATGCACCATGAGGAAGTTTGCATTATTCATTAGGTCATATTCCAATTGGCTGAACGTGAACCAGGGGCAGCGCCTCCAGCCAGTTGAAGTGGTTGGTTATGAATAATGCAAATTTGATGTAAATAGCTTCAGATATAGACGGCTGGAGGACAGAGGGGAAGCCGAGCTGTAAAGAAAAGATGGATTTGGAGACTCTAAACAAGCTTTTGTTGGGTGAAATGTCACAGGTAGGTTTAAAATAGACCCAAAAAGGTTCATAAGGTTCTCATCTTCATGAGAGCCTGGTCCTATTGTGATCATCTCAAGGCCTTTATCACGTCAGAGTGTTCCCAAAACCCCCAAACAATGCTCCAATTATTCATCCAAATGGTGATTCAGTCTTCCCCTTTGTATTCAAGTAAAGTTTGCTGACTGCTACATTGATCAGCTGTTTTAGAAGAACTCATAAAAATGGGTCTACGTGTTTGTAAATATTAATATCTCTGGTTTGAACCGCTGGGTTTAGAGCGTCAGACAGGAGTCATAAAGCACCGAGAGGTCGACTCGCGCTTTCACAAGATTTGCTGACAATCTGAAAAACATAAAACAAAGTCGGCCTCATCCTTTAGCATTTGTCATATCGATGCTATAACCCGACGTAGTGGGCGCAGGGAGAGCAATGTTTCCTGACATCAATAGCGCTAAACAGTCCTGCCAAGCAAATACTATTTATCAGCGCAATTCATCAGCCGCTGCAGAAAAAAATGCTTTTCTTCAACGCTTCTTCATTTCTTTTGATCTCCTTTATCTCCCTCCGATCACAATCAAGTCTGCAAAGCCTGGAGATTTCTCTCTCTGTCGATACCAATCAGTCACTCTGCCTCTCTTCTCGCTCTGCTCTCTCTGCGCCTCCCTGGGCTCAGTCTTAGTTCAGATATCAAATATTAATCAAGGTAGGTTGAGAAGCAGTTGATCAGCTGTCCCTTCATTGATCTGCCTGCTCCTCTCGGCACTCCCTTGTCCCCTGCAGTTGGAGTTATATTAAGCATTTGTAGTTTCAGATCTCACTTTTATTTCACTTTTTTCCACTACTTCTGTCCATATTCTTTGCCTCTTCTCTGCAGAGCTTCTGTGTGTTTTTGTGGCCCACTTCTGCATCGCTTTAGAAAGCTGTGATATTTTAATTCCAAAATTCAAACCAAAGAATTAAAGAAGTCCATTCGAATTCAGACCGCTAAACGCACATCTGCACTAACCTTGGCAGCTTCTCGCCACTGACTAATGGGGAAAGTCCTGCAAGAGCTTTAATAATTCTCTGTGGACCCACATTATTTAAATTCAGTCCTGGCTACTTCTTGGATTCATTCATTGATTTATTTTCTTAACTTGCTTATTCCGTCTAAAGGGGGATGGAGGTGTCCCAGCATGCACCAAGCAGGGCTCAGGGTCAGACCCCAGGATGCAAATCTAATTAGATCAAGCATCAGATAGACTGTTGGTCTGTTGTGATCCCTGGAGTTTATCCTGGAACCTTTTGGAGAACTTTATCTGCAAATGCACAAGTCCAGTATTTCTGTTCTGTACTTTCCAACCCCCAAACGTTTTTGGTCTGCAGGTAGAACTCAGGAACTATCAAGGCTGAGAATGAACAGCACATCCTGATGTAAAGTGTCCCAGAAAAGTACACATCTGAGGGGTTGTTTGTTAGCCATGCTAGCTAGCACGGCTTCAGGCTGCTGCGTGTTTGACTTGTGTTCAACAGCTAATTGGACTTTTCAGGCTGTTTCCATTGCAAAAACATGACAAAACACAGCAAAAATGGCCATCTGATGTGTCACTGGAATGTAAAATCATTGCCCTTGTACATATCAACTCAATTTAACATTTGTTTATGGGCCTGTGGTCAATAAGTCTCATACCAGTCTCTGTCATGGTGCTCCTTTAGTAACTAAACTCTCGTAATGCTATATGCTTACCAACGTACAACAGGGAGACTCCTCTGGTTGCAATAGTATGAAAATAGAATCACAACCAGGTACTACAGCTATTAATTTATGATGCTTCAAGTGTGTATTATCTGGAAAAACAGAGTCAGGTATCAGCACATATTAAACATTAAGTGACTTGCTTTAGAGTGGTAGCAAAAAACTTGATCAGGACATCTTTCAACTGCAACTTGCTTAGAAAGCCATTACCTGTACTACAGTAGAGAACGTACTTTTTCTTCCTGAAAACATCCCCAAAAGAGGTTCCACTGTGATGGTTTCTACAGTTGGAACATCCACAAAGGTTTGTTCCACCTTACAATGACTCACAATTCCCTGTAGTGGAGAACAGTTTAATGTCAGCAGAAATATCTCAACAGAAACCACACTGATGTGTTAGGGATACACAGTGTTGGATTTTTGCTGATAATTTCCAATCAATCTTGGCCAGTTGCTGATGCAAATATCAACATATGCTCATATTTTTTTCACCTAATAACAGACAACAGAAACTCGCTCCTGTAGTGGAAATAACATAGTTATACCTACAATTATAATGATGGCTCATGGCAGATGTAAACATGAAATACGGTGATTTTGAAATGTACACAGTCAGTGGGCAGGATAAGAAAATTACATGCTATATGTTTATTGAAACTTTTTCAAACTAAGACTATAAACTTTTAACCTGACAGGCGTTATCAACACGTCGATTTTCATTCAGGATATTTTATTGCAAAGCCTTTACTGACAATTACGATGCCAGTATCATCATGCATCCCTAACTGGTATTCAATATCCACAGTAAAAGCATCCTATAGACTTAATAATTAAAGTCTTTATGACCGATGTGTTTTTTTTAGAGCAGAAACTGACACCACACTGATTGTTACAGAACACTTATACCTGATATTTGCCATAAAAGTACATTAATGTAGGAAAAACACAAACTCCAACAGAAACTTTTGCTTTTGTTGATTATATTTTATGACTTTTATTAAAACAGACCATTGCTTTAGGGCATTACTTGAGACCAGCATGGTGACTCCTGAAAGAGAAACACTGATGCATCAGAGCCAAAGTAGTGTTTAATAATTCACTTATTTTATCGACAATCAATCAAAAATACAAATACTTTTAGAAAATTGATGAATATTGGGTTGAATATTTGGTCAAACCAATCATCATTTGACCCCTACCTCTTACTTTGCATGCAGGAGCTTTATAAGGTTTCACATTTTATTGTTTTTTTTCAAGCGTCACCAGGTTGATTACCATTAAACCAGAACTATTCATGGTCACTAGATGAAGCTTCCCAAATACTGTCTCCCAGATAGCAAACTATGGGTGAATCAATGTTGAATCTATGTTGAGACCTAACGTCGAAATTATACAGAAAGCGCAAGGTTGATAAAATGTTGAGTCAACGTTTGCTTACATAGATTACATGTTTGCAAACATAGATTCAACATTAATTAAACATTGACTTGTCAAACATTTTAATTAAACCAAAATACAATGTAGATTCAATGGTATCTTTTAAACACAAACTTCAATGTTGACAAAATGTTGTTGAATCAACGTTGATCCAACCATCAGTCTTCAACCGTAACCACAATTCAACCTTCTTAACCCTAATTCAACATTGATTTAACATCTTTTGCTATCTGGGTAAAGTGTGATTTATGTTTGAAAAGCAAACGTTGACTCAACATTTTATCAACCTTGCGCTTTCTGTATAATTTCGACGTTAGGTCTCAACATAGATTCAACATTGATTCACCCATAGTTTGCTATCTGGGCTCTCTAGCGCCACCACAAGGTTTATGTTTCAGGTTTTGAGAGCAACTTCTCATCAGCTGTTGGCTGAACTGGTATGAAGTTTGGTAAAGATTGTTACGCCAACCTCATCTAGTCCCACTGTCGGATCAAAGTTTTTATCTGACCAACACTTTTCAGGTTCATAATCAAAAACAGTTTGTGTTTGGTGATAATTACAACATGCAAACAGTAAATATTCTGCATTTAAGCAGCACCTTTTTACTTAAACTATGCAACCAACGCTAGCTAGCTACCATGCTAGGTGCTCACCTGTCAATGACAGTAGGGTCCAAAGGTTGAACTATCATATTGGTCTTCTCCACCTCAGTGTTGACATGCTAACATGCTAAACTAAGATGGTTAACATGCATAGTGATATTGCTAGTAGGAGAATGTTAGCATACAGACATGTAGCTCAAAGTAGTGTTGTGCTAGTTAATTGAAGACAGTGAGAACTACTGTTGCTGGAAAACATGAATAGTTTATATTTGGAATTTGCAGTAGCAGTTTCAAACATGCTGCAGCTCTCAAACATAAAAAGGAAACATTTCGCCAGATTGATTGCCAAGTGAGTTTCCACATACGAGAAATTTGACTGAGAAATTTGGGGGTTTGGGTACTTGACGATAAACAATCATAACAGAAATGTTTGAGGAGGTTAGAAACAAAGTGGTCTAACCTACAAAAAATCCAAATTGAGTTTTATAGAATTTCTATAATATTTTATGGTTTAGATTCTAGTCACTAGAATCTAGTGGCAAAGTGGTCTAATCCACAACCCAAATATAGTATTTCATTGATGCTTTGAATGTTAGACCATTCTTGAAAACAACATTTTGAACCTGTTTTTCTCAAAAACTATTCTGTACAACAGTTATTCACCCGAGAATGTGCAAAAATGTACAATATATGGTGTGGAAAATGTGCAAAAGACAACAATCAGATTGAAAAAGCTGAGCGTTAATGTAACGCTAGCTGGTTTGACTAATCTGATAAACACTGTTTGTTGTCTCAGATTGGATAATGGCAATGTTTTAAGTCATTTATCTGTTTGTTTCCTGCTGGTAAAGAGATTGATGATTCAGGAAACTCCCAGTAATCTGCAGCAACAAGTTGAAAAAGTTGTCTGAAATAGCATTAATCCATTCAGCAGCGACTGAAATAAAGTTAATACGAGCGGGTAGCTTTATCATGACTTCCTGTTTTCAAATCCAGGTTTGATTTAATTTGGCCCAAAAGGCGTCTGGTTCACACGCATGTCCAGCACACAGTAAAGGTCATTAAATTGACTCGGGGATCCGTCCTGCTGCGAAGCCACGGTGCTCAGACACCGAACCATTAGAGTTAAAGCCCGGCGTCCTGTCAGACCTCCTCCGGTGACCTCAGCAGGGGCCGGAAGATCTTCCATGAAGCCTCGCAAACAGATCATTACTTTACAAGCCAAAACAGAAACAACAAATATCCTGCCAGTTGAGCAGATGTGCCTCCCTGCCTTGATTTCCCAACTGCACCCCCAGAACTCATTTCAGACTGAATAGCGGCTTGTGGAGGTAATTATACAGCACTTTTCTGGAGAGGACCTCTTCCACAGAAGTGCATAAATTCAAATCAGCCACTCTCTAACCTGTTGTTTACATTTGCTCAGTTTAATGGGATGAATTTGACTTAATTCCTATGTATACACATTGCTACAATAACTTGGAGCTTGTTAGCACTTTGAAGATGTGCCAGCGTATCGTCCTTTCATGGTAAACAGCAGTTTCTCGTTTTTGTGTTGCTCTTTCTACAGCAGCATACTAAAGATTATTACAACATGTTGGGACATTTGTACTACTTATTTCTCCTTTTTTTCCAAGCTGACATCAGAAGGTGGATGTCAGTTCGGTGACTTTGTCTTTAATGTGGTTATCCTAGCTTAGCATAAAGACCTGAAGCAGGTTAAAATAGCTTGGAAGGTTCAAAAAGAAAAACACTGAAGCATTACCATTGGGTGTCAATTCAAAAATGTTACACAAAAGTCTATAAGGATAAAAATTACGCCAAAAAGTTAGTTATTAATATAAATTTTGACTTTTAATGACATTTTACTTTTAATGTACATCAGGTCTGATCATAACTACCAAATGTCCATTCAGTTTCAGGATTTTAACCCTTTAATTTCTTGCTCTGATAAATGGTGTATTGTTGTGGATTTGTTAAAAATGAAGCGTCTTTAAAACTCGTAGGTGGATTTTGGGGTTCACATCATTAACTTTTTGATAAACAGAAATTTAAAAATGTTAACAGGAATTATTTTTCAGCAAACAGCTGGATGCTTCCATGCACAGCAGTCATAGCGAGACATCAGAGTCAGCATTTGTTTGAATGTATAAAAGTACTGTTGTAGTGCTTGGAGGCAGCCACTGATCTTACAGTCATAATAAAAAAATAAATTTAAAAAGCTGTTTTTGCTTGTTTTCAATCATTTGCCTCATGAATTTCCTAAATGTCCTTCAGCGACGTCTCTTCATGGTAACTTCCTTTTGTCCCCTTCTTCTTCTCCTTTATTGGTCATCCATCTCTTGCCTCCCCCATCACCTCCATCTCACTCTCTTTCCTCCTTCCCCAGCTGTTTTCTCTTCCTCAGGTCTTCATTAAAACTTGATGGAGATGAGTGAAGCCAATAATCTTCAGGCCCCATGAACAACCCAGCCTGAAATCAATAGGTTTCCTAGAAGAAGAAAAAAACCAAAACAAAAACACTGAGAGAAAGTGGGTAGGGAGAAGCTCCGGTTTATTAAATATTAACCCGCAGGTCTCGGGGGAAGTTGGGCGGAGTCGTGGCGATGCAGTGTCTGACCCAATTAGCATCTCCTGTTCACCTGCCAGGCTCCAGCAGGGCCTCCAATCTGACTTTTAGCCGTTGCGACAAGCCTCTGCTGGGACGGTCACACTCTTCAGGAGTGTTATCTCCGCCGTCTTGTACACTAATCATGACATGATGCATCTGTGCCTGTCACACTCCTGAAGAGGGGCATCTCAGCTCGGTGAAATATCGGTCAGCGGCGCCTCTGAAACAATCTTCAGGAGAATCGGCTGTCAGCAGCAAGGCCCCTCTGGGATCAGACAACTCCTTAGCAATAGTGTCTCTGCTTTTTGTGTCACCAGTCATCAGTTTCTTCTGGTCATGTAACTCTTTAGCTATCAGTCTTCATGTCCACCTCTTAAAATACATAATATCCAGCAAACTGTCCTGTAAAGTGATGTTTATGAGCAAGAATGTGCTCTGAAGTCCTGCAGCCTCCAATAGTTTCCACCTGCTAACTTGTTAATGCATTGAAGCAGTGTTAAAGTTAGTTGCAACAGTTTGGAAGCAACACTGGAGACCATGAATTAACAAGAAATTTACATTTTAACAAGCTAGAGTAGATGTTTTTCAGTTTGTGGGGTAGAATTATGGAAGAATTTAAGAAAATATACAGAAAAAGACTGCTTAAAAAGTATAATAATAATGTCAAAAAGTAAAGGTGTTCTTGGGGTTTCTTAAGAAGTGTATAAGGTTAGATGCAAACGGGAAACGGCAACATACGAGATATGAGGAGGTAATATGTTAAACTTCATCCTCGTCATTTACAGACATTATTTTAGGTTCTTTTTTTTTTTTAGCATTTTTGATTAATTTTTCATTTTGTAGTGGTCATTTTTTCCTCAACAGTCTGAGGATAAATCTGCTGGAGTTTCTCCCAAAGTTTGTCAAAAACTTTGCTAACACTTCATTCTGTAACAGAAGGAACTTGGCTTTAGCTACAAAACCTACCTATGAAAGGAAAAATTGTAGGTTGATGAAAGTGTTGCTTCTCTAGAATAGAGAAATGAATGCTTTAAATGACTGAAGAAACGGCAGCATCGATCATTTAATACTGACCACTTATATCAATCGTAAGCCGCAGTCCATAGAAGTGTTTTCTTGATTAACATCTGGCCGTCTACTTCATTGATCTTTTGCATCGCCGAAAAAGTGACCGCAAGGAAGATTAGTGCATACAAACATCGAACAATTAAAGTAAACAGACTGTAGTATGGATTAAGATTCAGTTTTTTCTACTTATTATCATCCCTCTCATGTATATGCAGTGATTCCTGTTCATTGTAATTCAGTCGGTGCGTTGTTCGTCACGAGACAGAAGCTCCGAGATGAAAGAGTGAAGGATGAATTCAAACAGAAGAAAGATGGGAGAGAAGCAACAGATGGCAAAAGACAGAAGCTGCCAAAACTTTTCACTCCTCTTCTTCTTCTCCGTCATTAAGTGAGAAGACGAAGGCTGGAGGTAAGAAAACAAGCAATTCAGGAAAGTTTTTGTCACTCAGACGTGTTTTTGTTTCCAGTTTCGACCATCACAGCTGTGAGGTGAAGCGTCGTTTGATTTAGTTCCTCCAGACACACGTCAGACGGTCTGATGATTTATTTATTGATCAGCTGTTTCTCCTCCACCTGAAGAAACTCAGGTCTATTGTCTCAAATGTTAGCAGTGGCTCCGACATAATCACCCCTCCGTCAAAATCAGGAAAGAAAGAGGAGTTGATGAGCTGCAGCTGGATAATCGGAGAGTCTGTTGAAGTGTCTTTATTTTGTCCAATCAGTAATCACTAACGTCCATCCAAGTTGTCTGACCAACCACATTATGGTTATTTGATAGTAAATAAGTTTGTTGAAATGTAAAATAGTAGTAGTAGTAAATGCTCAAAATCCTCTACAATGACCTGCAGTAATAATATTAACAGTAAATAGATAAACAGTTCTGGTCAAAAGTTTCCATATACTCGTAAAGACTATGCATACTATTTAAGTCCCGCTGAGATTAGAGATCTTTTACAAGACAAACCTTGCTAAGGTAGCAGCCATACACAATTTAAAAGTTATATAAAACAGACACGTGATACACAAACAATGAACAACAAAACAGATTGACAGCTGTTCAAGGACAGTGACCTCTTAAGAAAAACTTTGACAGTCCTCCTTCACTGCATTATTTATGATGCTTTTAAACTCATTAATGGATATGAATGTTTCTAGTTTAAGAGTTTTTTGAAGGTTATTCAATCTTATGGCAGATTTCAGTTTTTAAAGACTCCTACAGCTCTTAATTTTCTGTAATGGAATCTTTGTCACAAAAACACAATTATGCATTTTGGTTCTTTCATAGATTTATAACTAGTCTGAAAATATGACACAATCTGCTGGGTCAAAAATATACATACAGCAACTTTAATTGCCAATTCTGATGATGTAGAAAGCTGTGCTAATCAGGTTTTCTAAGTGTCATGGCCTCTTATTTTCTCATAACTGATTACAATTGACTACAGCTGGTGACTCTTCTGAGCCCATTTAAGTAGGGCCTCTTTGATACACTAATTAGACTCAGCCGCAAACACTCTAAACAACTCCTAGGAGCTCAGTAAAGATCTGTAAAAGCAGATCATTGACTTTACCAAGTCAGAAAGTCACTTGGAGCCATTTCAAAGCAGCTGTAGATCCCAAAATCCACTGTAAGTTTAAAGGGCATGGTTCAGTTGAGTTACTGACAAACTAAAACTAGTAACAAAATAGTAACACAAACTATCACTGGCTGCTGAGAGTCAGCTGGTCAGGATGATCAAGAGTCCACCAAGAATCACCAAAAAGCAGATCTGCAGTGAACTAGAAGCTGCTGGAACACAGCTGTCGGGCTCCATGAAGAAGGAAGTTCTCCCTCTAGAAGCAGAACCTTAAAGCTCGACTGGAGTTTGCTGCTGATCACAAGGACAAAGAAAAGACCTTCTGGAGGAAAGTTCTGTGGTCAGGTGGAACAAAAATAGAGCTATTTGGCCACAATGATCAAAAATATGTTTAAAGAGGACATATGAGACCTTTTAAACCTAAGAATACCCAACCTACCACCAAGCATGGAAGTGGCAGTATCATTCTCTGTTTTGTTGCCAGCGACACTGTTGCTTCACACACATTAAATGCAATAATTCTGTCCAGAGGAAGGTCAAAGATGCAAACAGAAGCTTGCGGACGAAAGGATACATATACCCAAATATTAGCATTTCTGTTTGTATATTTATGACCCAGGAGATTTTGACATAGGTTGTTGCTAGAGGTACGGACCCGTACCCGTAGCCTGTGGACTACGGATACGGCACTTGCCATTTGCCAATCAGATACGCGAGATCTGGTCACGTGACTCCCGGTAGACGCTAGCGGTACGGACCCGTAGCATCGGTACTACAGGTACGGACCCTAAACCTGACCTTAACACTAACCCTTACCTTAACCTTTGCTTACCTGTCAACAGTTTCCAGTGGTAAGCAGCTTCTTGACTCGCGAGACTCGCGTACGGGTCCGTATCTGTCTGGCAAATGGAAAGTGCCGTACCCGTAGCCTGGGCTACGGGTACGGGTCCGTATCTGTAGACACTAGCTTTGACATAATCTCAGAAGACGTTAAATACATCTGTGAAAGAACCCAAATGCATGATCATTTTTTTGTGACCAAGACGTATGTGTTTGAATGATTCAGTCACAGAAAATTAGGAGCTAAAGGAGTCACTGGAAACTAAAGACTGCCAGGATACTCATAGGCTTTACGGGTTTATGTACACTTTTTCACAACTGTACATACTGAATATTATGCTAATTTACAGCAACAGAAGTATGCTTATAAAAAAGTTTTACCTAGGTTTTTCTGATTATGCAGCTCAGTAAAATGTTCGTGAATGCTGCGTTTCATTGTTTTTCTTTCCCCACAAAATCAGTATTATTAAGCTTTTTAAATCTCATTTAGCACTTGGTGAAATTTGTGTCGTTTGACTCACCAGATGTAGATTGTGGATTTAGTCATGTATTAATGGGGCTGCTATTTCATGCAGCACTCGCCTCCTAATGACATGTTCAGAGACCGTTGTAAAATTGAAAAACATCAGTTATTCCAGGTTGCAGGTGCACAAGCAGCACAGATGTTTAACTGACTCACTTTTTGTTCTCAAATCAAGCCACAAAGAAGAAGATGGAAAAGTCAGACCGAATAACTCGTGTGTAATACTGACATGAAGACATTAGTGCTTTTAGTTAGTGAAGAAGGAACCGCATGGATCATTTTCCCCAACCACGATGAAAATCTGACAGTTCTCTTAGGTAAAAAGTGTCATTTTGGTAGTTTTCTAGAAAGAAAACAAGATTCTGAAACCTGCCAGCTGGGGTTGGTGTTAGAGTTAATACACATAAAGTTTAGGGATGCTTCTTTTATAACACTTCACCAAAATTGCAGTATTTCTTGCATCAATGTCCGACGTACTGTTTCCCCACCATCCCTGACAGTCACCTCCTGTGACTCCCTATAGGAGATCTATAATTGTAGCACCGCTCACACTGGAAACAACATTTCCTGAGAGCATCTCCCAGGGCGGCGCTGCATTTTGTATCCCAACATAATTGGGGAAAACGCGTCAGTATTTTAAAAACATGTCTTGGAGGATGCGACGTTTTCAGTTCTCTGACTCTTGGATATGAAGGTGGCATCTTGGTTCTTGATCCCACGTACAAAGCCCCGATTGGTTCGTTTTTCCAGAGCTGAGCTTTAAACGCCGAGGAGGATGAAGACGTTAAAAGCCTGTGATGCAATAATTCCACCCTCTCCTTTCATGACACTTTAGCAGCCCTCAAAGTCTTTCCAGGTCTCTGATTCATATTCATTTGCTGCCGCTCAGAAGCTGAGAAAAGGATCGGCCTAATCAAACAGCGGTGCCCACGCCCCAGAAGAAATCTTTGCAGTGTGAACATGAAAGCTCTGCTCTGTGTCATCTCAAGACTCTGTAAATAGTCGTACGACACCAAAACACTTAAATAATTGCTGGTTATTATTTCAAAATACATCAACCAATTGTGCATCTCTGTGGAAGAGCTTCCTCCTCCTCGAGTCTGACTCTACAAACAGCTCTGGGCTTTGGTGAGATGCTGTAAATAGCTTTGTACAAAGTAAATGACTTGCCAGCCTGGGCTCTCGGGGGTGGGTGTGTGTTTGTGCAAGCAGGCAATGTGCACTTTAGTGGCTGGTTTTGAAATCCTTCGAGAAGAAGCTTCATTTTCATAAAGATATAAACAGCATTTCTGAATGGTCACTTAATTTTTGCAGTTGCACCTCTTTACTAATAACCCATCAAACAGTTGAGCTCAGTTCATCTTACGAGGACACAGGAGTTTAAAATCAGAAAATAAATACGTAGGCGTATACAACCCGCTTTATCTCCTGACACCTGTCATTGAACTGCATTTCTATTAAAAAAAAGTCAGATTTCTTCTCCTATATGCATGTCACGTCCTCTGATAACCTCTATAGCGACTTAGAAGTGACAGCAAACATCTCGTCTTGCTTGTTCTCCGTCAGCAAGAGTCTCAACAATCCATGCTGACAACTGACAAGATGCTCCATGAGCTGCTTGACACCTGACAGATTTGTTGTTGTAGCTTTGGTTGGATCTTTTATTTCTGATCTTTTAAGATTATTTGTATTTCTGCATTCAGTGAATGTAGAGTTCAAAGGTGCCGTGTTCACATTTTGTTGTTAAAGCTGCACTAAGCAACACTTTACATCAGTGGTCCCCAACCACCGGGTTGCGGACCGGTACCAGGCCGTGGGTCATTTGGTACCAGGCCGCACAGAAGTAGTAAAAACGTATTTGTTTTTATTATACTTCCTGCGGAGTCTACACAGTGTTTTATTTTGAAAAATGACTAGATCATCTTCCCATCAATTCTCTCTGTGATTGTTTTCTCTTTGCAGAAAATTTTCTTGTTTGAGACCAGTCTGTGGTATAAAAAAGGTTGTAGCCCACTGCTTTACATCAAAAGTCACAGCAAATTAGCACTGGATTCTACAGCTGCATAGTGTTATTTTTTATTTATTTATTTTTTAGCTTATTGTTTCAGTTTTCTCCCATTTTCTTTGCTAAATGTCTGAGTCTCAGGCCTAGAAAGTTGGAGAACATTAAAACCAACAAGAAAAGCACTCAAGGAGCAAAATACTCCGCCAAGGCTGTTAAGTCGTATCATTTTTGACGGATAAGTCCGCAGCGGTCGATTTGTAGTAGGATCCAGTCATGTGATCGTCAGCAGGCAGCTAACATAGTGTCCACTTCTTGTCATGGTTACAGTGACGCCGTGCCGCTATCTGGCAATGATACAGAAATCTTTAACAAACCCGTGGATCCAGACTATAAGCTGCATCACTGCCAAAATCTAATCACTTGGTCCTTGTGTCATTTCTGACCTTCCCTGAAAATTTCATCCAAATCCGTTAGTCCGTTTTTAAGTAATATTGCTAACAGACAGACAGACAGACAGACAGACATCACATAACTGCGCCACATTCCTTGGCGGAATAATTTTAAACTTCACATAAAAGCATATCTATAAAACTGGGTTTTAAGAAGTGATTTACAAGAAGTTACTGACTCTGCAAGCCTATCTCTTCAGGCTGTTAATTCCAAAATCGAAGGGCTCTGATGGAGAAACCTCGGTCACCATTAGATTTAAGCCTTGACTTTGGAATGGACAGAAGGGATCCCCCTGAGGATCTAAGGCTGGAAGCAGGCTCATAAGTCTAAATGTCTAAATGAACAAGCACCTGACTATTTCTGACTTTTCGGTCCAGAACGCCCTTTTTGAATCCCTAAAATCCTCCAACTCTGGTCTCTTAATGGTTTCAGCAGCTCTCTAATGGAGTTCAGAGCCTCTGATTCCATAAATATCTCCAAACAAAACCTGAAAACGCATCTTTCTAGCCTTACATTTATGAAGATTTTTAATGTAGTTTCATAGAATGTATAGGGTATCAGATCTTTTATTACAACTTCTTGACATGAAGCACTTTGAGCTGCACTTGCTGTCTGAACTGTGCTGTACAAATAAAGTTATTATTATTAAAAGAACATAAGAATACAGCAAAATTAAACTGTCATTTCAAATGTGTGGTGCAGCTCTCATCAATGACAGCGACACGAGGGAACACGACATTCTCAGAGTAGTTTTCTATTTGTCGGTCCTCATGGGCTGCTTTCATGTGTTGTTTTGCACACCTATGCAAAATTAAGCTGCATGGATTTCATGTCAGATCAGCCAGCTGGAGCGGATCCTGATGGTTCAGCAGCATCTCATCACCGTGATTATTCCTCTCCATGACAAATGAATTATGAAACCAGAACCCTGCCTGAGTTTCTCGCTAAGCAGTGATCTTTTTGCATTATTTTTCCAGTTAATATTTGGTGTCAGGAAGTTGCCCAGGCTTAATAAAGTCTGGGCTGCTCGTCTCCAACACTCTGACAGTGTTTTATGTTCTGCTTTTTTATTTTAAACCGAGTCAAAGAGGTGAACAAAAACTGCAGCAGTATCAACATACTGGCTGCAGAAGAAAAAATGTGTTTCTGTTGAGGAATATGCAGGAATCTGTGTTTGCTAAAAAGCAGAGTGGATTTTGTTTTGCTTCTTTCACTCAGACTGTGTTTGAAGATTTCTCATTATGGGAAGCAGCTGCTGCAGGGATCAGTTCATCTTTTTCACATCGATTAAATAAATACGTATGTTTAAAGAAGCATTTTAGTGCAAGTATTTGAACTTGCAGCTACTGGCAACCACTTGTGGTAGCTAATGGGGATCCCAATAAACAATAAACAATACTTGAAACGTTGCATCTGTGTCATTATTTCCTGTAGCTGCTTATGTGAGGTAGACGACGTCTGTTTTTATCCAACATACTCAGCTGTAATTGGCCGGCTGCTCAAGATGCCAGACTTGAAATTGCTCCATAAATGAGATGTGAATGCTGATTCAGAGGTCTGGAACTGGACAACTCCTACCACAGTCGGTGTGTTGTTCAGCTTGTCCTCTGCACTCAGCTGCTGAGTGTGATTTCTGACAGCAGGATGGAAATATCTGTGTATACTGGTGGAAATCGAGCGTGAGCTTTAGCCGGTTTATGCATCTAACATGATTTGTGTGTTGATGTTGCTGACGATAAACACAACTCAGACCGGGCTTTTCTCCCTCTGTTGTATTTCCAGTTCTTGGTCAACAAGCCTTGACTTGTCCCATCCTACGAGCGATAAATCAGCAGCAGACTTTAAAACCTCAATGAGCGACCGGGGAAGGACTGAAGTCGGGCCCTCGGCTGTCTGTAGCTCCGTGTGGATGATGGATAACACTGTACCTCTCAGTGCCATCATCGAAACAAATGGCTTCATAGACAGCAGAGTCAGTCACTGTGCAGACTTCCTTTTGTCTGGTGCAGATCTTTGTTGAACGCAAATCTCTTCTTTACCTCAACATGCTCACAAGGTGTGTTATACATGATAGAAGACAATAGAGTATGAGTGAAATAAGCAGTGAACATGGCTGAGCATTTCTACCTTGAAACTAAAAAAGACGGATTCAATCTTCCACGGTTTTGTCCGTAACAATTTTGAGAAACCAATTCTGTGTCGTTATGCCTCAAATCACTGAACACCTGACCATCTCCTATTTGACTGATTTTTACTTTTTTCAAGTGGTGAATACCGATGGAGTAAAATTGGTAAAATCTGGGCTCGTAGGTAACATTAGTTTTTGAGTTAAAACTTTCGAAAGAAGGTGGGGTCATGTCCATTTTTGCAGAGCATGGTGGTGGCAGTATCATGCTCTAGATGAATGTTTGAAGTGCCATAACTTGAGAAAAACATTTTAGCTGCAGTCTTGTAACCTTTTCTTCATGCCAGTTTGTGGATCAGTGTTTGATGTGCCGATCCTTGAGAAACAAGAAAAGCATTCAGAGAGCGCAGTACTGTGCCAAGACTGCTCAGTTATATCATTTCCGATGGCTAAAATGTTGAAAACATTTGTGGCAGAAATCACGACACCACAGGAAATGGCCATTTAATATAGATGTACCCACAAACGAAATGACTTTGAACTGAGCACAGGTGTGTGTTATGCATGTGTACGTTATGTAAGGATACCGAATCGTGTGACCTAAATATGTAGCGGGAAGCAGAAATTGATGGGACTCAGTAGCACCCCCACAATTTAATCACTTTTTCCTAGTATCATTTTCATCGGAGAAGTCTCAATAAGTCCACAATGGTGGATTTGTAATAGGATTGAAATCGTGTGATCATCAACAGGCAGTTGACGTAGTGTTCACTTGTCATAGTTACAGTGACGCCGTGCCACTATCTCGCAATGATACAGAAATTTTTTGCAAATCCGTGGATCCAGACTGTAAGCTGCATCGCTGCCGAAATCTAATCAGTTGATCCTCGTGTCATTTCTGACCTTCCCTGAAACTTTCATCCAAATCTGTTAATCTGTTTTTGAGTAGTGTTGCTAACGGACAGAGAGACAGACGTATGGAGATTGTTGCGTAACTCTGCCATTCCTTGGCGGAGTAATAATGTAGGAAGGTTCTTGAATTTTTGTAGTATGTACATTTGTTCTTCAATGGTACAACCTTTCTTTGGTTCAATCATACAAACCAGTTATATGATGATGCAAAGTTCGTAAAAAATATTCAATTAAACCTCTGGTACCACTTGTAAAGTTATTTAAAGCACTACGAGTCCCTATGGTCAACTCAATCAATATTAAAAAATATTCTAAAAAGGTGGAATGACCCTCCTGTTAACTTGCAACGTGGTGCACAGAAATGGCTACCAAAAAAAAACCTTTAAAAGACTGGAGGTTCAATAAACTCTGCTGTTTTCGGTTCTGCTGTTAGCACTGAAGAAATCTAGAAAAGAGGATCCCATTTATCATTCCTGCATAAACGTTATCTTGCACATTTTATCTCTTGATGCATTTTCATTATTACCGGTCTAAAACAGAGTTCTCTCCATGACACACTGCAGATCCTGCTTTAGTGACAATAGTTAAGAGAATTAAAACGTTTGAAAGTGTGATTACTAGAGTTGATGCCGACAGAGCAAGTCTTTATGTGAGCGAAAATCAATCTATGGAAACATCCAGATAAAGTTCATGCAGCTCATAGTTCAGCTCTCGTTGCCTCAAGCTTGTTGTGTACGATTCCTAGAACCTTCACAGTAAGATAACTAAGTATATGAACATGTGTTTAGCTGTGGTTTTGTTAAGAAATTCAGTTTCAGAGGGATTTAGCGATTTGGGGGCTGCATGCGATCACTGTCAAACTTTATTTTCACTTTTTCCTTTAGTCTTTCATAACCAGACTATTCCTCAGTATAGAACGGTCTGACTGCACCTCATCATCATTCTGTTTTAGGGGAGAAAACCACAATGGCTTGTTTGTATTTCTTTAAACCAATCACATGTGCGTAGCGAAGCCCAGGATGCAGCAACAGTGTTCCTGCAAAATAGTGGAATGCTTTGATGGAACATTTGTTAGGATGAGAGCACGGTCACTGAAATGGCTAAATCATCAAACAAACAGACAAACATTAAACTACAGTCATGCCTAACTGAACAATCCAAAACCTTTTCAGTGTGGTTAATTGTTAGCCTGGAGGTTGCGATTGTTGTTGAAGATTTTGAAAATGGTAATAGTTCGTGAAAGACGAGAATACCGGCTTATTACTGCAGTTTCTTTCTTCTGACCGCTGGTAGAAGAAATACTGAACTCTTAATACAGCACAGTAGCAGTACTGTCAATAAAAAGTCCATAGAAGTTTTTGCTTGAAAGTGAAGAATGAAAGAAAACAAATTCAACAAAGAGAACAAATAAAGCAGTGTTAGTTGCTTTTAGTTGGCTTCTTTTTAACCTCTGAAACACAAAACCCACGAATAGGTTTGAAAAGCAAACAGCACAAAGTACACCATTTATTCAGAAACCAATAAAATAGAATTCGAAGATTTTTCGACAATCCTTGAACTTTCTTATTGCCACTTTTTAAATCTTATTTTGTCCGGAAACTTAACCAAGTCTGAGCTTACAATTGTGAAATTTCATGAAAAACTTTTCATCTCTCATTTAAAAAATGCCCCTAAAATAAAGGTAGTGGCTACGGATACGGGTCCGTATCCGTAGCCCACAGGCTACGGATACGGACCCGTACCCGTAGCCTGTGGGCTACGGATACGGCACTTTCCATTTGCCAGACAGATACGGACCCGTACGCGAGTCTCGCGAGTGTCGCGAGTCAAGAAGCTGCTAACCACTGCAAACTGTTGAAAGGTAAGCAAAGGTTAAGGTTAGGGTTAATGTTAGGGTCAGGTTTAGGGTCCGTACCTGTCGTACCGATGCTACGGGTCCATACCGCTAGCGTCTACCGGGAGTCACGTGACCAGATCTCGCGTATCTGATTGGCAAATGGCAAGTGCCGTATCCGTAGTCCACAGGCTACGGGTACGGGTCCGTACCTCTAGCAACAACCTAAAATAAACAGTTTACACAAGATTCTGTAAAAAACAAGCCTAAAAAAAATAAAAATAAGCGACTCTGCTCTGATCAACATGTGGTTTTGGTTAGGGAAATTTGACCAAAACTAAACTTCAAATCATGATATTTCATTAACATCACTTTATTCTACATGTCTTTTTAAAATTTTTGTCAAAAAATAACACCAAAACAAAACATTTTGAACCTGATTCTGTAAAAAAAAAAAAAATATATATATATATATATATATATATATATATATATATATTTATTTATTTATTTATTTTTTGCATTCTCCACAGGCAACTACTGAGATACCATTACTGACTATGCTGTGACCAATGTGACAACAATTCTGGGACTTTTAGGTTGAACTGCAGGCAATGTTCACACAGAGGAGACAAATATGGAAAGAAATGAAAAATGTTTTTCTTCTTCTTTCCAAGGTCTTTTTATTAATCAAGGTAACACTATAATGTATGGTACAAATTATAATTTAATTTAATTTTCAAGAAGGTTTTTTATTCAACCTTAGTTTTTTTTTTTCTTTTTGTGAATATATCTTCTGCATCTGAACTTGTGTATAACTTGTCCTTCTGCACAGAACACATTTTTGAATTCCCCCAACTTCTGGTCATGATTGTTCTGACTTTATATTGCTTTGAAAAATGAACTTGTAATGTATGAAAATATGACAGGAGCAAAAACCGCCCAGAAACTGCTTGAAGTTCAGAGGGTTAAACAAGTACGCAATTACAACTTCCCATTGTGTAGTTTTAAAGCAAGATTGTGGGTGAATTGCAATGAAGCAACAGTGTAGACGTTCATTTAAGCCATTTTAAGGCAAAAAAAGGGATTATTGTCACTGAAAAACTCCTAAACGTGGTACTTTGATAGTAAGAGATTAGTTTCTAGGGGTTAAATCAATGGCCAGAGAGGGACTTTAACTAAAAGAAACTATATATTTCTGCTCAGATTGATTCGTACTACTTCAACTTTCAGTTTCTCTGTGTGTTTATGGACTTTGTGTGTGTTTTTTTGTGTGTTTTGCAGTGTTGAGCCCGTGCCCTGTCGCTGCAGCGTCGGCCAGAAGGTGTCACTCCATCTACAAGGGCTTCGCTCAGTGTTTGATGGCTCTGGGTGACAGTCTGACGGACAACGCCCGCAAGGACGAGGACATGCACGAGATCCACTCCATCTGCAGGTCATTCACCACAACACACGGCACAAATCAAACACAAACACCGTCTAGGATAAACAGGAAGTCGGCCAACTCTTGGTGTCCGTACCCGCGGGGCAGTTATCCAGTTACTTTAGGAGGCTGCGTTGAGGAAACAGTGACAGACGTCCCCAGGGGAAATGAGAACACGCTCTAGGCTGGAAATGAGTATGCAAAGTTTAAATAAGTTTAGATAAGCATTTTACTATTCCACAAAGTCTGGCTGCAATCTGATATCAATAGGGCACATCGAGGCCGGACATCGGTACCAAACCACAGATCGAAGTCCTGGCTCTGTAGTCCCTCGCTGGACTCAGCCATGACCTCCTCATCTGCAGCTGGCAATGTATTTTTCTCAAATAACTCTAAATACATTACAACAATATAGACATTAGTGTTAGAATGAGAGTTTTACGGTGACTGTAAGAGAGTAGTACAGACATGTAGCGGAGATATAAAGATGCTGTAAATTCGATTCTCCACTTTAAACATCTAAATAAAGTATATTTGACATAAGCCTGCACACCTACAGTGATTTATTATCATAAACCCTTTAAACTGGGACACATGTGAGGTTTATTTTGATGCATGCAGTCAGAAATCATTAATTCCTAGTGCGTTCCAAGTTAACCCTCCTTTAGGTTAGTTTCTCAGGAACAGCTGTGATGTTTCTGGATCATGTCTAACTATCCAAAAAATCCCTATAAACATTGTCTATATCTCATTATTAACTCCATTACTAACCATTTCTGTCAATATCTAGTGCAGTGCTGTTCTTTGCCTCTCACAGATCATGGTTCAATTAGAACTATTCACTTGTTTTTCATAAAAAAATGCAACTTTTTTCATGTACATTGGAATGACCAACATATAAAATACAAGAGTTTTATATAATATTGCTTTTTTAATATTAGATTTTTCTTTTTTTTTCTTTTTGTGGAGTTGATGAAATAACACAAGACTCCTGTTCTGTTCAGGGTGACTGCAAATATGTGAAATGAACTGTTTTCATTCAATATGTTGATTATACTTATTAAGTCAAGCAGAAGACGTTTCATACAGAAAAATGCTTTTAAGATTTTTTTTTTTTAAAGTTTAAAATGAACCATAGCATAACAGAAAATTTAAAGCATTTTGCACTTTGATCTGCTATCTTTTCTTGTCTCAAAATCATGAAGGAAACGGTGATTATGGCAAAATCAGACTGAAAGACCAGCCGATTTCACTTCTTTATCTAGTCTAGCATCAAGCTTCCTGTTAAAATCACAGTCTTTATGTAAAAGTTGCACGTAGCCTCCAAGTCTAAAAGTGAAACCAATGTCAAAGTGCCTTAAAGTTGCATTCTTTCCACTGGCCAGCAGAGGGCAACTCATCTCGTTGTACAAAAGGAGTACATACTTCTCACTTGAATTGTTATCTTCATAAACATTTTTCTAGCAAATTTATGGCTTCAGTCACTTGTTTGAAGACCTTTTAAGTGCAGTATGGCATTCATTTTGTAAATTGTGCTGCTGTTTAAAGTAAAACTGATGATAAAGCAAGGCATTTTTTACGTTGTGGCTACCTTAACATGGTGGTCCACAAACCAGTGTGACATCACTGTGTCGACGTCTTTGGTAGAAATGAAGAATACTTTTCCCCTAAGCAATTGGTAGCAATAGATGCTAAGAGCATCCCTACTTGATAATCTCATGTCTTTAAAATGTCATAAGCCTCATCTGCATTTTAGACTTTCTTTGAACAAAACCAAGAGCCACATTAATACGTTTTAAAATGCCTAACTTTTGCTACGTTTACACTTGCCATCCACACTTCCAGTGTTTCCGTACCCGTAAATGTAGTTGTTTGTAAAATTTTGCTCGACCCAAGTTTTAGTTTGACATCTCTGGGGTTGCATTTTAGTCCAGACAGCCAGAAACAGAGATTTTTGCTAACAAAAGACGCCTATGTTCAGTTATTGTTTGAAGATTCGTGTCATTCCCAGATTCTTCTATTACGTGACCCTCTTCTGGAATCAAACAAAGACATGAGCCTTGACTACCAGCTGTTGATTCAACTTTGATGTTGAATCACAGGCATTTCTGACCTTGTTGTCTGTGAGCAGCTTTTGTGAAGTTAAATTCTGCATTGTATTGTTGTTCTACTATTTACATGCACAGGAAGCAAGCTGTTATTCAAGCATTTTATTTTCAACAACTGAGCAAGTAACCTCTAGTTTTTAGTCTGAATATCATTTTTAGGCCTGTGAGTATAGATAGTGATTATGTCCTAAAACTATCCGAAAACAGTCATCTGGATAGAGATGTTTTAAAGTAAAAATGCATTAGATTGGATATAGTCTCAACATCTCCATCCATGCTAGAAGCTGCGCTGCCTCAGAAGTGCTTTGAGCTGCATGCTAACATTAGTATGCTAACATGCTCACAACTATAACAACACAAGAAAAGCACTGAGAGAGCGCTCAGTCATTGTATCATTTCCAGTGGCTAAAATCTTGAAAAAATTGTAGCCATCTTGAATAGAATGTGCTCATTTAATTTAGATGTACCCACCAACAGAATGACCTTGCGTTGAGCACTTGCATGTGTATGTTATCTACTGATACTGAATTGCGTGACCTAAATATGTAGTGGGAGGTGGGAATTGATGGGACTCAGAAACACCCCTATAATTTAATCAATTGTTCCTTGTATCATTTCCAACGAATAAGACCCAATAAGTCTGCAATAGGGCTGCAACTAATGACGTGTCGACTAATCGTCTGAGTACGATACGTCATCAAAAGCGGAAGTGAGTGCAACAGAAATCCCCATCCGACCAGAGCGCGGAACACGGACGGACATCGGTGCTGCATCATGCATGTATTATGTATGCACAGCGCGGACATCCGTGATCTATCATAAACACGGATGTCAGCGTTTACTATACAGCTGTATCTAAACACGGACATCGGCGCTGCATCGTGCATACATAATATATGCACGATGCAGAGCTGACTTCCGTCCGTGTTCCGCGCTCCGGTCGGACGCTGATTTCTGTTGCATTGCGCGCTCACTTCCGCTTTTGATGACGTATCGTGCTCGGACGATTAGTCGACGCGTCGTTAGTTGCAGCCCTAGTCTGCAACAGTTGATTTGTTGTAGGATCACAATCATGTGATCGTCAGTAGACAGCTGATGTAATGTTCATTTGTTGTCATAGTTGCAGTGATGCTGTGCTGCTATCTGGCAACTGACACAGAAATCTTTAACAAATCTATGGATCCAGACTATAAGCTGCATCACTGCCAAAATGTAATCACTTGGTCCTTATGTCATTTCTGACCGTCCCTGAAGATTTCATCTAAATCCTTTAGTCCGTTTTTGAGTAATGTTGCGAACAGACAAACAAACGGACAGACAAATGTCGGCCGATTGTCACATAACTCCACCGTTCCTTGGCAGAGTAACAATGGCATTAATCCTTACTGTGTTTGTAGTGTAGCATACTGACATTCTTGTACAAAACACAAAAACAACACAAGTTTGCAGGTCAAGGCACAGAATAAGTCATTTTTTGTGCCTTAGTTTGAGTCACATGAACGTCAATTTGACCCTTAAATAAACTTGGAGCTCATATGAGGTGTGGTAGTAGTGTGATCTTATGCAGTAAAAACTATAGAAAACAATTTCAATTTGTTACAAGTCAAGGCTGAGGCCTCTGCAGAGTGAGCAGCAGTAAGATTCACTCTGTTCTGTGTCTTCAGCAGCAGGATACCAAAGATGCTGCTGCACGAAACTGACATCAGAACTGTTTATATTTCTTTAATTTCTTCCTCGACTGTTGCAAATGAAATTTTGATTTTCCACTGAGAATTCTGTTTGTGCTGCGTCTTCGACAAAGTCAGCACCACAGGACTGCGAATATACTCCCTGATAAAATAAAAGAACGATTTAACTGAAGAGGAATGTATGAGAGGAATACTGAGTCTTTCATTTACACAAACAGAATGACAACGATGATGGAGCAATAACCACTTTGTACGGGTTTGTTCTGTTTTATTTGTTTGATTTGACGGTTAATTTGACACTGATGGTCCATGTGGAGTCTCTGTGATTTTGACCTCCCCCTTGAGCTCAAACAAAAGTGTAAATTTTCATGTTTTAAGCAGGAGAGAAACAGTTTGTGAAAACACTATTTAAAGCTTGGAGCGTCTGAGTGGGTGGTTCCCACAGCAGCTGCTGACTGGCATTTGATGGCTGTTGGTGCTCTGAGAATTAATCAATTTCTGCAGTGTGTTTGTTGCTGTAAAAAGTTTCAGTTTCATATAATCTATAAATGTTCATATGATGCACAGGATTTCCCTCCTCTTTTGACAATAGCAGTTGGTTGTTGTGCATTTCAAGCAACTTTTCCTTTCAGCATTTGGGGGGACTCATCAAATTGTTGTATTTCAATCGAAACGGGCTAGCCAGGCAAGCTAAGCTAACCACATTCCTTCCTTAGCCTAGCTTGCTTATATTTGCATTGATTCTGTCACGAATGGTGGTGATAGAACCCAGGCGCAGATACCAACAGGCAGGCAACAGGTGTAGTGGTGAAAATAGGGTTTATTGAACAAAAAACAACATCCAAAAGGCAGCGAAACAACACTAGGGACACGTACTCACAAAACAGAGCAAATCCTTTTCAGGGAGGAACCAGCTTAGGACAGTCCAAAAGTGTCAAGTCCAAAAAAGGGGTGAGTCCATAAAAGAAAAACCAAGGTAGTCCAAAAGGCAGTAGGGTCCAAAAGGGGAAAATCTTCTAAAATCCAGAGTAGGGGGAAAACCGTGTATGCGACGGTCTGTACTGTGATGCTCCCACACACACTGAGGGGAGCAGAGGACTTTTAAACAGAAAGGGGAAGGCAGGTGAATCGTGTTGGCTGATTACTCCACAGCTGAGTCTCATGCTGCAATTGTCTGTCCTTCAGCAGGTAATCAGCTGAGAGAGAGGGAGACAGGAACAAACACCAGGCAGGAGCTGAAACAGCATCCTGACAGGGGCAGAAACAAAAAACCAGTCAGGAGCCGGACGGCTTCCTGACAGATTCACACTAGATGAATTTTTGCTAGGAACTACGTATCCGTTAAAGAAATTCTAGGTTTCTGGTCAAGAATTGCAGTTAATCTTTGGTAATGTAGCCACAAATTTGCACCAAAGATACGTTTTCTTAAGCACGTTGGGTTTGTTGCGGTGCAGTTGCTAACTTCAATCCATTATTCTATGCCAACTGAGAGGCAACTTGACCCTGAATAAGATGCAGGTCCATCTCAATACAGACAATTTCTCATGACTACTTTCACATCTATGGTCAGAAGGCAGTGCAAACCACTTTGCCACTGAGAAACTACAAAAAAAATCAGTCTTACTATTCTGAAAACTACAGAAAATATGAATTTGTGCTGCAAATTGGCCGCAGGTTTTCCTCAAAGTTAGTCAGAAGTTTAACTACAACTGTCTGCCACAAATCTTGTTTACATATGGAAATATAATCTTGCTGCACATTTTGTGGCAAGATTATCAAATGTTTACGAAAGCTGTCTGCCAGAAAAGTACTTAGGGTGTGTGTGTTCACAGGGGCATTTTGTCTCACATGGAAATGCACCGCTTCTGAATATGGCCTGCTTGGGGACTGTGCACCAGCAGACCACTAGGCAGTCACATGACAGACCTTCAGTCCGGTAGAAGCATTGGACCAACATGGCAGCTCGGTCGCAAACTTTCTCCTTTATTACAAAAACAGTTCAGCAAAAAGTATTTCTGACAGCATTTGAGGTGAGAAATAAGCTGCCAAATCTGTCCTCATTTTATCTCAACAATGGCTTGTTTAGACGTTTTACGAAAGTTTCGTGAGGCATCAGATCTCCTCTCCCTGAAACAAATTTTCATAAAGTAAAAGTTCAGTCCACTTTATGCAAATGAACTGCAGGCAACTCCGGGGTGATGCGTTGCAACGTACCTCAAAACACACCACAATGCAACCAGCATGTGACGCTGGGCGTTTCATGTAGGCAGTGACAAGTAATTGACTTATCATTATACTTTTAGTGGCATAAATGCTATTCGCGACAAATTTGTAAAACTTAAAGGATTATAGAGGTTAACCTCTTTTTAAGGTTAATAGAAGTTTAGCACTACTGACATACTGCGATGACAAACCATTAGTGAGCATGTTTAACATCAGTGGCAAACTTCTCATTATTACCACAGTGTTGTTGGTCATTTTCACTAGTGGGCAACATTGTCAAACTTAGCTAACTAATATCTTTGCTGCAAAAATCTGCTGCAAATATTTAGCTTTTGTAAAACATTTTTACTCAGCTACAATTCTGAGGTACTTCACACCTGATTATTTTCCTTTCATGCTATTTTGTATTTGTGCTAGTCTTTTAAAAGCTTGGGTTTATAAAATACAACACACTGTTAAAGATTAAACCAGTGTTTCCAACCTTTGAAGCTTGAGATTTGTTGGCCCTTCTAAACTTCATAAGTGGCCTCTGTTAAACAACTTTTTGATGAGTAAAACTCCCATTTTGGCACAAAAAAATGCTAAGAATAGCAAAAAAGTGTAAAAAAATGAGTCATCATTTCTTCTTTTCCTCTGTCATTAATCGTCTCATTAATTATCCCTCAGATTTACCCTCTAGGTTGTGGACCACTGGACTCAAGTAAGTATAAAGAAGTTAAAAGTGACTCCTCATGGTGCAGCTCCAACTGTAAAATGTAGCACTGATGCATTAGTATTAATAATGTAATCCATTATAATGTGTCAGATATTTAATGTAAGTTTAGCTGATGATGCATAAGGAGGATTTTAAATGCAGGAGTATATCTGCACGGTTGTACTTTTCCTTGAGTAAAGGATCAAAATGTTTCCTCCTCCATTAATTTTTGCTCATGTTATTTTATCAGCAGTTTCCACAGTCTGTGTTTATACAAGTCTATGTAAAGTAAGGGGTCAGCTAGCTTTAGCCGACATGGTGCGATGTAAAGAGTCTTAAAGAAACGCTGGTAATGTTAAAATCACTCATCAGACCTGACTGGCTGTTTGAATTTAAAGAAAACATTCTGCAGTCATGCCACTCTTACGTGTGTTCATTCATTTAAGTATTAATTCAGCCTTTATTTAAATTCAGAATACACTGAGGCATGAAGGCTGCATTTACAACAAAGTTAAGAGGAAAATAAAAGATGCCAGCACGCAAATAAGAAATCTTAAGAATAATTAGAGTGCTTAAATTTTAACAACAAATGAATAAACTACAACAAGAATAGCCGCAGGTGAAATAAGATGAAGTTTAAAACCTAAATTGCCCCAAGGATAAGAATGAGTCAAGCTTGAGATTGTTCTGCAGGTTATTCCAGGTTGCACGTACGCAGTGTGGAAAACTGGATTTTCCAAGCTCAGTAAAAACAGTTCTGCTACACAGTCCAATCATTTGAGCGTGTTCTGTAAGAAAGCACATTAAAAGACGGCAAAGAAGTAAAGTAAGATGATGAAAGACTGGTAAATAAGGTGTCTGAAGATACAGCAGCTGACTTCCATCACTTTCTTGTTGGCAAGCAGAGAGCATTGTGGGAGTTTAGCTAGTAAAATACAACTATGAGGAAGTGTTCTGTAACGCAGCGTAATGGCTACCAGTCAGAGCTTTCATATTTTCAGTGAAAAAAAGTGCTGCTTCATCTTCATGTCGAGTCAATAGCTAATTGATTATACCCCAAATGACATGACAAGGTCCAGAACTTCACATTATTATTACAGGCTCTATGAGCGGGAGATATGTCTATTGGGGTCCCTGGGTGTTAAGGTTTCGATGAATGTCCTGAGTGCCTTTAAGGGCGGCTTCACGTGAAACATTCTGGGGGAAGGATTTGTCATCGCCAAGGCCTTAGTCATCGGACCAACAAAGCAGGGAATAGTTTTGAAGCACAGATAATTCAAGTTTGGAGACAAAGTCAACACTGAAGAGATCGTCCGAGCTGTCAGGAGAGTATCACAGGAGCTTCAGCCTTTAGAGAAGAAATAAAGCTTCCTCTTCCCCCTTCTGGATCAGAATACGTACAACAGAAAGTCTAGAAACATGTAAATGTTTTAATTGAAGAAATGTTTAATGCCAGTGTGAGGAGGGAATATCTGTAAATATCTGCATGTCAAGTGACCACAATCGATTATCAATTAATGAAGCTACCAATTATGACTTAAGGAAATTATTCAAAACATGCATCCATACATCTCTGCTTTAGAAACAGGGTGAGGAGTTAAGACATCCAGAGGGAGCTCAGGGTAATATTTGCACTGAAAGAGGCATCTGATTAGGATGAGTCCTGAGCGACTTCCTTTTCTGGGCACTTCCAACTGGAAGGAGACCCCAGGGTGGACCCAGAACTCGCTGGTGTTATTACGTGTCTCATCTGGTCTGGGAATGCCTTCAGATCTGTCAGATGGAATTCAAAAGTGTTGGACATTTGGAATGACCAGTTGCCACCATGACCTGGTTCTGGATAAATGGAAGAAAATGGATGGATGAATGGATGAATCTCTTGTTCAGTCAAACTAAGTCAGATTTTGTTTTATAGCCATTTAACATCCATCCAGTGTCTTCTGATACTCTGGTGTAGATCCTGGTGGCAGGTCATTCCAGACGTTCCTCTCCTCTGCAAATCTGTCCGGTTCATCCAGGGGGATCCAAGGAGTACCCAGATGAGGTATGTAATCCCCCAATGAGCTTTGGGTCTACGCCAGAGTCTCCTCCCAGTTGCCCCCAAAACCTCAAAAGAAAGGCACCAAGGAGGCATCCTGATCAGAAGCCCCAACCTCCTCAGCTGGTTCCTTGTGACTACTCAGACTCCCTCTGGATGTCATCTCCAACACTGAGCCCAGCCACGCTACAGAGGAATCTCAATTTGCCTGCCTGTACTCATAATTTCACTCTGTTGGGCACTATTCAGAGTTCATGGCCACCAATAGATGAAGGATGGAACAAAAATCGACTGTTAAATCAAGAACTTTGCCTACTTGCTTTGCTCGCTCTTCACTATGACAGTCACCAATCCATCCATCCATTTGTCTCTCGCTTCAATTTCCTGTCACTTGTGAACAAGATTCAGGGATACTTTAACTCCTTCACTTGTCACAGCAACTCACCTCTCAATCCAGAATCAGCAATCCAGCGGTTTACGACAAAGAACCACGTCTTCAGACTTGAGGACTTTTTATAGCCCAAAATGACAAATCACTGTCCTTGATTTGAACCAGCTCAGAACCCTCCTCTGGAAAAAAAAAAAAAAAGCAAAAAACTTTTAACAGGTTAAAAATACAGAAAGAACAGACAAAAGCAGGAGATGTAAAAATAGCACAACAGATTTACACTATTGCCACATTCTAAATTATAAACACAAGGAACGTGATTCATAAGGACACACAGATTCACAAACTTGCTTGTATAAAAAGCGTATTTCTCCCAAATATGGAAATTTTCTGTTGGACGACATTGTGAACTTTTTTAGTGCCCACTTGCACAGATTTTGCAGCAGTAAAATTACCATTAGTCCAAATATTTATCATGCAGAAACGTGAATCAAACTTTAATTTCTTCTTTTACAGTTTTGACTGAGTAAATAGGCCACGCATGTCAAAACAAACACTTAGGTTATACCGACTTCACAGCAACAATAAATTTTAATTTCACTTTGACTTTAATTATGAACGGCGTTGCCTCTTCTCTCCTCCTGTCGTTTCTTCGTTCTGAAGCTCTCTTTTTAGCCTCGCCGTCCTGATGACGCTGATTAAACATGCACAACATCTCGCTTCCCCTCTTTTTCCGGCTCTCGCCACTTCATTTCTCTACATCCTGTATCCATCCGTCACTCGTCTCTTGCTCTCTGTCATCTCTGCTCACCACTCTATTTATACGAACCTCCATCATCCATCTTCCAGCGATCTCATGAACCAGGAGAAGGAGATATTAACGTGGGAAGGGTCTCGGAATAGGATCAGTGATCTGAGAGCGCTGTTTCTGTCAGCTGAAATGTGTACAGAGGTGGGAGTTGCACTGTGATATAGTTGCAGCCCTGCAGAGCTGACAGGTTAAGTAGTTACTTAATGAACTATAACAGGATTTGTGACCAGCACTCCTCTCTTGCTACATAATGAATGAGGCTTTTTACAAACTAAAGAGCACTCATGACAGCATACATGCTGCATATAATACAGCTTATACAGTTCACAGGGACGCGTTGTTGCTCAGCTCGCAATGTGTGACTCAGAGAAACTGACTCTGGGGAGGATTTTTCTTTTGTTCGAGACACATTTTCATTGAGCTCCTCTGTGCAAAGTGTGACATTAAAGTCCTTGAAGAAAACCTAATGGAGTTATTCTGAATATACCCTGTGATGTGTGTGTTTGTGGGAGCCTCTTGTTGCAGTATCAGACACCACATTGATGTTCTTGTTCAATTTTTTGCTGCACTTTGTGGTTGAACTCTCCCTTGCTTTCCTTCCACCTTTTGATATGCATTTCGGCATTGCTTTAGGGACCATCCACCGCTATGATCCAATCTGAAATAACTCAACAGCTATTCGATGGATGGACACAAGCATTTGCACAGACAGTCCTCTTTAAGGTTTCCTTTTTGCACCACAATGAGATTTACATTGAACCATGAAACGTGCTATTGGATGGACTAGAGCTCAAAATGACGTCCATGCTGCTCAGGGGATGCATCCTTACTCCCTTGCCGCTACCATGAGATTGAAGTTCTTGAGTTTCGATAGAACTGAAATGGATTTCCATGGAGTTTAGTGCAGATATAAGCTGTCTTTCTATATAACTGTCGAGTGGATTTGAAGCTGAATTTGGAAATATTGCAAAACATTTTTTTAAAAAGGAAATGCTTTCCTTTTCTGCATTGCTTTGGAGTGACAAAACTAGATTGTGATATATAGGCTAATTGACTATAATAAACAGAGTAGAAAAAGACAGAAATAAAACCAACTGTTTACCAGAATGAGCAAAACTTTGGCCATGTACGAGCGAAAAATAAAAAGCAGTCTTCAGGAACTGTTTTCAATCATAATTGACCCTTCACTAAACCCCGCCCCCCTTGGTTACTGTTGCTACGCCTGTCAAGCTTTCCCTCCTAGCATGAAATATGGAGTTTTTAGCCGTACCGGTGAGTGATATTTCTCAGGAGATATCTGCAAATTTCTGGACATATTCTACAGCGATATCCGAGAGAAGCAGACAGAAGGGTCTCCAATATGCTTTTGAGAACTACATTCACCAAATTAAATGTTGGCGGAGTGCAAATGAAGGGGACGTTAAAAAATAGAGGGAAAAGCGCACAGATCTCAGTGTAAGCGCCAAACACCCCATGTATTGTCACTTCACGTCAAAAATAATCATATACAAGAACAACAATGTTCTTATACAGCAGGGTAAGCCAATATGTATTATATACATTTAAATTAATGATATGTCAACTGTCATTATCATGTGTCTGCCCATTTCTTGCTAAGCTAAATTTGTGTTTGTTTACAGCGCGCCAGGATATTGCTCACATATAGTGGGGCTGATCTATACACTTGATCTCATTAAGGCACAGAAAAGCCCAGCAATATCTTGCACAAGTTTGCCACAACAGTGGCACAAACCAAGGAGTTACAACCTTAATGAAGTACCGACCTCATCTGTTGTTGTCACCAAAGCCAGACGTGAGCGTAGGCGGAGACCCGTAGATTGCTGCAACAGAGGAAGCAGGTAGGATCATATGTAGGAAGATGAGGTACTGTACAATGAGCTCTATGTTGCATACTTTTGCCCTTCTGCACCACGGGACGTTTCTGTCCTTCCATTGAGACGTCTTTCTTTGTTAATGTTATCTGACTTAACACACAGAGCTACGGTTAGCTAATGTCAGCTAGCAACTTACCTTGGAACAGACGTAGGTGTTCTTATTGATTTTGGAGGGATTCAGCTGATCATGCGGTCTCCAACACTGCTTCTTCTTGTGTCTTTGGCTTGGGGAATGCAAAAAAATCAACACCACCCTCCAAGCTTTGCAGACAACGAGTGTCGGACTTGCAAGTACCGTACGCACATCGCTTTGGCATATTGTCTTCTGCTGAAAGCTTGACAGACCTCTCGTGCCTAGTTACAGTTGCTAAGGTAGGATTGGACAGTAGCCATTTGTGGGAGGGGCTTAGTGAAGGGTCAATTACTCTTTCTTGTCAGTTGTTGTCCATGTTGAGGCCAAAGCAATGAAAGGAGCGGAAACAGCTGATCAGAACGTATTAAAAAAGGTATACTCGTTCCCAATGAAGCTTATTCATTATTTTTTTGAAAAAGCCAAACACCACCTCATGCAGACATACTTAAACTCTTTTGCAAAACTGGAGTACATTTTATGTGTACATAAAAATGTGTTGTGGAAACTCAGCTATCTTCCTACATCTCCCTCAGATCAATTGTTATTATTACCTTCAGGTCACAGCTGTGGTCGGTCCAGTACTTTCATTCATAGATAACGGCCTATTTGTAGTTTCTGCGGATATTCACAACCAGGGTTTTACACGGAAATATTCCATACAAGAACACATGATGGCAAACTCCAGAAAAAGCTGCTTTGCTTTTGTGTTTGAAAGAACAAATTGAAGTGTGAAACATCCTAACAAGATCAAAGTTGTAAAATACAACAGAACTATCCTGAAATACACATGAAGCATGGAATCAGAGGCATTACAATGAGTAGAATAGCCACTTAAGCAAGAAAAATCTATAGTATCTATGGGAGAATTCACCAAAGATGGCATTTGTATGACACATGTCCACACTGTTTTTTAACAACCAAACTAGGAAATATCAAGCAAATCATGCCAGTGTTGTACATATATAATATAGAGTATACCCTACAAGGAAAAAACCCTTTTAAAACTTTTTTGGAGTAAAGTCACCAAACTGTTTGACTTTTGATCAGGTTTGACCTCTGTGATTCTGCATGTGCAGATTTTATTCTTTCATAACCATTGAAATTAAAGTTCTGGTTCTCTCCCCAGTCATTAAGATGGCAGCCCACTCTTGCTAGCCCAGAATAACTACCTTTGTGCTGCCAAGATGGCTTTAAAGTGTCGAAACTAAACTAAAAATACTTTAACAAGATGGGCATCCAGTTTATTTTTGCGGTGTGTTTGCACCGCAAAAATGGCTTCAATTGGCTTCAATTTTCAATTTTATCCACATGAACCGTTGTGGACACTGACAGAAGACAAACGTTACATCACATGAGCCCCTATAGATGCAAAAACTAACCATTAGCATGAGCTGGAATTTGTGTTTATTGCTAATTAGCAAATGTTAGGATGCTATCACACCAGGTAGGAAATGTCAAGATTTTATCTTCTAAACATCACCACTGCTTGCAAACATCTTTCCATGAGGTAAATAGAAGTTTAGCGCTACTTTAGCACTGATCACAAACTTCTAATTATTACTAGAATGTTGTTGGACGTTCGTCACTGACTTTGTGAACATGCTGATTTCATCATTTAACTCCAAGAGCTTCAGAGTCTAAGAATTGGGTTATGATCAAGCGGCAACATCCAGAAATGAACCCACAAGTGTTAATAAATGCAGTTCCTCCAATGGCCATCTGAGACCGGATTTAGTCCTCATGAATACCCAAGGTTAAAATGCCCAACTTTACAGCAGAAATAACCATGTTTACCCTGGTACAGTACAATCAATGTTTTAGTCTCTATAGCTAGTTTGCCCGTTCAGGATAACTTTACAGTACAGGGGGTGATTTTGTGTCTAAGTCACCCATTTAAATCATATTAAGGCTCAAAGTTGTGCAAAGCTTTAGCCACTGAGAGAGAATAATAATTTCCTGGTTTGTGTTTCTTGTTCAGGCTGCACAGTGGGGTAGTGGTTAGCACTTTCGCCTTGCAGCAAGAAGATCCCCGGTTCAAATCCCGGCCTGGGATATTTCTGCATGGAGTTTGCATGTTCTCCCTGTGCATGCGTGGGTTTTCTCTGGGCACTCCGGCTTCCTCCAGCAGTCCAAAAATATGCTGAGGCTAATTGAAGACTCTAAATTGCCCGTAGGTGTGAATGTGATTGTTTGTCTGTATATGTAGCCCTGTGACAGACTGGTGACCTGTCCAGGGTGTCCCCTGCCTTCACCCGAGTCAGCTGACATAGGCTCCAGCACCCCCGTGACCCTAGTATAAAGCGGTGTATAGAGAATGGATGTTTCTTGTTCAGTTTTTGCTGCTCGAGAGACATTTCTGAGACCACAGAGTGACAACAGACGGAGAGATCTGAAGTACAGTAGACCATTTAATTTATCAGTAATGGGTCAATAATCACAGTGGCTTGGTGGTTAGCACTTTCACCTTGCAGCTGCAGGATCCCTGGTTTGCTTCTCAGCCTTCCCGGCATCTTTCTGCATGGAGTTTGTATGTTCTCTCTGTGCATGTGTGGGTTTTCTCCGGGTTCTACAGCTTTCCCCCACAGTCCAAAATCATGCTGAGGTTAACTGGTAACTCTAAATTGTCCTTCAGTGTGAATGTGAGTGTGATTGTTTGTATATGCATCCCTGGGATAGACTGGTGACCTGTCCGAAGTGTCTCCTGCCTTCACCCTAAGTCAGCTGGGATAGGCTCCAGCTCCTCCATGACCCAAATGAGGATTAAACGGAGTACAGATAATGGATGGATAGGTCAATAAAAATACGGATAATCAGAAAAATGCCAAATATCGACCACGATAATCGGTTTATCCCTAGTATGAACAGCAATCATCATGGTGCAGTCTCGTTTTATAATGTATTTTTGGTGCTTTTTTTCCTTTTTTGATGTCACAGTGTAGAGAAATGCAGCAGATATTTTGACCTGCAGAAAATTGAACTGTGGATTTACTTCACATTACTGTTAAAATATGGTGAAAACAGCAAACATTCCTGGATTCAGCTCGTACATCAGACTTTCTGACCTTCTTGCAGCCGTCCAATCACGACACAGAAGTAGTCTCGAACATCAAATTGTCATTTTAGGAAACTTAGAGAAATGGCCAGATGAAGACCTCAATTCAGAAGGTGATGGAGAAAAGAGCTTTTTCCGGAGCTATTCAGCCACCTGACGGGCAGCTCTGATGAAGCACCGCGGCACCTTGAGTACAGCTTCTCTGAGCAGCTGGCATGGATTTAGACTCTTAGCGGTGATTCATACCTTTCTGCATTCTTTCCTCCCTTTGTGCCTCCGTTTGGCTCTTTCACATCTTCTTCCCTCCTTCGCTTTTTCTTTCTGGACGTCGTTTTTAGCAGCGAATGACGTCCGCGCTGGTGTGCGTTTGTTTAAAATCATCGTTCGTGCTTTCCACAAATTTGGGTTTAGCGGCGATTATGAAAGGAAAGATTGGAGCGAGTTTCCTCACAAGTGGAATAACAACTTGCGTAATAGTGTGTCACCGCGGCCCTGCAGCCCAGCCCTGCTACCACTCCACTGTTGTTAAGTCTCCTCTATTCCTTGAGGTACCAATTAAACTACTAATCCTGCCACCCAGCCGCCTCACTGTGAGTGTAGCCTAATGCTGCCACACAGGAGCTCGCACACAAACACAGAATCCACGTGTCCACATTACCACTTCCAGCTTCCTGCCTCACTTCTTCTTCTTTGTTCTACCTCCTTCTTTCACCTCCTTCCATCCCTCCACTCAGGAACATGGTTTTAGCACTTCTATCAGAGCCACCTAATGAGGAGGTAGCTCCCCCCCCGCCTCTGAAGATCCACGTGCATGCTCCCAACGTGCACGCTCATGCCGTGCACACGCTCATGCACACGGCAGAGTCTGAATAGGACGCTACGATTTGCATCTAGGCCAAGGCTGCTCCATTGTCAGAGATCTCCCAGGAGTGCGGCGCTGCTTTTATTCCCAGTTTTCACAATAGGCATTATGCAGCCGCAATCATTCGCCGTGGATCCAGAGGAGCCGAGGTGAAGAAGGAAATATTTGGGGCTAAACATAGAGAGAAATTATGCTCGATGGAATTAAACAGTAACCTTTAGCCGAGGCTTTAAAAAAGAACAGGTGGAGGCTCAGGTGAGGTGAAAAACAGCCGTAGCTTCACTTTAGAGAATTTATTCACGGTTAGATAGCATACCTGAAAACTTTTACAAATAAAATGTTTAAGTTCTGCCAAAGTTGATGATTACTGATTAATAAAGACCATCCAAAGTCATCATTTCTGATGGCTGAAATCATGAAAAATATGTGGTAGAAGTCACCGCAACAAATATTGTGGCCATTTAATATAGACACACAAACAAAATGACTTTGCAGTGAGCACAGGCATGTGTTGACCTAAATATGTAGCGGCTGAATTGATGGGACTCAGAAACACCCCCACAATTTAATCAGTTGTTTGTTGTATCGTTCCCAACGGATAAGTCCCGATTTGTCCGCAGTGGTGGACAATCGTGATTGCATGCAGCTGACGTAGTCATTTGTTGTCATGCTTTTTTCCTTTTTAAAACATTTGATTGTAGAATTACACTGTTTTGCTGTATTTAAATTAGTAAAGAAATAATTACTTTTTATAAAGAAGTAATCATTTAAAAGAAAAAATATGTATACTAAGGACCTGAAAAATTAACAAATAACAGTTTTTAAAAATGCAAGTAGTTTTTTAATGTGGAAACTATTTACAGTTTTTGATGATTTTATTCGTTTTAACTACATTTTCACAAAACAGGGAAAATCTGTAATGTGTGTGTGTGCATATATATATATATATATATATATATATATATATATGTTGTTTTATTTTACATTTTTTAATATCAGCAAAAGAAATAAAATCATGTTTTTGTGTTATTTGAAAGGAAAATAATACTATAAGCTATGGGACTGAATGAAAAATGGCCTATATGTATTTTTAGTTCTCATTTTGCAGCTTTTTCCTGTTTTGTTTTGTTGTAATAACACATAAAGTTAGAGTAAAAGTATTAATTTACATGTCGACTAAAAAACACATTTAAAATCTGTATTTTTAGTCATTTGTTGTTGCAAGTGTTTGACTTTAAATGGATTTATTTACAAAAGCATCTAATTAATTCACAGATATTTCTATCCCTGTATTACTATTTGTATTACTATAGGAAAAAACAAAAAGAAAAAAAAAGTTTTTGACCATTACAATATTCCACCATTTTTTGACCTATTTTTCTTTACTGACAGATTTTATTTTATTTTTTTACGGTGAACCCTACACATGCAACAGTTTATTAACGTGAGAGAAAAGGCTTCATTTAAACTGGGAAGACACAGCAACCTAAAATTACATCCAGAATATTGTGGCAAAACAAGGCAGGTACATTTTGTAATGAGACGATTAAATTGAATTCCTTTCTGTTGTGATAAAAACTTTCTTTTCAGTTTTCTTACAATAAAAGTGGGACCTAAATCAACTATTGGATAGATGTTTTATCAAATACTGAATCAGTAATGAGGTGGAAAATTACTGCATCAGTCAGAATAAACCCAGGCAGTTATGTACTTGGTAACTTTCTAGCCTTTGATCCTGATTCTTCCTTCTGAATTTCGTATTTTTTCATTCACACTGTGTGGTGTCATTCTCTAAATCAGCCGTTTCGTATCAGCTTTCAGTAAGATTTTGATTGTGACTTGTGACATTTATAAATTGTATGAAATTTCATCAATAGATTGACTTTGATTAATTTCTAACATTCATGACAGTGGATTTTAGGAAACCTGCTGCACAGTCTGGCTCTTTCCTCTATTTCTAAATCACATTTGCTCTAATTTGAACCTTGAAGCTACATTCATAAAGCTTTAATCACCCAGACGCCTCCAGATTTCATCCTTGGACAAAGTATAAGTGCAAAGGTAATTTAAGATAATTCAATAGATTGAAGAATCTTTCTTTTGGAGATTGTTTTAGAGGCACTTTGGCAACTCTACAGCTCTCTCTGTGGCCTTGTCTGGATAGATCAGACATGAAAGCATCCACAGGAGCTTAAAAAACCGATTCCTCTCGTCTTTTGTCTTCGTGTCCCGAGAGTTTTTAGCACATTTTTGAAAGTTCGGAATCATTTTAGTCCAGCATCCATCACAAAGATTTGAGTCCTGGACTTAAAAAGACCCTGAACATTCACCTTCTTTTTCTGAAAATGAAAACTCTTGGAAGCATTTTCTTTCTTGCGCTTGTTGCTGTGGCCTTGGTATCGTAAAATACTTTGCAAAGTTGGAATCGTGAGACTTTGTGCTTTCAAACAATGTGCAGTTTGATTCAGAAATATGTCAGTGCCATTGAAAAGCTTCACTCAGCCCAGATTCCAAGTCTTTAATGTGGAAACTTTAATCATAAATAAGCTTGGCAAGTTGTAGATTTAAAAGCAACAATTGGAACTGTTGAAAACTGTGTCGTGAGTACAGTGAGAGAATATGAAGTAACATTTGTGAATGTTATATTTGATCTTCGTACTGCAAAGATTTTGAAGAAAAGACATTTCAAAGCTCCAGCTCCTGATGTGGTTTAAGTCACGACTTTGGGGAGACCAGTCTAAAACTTTAATTATATCTTGATTTCACCATTTTTAACCACTTTTTATGTGTGTTTTGTTTCATTGTTTTATTGAAACACCCAACTGGGTCCAAGATCCAACCTTCTAGTTGATGATTTTAGGGTTTCCTGAAGAATGTGGAAGTAATCCTTCTTTCTTCATTATTTCATGATACTGCCACCACCATGCTTGACAGTTGGTTTGGTGTTCTTGGTTTTAAAAGCCTCACCTTCTCTCCTTCAAACATACTTCCATTCCATTTCATTTATTTTGGACATGCCACAGTACCATAAAGGCAAAACAAGAAAATAAAAGCACAATACAAAACTAAACACAGCAACCAAACCAAATCCAAAACCTGGGAAAAATCTAGTCTGAAAACAAGTAGGGTGAAGTTTAACTTCTAAGTCCTACCTGCTTCATGTCTGTTTTTCATTCCATTTATTTATTTGCACGAGACAGTGCATATTAATGAATGTACAGTCTCATAGGTTTACACAAGGTTGCAGTAAATAAGCCGGATTTAGCACAAGGCTAATTTCCATCCATTGTCTCAAACGTAAAAGATAAAAATCTCAGGGTTACAGGTGTATATAAACAGTATAGTAAAACAAAGACAATGATGATGAATTAATTCTGGCTGGGTTAAACCTACCCTAAAGTGCTATTATTTTAGTAAAGTGCTTTCTAGGCAGGGCCTGTCATAAAGTGCTTAGAGTTTAAGTGCCTGATTTTCTAAATGTTCACAAGTTTGATTATTAATCAGCCATGCCTTATAGTGTCTCTTAAAACTGACAAAGGTGGAGCTTTCTCTGATAACTATAGGTAAAGTATTCCAGTTTGTTCAACCTTCAACAGATAAGGAATTCTGTGCAAAGGAGGACTTTCTGAATTTTACTTCACAATCACTTCATATGGCCGACCTTGTATTAGTAACACCATGTCCATCTCATGTGTTACTCTGTTTCCTGTTTACATCAAAACTTCTACTTTTACACCTTTTTAGAAACTCCAGAACAAGAAACTCTGGTCATTGGGGCCAAACAGTATCATTTTTTTTATCCATCTGACCACAGACCATTCTTCCAGAAGACCTTCTCTTTGTCCATGTGATCAGCAGCAAACTTCAGTGGAGCTTTAAGGTTCTGCTTCTAGATCTTCCTTCTTCATGGAGCCTCTCAGCTCATGTTGATGTAAAACACTGTGGACGCTGACAGCTGTGTTCCAGCAGTTTATCATTCATTGCAGATCGGCTTTTTGGTGATTGTTGATTGATTATTGACCATTCTGACCAATTCACCCTCAACAGTAGGTGATAGTTGGTGATTTCTTCCTGATTGTAGCAGTGACACAACAGGACCATAAACTTTATACTTCCAGTTATTTGCACGTATGCTAATGGGACCTGTAGCTGCTTTGAAATGGCTTCAAGTGACTTTCTTGACTTATTCGCGCAAACAATTTGCTTTTTCAGATCTTTAATGAACATCTCAGACTGTGCTCCTGTAGTGTTGGATGCTGAGTCTAAAGAGTTTATTAAATGGACTCTTGGGCCCAGCCCCAGAGCATGATACTGCCACCACCATGCTTGACGGTAGATTTGGTGTTCTTGGGGTTAAAGGCCTTCTTTTCTCCAAAAAGATTGCTGGTATTTCGACCATGAAGCTATTTTTTGAGTGTACCAAATGGCCCCTAATGAAACTGACTCATAGGAGTTAGCAGCTGTAGTCAATTGTAACAAATTGCTAGAATATAGGAAAATATGATAAACACAGCTTTCTGACTTGCCAAAACTGATAATTCAAGTTGTATGTATATTTTTGACCCAGTAGATTTAAAGATAGAGACTTTATTGTCATTGTGCAGAAGTGCAATGAAATTTGTCATATTTTCAGAAAATCTAAAACAAATCTCTGAAATAACTAAAATACATGAAGGTTTTTTGTGTGTGACAGTCATTTCATCGCAGAGAAATAAGGGTTATCGGAGTCATTGGAAAATCAACACAACTGGTCTTTAAAAGTGAATGGAAACTTTTGTTTGCAGCTGTATTCAGAGAAACCATTTATTTAAATTGTATTCTGTTGAATACAGTAAAATATGAAATGTATGGAGAAACTGATAAGTTAAACTCCATCATACTTGTTTTCAGACTTTCTTTTAGATTCAGTTTTTATGTTTTTTCATTTTCTGTGCTTTCTTTTGTCCATTTTTGCCTTTATGACAGCGTTGCATGTGTGAAATAAATCAAATACATAAATATAAAATATTTATATTTTCAAAATCAAGGAAACATAAGTTTAATGTAAAAAAAAAAGTCAGTAAATATGCATTTTGTTTCAATTCTACAGTACAGTTTTGACAGTAATTTACTGTTAACACTCATTTTTGATTAGATGTTAAAGGACCTAACCATATTTTGGAAAGAAATCCAAAACATAACACTACTATAAGAACAAAGCTGAATTTTTTTATAGTAATTTATGGCTGTCTGTGACGAGGTGAGAGCCAGTACACCAAACATCAAAGCATATTCAAATCTAGCCAGGTTTGTTCTGGAGAGCTTTAATTATGAAGGTCGTCTGGGGTCGACCAATCAGAGTCACCCGTTATTGTGTCCATTCTAATGTGGCTGAATGAGCCACGACAAAACAAAACAGAACAGAAAAAAACGTGTGAATAGAAACACATTTTTATTATGTTAATTAACCATGAGGCAACAATAACCAGTCATACTATAATATCGTCAAGGATGAAAGAGCAAGTTTGTGCTCTGAAGGATGAAACATGGGGTAAAAAAATCTGCCAATACACCAACTAAAGGATTTCGAAAAGCGATAGGACATAATGGCAATCATGAAGAACTGAGAGCCTTAACAGGATGCAGAACGATGAGAAAACTCCTCATTCAGCTGAAGTATTTGTTAGGTATATGCAAAAAGAAAAGGAGCAAGGTAAAAATGCAGCATTTGTTTCCTTGGTTACGGTCACACAAACAAAAGCGGGAGTCTACCGATCGCTGAAACAGGTGTTATCAGAAAAACTCTCTTGCACAAGGTTGAGCTTTTTCTTTCACTCGGTTTTCTATTTGCCTTTATATTCCTATTCTCCACAGACTTAGACGCTTCCGTCGCATCTCGTTTCCTCTGTTCCCGTTCCTGCTTCGGTTTAAAAGTCGCTTTCAGCTCCGCGCCTCATTCGGGATGCAGCAGTTAGCATCGAAAACCAAAACAAAAGGGGCCGTAATACTCCCAAGTTTGACAATATCTCGCAGATTTAGACTTAAAGGGGCTAAGAAAAACAGTTTTTCTAAAAAGCGTGACTGTAGATGTGTGAAGGCCTCGGCTGCTCGCAAATACTGCAGCTGCAAAATATAGATCAAAATATAAAGAATTTGAAGGCGGGATTCTTGAAGCACGTCGACCCGGTTGCCGGTGAAGGCCGGCGCAGCTCGAGTGTGTTGGTTGTAATATGAAAGCTTTTGTCACACTCCTTCCCCAAAAATAGCAGAGTTCTTTTTTCTGTTCAGTTCATGCAGGGAGAGAGGCTGTGACAGGTTTTTATTATTATTATTATTATTTTATTCGTACCCTTTTAATACATCAGCCTTGGACAGGAGGAATAAAGAAATAAACGACATTTTTACATCCGTGTTGAGCTGTTTGTTCAGATATTAAAGATCACAGTGAAGGACGAGCGTGTTTTATTCCGGTGTCACTTCAAAGCTGTTTCATGGTAAATGTGTCACACTCAGGAAGCTTCACAATTCTCTGGTTTGGTTTCATTCCACTTCAGGGTAATGTCACTACTACTATTTAAAGGCTCTTATCCTCCTTCATTGTGAGGACCAGCCATACATGCTGTATCTTTCTTTCCAGGTCTTCCATAATTTGACGCAAAGGAGCTTGCAGATTTTATGAATAAGCCTTTATATAGAAGGAAAAAAGTACTCAGTATTGTGAAATTATTGTGTTTTTACACATATCTCACCATTATATGATGAGGAATAGAGATATTTTGTCATCATTGTGTGGAATTCAGTAAAGATCAGAAACCACGATGTTGGGTGTATGACTTGGAAACTTGGAAAAATATGATCTTATTGATTATCAGAAATGAAAATATATGCATTAGAGTAGTTGTAAAGATGGCAAACCAGGTGAATTACTATTTGGTGCTCAGAGAAATAACTAGTATCATCAGAAATGGTAAATTCTTCTATTTGTTTGTGATATGCAGAAGGGCTTTTATGAAAATGGATGAAAAAATTTGTAAAAATTTGACTTGATTTGCAGACGTTTTATCTGTCTTAATCGTGTTTTTATTTCATAACTACATAAGCTTAATTACAAAGCTCTGGTTCCACTCTTTCTTGCAGTGTGATATTAAAATGTCATTGCGTAGACGTTAGCATGTCTAGATATTAACACAAATATGCAATTTATTTAGTAATTTCATCCAGAATAATCGACATGGATGCAGCTGTATGTAGGTTGTAACTGTGATTTAATTTGAATTAAGTTCAACACTAATATATTTATCAGTGACTTTTCGTCACATAGACGGACAGCTAGCATTGTTGGAAAGGTTGTTTCATGTGGTTTAGTCTGATTTGCGCTACCTCTCACTGCAATAAATACTTTGAGAACAATTCAACTGTCTTAATTACTTAATTACCATAAATATGAACACAAGTTTTTAAGTTGAAACATGCACAATTAACTTGCTTCAGTTACATTTTCCTCAGCCGTCTTTAAATGTTTTTGTTCATGCTGCATCTTTTGAAATGTTAATTTCTCAATTTTTGAACTGGAGTGGAGCATTTCTGCACTATACAGCAATATGGAAATCTTGAAAGCAAAAACAACCAAATTACCCCAGGACTTTTTAATAAACATGGAACATCGTCTCAAGCTGAGCAGATTTTTAAATGAAGCTTTGTCATTATTATCCACTAGTTTCCTAAATATCGCTGATAAATCTGAGTAGCATTAGCTCAGTGCAGCAGAACAACAGAATAAACTCTAAATGAGTCCACTGCTGGTCTTTTCGCAAATGAAAATAATCCCAAATTTATGTGTAAAAGGCACAATACTCCCCTTCAAATGTCCTTTTTTAGCATTTTTTTCAGCTTACAGGCCTTAAGTGTCTTTTGTTGTCCAGGTATGTTTACCAGACAGGGGTTTAGACTTGAAATCCTAAATTTTAGGTGAAGAAAAATTAAATTACTGGGATTTGAATTTAGTTGCAAATCAGCGAGCTTACAAATTTGAATTTAAATTACACACAGCATTAAGTTGATGCAATTGCGACTCTTATTATGTCAACACAACCCAATAGAAATACATAAATATGATTACCTTCAAACTCAAGCGTTTAGTTAAGTGGCGGGAAATGGGTCCCTTGAGTTATTTCTTTGAGGGAAATAGTGAGCTGTTATATAGCTGTTGTCAGAGCAGGGCTGAGTGAATCAAAAAATATTTAATTAAGACAGATTTTTCTGACAGATTTTGCAATTTGATTTGAGATTAGATTTTTGTTAGTCAGGCTTCGGTTCAGTTTTCATTGTGTAATCTATTTAACAGTATATGATGGAGTAATAGCACATGAGAGGGAGGTCGGCGTTGTTTTGTAAAAGCACTGACACAACCGTTCACCCTGGGTCGAACATGTTGCATAATTTAAATTGCAGCATTTAATTGCATTTTTTGTGACAAAAATTGCAGTTTAATTTGAGATCAGATTCATAAGATACCATTAAAACTGCAACTTAAATTGGAAAAATACCATTATTTGTGAAAAAAACATTGACACAACAGTTCGAACCCTGGGTCAAATGTGCTGCGTAACTTAAATTACAACATTAATTGTCATTTTTCTGATTGCGTTTTCTACAATCAAGTTTCAGTTCAATATTCATTGTTTAATAGATTTAACAACATTTGATGGAGCATTCCCATATTAGACACCATCAAAAGTGTGACTTAAAGAATAAAAACGGCATTAATTTGTTAAAACACTGAACCACAGTTTAAACCCCTAGACCTGCAGGTTGCATAACTTAAACTGCAGCATTTATTTGCAACTTTTCTGACCAATATTGCAGTTCAGTTTAAGACTGGGTTTTCTAAAGTCCAGCTTTAGTTCAGCATTCATTATATAATAGATTTACCAACATGTGATGGAGCGTTACCACGTGAGACAACATCAAAACTGTGACTTAAAGAAGAAAAATGGCATTAATTTGTAAAATCACCAACACAACAGTTTAAACCCCGGGTTAGATGTATTGCATAAATTAAATTGTGGCATTTAAGTACAATTTTTGTGACAGATTTTATTTTGAAATCTAATTTCTAAAGTCGGACTTTGGTTCAATATTAATTGTGGAATAAATTTAACGTGATGGAGTGTAACCATATGAGACACCATGTCGGCAAAAGTTGGTATGAATTTGCAAAACCGTCAGACTTGTTGCAGGATTTAACTTCAATTTTTGCAATTTATTTCAATATTGTTTTTTTTTCCATAAAGTCAGGATTCAGTTCAGTATTCATTGTATAATAGATTTAAAACATGTGATGGAGCATTGAAACATGAGAAGGAGGTTGGTATTAATTTGTGAAGAACGCTGACACGACAGTTCAAACTCTGGGTCCAACATCTTGCGTAAGCGAACTTGTAGCATTTAATAGCGATTTTTCTGACAGATATTGCAATTTAATTTAATTTTTTTTTTAAGTCGGGCTTTGGTTCAGTATTCAGTGCGTCATAGATTTAACAACATGTGATGGAGCATTAAAACATGAGACTCCATCAACAGTGTGACTGTTAGAGAAGGAGGTCAGCATGAATTTGGAAAACCATCGACTCGACAGTTCAAACTCTGGGAAGACGTGTTACATAACCTGAATTGCAGCTTTTGCTAATTGCATTATGTCAAACTCTGATTTGTAAATGATTAATTGCTTGGCCGCCGGTGTCGAGTTTTGTTTGTCACAAAATACCCGTCGTCAAACTGTCCTCGGTGACAGCTCTGACCTTGGAAGTTTAAAAACTCAGCACAGACTGTTTCTGTGGAGTCGAACACACTGTACCTTTTTGCTGCTCGTCTTCTCTAATATCTCGTCTCCTCTGTTCTGTTTTTTCTCCTGAACCAACGGGCTTCGGCTAAGTGTGCTACTCGCTGCCCCACATGTCAGTAACTGCATCCTGCGACACCGAAGCTGTGAAACTCCCGCATGAGCTAATCGGATGTAATAAAAAAAAATAAATGAAATAACGAGCTCAGAGTTTGGGGTTTGGAGATTTTGGGGATGTCAGCAGCAGCATGTTCACAGTAGAACAGACGTGCTCCCCGGAGGTTTGATTATTGTGAAAGCAGCTGCTTGTCTGTCAGTGTCCTCGCTGTGTTTCTGCTGTCTCTGCACCACCTGTGACTGAACGTACAAAACCTGCACGCCAAAAAAACACTGCACTGCTGCACATAACGCCCTCTCATTCTCTTTCTGACTTTGGCATCCTCTTGTTGTCTCTCACACTTTCTTTTCTGCACACACACTCGGGTACAGAGCTGATTAGCCAGATGCTAACCTCCCCTCCCACAGCAGCAGGAAAGAAGCCGAAACTGGACCGCTGGAGGGTTTAAACTCTGGACAGAAACCAAACTGATGCAGAGTGATGGACGGAGATCGGTTGTGCCGTACATAATGGTTGCTGTTAATTACACAAAGATGTGAGATCATGGGCGTGTGTTCCTTCTCCACGTGAAGACGACTTTAAAGAAATTATATTTGTGTGTGACAGCAAAGACGGCAGATGTGCGCCGGAGTCTGTCAAAGAAAGTTGGAAAATATGTGCAAGCATCTTTGTACTTAAGATCAGAAGCAAATGTCCTCAAACTGACATCCACTACAGATAAGAAACGTCCTCCAGAATGATTTTTCTATGTTTAGAGCGGTGAAACTTCTGGAGTTCACTCTAGGTGACATTTACAGTGGCACTTCTAAGATTAATAATGATGCAAGCCTTCGGGGCATCACAACGTAAGGCTGCAACAAAAGGAGAGCCTCCTGTCTCATCGTGATTTATCTTATTTGTCTGAATTAGATTCAGGTGATCAATTCCTTTAGCACCCACAGTGATTAATCAAAAGTGCTAAACTGCACTGCGTAGAAGAGGCAGCTGGACTCAACAACGTTATCTTGTTGCAGTGTTATGGAAAGATATAAAGCAGATATAGTTAAAGGAACTGTTTTGGCAGTTTGGGGGAAAATTAAGAGCCAACACATAATATAGTTTGATTCAGTTCAATTGTCAATGGTTTTTCATTCAATAAAAAAGTCTCGTCTAATGAAACATCACTGCTCTTGATAAAGGGTCTTTGGCTGACTCACTAAAACAGAGAAAGAAGTGTGTGCTTCTTTTTCCAGTATGTAGTACTAAAAGTTTAATTTACTGACAAATAAAAGCACAAGAGCATGTGTGTTCTGGGGTAAAAGTCAGAGAAGAGAATGATAAAGGTGGACAAAGATTTTTTTAAATTCTTCATTTAAGTAAATGTGCTAATATCATGGTGAAAAAGATTTGCATTAGAAATTTTTACCTAGTATTATCAGTTCAATGTGCAAAAGGTTCAAGGTGCAATCAAGAAGTTGTGGAAATGCATCTATAAAAAGCAAAATCTGTTTTTATTTTGGCTGTTGCTTCTGTCAAAGTAGTGTTCTTCTGCAACAACTAAAACACTCTCTTGAAGTTTGGTGTTACTACTTGCAGGTGCACATTTGCAGTTGTTGACATGGACCTGAAACTTGTGTCAAGGAAAAACATAAAAAGAAGGTAAATCATCAGAACACTTGTCACAAATGCCCAAAACTATGTCTACCAACCTGCTAGTGTCACCATGGAACTGAAACTTACAAGTCAGCCTTCATGTGGATGATCTTTGGGTTGAGGTGATGAGCGTTGGGTCTACAGATAGACCCAAGAGACTCCAAGACGGAAGAAGTCGCATCAGGTCAGCAGCATGATTAGGAGCATGTTCATCATTTCTTTTCAACATTTACAGAGTTGTGTACCATAAAGTTCAACCCCAAGAAAGAAGATGTCCACTCTTAGTCCTACTTTAATGTCCTGACATGTCTGAAGGAGAGTACTTGTCACAAATGACCTGAACTATGCTGTGTGCCATTCTGCCAGATTCACAATGGACCTGAAACTTGCACAGAGAACAGGCATCAAATTTTGTCAAACTGACAAATTGGGTCTACAGATAGAACCAAGAGACTCCAGGGCGGCAGAAGCTGCATCAGGTCAGTGTGGTGACCAAGAACGATTGTGTGCTGTGAATTTGCCCCCGAGAAAGAGCCTGTCAACACTGAGTCCTACTGTACCGCCTTCACATGCCCGAAGAAGGATACTCGACACAAGTGACTTTAAATATGGTTCCTTCAGTTGGAAGATCAGTGTAGGTGGGTGATGACAGTAAGTTCTGTAGCTATGACCGAGAGACTCCAAGAATGAAGAAAGTGCATCAGATCAGCAGTGTAACCAAGAACATACTCGTAACTTTGTTTTGCCAGACATCCAAAGTTTTGTGTACCGTGAATCCAACCCCCAGGATCAGACTGTCAACTCTGAGATCGACTGCATGTTGAAAATACACAAATTCTTTGGCAGCACCAACAAGATTGTCACTCCCTAAACACTCCATTGGCCAGACCTGGAGCTTTTTTCGTGACTTCTTCCTCCTTCCGAAAATAAAATGCAAGTTTAAGTGTAGCTGTATGGACACAGTGGAGAGGATCCAGCTTGTGTTGCTGATTGTGCACGACACACTTCCAGGCAACATTTCAAATATTGCAGGAGCACTGCACCAGAGGACGGCTTCAAAAGCTGATGTTTGCCCAATTTAAATTAGGTACAGTGTTTTTAGGTGCAGACTCTGGACTTCTTAGTCACGCCTCTTAGTAAAAGTACAGAATGCAGATGTGTGTGCAGCCTTTTAGTGCTGTAGGTGGCTGAGTAGAAGCTAGTATTACACTGCAACTATGGATTATTTTCATCGTGGATCAATCTGCTGGTTAATTATTTGGTTTGTAAATATTCAGAAAATACCATGAGTTACCTGAAGCCCAAAGTGGCACAGTCCACTCCTCAACAATTATTGATAGTAAATTATAACTATTACAGTAAGGAAAAGCAGCAACAGATTCTTACATCTGAAAAGCAAGAATCGTGAAATTTGGGGTGATATTGCAGATTATTTTTCTACCAGCCAGCTTTTCTTGCTAGCTAACTACACACAGCAGATTTCCCCTCCATATATTGGTTGTACTCTTGGCTTGCTAGCTGCAACATTAGCACTAGCTTATGCTAGCCTTAAAAATACAAACTTTACTTTTTGAAAATACTGCAGATCTCTTTGAATATTCGTAGAAGTTATTCCAGAAGAACTTCTTCAGTGGTTTGCAACAGATGATTCAGGAAAGAAACCGTCCTTAGATGTTCTTAAGTCGCTCATGAAGACATAAAGCCTTTTTGTTGCTTGTAATAACCAATCAAGAAGAAAGTTATTCCATAAACAACCACTTGAAGAAATATCTAAGTGAAAAATACTTTATATGACAGAAGCTATATTTTGAAATATTTATTTGAGGTGTATTTTGCTAACATGAAGGACAGATCACCAGGGGGGCAACTGTTATACACAAAATGAGTATACACCAACGTCCTTACTAACATTGAATTGTAGAAATGGTTCGTCCTAGCGTACTGTAAGTTAAAAAATGTACATGTACTGTGCAGTTGCATCATATTAGCATAAATGCACCTCTTCCCTTCATGAAAGTTGAAATGTTACATGATATTTAGCTCATATTTCTTACAAAACTTTTGAGATTTAAGCATTTAAGGCCCATGATCTTGCTGCTTCTTCCTTCTTTCTTAGCTTTTTAGACACATTTGTGACAAAAAGAAGCATTAGAGACCAGAAACAGTCAGACAGACTCAGCTCTGGAGTTTAAAGGCTAATAGATTGAGGTTTAATACTGTGCATCACTGAAAGGTATCTTTGTATCCAAGATCTTTGTCTAGGGTTACTTCTTTATGTCTTGTCTTCTTCACCTACCTCTCCTCTTCTATTCTGCCTTCTTTTTCACTTTTTCTTGTCAATAGGTGTCAGAAAGCAGCTGAAATGTCTGTTGATGATGGATAGAACACAGCAGTGATCCAACAAAGACACAATCCCTTCCCCTGAACTAATGAAGGTTTCGCCACGTTTCAGTCAAACCCACAGCGTGACCTTTGTTCTCGGAGCTGCGAAGATCAGCAGATGGTCTCTTGGCAACTACCAAGAGAAGTCAAGGGAGCAGACAAACAGATTGAGTTTGATTTACTGAGTGAAAGGACTGATGTTTCACTGTCACTGCGTCTTCATCGGTTATTTTCAGAGCTGTCGGTTCAGATCTTCGTTAGTTAAATCATTGGAGCAGATGAGAGTTTGGATAATAACGGAGTAGGGTTCTTCATATTTAAGGTTGACTGACTTGTAGAAGCAGCTCAAGTGTCAAGAAAGTTAGTGAGTACAGAACATTTGTTCTGGTTTTGGTAACATCTGTGGCCACTTTAAAAATTGTTGCACATGTTGTCTGGGTGGATTCTCAGTCATTCAGGTCAAGCTAACCATAGGAACTTCAGTAAAAACCAACTGAACATCTCTTTTAGATGCTTTTAGAGATTCTTGAAGATGTTTTACCTTCAGTTCTTAGGGCAAAAGTCAGGGTTTATGCTGCAGATGTCCCCTGCCCATCACAGGGTAAACTCCAAAAAATCAAATAAATTCAGCTTTGTTTTTTCATTTTTCATGATTTAAGGCATTGTAGCTGTCTCTTACTGTACAGAACAGGTTTTTTACCCTCTTTCAGTTCTCTTTTAAATACTGAAACCATACCTAAAAGAGAAGTCTAGTTGCTTTCTACTGAAGCTTCTAGGGTTGAACATGTTGTTTGTCTTCTTGTTGTTTTTCCCCATTTTTACAAAATTAATTTTATAAGAAATTCAGTTTTGGTCTTTGCCTTTTTATGATTTATAGCATAGAAATCTCATATGGCACAGAAAACTTTTTTTGACAGTGTTTCACCTTCATTTCTCTTTTAGGTTCTTCAAACATCTTTAAGAATCTCAAAGAAAAGTCAAGTTGCTTTTTATTGAAGCTCTTCAGGTTGCACATAATGTTGCTTCATTTTTCCAAGAATTAATTTTCATAAAATAAATAATCAAAGAAATTCAAATTTAAGGTTTTTGCTTTTTTGTTTCCACTTCTATCAAAAAATGTACCATATCTAATTTTAAAAATGTAATCAAAATCAAATCAAAATCGCCTACTCCACGTTTGTCATTTAAAATGTTGCCAAAAATAAAAACATTACGCTAACCACTTCTGTAAAAACAAACAAAAAAAAAAACATAAATTGTGTGCTTGTTGGTGCAACTGAGAAGCTATTAGTGACTCAACTGCAACAAACAATCGTGACAAAAAATTCAAGACTTTTCTGCCTGAACTACAGGCAGTGTTTACAGAGCAGTTGGGAGTTGTGCACTGAAAAAAATTAAATATCTGTAGTTTGTAGAGTTTGGATTTTTCCCTGTGTTAGTAACAACTAGAGGCATTTTATAAAAATTGTGCAAGCTGATTCCACTTTTTGTATTTTTTTGTAAAATTCATGATCAAAGCAATTCAACTTTGATTGTTTTATGATTTATTGCATTATTACTTTGTGATACTGAATGAAAGACATTTCTAAGTTCTCTCCACTTCGAGTCATAGTTGTGCTGTTTCTATAGAGGTGTAGAACTTTATATTGCAGGGAAAAATGGTTTTTGGTGTGACTGTGCCAGTGATGGATGGATGGATGCTTGCTTTATTCATCCCTTGGGAAAATTCCAGTTTCAAGTCGCTCACATAAAGAAAGATGAGAAAACCAATGAACTAAAGAATGTGCGGTTATCTTATAAATCATGCTGGTCGAGGAAATAATGTGCCAAACAATTGTTGGTATTAACAATAAAAGGTACAAAATCGTGCAAAATTGTAGATATTAACAATAAAGGTGTAAAATTGTTGGTATCAACAATAAATTTGCAGCAACATTTTTGGTGTTAACAATGAAGAAGCAAAATTGTGCAAAATTGTTGGTATTAACAATAAAGGTACCAAAAATTATTTGGTATTAACAGTAAAGGTGCAAAATTATTGATATTTACAATAAAGGTGCAAAATTGTTGGTTTTTATATTAAAGGTGCCCAATTGTGCAAAATTGTTGGTTTTAACAATTAAGGTGCCAAAAATAATTGGTATTAACAATAAAGGTGCAAATTTGTGCAAAATTGTTGACATTAACAATAGTCCAAGGAATTTTCAGCGCAGTGTGAATCGTCAACGTGGAGCTCTGAAGCAGCGAAATGACCAACAGATTCTGTTGTCACATCTGAAGGTTTCATCACTTTTCTATCATCTGCTTCTTCTTCTTTATTTCTACAGGTCATGGGATGAATTCCACGATTGCGCTAACATCGCGATGGCTGGCTGTCCGGATGAAGCGGCCGCCGTCTGGGAGTCTCTCCGGCAGGAATCCAAGAAGATGCAGTTCTCTGGAAACCTTTACGACATGTGTTCCAACCGCAACAGCCACCCGGTGGCCTCGGCCTCCCCGAACCAGGAGGAGATCAACCAAGAGTCTCTACGAGGAGGCGCCGGTCACCTGGCGTCCAGCCTCCACCTCCTCCTGCTACTGTCTCCTCTGCTGCTGCTGTTGTTTTGGATATAACTTTCCCCCTGAAGAAATGGGACTAGTGTGAATAGATATAAACTTTGTGTATTTTTTTTCCTCCCCTTCCACGAGCCCGTAGACTTTCCACAGTTTCTTCTTCCTCTGCGCTGCCAGAGGTTGATTATTTCTAACTGCATGTTCAGAGGCCCGACAGTCTTTTTGATAATGTATCTCTAAACTGCCTGTGCCGTTCCATGCATATTCTCTGCCTTTTAATTAGTCTCTCTGTTGGAAACACACACAGAATTCATACAGAGACACACAGCCACTGTACAAACAGGCTTGCAAACACATACATAGTTAAACAGATGCATACAGCCGCCTCGTGTCATCCGTCTTTATTCCCTAACCTCCGAAACCAAGTTAGTCTGAGCTTGCATGTCGTGGATCCGGGCAGAGTCTGTCTTCCTGACTCTAATAACAGAAACATAATAACGCAGTCCTGTTTGATAAACCTGAAACCTAAGTGATGAGGAATCCATGAGCAGTTAAACTCATTCATTTATATGATGAACTAGCCGGCTAATGGGAAATCTAACATTCGTCGCTCGCTAGTTTAGACTCAGAGCTGTGTTCGAACTCCAGCTGGGCGACTTTTGTGTTCAGTTTTCCCGTTGCTTTTCTTCTCCGGTCTCTGCCAGTGTTGAAGATCCGCAGCCAAGCTTACGTCCCAATTTAACTCAAAGTTCCCCAGAAAACTGGCAACAGAAAATGTGAATTAATGCACATTTCCATCTACAGCTGTTATGTGCTCATACCAGGTCGGTTCTTTGGGAAAAACAGCTGCAGTGTTGGAGAGGAAGAAGAGGTCGAAATGTGAGTAAAAGAGCAGCACTTGAATCTAGAAATGTGCAGAAATGATGGACATTTGATAATTTTCTGAGTATTTATTTAATAAATATGAGGACGTTATAGTCTCAACATCCTTTCCCACAAGCGTAACGCTGAGCCGCAGTTTTTCAAACCTCTGCTGGATGTTTAATTTATGTTTTCACTGCACACTGTCACATTTTGCTTCCTTGATCCACACACTTTTTCTCCTCAGCTGAGCATTAAAACTTTTTTAAGCATAAATTGAGAATTTGCATAAAAAACAGGTTGAAAGGAAAAAACCTACTGGGAAGCTAAAACATGGGTGCTAATCAGGGGAACCACTGATGTATTCAGAGCTGGATATGTTAGCCTTGCTGCTAACTTTTCCTAGTGGTCACTCGTGGTTTTGCAATGGAAAAATCCCAAAAAGAGTATTCCACGTAGATCCCAGTTATAAAAGAAGTATTTGTTAAACCCAGCACAGTGCTAATACAGAAATGTAGAAGCAAATAAACTTTGTTTGGCTACTTTCATGCAGGCACAATCAGGTGCCATCTTTTATGCTCTGTAATACATCTAAACTTGGTGAACTCATGTTGTAGATTAGTATTAGGATGCGAGGAAGCTACTTTTTCTTCTTGCGTTAATCATACCCCAAAGCAAACCACTCCCATTTTCACTTCATAAGTGAACCTTGAGATCCTGCAATCCGGAGGCCCCGAAATCGGCTTCTGTTGTGGGGGCCTTGGGATTACATCTCTGCTTTTTGCAGATGATGTGGTTCTGTTGCCTTCATCAGATCGTGACCTTCAGCGGGCACTAGAGTGGTTTGCAGCTGATTATGACACAACGGGGATGCGGATTAGAACCTCAAAGTTCAAGGCCATGGTTCTCTGCTGGAAACCAGGTTAGGGGGGGAGTTCCTTCCTCAAGTGAAGGAGTTCAAGTATCTTGGGATCTGTTCATGAATTATTGGAAAATAGAGCATGAGATGGACAGGCGGATTGGTGGGGCAGCAGCAGTAAATGCAGGCGTTGTATCGAACCGTCATGGTGAAGAGGGAGCTTAGCTGCAAGGCGAAGCTCTCAATTTACCAGTCCATCTACTTTCCAACCCTCATCTATGGTCATGAGCTCTGGGTAGTGACCAAAAGAACAAGATCGCGGATACAAGCGGTTGAAATGAGCTTCCTCCGCAAGGTGGCTGGGCCCTTAGAGATAGGGTGAGGATCTCCGACATCTTGGAGGGTGGTCGGAGTAGAGCCGCTGCTCCTTCGTGTCTAAAGGAACCGGTCAAGGTGGTTTGGCCATCTGATTTGGATCCATCTGGGGAGGCTTCCTTTTGAGGTTTTTTGAACACATCCACCTGGGAGGAGACCCTGGGGTAGACCCAGAACTCGCTGGAGGGATTATGTATTTTGTCTGGCCTGGGAACGCCTCGGGATCCCCCAGGAAGAGCTGGAAAATATTGTTCGGGGGAAGGACGTCTAGAATAACCTGCTTCGTCTGCTGCCTCCACGACCTGACCCCAGATAATTGGAAGACGATGGATGGATGGATGCACATCGATGACCCACAACATTAAACCACCTGTCTAATATTGTGTAGATCCACTTGCTGTTAAAACAGTGTTGACCCATTGGGGTGTGAACGTAGCAGTTGTTCTTTAGTGTCTGGAACTGGAACATTGGATCCTTTGGGTCTTGTAGGTCACACAGCGAGGTTTCCATGGGTTGCGACATATTCCGTTGATCCTGAGTCGAATTGGGTTCCATGAAATTGGAAGTCGATCAACTCTTTGGGTTCTGTCTTGTTCCTCGACTTGTTTTTGAGCATTTTTTCTACTGACATCTACTACATCTACAGAGTGCAGATATCAATTTAACATCCACTTCAGTGCAGGACTAAAGGTTTTCCAGCAGAACATTCCACTGTTGCAAGATTATCACCCATCATTGGTCGTAATGTTGTTTCTGATTGGCGTAAACTGGTTAAAAGTTACCAAAAGTGTTATTTCAGTGTAATTTCTTAATTTCCCTTCGGTCCTCGTCCAGCTCCTTCTGTGATGCATCTCCCTCTTGATTTTCTGTCAAGAACTTACAAACTAAATTTCGTCTCTCCCAAGCATCCTGTTATAATATAGCGATCGAATACTGCAGTTGTTTGGGGAATCACTGGAAAAAGATCACAAACCAAGAGTGCATTTGGACTCCTGCCACGATTAACGTCTCACCTCCAACAAAGTGAACTATTAGTTGCTGTAAATATCTTCTACACACATGGAAGTTGTTTGCTAAGGTGCATGCAGTCATGAAAACTGGCTGTAAAGATTTGTTGGACTGAACGATTAATTGGAATGTTACTGGAATCACAATGTGGCCAAAAAATATCCAAATCACAGGAGCTGCAATTTAGTAAATGGTGTCATATGGGTCCCCCACATGAAGAGCCAGGTTCTGATTAAGGTTTCTTCCCATTAAAAGGGAGTTTTTCCTTTCCACTGTCGCCTTAGGGCTTGCTCTGGGGGTTCAGGCATATGGGCTCAGTAAAGTGTCTTGAGACAATCTGAGTTTTAATTGGCGCTATATAAATACAATTGAATTGAACTGAATACTGTTCTGAATGAAGCATGGTGGTGCTACAGAAATACTTAAGTCATATTCTCCAGACGTAAAGGAACATGTGGGTTCAGGACAGAGTCCAGCAAAAGAACATCGTAATTTTTTATATACATTTTAATTTGAAAGTAATTTAAGAATTGCATTTTATAGTAAAACTGTGGCTTCTTGCAATATCTGTAAACAATAATCACAGTATCTTTTTTTTCACATATTATCCAGCCTTGCTGTTTTTTCTGGAAATCTCTTAAAATGCTCAACATTGCCTCAAACGGTATGAAAAGCTTTCTCTGAAACAACTCCTAGCAATCAACAATCGCAATTGGATTTCATACCTCACATTAACTGTGATGCCATACGATCATATAGAACCAGAACACAGACTAATTAAAGATAATGAAGGACCATCTGCAGAGCTCCAGTCTCAGCTGCAGCACTGAAACCCTGTTTAGTAGAATTACTGAATAAATACGTGACTTGTAGTCCTTTAACCCTCTGAACTTCAAAACCTGTCGAAAGGTTTAAAAAGCATGTTCTCTTTTAAAAAAAAGTGGCCAAAATTACACCATTTACCCCACTCAGAAACTGTAAAAACAGAATAATTTTGCAGGTTTTTTTAACCTTCCAACAGTCCTTAAACAATTAATGTGTGACTTCTAATTCTGTTGGGAAAATTAACCAAGTCTAAGCTCTTAAAATCGTGATATTTCATCAAAATCTACCTAAAATAAATATTTTGCCCATCAGATTCTGTAAAAACACAGATTCTCTAATCGTTGCTGCAACTGAGAAACTGTTAGTGATTCTGCTGCAAACTCCAGTCATGTGTCAAAAACCCTGGTAGTTTTCGGCTGAACTGCAGGCCGTGTATGGACACAAATTTAAAATGCTAATAGGAAAATAATTATAGTATTTAAACTACAGGCCAAAGGCTTGGAAGCAAGATCAAATTTGTACAAGAAAAAAGCATGATTTCATTGGTGTACTTTGCCACAAAATAAACACGATTATTATTATTGTTACTATTATTATTATTATTATATAGACTCACTCATTAGAATACATTTTACGATAATTATCAGGTATTTTTGTCTGTACTGTTGTTCTTTGCTCAGCTGTTTCTTTCTGTGGTAGTTTGTCAGAGATATGGACACAGTTGAGAATAACTGAGATTTTTGTTTGCAAACTCTGAAAAGCCAAAGAGCTAAAGTCAGTACTGCAAATTGTGATTAGTTTTTTACTTTTACACTGAAGTTGTCAATCTTGTGAATTTTCTCAACCCGAAAACTAAGACCTTCTTTTATTTTAAGAGTTAATCAGCAATTGTCTGGTAACTTCAATGTATAGCAAAAGATAAATAGAGGAAAATGGTGCATATCAGTGACAGAAGAATCTGATCATGCAGTGAATACATCCCAGAATCAACAGAATTCATACTGGCTTTTAAGACAGACTTGAAGTAGCTTCCAAGCTTTTAGCCTGTAGTGTAGATTCTCCTCTTTTCAATTTTTTTTGTACAATGTTGTTAACTTTGAAAAAATATTGTACATGTTAATTCCAGATTTCTCTTTTTTTAAATAACAATGAAAGTAATTCAGCTTTTATTGATTTTTAGACGATTCATGGCATCATAAAAGCGTCATATGGTAGAAAAAATACATTTTTCAGTTCTTTCTACTTCTATCATGGTTGTTCTGTTTCCATAGAGGTGCAGGACTTCATATTGCTGTGAAAAATGAGACCACAGTGAGTGAAATTGTGTCCGGACAGAGGGCTAATGCATTGAAATTACACCTAAATGAAACCAACAGTTACACTTTGGAGAACTTGCCATTCGTTAAACGGTTTCTTGTGGATTTGCCGCAGCAACGTGAGTCGGTTGTGCTGCAGTTGTTTGTATTTGGTGCCCGTCCAGGTATGAAATCCTCGGAGGTTCTTCCTTTGGCATCCTGCCTCGTAGCCCTACAGTGTGGGACCGATATGTTCTCCAGTCAGAACCGCGGCCGCCGGCACGCCAAGTGTGTTTTCATGCTCCAGGAGTCGTGGTTCGGCCCTGCAGGCCTGCCGGAGCTGCTTGTTATTCTAAGTGTCTGCAGGTAACAGTTGTTTCTGTCTGGCCCGGGATCAGAAATACTATCAGATTAGAGACAGACAGACAGCGACGGAGAGAGAGAAAGATGAGTACAGCCTGAAAACAAACAGCCGAGCCCAAGATTGAATCCACTCGTCGAGCAGCGAGTGTGTTTTACACAGGGGGGCTTTAGGTTGGAGGTTTGCTTCTCTTTCTTCACCCAAAAAAATAAATCAAAGCCGAGCCGACTTTAAAGAGTTATGCTTTGCACAAAACAGAATCCTCAGAGGCTGCAGCAGCGCTCCAACTTTAAGAGAGCGGGAAATAAATAAAGATTTACGACACAAAGAGAGCCGTGTTTCACCTTAAGAGCTGATTGAGTTCGTCTACCTTGCTGACGGCAAGTTCGTTCTGAGCAGGTGGAATTAAACAGACGCACATTCAGATACAGTCACTTTATTTAGGACATCCATGTAGATTCTGTCTCGTAAGCTTTTGTGTTGCACAGAAATATAGTTCTTAGATTCTGACCCCCAGTTTTAAACAGCGGAGAACAAACCCAGCGACGTAAATCTGAAGGCGAGGAAAACTCCAATCAGCCTGCAGCTATTTTTGCCTCCATGAGGACCTTCACCCAGAGATATGCTCGGATGGTTTAAAGAGGACGCTGCAGTTCTGAACTTTAATTAAACTGACAGAATTAGCAATTAGAGGCCTCGATGGCTGATTCACTAAAGGTGCAGCAACTAGAGAACTATTCCTCTGTGGAGTTCAGATAAGATGTTGTTACCGGAGGCAAAATGTAAGTAAAGTTATAAAAGATCACACTGGATGTGTTTGTACAAATAAAACCAGGAATAAAACACAGTACAGTGAGCTCAGTCATCAGCAGTTTGAACTGCAAAGTAGTGATTTAAGTTAGTAAACCACCATCTGCCAGCAAAAAATAAATAGTTAAAGTAAAACTAATCCATCCACACTGTTGAACATACATAAATAAATTAAACAATTATGTATTTAGCTTATTAAATAATGTAAAACACATTTCTAAAGGACAAATTGTTTTCTGTGAAATACACATTTTTGACATGAATATTATTTACACTTTTATTTGGATGTTTTTACTGTGAACATGTAAATTAATACTTTTTTGTGATTCTGTTAGATATTATTAGTAATTGAACAGAACATACACAATAACAGTTTGAAATTTAACAGATTGTAGAAGAAGAAAATGTTGTTTGTAAAAAAAATGCAAGACACATTATTTGCAAAAATTGGGTTTTGTTTATTTGTCTTTTTTTTACATTTAAAATGTGATTTTTTTTTGTTTATTTTGTTATTTTACTAGTTACAAAAATCTGTGATATTTCAGATTAGGTTTTGTAGCCAGAGGCAAATTAAATAATCCTCATGAAATCTTTCTTAGAAGAAAGTTTGCTACTGATAAATCTGATTTCAAAGAGTTTTCTTGTTCTGGGCTCCTAAAACTGAGTAACTGGGGAAGTTAGGCGTCTTAGTACGGAGCACCAGCAGCTCCTGAGATCTTTTTGTCTTTGTCTCATCTTCCATTTGATTTAGCTTCTTATCTCTAGACTGTAGATGACTTGTAGCATCTTCATTGTGTCCAACAACCTGTGAACTATTTCTCTGTCAGTCATCTCCAGCTTGCACCATTTTATGGAAACATACGTAGCTGAGATCAGATTTTAAAAGCTTTTTCTGCACAGAGGTGCATGAAAATGTAAAAAAAACACCTAATGAACTCTTTCTTAGAATAAGCAACATAACTCAGACAATCTAATTTTAAAGTAGTTTTCTGTGTGGATGTTCTAAAACTGAGTAGTTGGAGATGTTAGACATCTTAAGATGTATCCGTAGGTGCAGGAAAACCACTAGATGACTTGCAGCATCTTAATAATGTCTGGCTCACGAAGGTCCAACAATTTGTTCATCATTTTAGTCAGTCATCACCAGCTTGCACTATTTTATGAGAATATAACTCATTCAGATTGTTTTTTAAAGTGTTTTCCTGCCAGAACTGCACAAAAACACAAAGGAAAGTCCTGAAATCTTTTTGGAAAAGGTGGTATAGTTCAGACAAATCTGATTTCACAGAGTTTTCCTGTTTCAAGGTCCTAAAGTTGACTAATTAAAACAAATCAGTGTTGGCATAAGGAGTAGTGAATGCAGGAACACCAACAGTTCACTGAAGTATGTTTTCTCTCTGCCTTTATTCCCAGAATCTCATCTTCTGTTTGATTTTGCTTCTAATCTCTGGACTGCGGGTGACTTGTAGCATCTTCATGACGTCTGATTTACCAACCTGAGAAGTGTCTCTTCACATAGTTTAGATAAGATGCTGTAACTGGAGGATAAATGTGACTAATTCATAAAGGCTACATGGAAAGATCAGAGTTGATGTGTTTGTAAATCCATATCCAGGTCTACGGTCCAGAACAGAGCTCAGTCATCCTCAGCTCAGCCTGTTTTATGGGAATATAAGTAGCTCAGATGTGATTTTAAGGGTTTTTCTGCGCAGAGGTGCTCAAAAACGCAAAGAAAACTCATGAAATCTCTGTTATGAGAAGTTATGTCATTGGGACAAATCAGATTTCGGAGAGGTTTTCAATAACGCTGCGGTGTAAATGCAACATTATTGACCACAGCAGAGTAGGGAATTATTTTCCAGCGCTGCATTTGTGACTGTACACGTCTTGGCCTGCAGCTAGAGCTCCGACGATCGGCTTAAATTGGACAGAAAGGAGAAAGAAACAGCGTTAAAGAGCGATGCATCACTGTCCCATCAGCGATGCTGTACGACCGGCGTTATTAGTGCGAAGACGCTGGCATTTATTCCTCTCCTCTGCGACACCTTTTTCGTTTGCTCAGCTGAAAGAGAGCAAATATGTTTAGCGTTTGGGGGTTTAATAGTATTTCAATCACACATCGATCCCTTCAAATCCGTTATTAAGGGATCAGACTGCTGTGATGTGATCCTTTGCGGTGGAGACAACTTTGCCTTCGTTTGTTTTCTTCAAGTGTAGAAGCGGATTCCCAGCAGGCTGCAGGCGGCACATTAACCAGACTGCAGCCTAAAGTTTCATTCGGGCCCTACGTGTATTTACTTCCTCTGCCAAAAAAAAGCACTAATATCATGTTTTAAGGTTTGTTTCTCAGTGAAGATAAATAATCCCGTCAAATGGCTGCACCAGACACCTGAAGTTTTATCATTAAATGTGACTCTTAAGGCTTAATTTCCCCTCAGCTGAGTGATTTATTTAAGGTCGTTGTGCAGAGTCTGTTCAAAAAAAAGAAAAATTAAAGGCTTTGGAAGACATTTTCAAGCAATAAAGTATATTAAAAAGTCTTTTGTTAATGTTTGTTTGCAGAAAAGAAGATGACAAGAAGAACAAATTGGTCAGAGGAGAAAAAATAAACTTCTGCAGAACTCAATAAAAAGCAAACTCAATAAATATTTGATTTGCGAATAACAGAAAACAACATATGAGGCAGGAAATTGCACTGAAAATGAATTCAGGAAGCCGGGAACTGTTTACTTGCTTCATTTATTCCAGTAAATTTGGCCGTGTTATCGTTAAAAGAGAGTCAGAGGACTTTTTTGTTCTAAACTTCGTGGATTTTTCATTTCCTTCCATCTGTTATTACTGTTTTGTGCATATAAAATGTCTGCAAACTCACAAAGTCCTCACCAAAACATCTTGTTTGAGGTGCTGCCGTTTCTTTCGTTACTTATCGACATCATCATGTAACACATTTGCATATTAACGCCTACTAGCAGCTAATTTCGCCCTTAAACTAAGAAAGAGCAGCTTCCTCACAGTCCACTGTTAGTTTCTTGCTAAATTAATTTACATCAGTAGACTCAGAGATCTGGTTTGATTAAATTTGTTTAAATTTCAAGGCCAGTTGACCAGTCAGAGCTTTTCAGGAGGGAATCTTTCAAGAGACAAGAGCTAAAAACGTATGTGAAAAGAGGTGCTACAGCAATGTAAAGCATGAGAAAAACAATATTTATTGAACATTAAAGCATGTAAACATATTCTAGTAGATCCAAAAAATGAAAATTTTCATCTGTAAATGGGCATTATGAGGGTTCTTTAAGGATCAGGAGAAGGAACAGAAAAGTGTGTTTGAGTGTCAGATTCTTAATTTTTAATAACTGTAATGTTAGCAGTTTGATTCTTAGCCAGCTGGAGTTGCATTTATTTCCCCTCTAAATCCAAGTTTTCTTCAACTAGTTTTGAAGTCAGATTGTTTATTTCGTGGCTCCATTTTTATGCTAGTTTCAAAGAACATTATAAAGTCAATTTTGTAGAGTACATAAATCACAGTTAATTCCAGCTAATGTTTAATTTGCGGCTAAAATGCCTGCTAACGTCACTAGTTTTCTTAATTTGTCGTTGATAAAAACAAATATTAGCATGAGAGCTTAACAAATCAGGGGATTTTACCAATGTGATTTAAAAACTGGATCCAAAATGGCACCAAATGCTCATTTTTCCTTGCCAGTAGCAATTCAGTTAGCATTGAGAAAACCCGTTATCTTTGTATCATATTTGAATTAAATGCAGTGTAGAAGGTGAGAAATAGTTTCTGACAATGCTAATCCTCTGCAACACTCAGTTGTTTCAGTTTTTTATTGCCAGAGCCTCAAAGTTGGTTAACTGTTGTTAAAGACAGCAGCTTTCCTTTGCAGACGAATGAGCAACATCACATTAATTTGTGACTTTTACAGATATCTGTGCATGTTTGCTTGTTTTCCTCACTACTGTCTTTATTCTCAGTTAAACATCCTGACTCCAGCTGCACTATCACACACTTCTATTCTCATCCAGCTCTCAGGAAGTAATCCTCCCAAAAAACTATTTTCAAGAGCTCGTAACACCTTAAACACAAACCCAACAGAGAAAAAGGCGTAAAACCACACACGGGACGTTTTCGACCTGAAGTTGGAAAATTAATCAGCTGCTCTGCGTCGGGTCTATTCACCTGAGCTTTGCTGAGAATAATCCACATTTGTGGTGGAATTCAATAAAATTACAGTCAAAAATACTTGCAGAAGTTCTTCAGCAGGGAAATAGAAATGTTACACAGCAGAGCTCAGGTACTGAGGCGCCTCCAGCACTGAAGAGGGTAAATCTGGTTTATTTTGCTGGAAGTAAAATTAAAAAACTGGAACAGTCGATATGTTAAACTGCATCAGGAGACACTGACCTGACCACAGATTATGTACAGTAAGTCTGTGGATGACCTTCTGTTTAGTGAGGGAGAGGTGGTAACAAATGACATATCCGGCTCATAAAATAAACTTTTGCTTGTTCAAATAGCTTTTATTCAACATAGATTCAGTCCAACTTGTCTTGATGCTTTTTACCAGAAGATTTTGGAGGTAGGGAAGCACATTTTGCTGCAAAAGATTTCCTCCAGAGTCTTATATATTAATGTTAAAAAAATTGATCTACTCGCACTGTTAAAAAATAAATAAGAAATAAAAATCATTTTTAAAGAATGTGAAGCAAGTGTGCCAGAAAAAAATATTTTAAAAATGTGAAATACTGTAATGTTCAAAAATGGTAAAACCTGGGAATATAGCAGCAATTATTATATTTTTAAATTATTAGTTTAAATTATATTTTTACCCGACTTAAACACAGGAAAACAACGTAAAAGAACAAACTACCATCTGTGTAGACACAAGCTTTTGATTTAACTGTTATTTATAATTTTTGCCTGTTTTTTTCTTCTTTTTTTTAACAGTTAACACTTTTTTTCTGTGAGTTTATCAGATATTACGGCTAATTTGAAACACGGTAAATCTGTTAAAAAAAAAATTGCTCAGTCAGCAGAATACTTAATTTTTCTTTCAAATTACAGCAAATATGTGTAAAATAACATCATTTTTAGCTGATTAAATGCAAGAAAACCATTTAATTTTACAGACTGTAAAAGTTCAAAAATTAGTACTTTACGACCTGATGAGGACATTATTTACAGTTTACTGTACTTTCACGTTTAACATGTAAATTAGTATTATATTCTGTGATTTTACTAGTGTGGAAAATCTGTAAAATACAGTAAATTGTTTTAAAAAACTGTTATAGACTTTTTGTGGATGAGCATTTCAGCACATTTTTAAATAACCTCCATCTATACTTACAGTGGAAAAAGGTTTTCAGACACCCTAAACATTGGCATGTATATTGCATTAAGAATCACTCTTAGGTCTTCAAGTGAAATTTCTTTTAGTGCCATCACAGCCATAATACTAAACAAATCCTAAGAAAGCCATTAAAAACCTAAAATTGATTGGTTCTGGAAAAGTAAGAAATTTTGAGTAGTGGGTCATTTTGGTAGAATTTAGTTTTCTTACTTTTTCTTGTAAACAATGAACAAAACAATATCATTTGTATTTGTTTGTCTGCCTAATGCAGCCACACCTTTTGAAACACACAAAAAAGATTTTTCCACAAATATTACAGGATAATATTTGAGATTTTATAAAACTTTAAGTTGTCCGAAAACTTTTTCCACGTCTGTCCACCAAAGCAAATACAACAGGTCCTCGACTTATGTCGGAGTTCTGTTCCGACAGATCGATGTAAGTGAATTTTAGCCGTAAGTCGGAACTCTGGTGAAAATGTAAACAAAGCTGTTACGTGCATCACGATATCGATCAGTTCTTTGGAAAAGTCATGAATGCAAATTACTTTTATTCATGTATATTCATTTTAATTCAATTCAATTCAATTTTATTTATATAGCGGCAAATACCTGTCAAACTGTCTCAAGACGATTTACAGAACCCATATGCCTGAACCGCCAGAGCAAGAACTAAGGCAATAGTGGCGAGAAAAATACCCTTTTAACGGGAAGAAACCTTGAACAGAACCTGGCCCTTTATATGGGGGAACCCATCTGCCTGCTTTTGCAAGAAGATAACAGAATATTGTAACAGACTGATCCTGTTGTTTATGTTGAGGTTTTAATGTTTATTGTTCAGTTCGAGATTTACCTAATGTCAGTGAATGTGCCATGTTCAGTTAGCTCACCTCTGATTGGCTGAGAGTTAGCAGTAGTGTGTGTGTCAAGCGAGAGAGCTGGAAACGGTGGCTAATTCTGGTGCTAAGTTACAGTGGTTTTTGTAGTTATTCTGGCGTTAACTACGGCCCACAGTAGTCTGTGTGAAGGTTCAATAAACGACCAGAGAACCAGATAAAGTCTCACTCATTCATCACAGAGGGTCGCTATGATATGTTGCACTGTTTTTACAACTTGACCGATGTTCAGCAGTATTTCGCCCTGTTCCGACGGTTTTATTATATCTAATTTCACTTCCATGGAGTTACCATAAGAAAAATCTGACTTACGCTTGGGAGCCATAATGGAGGGCAAAAAGTTAACAAATGTAGCACAATCCAAGGTGACGTACAACTGGCGAATGCTGACAAAGTCGTCTTATAGCGTCGTGTGACAACGTATTGGTCTGTTCCACTTGTCAACTAGTTAACCAGTTCCGACATATCTCTGTACACTAAACAGAGGACTGGCCTGTAACCAGTTCCGATGCAATGATGAAACGCCGTAAGATGATGTCATTGTAAACCGAGAACCCCCTGTACTGGTTTGCAGCAGCAATTCACATGAAACTGCAATAACTGAGTTTTCTAACTAAAATAGTCGACGTAATTTCTACAAGTCTCTGTTATAGGTGTCCTGAAATGTTACAGTCATGCGGAGACTTTGCTTAAACTTAGCAAAAGTTACGGGCTCTCAAATGTATTATTGTCGATGTAGCCTTCGTCGACTGCAAAGTGAGGGGAAACCATCAGTTTCAGGGAATTTTCAGAGTCTTGCTTCCGTTTGATTTTAGCCATTTAGCCGCTGTCATAGTGCTCCATTTGGTAATTTGCTGTTGCATTTAGCTGTCAAGTTTCAAGAAAGTCCTATTCCAACACGTTAGCTAGTTGACATACTTGTACAAACATGTAGGGCGATACAATCAGGCAGCATTGAGGTCCTTAATGCAGCAAAAGAATCATTGCAGAGTGTTTGCAAAGTCATGCACCAAAACAAAGCTGCAGGATGAGCAGTATTTTTGCTTCAATTCTTCTGTTTTACACAAATCTCTGCAACAGAGTTGAACACCTGAACCCACAAAGACTGTTGAAATAAACTGAATTATCCTTTAAAGCACATGTTGGTGCTCTGGCTGTGAATAAACGTAAATCGGACTGGAAGAGATGTGGCAGCAAAACGTACGGGACACATCTAGCTCAGATTTAAGTGGAAAAGCATCAGACAGACAGATCTCACCTGGGTACCACACTCATATATCCGCCTCCAGCAAGTGGCTGCAAGCTCAACCTCCAGTATTAATTAGTGATAAGACAAAAAAAAAGAAATTACTCAGGACTGAAAACTTCAGAAAGTACAAGATAAGTGTAGCGGTGACCTACGTGTGTCATTGAAGATGCTTTTTGAATGAGGAGTGAGATGATAGAAAATAACTCTTCCCCTTAAATTTATTGCTAATAAAAACGAGGAAGAGAGGATTTAAATGAGTCTGAACGCCTCCTCACTAATTAAACACCATTCACATAAATTGAAACTATAAATACAGGAAATCAAATCACTGTTTTATGACGGGAAACGCAGAGACTGACAATGAGTTGCATCACTGTACAGTGTGAATACCTACAGCTCTATTAATGTCAGTGTACATAGCCGTTCCATATGTATATAGATAATGTCATAAATGCCTTGCAACTTTTAAAGCTTTAACATCTTCTATTGGTTGTGTTTTACATCTTTATTCACTTTATTCCTCTCCCTGTGATACCTAACCCTTCATTCGGCTACGTACATTCTTACTGCTTGCTTTACAAATTAAGAGAGAGAATTAGTAGAGAAACCATTTTATTTCCACACACATTCCCATTAACAGAAGGGTTACCAGTTTTGGCATTTTAATATGGATGGAACCAGAAACAAGCATAAAAAAGCTGGCTTCATAGTGTAAAAAGCTGATTTAATTCAAGTTGCTTGTGCGTATCTGTATCTCCACGTAACAGACAAATAGAAAACACCTGTTATAATCCTTCTTTGTGGGCGATAAACCTGACGAACGTGGTTTTAGTTTGACATTTTGGGACATGAAAGACATGCTGCATGACTTCAGCTCTCTATAATCTACATACGGTATCATGGGGTGAGGAATAATGTGACAGAACACACACATACTGCATTATTTAAGATGACTAAAAATGCATTAAAATCCTGTCACGTACTGGACTGATTTCACGGTAAATTGTAAAAAAAAAAAAAAAAAAGACTCTACGGAGATATTTAACTTGATTGTCTGTCCTTTTCCCACTATATTGTTTGTGTTTGTATCCGCAAACAGTGATTGTTTTCCGTGTCCAAGGTTGTTTGTAAGTGTGTGTGCGAGAGAGACAGAAAGATGACATATCTCACTGTGGTGTAAATTAGCTTGTTGCATTCATCATTCATCCATGTTTCTTTGTTGCTGATTAAACTGCTCTTCGCCGGCGCTTTCCCCCAACAAAATGTCACTTCCTGACCTTCTCTGCTTGTAGAAACATGCAGCATGCAGAACTGAGCTTTCTTTGCCTTTGTGAGAAGCAGAATAGCAGGATGTTGTATGATCTTGTGACTCGTACATACATTATATTCCTGTGTGAAGCTGAGATGAAAAAAACAACAACGTCCGAACTGGCTTTAAAGTCGCGCTCGGAGCTTGGAATCAAACAGAATGGAGATCGGAACATCTGGGATCGCTGATGACGGATGGACGACTCCAGGGATGAAAGCTCTGAGCGCACACTGATGACATCGCTGTGGACAATAACTCTTTATTGTACATCAGTATGTACAGATAGAAGTTTTTTCAAACGATGCAGACGCAGCATTTTCTGCTTTGAAAAAAGAACTTTGTGAAGAATTTCTCTATTTGTCCTTGGCTGTCTTAAGTTATGTCTCCTCATCTCAACATGATCTTTTTTTAGATCCCGTCACTCTGCTCCTCTAACAGGTTTTCTCTCCATCCATGTGTAGTAGGTTTTGCTACCTTTATAGAAAATCATTAAACTGGTGCTGACTGACTACTTGACTGTGTTCATTACTAATTTCTCTGGTTGGATGAAGATAAATATTGTGTTGAAAGTGTTGGGTAAAGTTACATAAACACTCATGGCTGCTGGAAGTCTGGTAAAGGTTGAAGTCCAAAGCACCTGGAGATGACAGGGTCTTCTGAGTTGTATTTGAAGTACTCTCTATTTTGACAGAGTCCTTGCAACACACATTAACTTGCATGAGTAATCCATTTGTCTTTGCCATTTAGAACTCTTCAGCTCAAACACAATGCTAAGCGTGGAAATTCATCAGCAGCAGAACGAGAAATTCTGCAGCAGTACGACAAATTGAAACTGAAATCGTCTTTGAATGAGGATGAGGTCAAACTTGTGGTGCAACAAGCAGTCAAGGCCTGAAGTCTGAATTCAAAGTGTTTTTCTTCCTTTTGTTTGTACAGTAAAGAGCTTGTTTGCTTGATACTGCCTTCTTTTAGCAGTTTTTAAAGCTGAGAGGTTTCTGTACACATTTGCAGAAGTGTTGCATTCACAAAGGAACAAGAAATTGGATGCCTTACATCAAAATTGTGACCCTTCAGGCAGTTTTCCACTTCAGGAAGTTTGCAGGCTGGTTAAGGGTGATCCAAACCTTTCGTAACCACAAGAACCACCCCAGTAGAACCTCTTTCAGAGGAGATGGTTAGCACATCTGATTAGGATGCCTCCAGGATAACTTTCTTTGGAGGTGTTTCAGGTGCATTCAAGTAGAGGGAGACCCCAGGGTAGACCCAAAACTTGCTGTACAGGTTACATATCAATGAAAACACAAGACTAAGCGTGGGAGTCTACAGATGGACGACAAATTGAAACTATAATCATCTTGAAGTGGAGAACGAGGACAAACTTGTGGTGCAACAAGCAGGTATGGCCTAAATTCTGAATTAAATACACATTTTGAGTCTTTTGTTTGTGCTGTAGATATTTTGTTTGCTTGATACTGCCGTCTTTTAGCAATTTTTACAGTTTATAGGTTTTGTATACACATTTGCAGAAGTGTTGCATTTACAAAGGAGCAAGAAATTGGACACATTACCTCATAACTGTGTCCTTTCAGGCTGTTTTGCACTGCAGGAACTTTGCAGGCTGGTTAAGGGTGATCCAAACCTGATGTGACTGCAAGAACCGCCCCTGTAGAACCTCCGTCTGGGGAGATGGTTAGTGCATCTGATTAGGATGCCTCCAGGGTGACTCTCTTTGGAGGTTTATCCAACTAGAAGGCGACCCCAAGGTAGACCAAGAACTCACTGTACAGGTTACATATCTCATCTGGCCAGGGAACACCTCAGGGTTGCCCCATAAGGACTGGAAAGTGTTGCTGGGGAGAGGAACGTCTTAAATCACCTGTGTCGTCTGCTGCCACCACGACCGAACTCTGGGTAAGTGGAAGAAAATGGATGGTAGGTTTGGTGTTTACATGGAGCTTGAAGAGCCTGGTGAACCACTTTGTTTTAAACACGTTTACAACAATATCCAGGTTTCTGATCCTTTTGAAGCAGTTTTGTCACCTGGTTTTAGTGTCCAGGTTTTTGAATAAAGGGATAAAAGGTTCACATGAAAACCAGATCACAACCAGGACACGAGTACACAAAGTGAGATTCCACACGTCTGGATATTAGTATAAATAAAATGATACACACCAAAGTTAAGGTCTGACAACTGACTGACATTGTAGGCAAAAGTCAAACTGTGCAGCAAACATGTAGGTTGACCAAACATATTAGCGACACAAAAACAGAAAAAAAAACCTGACAATGCAATGTAAACAGACTGAGCTTTTGTTTGCACATCTGTATCATATGAAATAAGTAGCATCTACCAACATCTAGCCTGCTTTTGAGTTCTACCTCTGAACTAAGTGCTTTTGATAAACTGGTTAATAAGTTGGCTAGTGTGCAGCCTGTCCGACTCATGGTGGGTTGAACCCGAGGGTACAAATAAGTTGTTGGGCTCCTATTGACCATCTTCTGTACATGGAAGTTTGATTACTATGATAAGATTATAATTTATATCTTATCTCAATGGAATTTGTCTGCTTTGGTAATCCAGTCTTTCAGAGGTGTTTTTGCGCTCCCTTCTTTAGTTAACATTACGCTACTGGACTTTGGATTGGTTGTTGTAACTGTCACATAAATTGTGACCATAAATGCCAGCCAGGTATGAGCCTGACATCAAGTGCATTTAATCTGTTTTGTGCTTTTGTAATTAATCGGCCTGCACACAGCAAATAACAGCAGTTAAAGCAAATAGTTTGACATTTTGGGGATTATTTGCTTCCTTGCCAAGAGTCGGGTAAGAAGCCTAATAATAGCAAATCTGCCAAAATGTTTCCTTTCATTTTTTTAAGGATGTTTAGAGACCCGATGCTAGAACAAAGTAGTATAACAGAGAAGGTTACACCACAGCCTGATTACACAGGAAGCCTCTGAAATTCTGCTTATTTTTTCTCTAACATTTTATGACTGTAGATTAAAACTCAGCATGTTTGCAGCTCCAAATGGCTGCAAAAGATGTGTGTGTGAAGATTGTTGAACTTCAGTACTGAGAAATCCTTTAAGGTGACATCAATAAGCAGAGCTACGTTCTCATCTGGGATGCTTTCCGCCACAGCAGTGCAGAGTAATGAAGGTGGATGAGATCTGACACTGCTGAGTGCAGCTTTTTCTGGACAAAGTGTTGCTCTCTGCTGCCATATTGGATTTCACGCCTAAAGTTTGATTCTTCATTTTCCTGTCACCAGAAAAGTCAACACATCCAACTGCAGAAATTTATTTGGGAAAACAACATGAATCTCTTGTAGTCTTTGTTGCACACACACTTCATGATTTGTTCCCATAAATAAGGCATATTTGTAACTTGCATCACATCTGCAGCTTCATTCAGCGTGTTTGGATAGTTTTGATCAAGCACCTGAAAAATGATGCCAATGTACAATTGTCAAAAACAGCAGTTCCTCAAACACCCACTTAAGCCTGGCTCCAAAATCAACTCAATCCCCATTGACCCTTATGTTAAAATGTTCAATTCTTACCGTAAAGGGTGCTAAAACGGCCTTGGTTTGTATGCATGGCCTGATCAAAAAGTTGAAAGACTGCACCTACAGAATTCTAAAACCTTAACTGATTTAAATTTGGCCATCATCCCTGTTGAAACAGTCTCCTCGTGCAGCGATAAAGCTCCCAACTCTTCTCCTTAGTGCCTGTAACTAAGGATGCTCCAATCAAGTTGTTCATTCCTCCCAGTGCAATTCATTTCCTAGATAACACACGCTTAAAGTACTGTAGATTAGCTGCAGTACCTGATTGTACCTCTAACTGTTTAATATTCACTCTATTGTTGGCATGAAAAAAGTATTCTTTGACTTCAGCTGTAAGGGGACATCATGACAAAGTCTTCAATGAGGCTTAATGACCTCTGGCCAATGCAAAAATGTTCAGCTGGGATAAACTGACAATGTTACTATAAACCGGTGGCATATAAAATAGATAATCTGGCTGTGTTCTTGTTTTGTGTGCTTGTACGGTTAACCTTCCTCGAGCACTAAATTTCCTAAACTGTGTCAAAATAGTGACTGTTCAACTCTAATTGCATTTTGGGGTTGAGGAGGAAGTCACAAATAACTACATTTGGCAGGTATGGAGGGTGGAGAACAGTCATTATGTTGTGGCGGCCAGTAAATTCTGTGTAGATGCTATTGCACCAGAGTTTAGATTGTTTGGGGTTTTACCAAGGACACCTCAGGGCGTTACAGCAGAACTCTACCTAGACAGTCCAACCCTGTAGGACGAAATCCTGGTAACCAGCTCTACAAATGGTGAAGAAATTCCTGAGCATGCTCCTGACCTGATGCATCTTGTCTGGTCAAGGACACTGTGGACTCTTCAGCAGTTGTTTCTTCTGTTGATGGTAGCCGCAGACCCTCCTCTAGTCACCAGTTATTAAGGCTGGGTGATGCTGACTTACACAGAATCTGATGTTTGAGGTTCAAGGACAAATAGTACATATTCACCACTGGTGGTCACAAAAACATGTTCAATGCAGTTCCCTGAGTTGTGACAATTGTATGCACATAACCAAAACATGCTCTTTGCACACATACCACAGACAGTACTGAAAAGACTTACCATGTACTACCATGCTGACCCTGCATTCCGAATCGCATACTTTTCCTTCTTACGTCAATTTAAAAATACGTCCCTTTGCATTCAGTTTACATAAAGCTGGGACACATGACTTCATCTGCCGGGGTTTGTTTTGTTTTCAGTGCTTTTCTTTATCTGAATGATTTCCCCTGTGTGTTGTTGCCTTGGCCTCCTCGGTGCATTCATCTACCGCGCTTTCACTTGTTCTTCTTCGCCACTTCATCTGTTTACCTGCCTCTTCACCTCTCCTTGAATTCCCTGCATTCCTGCTGTGTTTTTCTTGCATTTCTTTGTAGGACACAGACTATTTGCCTGGATTCCACAGCCACCTTTCTTTTCCCTCATCATCCTTAGTTCCACCTACAGTTTCATGAAAGTTCTCTTTAGTTTGCTACTAGCCTGTTGGGGTTTGGTTCCTCTTACTTGATTCTCTTGCAACATCACTATAACATTGTACCATAAATTTTGAGGGTCTTGTTGATGTACGTACACTGTTAACAAAAACAACTTTTGAAGATTATTTTAAAGTTTTCCCTGTTTTCCTCGACCTACGATGTTTCATCATTACATTGGAACTGGTTACGTGAAACTAGTTGGTGAGGAAGACAGGGACGAATGCGCTATAAGACGGCTTTGTTTACAGTCGCCGATTGCGCGCCACCTTGGATTGTGTTATATTCACTCACGTTTTGCCCTTCATTATTGCTCCCAAGTGTAAGTCAGACTCTTCTGATGGCAGTGCATTGAAGAAAAGGAAAATCATCTGTGCCAATCATGTGTGCTGTCTTCACTGCAACATAAAAGCTGCAGCTGTCCAACTAGTTCAACTTATGCTTGCGAAAAGAATCGTGAGTCATTGCAAACTTGACTTCTTTACTGTAGCTCTTGATACACATTACAAAATCAGTGAAAACTGCAACAAAAACAATGAAACATAAATGCATCTAATTCAATCATTTACACTTCACCAGTAAGTCCAATATTGAAGTTAATTACTTATGCACGTACCTGTGTAAAGCTAAACATGAAAATAGCGGGCAGAAAATGACAACCATCGATAATTCTGCCTCAACACACCATAGGAGTGAAATTAGATTTAAGAAAACGCTCAGAACCAGGTGAAACACTGACGAACATCGGCATTACTCGTTCAAGTTGTGAAAACAGTGGAACGTATTTTATTGTTTTCTTATCAAATCACTCATACATGCATGAAAGCCACTGGTACTTATGATTTTTATAAAGAACTGGAATGGTATTGTTTACATTTTCACCCGAGTTCCTACTTACAGCGAAAATCGACTTACATCAACCTGTAGGAACGGAACTCTGATGTAAGTCGAGGACCCCCTGTATTTTTTTTTTCACAGTATCCCAACATTTTGAACATCTGGCACTCCAGCAGCCAGATGTTCACAATTTTTTTTTTTTTTTTTACCCAGTGTATCATAGTTTGTAGTTTAAAGTGACATGTCACCTGTTTCATCTTCGGTTTCTCAAGTATTGTGGGTCAGAATGGCTGGAATACTACAAAAATGTAACCAGATGTAGTAGAACATCCTGATATTTTATAGTATTTGATGTACTGTATTTTGAAATACAATTTTTTTTCTGTCATATTCTATATTATGATAATATGGGTATTTGAATGCTCCATAAGCTTCAAAACTGCTGTTCAGATCATCCACGGGTGGCGTCATTGAAACTTCGTCTATTTTCATTTACAGACAAATTTCTGTTCAACCTCAGACGTATTTCAGCACCAAACACCATCAAGTAGTTCTGTCTGATTGCGTCTGGACCAGAATAAATGAGCTGCTGCAGCTTAGAAGGAAAATATTCCGCTGCTTTGTGTAACAGCAGCCGAATATGAGCAACAAAGCTCAACACATGGCTCATGTTGTGCCTCTTTTCTTGAAAATAACTTCTTGGCTCGTCGGGTTCCAGGAAGACTATTTTTGCACATTATGGCCGTTATGTGAAATACGACTCGGGATAGTTACACACCGACTCAACTCCTCGTGTTCATGCAAAACCACCACACGGATGATTTTACCCTCAGGGCCTCCTGAAATATCTGTGGATGTGGTAAGGAGTGGATGTTGTCCTGCACTGGGCACTCTGCCTGCTGACCTTTTGCTGCTGTTTGCAGACAACGAGCCTCACAATGAAAGGACTCATCTGTAAACCTGATGCATGGGCGTACATGTAAATAAATGGTGTATATATCTCAGGGTTACATGCAGTATTTATCACATATATTTGAAACGATAACTATTGGTGTTTGGTACAGTACATTTCTGTGCTACGGACATTTTGTTCTTCATGCTAATTAAGCATCCTTCCACTGTGCCTGCTGGAGGAGGCAAATATCCTAAAATAGGTTTCGAAATCGTGCATTTTAAACTGATCAGATTCTATTTTCTAACTGAATAAGAAGTTAATACAACATTTTATTGTAATCCTTTTGCTTGATTTCCATCAAGCAAAAGGATTACCATAAAATGTTGCAATGTTGTCTTAGAGGTCCCATACAGAGGAAATCTATTTTATTTGTGTTTTTGATAACTAAATGCTGTTCAGATATGAAAACGTGTACTTAAGCCATTCCACAAGTGAATTCACATCCCAGATTTACGTGCTATTACTAATTCTACTGAACTCATGTGTTTAACTAAGGAACTAATAGTCGTCGAGCTCAAACTACCATTAAGAACGAGCAGCTACCTCTCAGTGTATCAGGTTTATTTGCTTTGTAGAGCTGGGCAGAAATGGGACTTTAAAGCTGCTTTCTACACTTAATTCTGCACAAAATTTAACAACAGTTGCCTCTAACGCTGCATAGCCAGTGTCAGTCTCAGCCTTGATTTTATTTTGAAGTTGCTTTCCTTGTGTGTTTTTGCTTCCTCCCTTTGTATGTTTTCACTTTTTTGATTGTCTGCCTCATTAGTTTCACATGCCTCTTGTTTCCTAATTAGTTCCCTGCCTGTTAATGATCCACACGTGTCCTTTACTGCATGTCTTAGCATGTCTCTGTGTTGTCCTCTGTTGGTTTGAGTTCTCTTTTTTGTTCCACTTTTTGATTTCATTTACTTTTCTTGTCTGGATTTATCTTTGTTGGACTTTTATTTGGATTCTCTGCTTCCCTGCAGCTTGTGTACATCTCCTGTAAGTTTAATTAAAATCACTTTTGTTAGTTTCCTGAAACTGATAGTGCCAGTAGGTATGATAATATTAAATACTGTAAGTTATATTAATTAATATTTTTGTGATGTTAAAATTCCACGTGGTGGACACAGATTTATTTCTTTCCCCAGTAGATCACAAATGCATGTATACTCACATAAATATTAGCAGTATGCACACAGCAGGTATTTCTGCTCCATTTTGTTATTTCTAGTTTTCATAAATGTCCATATGATAACACATCCAGGTAAAATATATGTCTACATTTGTGTGTGTTGCATTTCCAGATGGGGAGCCCTGAATATGAAGATTATTGTTGGATTTTTCATTGTATTTCCATTTGAAACTTTTTATTAATTCATTATAAAGCGATTGGAGGTTAAGGACGAGTTGGTGAATTGAAAATGGAAAAAATCGAGTGCATTTAAATTGAAGTCGGAGTCAGACAGTAATTTTCTGGTGCATTGTGTTGACTGAACACTTGAGGGACTACGCGAGTTGTGAAAAGAAACAATGTACTGTGTAATATAAAGGAAAAACAGGACCAAAGGTCTGAAGTATGGTGAAGACTCACACCACAGATGTCAATGCATTGTGTATGTGGGCGACAAACCTTTGTAATAATCTGCGTTGGTGGGAACTCGGTGGACCTGTCATCCATTTTAAATGCAGCCGCAGGTGGAAGGAAGCACAAAAAAGCCCCACGCATTAGCAGAAAGATATTTAAAAAACATGAAGCAAACTGAAATTAACATAAATGGAAGAAGTGTTTCAAGTATTAGTCGAAGTAGACCTTAACATGAACACAATTTTCTACCAAAATTGGACTAAAGCACAAATGCAGCTTCTGTTACATCTCTACTTTCATGGTGTTTAGTCACAGGAAACCGGTTTCTGACGCACAAAAACAGACCTGCAATAGAGGAAACTATACTGACAGTCAATAGAAACTTTGAGGTAGAAATGTACGCAGAATTCTACTTGTAGGGGGGTTGTAATTATTCATTGTGGGTTTACTGATGATCTAGTGCCCTGGTAGTTGAGATAATGATGAGTTGTCATTTTGTCATGATTCATTGCACATGGGTTGGTCATTTTGCAAAAGTGAACCAAATACACACCAAGCAATACTCAGTGAGTATCTGCACAATTTGAGAATGGGTTTTGAAGGCCTATATAAAGGCCCAAAAAAGGCCACCATTGTTAGTCCAGTGAACAGCATCAGGGCACTGGGTATGGTGGAGGCCGGTTTGAGCTACAGTGATGTAGCCAGGCGTATGGGCTGTTCCCAACCCACAATCAGAAGCCTGGTCCAAAGCATGCGCCGACGGATTGCTGCCTGCATCGAAGCAAATGGAGGCCATACTCGGTATTGACTGTTGTGACTTTGTGTTTGGCAGGTGCCGTTTTCTTTTGTGAAATTCTTTATTTTGAAATCATTCTTGAAACTTTAGATTTTTGTTTCTGTATGCCAATATGCTAAACAAATGATTCATATCAAGAAAATCCAGTTTTGTAGCCTAGCCGCGCTACACCCATGTTCTGAAGGCACAAGGGTCTAGGGCCACTCAACAGGGAGGGAGGCGGGCTAAAAGGGTGTCTTTCAAATCACTCTGCAGTAATTGGGTAGGTATACAACCAATCAGCGCAACGAATAGGCTGACGTAGTTCCTAGAGCGCCGGCGGATTGTGGCTAAGCCCCGTTAGCTTCTCAACCAGCCGAGCCAACTGGTACATTAAGGATTTGCCATATCCCATCGGCATAAGTCCAAATACGTCTTTCTTCTCAATGAAACACTTCAGGGCCGTCCTTTGTTTATCTTTCAAGTTGAATTTTAGCTTCAAATCTTTAAGGGCTGTGGCCAAAGCCGAGTCGAAAGATAACTGTTTATTCTGCGCCGGCTGTTTCTGTCAGAATTGTCGCACTTCTGTCGTCACTTAGTTACGCCCGCCTTCTGACTCTACACTTCATGGTGATTCGTTTGGCCAGTTTTAGGAGAATCCAGCCTCGAGCCTTATGGAGGGTAACTAGAACCACCCTGGCAGAGAATTAAATTCGCTGCCGTGGGTTGTCTAGCGCGGCTAGGCTACCAGTTTCGGGCTTCAAAATAAAAATTATGTTGAAAAATATGGTCTCAAAGTTTTTAATGACTGTCAGTGTACATTTGGTGCTTTACATTGTTGGCTGTAAGAGTGAACACAACAGTCTTTATGCACTCCCAGCATCTCAGGAACTGAGCACCCAGCCCACAGGTCAGAGCTCTGTGTAAACTGAGGGGCATTCGGAGATGATGGAGGCATTAATTTGAAACCAGTGAACAAAAGACTGACAACAAGCTGCCCTCATGCCAGCAAAATATCCATAAAAATAAAGGAGACTGCAGTCATGCTAGCTGGTCTGTCAGGCAAGCCTACATGCTCAGAGTAGCCATTTTAAAAAGTCATTAGGAACGACAAAATGTAAAAGAAAACTTTGGTTATGGTAGTTCTTCACACTTTTTGAAAGAATTTTACGTAACTACAGATGGAAGCACAGTTTGAGAATAAGCTAACAGATGTTATACTCACACGATTAATCTGTTGTTTATGCTAATTTTGTCTTCGCCCTCGGACAGCATGAAGCATACCAGCCTACACCAAAGAATAACTATAGTTCGTCTGATTGAAAGCAGTTCCCAATTCTGCAGTCTTCTTTCTCGGATGGCAAAAATTTTATTTGTTTCATCGCCTTCAGCAATTTTTTTTTCATGGTTAGCAAAGACCAGATCGGCATTCCAAACTGCATCTTTTTACTTTCGGTTGTGTTACACCTTATCAAGAGATGGCCAAGGCATTTATGTCCACCATTTACAGGACTTAAGTCAGGCTGGACACTGACCAAAACAACCAAAATCTAGGAAAATAAAAAGATCACCTAAGGAAGAAAGTAGAAACAAAAATACAATCGCTTGCCTTCCTAAATACTTAAAAAGGATAAAACAGTAAACATAAATGGCCGTCCACCCCAAAACCCCTAGAAGTAACCAAAATAATCTACCCTATAAAGGGGGTCCTCGGTTTACGACGTCCTCAACCTGCGTTTTGTTGTTATGTTGGAACTGGTTATGTGGAACTAGTTGACGAACGGAGCAGATGAATACGTTGTCACACAGTGTCATAAGAGGAACACGATTTTGTTTTCATTTGGTTGTTCGCCACATTGGATTGTGCTCCATTTGCTAATGCATAGGAGAGTGAGCTACGACTTAGAGTGAAAATCAACTTACCTCACGTCACAGGAACTGAATTAAGTTGAGGAACTCCTGCAACAGAACTGTCCAGTATGCCAGTCATACAGTGACATAAGTCACATTAAGGGTAGCCTTTAAAATAAAATGTAATGATATTAATGTTACTCTTAAAGGAATTATACCTTGGATTGTGATAAGAGAGTACAGCCTGCTATGAAGCTCTAAAAGCCGTTAGCGTTCCAGCATGTTGCATTATGGGACACAGTGCAGAATCCCAATAGTTGTAATAGGACTACCTGGTATTTTCTGCAATTTGTATTTGATGTAATATGTTTTCTGGTGAACTATGGGATATACACTACCATTCAAAAGTTTGGGGTCACTTAGAAATGTCTATTTTTGAAAGAAAAGCTTTTTTTCAATGAAGATAACACTGAATGAATCAGAAATCCAGTCTATCCATCCATCCATCCATTTTCCTCCGCTTATCCGGGGCCGGGTCGCGGGGGCAGCAGGTCGTTCCAGACGTCCCTCCCCCCAGCGACGCTTTCCAGCTCTTCCTGGGAGATCCCGAGGTGTTCCCAGGCCAGACAAGATATATAATCTCTCCAGCGAGTTCTGGGTCTGCCCCGGGGTCTCCAAAGTGAAGAAGTCCAACAAACTGATGTAATCCAGAGGGGTAGGGAAGGTGGGGAGTGGAGTCTGAAGCAGCATGTAAATCCAACTATACGCCAGCAAAGACTGAGGGAAATGGCAGAGCTTAAATAGCAGGGAAGGGGACCAGGTGAGATGAGTTGAGCTAATTGACTACAGCTGACAGTGATCAGTTGACATGGTGCAGCAGAGAGGGGGCGAGTGACAGGGAGAGAGAAAGAAGGGGAAGACAACAAACAGAGGGAGACAGAGACACCCAAGCCAAAACGCACACAGAAGGGCAACAATGAGGAAAGGACGGAAAAGGGAGGAAGAGTGGGAAAGGACAAGAGGGCAGACGCTGGAGCAGATCCTAACAATAGTGGGCCGTTTCAAACACAGTATCAGTAATGGAGGTCACCCATAGTTTCTTTGCTCAGTTTCCTACAGCCATGTGTAATGTAGCCTGTAACACCACCTTCTGATGACACTATGAGGATTCTTTTTTTGTAGTTTTTGCAGTATTTCAAATGTTGCTTGTATATTTCCTGGACAGTCAAATGGACATAAGGCCAATGACTGCTAAGAATAACAGTATATGTTGTTATTTAGGAGGCATAGTGTTTGACCATTCTGTCTTTATGTGTTAGCAATCTAATGCAGGGAGTCCTTGACTTACGTCAGAGATCCCTTACTACAGCACGATGTAAGTCGATTTTTGCCGTAAGTCAGAACTCGGCCAAAAATATGAACAATGATGACACGCGCATCATGATATGGATCAGTTCTTCAGAAAAGTCATGAATACTAATCACTTTCATTCATGTCGGAGTTATTTTACTAGAAGAAAACAGAATATGCTCCTTTTCTTCGAAGCACTGCCATCACAAGAGTCTGACTTATGCTTGGAAGCCATAATGAAGGGCAAAAAGTTAGTGAATGTAGCACAATTCAAGGTGGCGTACAACTGGTGAATGTAAACAAAGCTGTCCCGTACCAGGTGATGACGTATTCGTCCGCTCTGCTCACCAACTAGTTCCACGTAACCAGCCATCAGTCCATTCTCTATACACTGCTTTATCCTCACTAGGGTCGCAGGGGGTGCTGGAGTCTATCCCAGCTGACTCGGGCGAAGGCAGGGGACACCCTGGACAGGTCACCAGTGTGTCACAGGGCTACATATACAGATGAGCAAATACACATAACACTCACGCCTATGGGCAATTTAGAGTCATCAATTAACCTCAGCATATTTTTGGACTGTGGGAGGAAGCCGGAGTGCCCGGAGAAAACCCACGCATGCACAGGGAGAACATGCAAACTCCATGCAGAAAGATCCCAGGCCCACCCCGGGATTTGAACCGGGGATCTTCTTGCTGTAAGGTGAAAGTGCTAACCACTACTACACTGTGCAGCCCTCCACGTCACCCGTTCCGACGTAATGACGAAATGCTGTACGTCGTAGACCGAGGAAGCCGTATTTGCTAAACATGACGTGGAACTATGGTACTGATGGGATGTCAATGGTTTCCCAGCTATTTGACTACAGATAAATTAAAATTTGGATTGTGATTAGCACCCATCCTGAAGTTTAATGTGACTGTATGATAGGATTTATCTTCAGGGTGCCGTGACTCTGTACCAAAGTTCAGCTCGATTCACGTGATGGTTATTGGACTGGATCTGTGAATCGACTGACCGTCCCCAGAGCCAGCATGTCTAACAACAAGTCAGCCTTGGATGATTTCTTTCTGGGGATTTGAAGCTCCCTGAAGCTGCGAATGTAAAGCAAACGCAGAGTATAGAGGTGAGAGTGTAACTGTAAGTGAGTCTGTAGTGGGTGCAGTAACCGCTAATGCACTCTATTTTTATGCAAAATGTTGCGGAAAAGGGCCATTGAGTCATGATTACTGGTCCCTGGAAGCAAATGCTGAACACAAAATACTTAAAAAGAACAGCCTAACTCCACAGTTCATTTCTACATAGTTCAGTTTTTGTTCCATGTTTTTAGCATTTACTGTCTGTCTTGTACAATGTCTTTAAGAAACACACCCTGAACATAACAAACAATGAAGAATGGTCTGACTAAACAATTAAGTTCTAGATAGTTTGCAGTTTTTGTCCCATGTTTTCAGCATTTATTTTCTGACATGTATCACATTTTCAATAAAAAAACAAATCCTAAACACAAAAATGATGAAGAATGGTCTGACTCCACAATTAAATCCTACATAGTTTACAGTTTGTTCCATGTTTTCAATATTTATTGTGTGAATTGTACAATGTCTTTAAGAAACAATATCTGAAATTGAAATTCGGACTGTGATTAGCATCCATCTGTAGGTTTAATGTGACTGTATGGCGGGATTCGTCCTCAGGGTACCTTGGCTCTTTACCAAATTTCACAGCGGTTGATAGTTATTGGTCTGAATCTGTGAATCGGCTGACCGTCCCCAGAGCCGGCATGTTTAACAACAACAAGTCAGCCTTGGATGATTTCTTTCTGGGCGTTTGAAGCTCCCTGAAGCTGTGAATGTAAAGCGAACGCAGCGTGTAGAGGTGAGTGTAACTGTAAGTGAGTCTGGCCTGCGTCCAACCCTCTACTGTACTTCTTCATCACAGTCTCAGAGCGTGAGTCCCAGGTGAAAGCCACGTATGCTGTGCAGGAGTAGCTCCTAGTTATATGGATGGGAGTTTTTTTTCTTTTTCTTTTTTTTTCTTTTTTGCAGATGAATATTTCATCAGTGCCGGATGCCTCAGTAAACAGAGAAGCAGCTGCAGTTTATGGAGTGAAGACAAAGTCCCAGCAGAGCTCCTGGAGTTTACACAGTAAGTGCACGAGCACGTGTAAACACACACTGGAATGGTCTGCGACACGACACACAAATACCTGCAGAACCCCGCAAAGTGTCAAGTGTAACCGCCTTGTTCAGGACTCAGCAATCCGCCTCAAATGTCATTTTCCTGCGTGTTTCCAACAAACCGTTGGCTCCAGTAGCCTCAATTATAGAAAAGGTTCTTCTCAGGTTTGTGCTCTGAAAAAACCGCGGGTAGAAAAATCTGTGTCAAAGTTCGTTATTTATTAATTTTGACCTTGAGGTGCAAATGTTCCTCCTGCTCATCGACACAACGCTGCAGTGAAAGGCAGGATCGTACAGCCACATAATGAAAGCGGAGCTGCAGTTCGTCCGTCGCCTTGTAAAAGCACTAATTGTGACTCTTGCTGCTGTACTGGAAATGATGAACTGCAGCGCTTCTTTGTTCTGTCTTATAATTATTTTATGAATTAGCTGAAGATGCGGTTACAGAAAATAATTTCTCTCCTGTCTCATTATTGACGCCCTTTGCTTAAATCATGTACTTTTCATGTGAATATATTTCATTTTAAATTAACAATTACACATGAAGTCTGTTGTCTGGGGATGCGATTAAAGGATTTCAACCTGAAGTAAACATATATTTTATATACTTGCAGATCCTGGATAAGCTGCCAGCCCCCTGCAGGAAACAACACACATTCAGAGAAACCTGCAGGAAACCAGCAGCTCAATATCTGGCAGTATAAAAACCACTTCGACTCAGTGAGAAAACTCCACAGCAAAAGCCTCCAGCCGGCCAGTGAGTATAAACCGTCTCGACTACATGAAATTAGAAGCAAACTAATTATCTCAATAAGTCTGTAAGTCACTCATAGGAACGCCTCTATCATGGTGTAAAACTTTAGCGTTATATTTAAAGATTTGATGCATAATCTGGCAGTGAAATTAGACTATTTAATTACACAAAGGTCTATTAGGGGACATGACGTATCTAATAATTACCCCAAATTCTCTTAATAGCTGTGAGAGCAACCTTTCTGTAGAGACAGTGGGGTGATTTGCAAAATGACAAAGCTGCACATGTGCATGAAATGTTTTGGATTCAGCGCACTGGAGCGAAAAGGATAAAGAACTGGCATGGACTAGATGAGTGGATACATTTATGTAATTGTGATTTTTCTCACATAAATTGCAAATTTAATTTGCAACAGTGAAATTTCAGTGTAATATTCATTCTGTAATAGATTTCAAACATGCAATAGAGCAGATATTGGGATGTAGCGCCTCTAAAAATGTACTTTTGTGGCAGCTGAAGAATGTGCTGCTGAACTTTTGGAGACTCAAATGAAGCTTCAGCTGTATGGTGAAAATAATGCTGTTGTGCAAATTTATTCAGCTTAAATGCAATCAGAATGGAAATTACTGACACAACAGCTTAAACTCAGGGTCAGATGTTAATCCTTTGCGATTTGCTAATTGCATTGTTTCAAATAGTGATTTTGTCTTCTACTGGATGCTTGTTTTTTTCCCTGTATTCCATGTCTTTGATCTGGATTTAAAAAAAAAAAAAAGTTTTAAGTTTGTCACACAACAGGAATCGTTTATGAAACTCACAGTTCAAAGAGAGTGATTAAAAAATTGTCAGAAAAAAATAGTCTTAAATGCTAAAGGCGCTGATGGATAGCTTTCATCCCAGCAAAATAAAATACATAACCTTGTAAATAGATGTCATTTCATTTAATCTGAACCAAAGAGATTGGATGTGAAATCACTGAATGTAGAAATGGAGGACTATTGGTACTTTGCAGCTCCGAACTAAGGTTTCTGGTATAATAATAAAAGAAGAAGCTCACAAGACAACTTCATTGGTGATTATTTACTGGTGCTGATGGTACCAGATGTCAACAGGACAGGTGGATGAAGGCGGAGGAGGAAGGTAGTTGGTCCTACTCTTCATCAGTAACATTAACTTATTTGTGGATCCCACTTTGTAAAACATCTTGGTGTAATATCGCCATTGCTGAGGCTGGTGTTGGTGGTGATTCCCAGCTGTCTATCAGTGTAATTCTTGATGACATCAATCCGCCCCTTCTTCATCTCATCAGTCTCAAGAGATTTAAATAAGGAGACCCAGCTGTTCTAATTTCTGGTATCCAGCAAAGATGCATTTGACAGATGCATTGCAAGCTAACCATAGACTGTATTAGGTAAAGCAACTTGGAGAACCACAGATGTGCCCCAGTTTTGGCAAATTTTATGGGAAAGGCCCGTTGAGTCATAATTTCTGGCCCATGGAAACAATTCCTGAACACAAAAATGATATTTATAAAAAACTGTCTAACTTCAGCATTGAGAACCTAATGGCTCATTTTCTTTCCCCATGTTTTTAGCGTTTAATGTCTGACTTGTACAGTGTCTTTGAAAAAGAAATCCTTAACACAAAACTAATGACGAATGATCTGACTCCATAATTACAGTGTACGTAGTTTGCAGTTTCATGTTTTCAGGATTTATTTTCTGACGTGTCGCGTTTTTAAGAAACAAATCCTGAGCACAAAACAATGAAGAATGATCTAAATAAATTAGACTGATTAAATTCTACATAATTCAGTTTTTGTTTCCATGTTTTTAGCATTTACTGTCTGACTTGTACAATGTCTTTAAAAACACACCATGAACATAAAAACAATGAAGAATGGTCTGACTCCACAATTAAATTCTATATAGTTTGCAGTTTTTTCCCCATGTTTTCAGCATTTATTTTCTGACATGTATCAGGTCTTTGGTTAAAAAACAAATCCTAAGCACAAAAATGGCAAAGAATGGTTCAACTCCACAATTAAATTCTACATAGTTTACAGTTTGATCCATGTTTCCAGCATTTGTTGTGTGACTTATACAATGTCTTTAAGAAACAAAACCTGAATATGAAAATGACAAAGAATGGTCGAACTCTGGGCTGCACAGTGTGCAGTGGTTAGCACTCTCGCCTTGCAGCAAGAAGATCCCTGGTTCAAATCCCAGGGTGGGATCTTTCTGCATGGAGTTTGCATGTTCTCCCTGTGCATGCGTGGGTTTTCTCCAGGTATTCTGGCTTCCTCCCACAGTCCAAAAATATGCTGAGGTTAACTGATTACAGTGAACCCTCGCTATAACGCGGTTCACCTTTCACGGCTTCGCTGTTTCATAGATTTTTTTAGGGCAGTTTTTTAAATGCTTTTTTTAAACAGCGCATTGTGTTCTGCATCCTGATTGGCTAAGGGACTGACCAACGTGAACAGTCTCTGCGCCTGGTCTCCTCTGCCATACAGGCCAGCGCTGCCTGCTGTGGAGTGCTGGATCATTTCTCTCCTTGGTCTCCATGTAGTGAGACACCCTGAAAGACGGAGCCGACAGAGCAGCCTTCTTTTCCCCCGCCGTCAACCGGACAGTGGACGTGGTCCCCAGGAGAAGAGCACTGGCGCGAGCCTTCCCCACCCCTGACTGCTCCAATTGATTCAGCCGGCCCGCTCTCTGAGGCAAGAGTACCGCCGCGGCGTCCACCTGGCTGCAGCTGCAGCGCTCCCCCAAGTGCAGTATTGTATAATAACTGTAAAAAATAAAGCTGACTACTTCACGGATTTCACCTATCGCGGGTTCTTTTTGGAACGTAACCCCCGTGATAAACGAGGGTTCACTGTACTCTAAATTGCCTGTAGGTGTGAATGTGAGTGTGATTGTTTGTCTGTATATGTAGCCCTGTGACAGACTGGTGACCTGTCCAGGGTGTCCCCTGCCTTCACCCGAGTCAGCTGGGATAGGCTCCAACACCCCCCAAGACCCTAATGAGGATAAAGCGGTCTAACTCCGCAAGTAAGTTCCACATAGTTTACAGTGTTTTTCCATGTCTTCAGCATTCATTTTCTGACGTGTCACATCTTTAAGAAACTAATCCTCAACACAAATTGACGAAGAATGATCTCACTCCCCAATTAAGATCATTAAGAGCTACATAATTTGGTTTCCCCCATGTTTTCAGCATTTATTTTGTGATATATACAATCTCTTGAAAGAACAAATCTTTAACACAAAAATAACAAAGAATTGTCTAACTCCACAACTAAATTCTATGTAGCTTACAGTTTGTTACATGTTTTCAGCATTCACTGTGTGACTTGTAAAGTGTCTTGAACAAACAACCTGAGCAAAAACAATAAAGAATGGTCTAACTCCACTATTAGGATATACATGGTTGACCTTTCCCATTTTTTAACATTTATTTCTGACTTGTACAATGTTTTTAAAAAAACAAATCCTGCACAATAAAGAATGGTCTAATTCACTATTAGGTTCTACATAGTTCAGTCTTTTGCCATTTATTTTCTCCATTAATTGTCAGGGACAACGTCAAACAAATCCTGAACAAAAAACAATAAAAAATGGTCTAACTCCACAGTAAAGACAGCTAAGATCTACACAGTTTAGAGTGTTTTCAGCATTTATTGCCTGAAATGTATCACGTCATTATGAAACAAATCCTTGGCATAGAAATGACGAAGAATGGTCTAACTCCACAATTATACTTAAATGATAGTTTACAGTCCATGTTTTCAGCATTTATTTTCTGTCATGTATCACATCTTCTAGGAACAAATCTGAATTTCCTTCACACTGACTTTAAGTAGTTGCACGTCTTCATGCTGCGCTGCAAAACTTGCTCTAGGTTTTCATGTTCGGTTTTGTCGAGATACATCCTCTCCCTTTATTTTTCTAGACCAGAAAAGTTTTGTTGCAATTCTCCAACCAACTTGGTTTGGCACCTCAAAGCCCCAGTGCCTCAGTGGAACTGCCGTATGAGTGTATTTAACTGAGAAAGTGAGTGTTTCATTGCTCACGAATTCTACTAAGATTTCTCCTTTCAAAGTCGACTACTCAACGGTATATGAAGGAGAGGCCGCTTTCAGGGTAACGCATCAATACCTCTTCAAAAACTTTTTCTCTTTTCTGGCTGCAAGTGAAGCAGAAAGTGCAGAGAGAACAGAAGAGAAAGCTGTAAAAAAAAAAAAAGAGAGGGAAACAAATCAGAAAGTGTCACCTGTGCAGATGCAAGCTTTTCCTCTCAGCTTGTTTGCTTCGGAAACAACATTACAGTTTGAGAGTGCATTAAGCCGAAATGGGGAAGTGACAAATAAGGGAGGTTTAAAAAAAATCAAAGATATTCTGAGAGGATATGAGGAAGATTATGAAGATGTATGCAGGGGAGGAGCGAACACAAGGGGAAAGAGAGGAAGAACAGAAAGACAATGAAGGTTATACTAATGAATGGGAAGCGGGAGAGGTGAGGAAGAGAATGAACGGGTGTCGGGGGATGTTTAAAGAAACATGCTTTGTTATGTGGAGGGAAAAAAAAACGTACACATGACCTTGAACGACCAAATCTGCGGCGACATGTAATTCAAGCACAAACACACAGATATTCGTGGAGATGAGGGGAGCAAACGGAGTGCGTTTCTCATCACACATGAAGGCGGATTGATCCAATGTTCAGAACAGCAGTCAGATAAGCAGCGGGAGGCCCGTGTGTGTCGGTTAACATTGGTTTTCGCAGCTTGACAAGAGTGTGCAAGTTCTGTTCGTCGGCCTCCATTCGATCTACTTCAGCGTGTGCATCGGTTTAAATGAGTATGCACATGTGTGAGGTGCTTCTGTTGTGGTAAATCCCAGTGACAGTAGCTCTGTTGCCCCAGCTGTGGCCTGACCTTTTCTCTAATTGACTCTAATCAATTGAGCTCTATCAAGCCGCTCTAAAGGGGGATGACTCTCCTCTTCGCTCGCTGCATGTTCCAATAAAGCCTTTATCTCCTCTTAAAAGAAGGACACCACTTGACTCGTTGTCCATGTTTCAAAATATCTGCTCAGAAAACCGCACATTGAAACACTGATGCTTCAGCTGAGATGCAGAGGATGTGCCCAGCAATTTATTCTCCATCCATGCGCTATATTTTTCCACCAGTAGCTCCTTGACACTATTTTGTTATTCTATATTTTTTAACCTTCCTGTATCCTAAGGGGTAAGATTAGCTCACACTCCTCCTCCTCCTGCTCCTCCTCTTCAAAAGGGACTGACACTAATTGCAGTGCAAATAAAAGGTTCGTTTTTCACAAGTTCTCACCAGATCTTATTCTTCTAAAGTTCGTCCTTGCAACATCCTCAGACAGCATTAACTCAGCTGACAGAACAATCCTCGGCTCAAGGTACACTTTCTCTCCTATTCTGGAGCTTCATCAGGCCTTTCAGCAGCGACGGGGGATGAGAGTTGGTCCTGAAAGCATTTAAAATCATGAGATCTGATGAAGGCAGTGTGATGCAGTCAGAAACTCCAGATTAAGTGAGTTAGTGGGCCTTGAGTTGAGAGCTGCTGTCTGTAAACAATTGAAGCAAGACTCAGTGCAAGCATACGTATGAGGAAGAAGGTCACATCTCCTTAAACGCGTGCATGCATGACCTCAGAATCAATCTGAAAAAAAAAAACAGACAGAAGTCAAACAGTACTTCAAAAAGTTCTCTGCCTCACCAGAAAATGTCACAGGAGAAAAATAGTTCTTGCATAGACCTTCCTTTAACTTCCAGGCACTTGGTCCACCAGTGCTGAAGCTTTGCTGTCCCTTCAAGAAGAAGGTCACGTCTTGAGCCTCCAGATAATCCTCAGCAACATGCATGACCTCATCATCACTCTGACAATTCAGATTTTTAGTTTAAGATACAAAAAGAAGTTAGACAGTGCCAGGTCAGGTGAGTAAGGAAAACAGAACTTAAGGATACTTCAGTAAACTAACTGACACCCCATTCTGGTGCGTCTTGAGTCTCCAGATTCACCTCAGCCACATGCATGACCTCATCATCAATCTGAAAATAATGATGTCAGTTTAGGAAACAGACAGAAGTCAGATGGTAAGTCAAAAAGCTCTCGGCCTCACCAGAAAACCTCACAGGACAACGATTGTTCCTGGATTACTTTCCACATAGTCTCCTGTAACTTGGTCCACTTCACTACCCCTTTCTGGAAGAAAGACTACAGGTACTCCTCAACGACAGGCATGACCTCATCAATGGTGCAAGTGGGGTTTCAGTTAGAGAAACAGGAGTCAGATGGTGCAGGTTGGGTGAGTGAGGTTCAAAGCCACGTTTGGCTGCTTCTGCCACCTGAAGCTGTTTGGACGGACACATTACCCTGGAGGAACGGTATTCCAGATGTCTTCAAACATTTGAGTTTTTGTGGACAATGATTTAAGGATCTAGACAATAGAGTTACACACCAAAATGAGAGTTATGCTCCTTGTTTTCAGGTGAGGCAGATAACTTTTTGAAATACCCTCGTAGAACAACTTCTGTTATTTATCTTTGTGTATTTTTCTGCTTGTGTAAGTTTACTTTGTTGTACTTGGCGTTCAGCCTCACCCCTCATCTCTTGTCTTGAATGCTGTAAATGGAATGGCAACAAAAAGTTGTAGATGTGCAATGTCGTGTACAGTTTTGCCTTCTGAACTTCTCACTGTGGGAAACTGCTTTACCTGCTACAGTAGAATAGCATCTGTTTGATGAATTCCTAACAGCTCAGCAGAGTAACATGCAGCTCTGTACGGTAGCTGCTGTGAGGTGTAACACTGCCTCCTCCTCCCTGTTTAAACACACATACACCCACATCCAGAGCTCCACTGTGACATTCAGTCCCTCCTCTGGTGCTCACACTGGGAGCCACTCGATCCCTGATCGATACTCGGCTTTCTGCCTGTTCACAGACACACTGCGCTGTGGCTGCTGCATCCAGCTGTAATGGTGGAAGACTGAAACCATCCCATCCCCCTCTGCAGACCTCTCTGCTCTGTTTTTCCTGGATTTTAGATCCTATAACCTTTCCCTTCCTTCATATATCATTGGGATTTTCCTGCTCAAATCATCTGCTCAACCATCCCTGATACACTTGAAACTTTTTCCATCATAAACTATAAATATTACAAATGATGTCTATAAAATATGACACTCATAGATCAAGTGCTTTCTGAGACATTTTCTTTTTAAATAATCACCCATCGACCTATGTTTTTTTTCACGCATTAAAATCTGAGACTGAACGAAAAATCTCTGGAACTATTAAACAGAAAAGCCTAAAATTTTCACTTTTATTTCTTATGATTCAAAATCTAGAATTTGGAGAAGTGGATAAATTAGTTTCTGAGTGAGTTGAAATATGTATAAAAAATGTAAGTTGTCATGAAAAGTCCTAACTTTTTAGCACATAGTAACAAAGAAATTAAAATGCAGAAGTCAGCTAGTGATGTTTTCTGAACCACATGTGGCTGCATGTCACAAAAAAAACAAAACGTAACATACAGAATGCTTTATATTAAGAGATACTTGGTCACCAAGATGGAAAAAAGCTGTTTTCAAATGATAGGGCAGAAATGTCACCGCAAAACAAAACTATTGCTAGATAGTCTACTTCAAGTTTTAAAATGGTTTTCTCAATCATCAAGAGACTTCTGCTTGAACATCTCTGATTTGCTTGAACTTTTTTTTAAAAATAATAAACTGTTTTTTTAAAAATCCTACCTGTGAAATTTTAGATTAATATATCAAATACTACCCAAGAGCTGCCTGCTGACTCACTTTATGGGTCTTCTCATGATGGCTCCACTTTTTTATTCACATTTCAACTCACCCATAATCACAGGTAATTTGATTTAGGTGTCCAATATTACAGATTCCAAATTAATGACATGGTGAGTAATAACAGTAAAAAAAATCAAGCTTTTATCTCTAATAGTTCCTGAGATATTTTCGTTCAAACGGCCTCAAATTTCAGAGCAAGAAAAAATGAGCTAAAATGGGTCAAAAGGCTTTATTTCTTTTTAAAAGCAAATTGTCATGGGAAGCATTTGATAAATCAAGCTACAATTTCACAATTATCTTTATAAGTATCCACGTTGTATGCTAGAAAAGAGAAATGAGGTAAATCAGAGAAAACTGAGCAGAAATTGTGGTAGAAATGTGATTATTTGACATGGAATAACCCAAGTATAACTAAAAATATCTTTATTAATTTCAAAATTTTATGCTATAAAGTTTACAGGCAAGTCAGAGATAATCGAGCAGAAATTATTGGAAAATGTTTCGTTATTATTCGGTGTACGTTTGTCCATCTGTTATTCGTCTGTTAGCAATATTACTCAAAAACAGACTAACGGATTTGGATGAAATTTTCAGGAAAGGTGAGAAATGACACAAGAACCAAGTGATTAGATTTTAGCAGTGATGCAGCTTATAGTCTGGATCCACGGTTTTGTTAAAGATTTCTGTATCTTGTGAGATAGCAGCACCACTGTAACCATGACAACAAGTGAACACTGCCAGCTGATGATCACATGATTGTGATCCTACTACAAATCCACCAACTTATCCGTCGGAAATGATAAAACAGCTGAGCAGCTTTGACAGAGTACTGCCCTCTCTGAGTACTTTTCTTGTTTGAAATTCAATAACCCAAATATAGCTAAAATATCTTTACTATTATCAATAATTTATGCTACAAAATTTTAGGGCAAATCAGATATGGTCAAGGAGAGATTTGATGATTTAACCCTTGTGTTGTCGTCATTTACAGACACCAAAAAATATTGCTTCCTTGTCTGAAAAAAATCCAAAAATTCAGCAAAAAAATCCCCCAAATTTCTGAAAATTTACAAAACCTTCCAGAAGAAATTTCCAAAATATTCTTAAAAGTTTCCCTTAAAAGTTTTATTTAAAAAAAAAACAACCCAGATTTGACAAGAAAATTCTTGTAAATATTTTCCAAAAAAATGAAAAAAAATCTTTCAAAACAATCCTAAAAATATCGAAAGCGATTAAATATATATCAATACAACTTTTAATATTTTCTTTAAGAACATTCACATAAAAATCAATCAAAAGCCAGTGAATTTCACTGGACTGATTGATTTTTATGTGAATGTTCTTAAGAAACATTTATAACATTTCTTATTTTCCACCAAAAAATGTTAAAAAATTTCCCAAAAAATGTTAAAAATGTCGACATCAGAAGTTTCACTGTGAAAATATATTTTCTCTTTCCACATTTTCAAACTTTAAACGGGTCAATTTTGACTCCGTACACACTTAGTTTAGTATTTTATTGTGTATTGTGTGTTTTACGGCTTTTGTATTCAAAAGCCGTAAAACAGTTTCCACGATCGCTGCTACGGTCCAGCTGAGCCGCAACCGATCAAAGAGAGGATGATGATGGTGAAGTGTGCTGAGATCAAAAGTGGATAGAAAAAAGGAGAAAGTGTGCATGAATGTACAGGCAGGTGTGTGTGTGAAAGTTTAAAATGACAGAGTCGAAACAAAAAAAGTGAGAGGAAAGAGCAAAGTGTGCGTTCATGTGTGTGTTTGTGTACATAAGGTGGCTGTGATTAATTTCCCTCTGTAGCTGCGGCTCTAATTCCCGGTTGAGATGGGAATGGTCCCTGAAAGAGTCCCAGTGGAAATCACAGTAGGCAGGCAGGCAGACAGCAGCTCTGAGAAACACTGATGAATTATCCATAGAGAGAAGAGGAGAGGTGGAGGGGGAGATGAAGAGCAAAGGTAGGAGAGCAAACAAAGGCAGGTGGAGAGCTCAGAGAAAGAGGAAAAGGAGGGAAAATCAGCAAAACTGCGACAGGAGAGGGAGAGTGTTTGCTGACGGACGGATGGGAAAAGCCACAACATGTTCCTGGAAAATTCACACTTGCCGCCCCCAGTGTGAGTTTATCCTTGCTGGGGAAAATATAAATCTTCAGGCTGCTGAATTCTCTCCAAAACGTTCAACCAGAGGATTCAGAAATCCACCCTGAAGATGTTTCACCGCAGAGAGCAAAGGTCGAGCACAAACTGACACCAAGTAATCTATAAATGTGCCAGGAAAATATTAATATTTACATGTACTGAAGTGGTTTTCTTAATAAAAACGTGTCTCTCATCTTGTACTACCAGCACAGGATGTAGTTCAGCACTTTAGTGTACGTTTGTGGTAGGTTTATGTTGCCTTACACTTTTTCTCCACTTTCTATTTACATTAGCACCAAAGCCCAAGGCTGTTTTTCTCAATTTCTTCCTCAAGAAATCAATCCGTTACTCAACTGTAACACTAAAATGAACAACTGTAGGCTCTATTAATTAGAGGAAACTGACATGTTTATTTATGCTGAGTCAAAACTGTAAATTAGAGAGTAAATAACAGCCTCACAACAGAAAAAAACACACATACACGACAGTTCCAAAGCTTGGGGTAACTTAGAAATGCCCTTATTTTTGTAAATTTTTATAACTCAGAAAGATTGATGCAAACTGTTAATCTTTTTTTTTTTTTACTTTGGGTGTAAATAACTATTTTTACAAAAACTCAAACAATTTTCCTGGCAGAAGCCAAAAATGGAATTCAGTGAGACAAAAATGCAACAATTTATTTATTTATTTTTTTAAATCTGTAGTTTGGCCCATCTTGACAGAAGAAACCTCAGTTGAGTGTCAAGCATTCAAATCTCAGACCAATATCTCAACGTTGTTCAGCTATGAAGCCACATTAGAAACTAAAGCTAGTTCAGGGGAGATGTCTTTTCATAAATGTCATAGTTAGAAAGAAATAAGACGAAATTTGAATGTTTCTACAGTAAATATGAAGCTACCCTCTGCAGCTGACTTAGCAGAAAAACTGAAAACACAGTCTGTCTACATGCACCTTGTAAATCTCATTTATTGGGATCTTTTTTGTTTCTGAACAAAGTATAAATTCAATGTTTTGACAGTTTCTTGGTTGGGGCCTACGGTGGCCGACAAGGGCATACGCGCCGCAAACAAAAAAACGCAATACAAACGGCCAAAACGCAATACAAACGATCAAAACACTGCAAACACAGCAATGATGCAAACCCAAAAACACATAAACAAATGCAACAGAGAAATACTGCAACAAAAAAACGATGCATTCACAGAAACGCTGCAAAAGCAAAAACACACAAACCGACAAAACAAATGCAAAAGGGAAATGCTGCATACAAACCCCGAAACAACTGCAAGAGAGAGACGCTGCAAATTCACGGAAGGTCGCCAGGCCACTAGGGGGAGCTGTTCTGATCGGCGTCCCTAGCAACGGTCTGCTAGACAGACGCACGCTAATATTTGCTACGTAAATTTGCTGCTGGTGGATAATACTGTAAGAGACTAGGGCCGAGTGTTTAAAAAAGACGTAACGGAAAACATACCTTTTTAGTCTCCTCTCCAAGTGTTTGCAAACTTTCTTATCCCGCTGTCTTCTTTGCAACTTCCTCCTGGGTATTTCCTGTCGGTATAAAAGATCAGTCCCTTCCGTATGGTCAGCCCCCCCCCCAGTGGCTTGGCGACCTTCCGTGAATTTGCAGCGTCTCTCTCTTGCAGTTGTTTCAGGGTTTGTATTCAGCATTTCCCTTTTGCATTTGTTTTGTCGGTTTGTGTGTTTTTGCTTTTGCAGCGTTTCTGTGAATGCATCGTTTTTTTGTTGCAGCATTTCTCTGTTGCATTTGTTTTATGTGTTTTTGGGTTTGCATCATTGCTGTGTTTGCAGCGTTTTGATCGTTTGTATTGCGTTTTGGCCTTTTGTATTGCGTTTTTTTGTTTGCGGCGCGTATGCCCTTGTCGGCCACCGTAGGGGGCCAGTTACCTTGAGACTCATAGAATCTACTGATGGTATCAACCTTATCCTCTACGTCTAAGGGAGAAAGCAAGTAGGTGAATATCTCAAAATGTCAAATAAGTAAGATTGGATTAGACATGGTAGTGTAGTAGAGATTTACCACTGTTACACAGATAGGATGCCTTTTTATCGAGTGACCATCCATTAAATTTGTATGCCCTTTAACCCTCTAAACCTCAGAACCTGCAGACATGTTGATTTTTTTTTACAAAAAATATAAAATTACAGTATTTTTTGGAGCCAGAAACAGTTAAAAAATGGGAAAACAAAGATTTGATTTCTACATGTCCCTACGTGAATAGTAGATGGGTGTAGCTCCATGTCTATGTGCGTTGCCTTCTAATGGTCTTCAATTCAGATGGTAACTCTTAGAAAACCCTCCTAGAAGGTTTGCTATCTGTAAATACAGAACCTTGACCAGACATATACAATGTGAAAAGAGTTGAACTTAATTCATCTGACTGCTTTACTGTTTTTATTTCCTATTCAATGCCTTTTTTGCAGTGGACACTTCGACCTGTCGCAGTAGGAAAAGCGCAGGTGTAATCAGTAACAGCATGCCAGTGATTTCTCTCCTTTAGCAGCCGTTTAATGGACATTTTGCACAGCGACACGACTGTAATTAAACCACATCTTTAATCCGCAGTGTGAATCATTTCCAGTAGAATGTGTTTGACCAAGTAATAGTTGTTTACAGCTCTCTGGGTATTTCTGTATGACCCCGAGTCCTACAGAAATACATTTACTGCACGCTTATACTTCATTATTAATACATTTAAAAGTTACATACAATCTGTCATCGCGTAATCCATTATGGATCTGTAATGGCTTTGTTATGAGGGTGTTACCCACTCACTTCCTTCAGAAGGCACTCACAGCCTCCAGCCCCTTAGAAGATTATTATATCATGATAATTTTGCCAGTAATGAACTCATAAGCTGCTTTTAATGTCTAATGACCAGCACTGGGAAGAGAAGGGAGCAGGCATTTACTAAAATACAGGACATGAGCTATTGTACTGCCGTTAGAGCCCAGTAGAAATGACAGGATGGATCTTTATAGTGTGCCATGGGGATATCAGGTATATCTTTAGAATTAGACCAGGAGGAAATAGCAAGTGCAGGTACGTTGCTGTTTTATTCCTGGACCTCCAAGACAAACGATGCCTCAGACGCCTCCTTATTTTGGATGCTGCCACCTTCACAAGACGGCTTTATTTTCTGCTCAAATCCCCGAACACAAATCCCTCCTCTCCATCCGTTATGTACACGGGAATATGGTTGCAAACACATCACCACCCAAACAGGCTTTACCCTCAGCCTTCCTGCTCAGCATCTTCCTCGTTTATACCTCGTCTCATATATCTTCCCACAGCACAGAGAGCCCCACAGAATAAATGGTCCTTTGAGCATTACACCGGGGTGCTATGTCAAACGATTAAACTGGTTCTGACTGCCTCTGCTGGGAATACTGGCCTTCCAGTAGTCCCAATCCCCGGATTAGCATAAAGCTTTCCTCCACCATGATAAAACCTCATTGGACATTCAGAGCTGATACTTGAGGTTTCCTCTTTTAAGGGTCAAATAATTCACTTCTGTTTATGTGCTGTCATGTGCTGCCATCAGAGGCTTCAGAAATCCATCAGCAAAGATTAGCTTTGCATCCTCACAAGAAATGTTTATTCATCGCCGTGGCTGAACACGTATCATGTGGGGCTGTAAGAGACTCTCCACGCTAGAAAAGAAAGAGCGCCGGTCGCTGGTTAAAACACATTTTCACAACTTTTTCAGAAATATGCTCATTTACATTCTTATCAAGAAGATTGCTACCATTCTCAGGTCTGTCTGGTAAATTGGCAGCTTAGCCTAGCTTAGCTTAGTTTAGCATGAAGCATGAGGAAACAGCTTTTCCAGCTTTGTCCAAAAGTAACAATTTGCCTTTCAGCGACTCTAAAGCTTCCTAATTAAGACAAATCTCTTCTGACTAATTCCTCACTGCTATGAGGAGCTTGCTCAAAGGCAATCTTCAGATTTGTTTGGTCTGAACTATAATTTTTAATTAGTCGGTGGGAATTTGGTATAGCATATAGGTCCATATATGTAGAATCTTAAACTTAATATTTAAACTTTTAGGTAAATATCATTATATATAAAACATTAATTTTCTATAGGAAACTTTACCTCAATGCCAGTTGTTTGAAATGTGCTATATGCATAACAGCTTTTGTTTATTTTTTTATCTCCATTTTGGTCTCCACCAACCCCTCGTGCTTTAGTGCCAAATGCTGAACAATATTCGCCAGCTTGTGATTGAATTTGCCCCCGTTTTGAGCAATAGTTTGTTTTTAGAACTTTCTCTATCTTTCATGTATGGTTAGCTTCATGCTAAGCTAACTATATTCTGGCTGTAAATTCATATTGAACAAACAGATATGAAAGTGGTATCTATCTTGTCTAACTGTCAAAAAGTCTGACATTTTAGCTAAGACTTGGGTGAATTTGTGTCACTCTAAAAGACAGTATATTGTTCGAACTGTTAACCAGAGCTACAAGAATAAAACCAAATCATAGTTTTCTTTTACAGTGGCAGTTGTTTCTACTTAATCACAGAATAATCAGCTGCTCTCCTTGACATTACAGCTCTTTATCACAATTTTGAGCTCACAGTGTTTAGTTATCTTTTACTATTTTGGTTTACTTCCGACACTCTCGTGGTGCCGCATTTAGCATATTTCAAAGAAAAAGTTCTAACAACAAACCATACACTACCTGACCAGCACCAAATAATAGCAAGACCAGTGACAATCTGGTGAATGTTGTTGAACATTTAGCAGCTAGAGCAGATATTTTTGTCAGAGGTTGGTGGAGACCAAAAACAGAGCCAAAAAATTAAAAAATACAAATGAAGTCATTCTCTGTAATTTATATAGCACAGAAACAGACACTGAACCAAAGTGCTTTCCAACAGAAAAATGAGAATAGCATTTACAAGTTTAAATATTAAAGTTACGACCCTCCAATAATATATATATATATATATATATATATATATATATATATTAGACCACATTACCTGGCTAAATTACAAATTAAGACAAAAACTCTACGATATTATGTGCTATACCAAATTACCCGATACATTTTTAAAATAACATTAAAACCCAACAAAAACTAGAATTGCCTTTGAGCAAGTACTTTGCAACAGCAGTGGGGAAGAACTTTCTTTTAAAGGTCCCATATTGTGCCACTTTTCAGCAAATTGATGCAAATAGCCTATCTCATGTCCCAACAGTGTTTCTTGGGTTTCTGAGCTCACAATGCTTCAAAGATGCTTAGTTACACTATGGTAGTATGATTTAGGGCTGCTCTAAAAGGACTGTTTTGCTCTGAAAATCAATGAGCTGCTGCTGTTCATGCCTTATTCAGGAAGAAAGCTCTCTGCATCTGAGTTTGAGCTGGATTACTATTGGTTAGTTCGGTGTTTCATCGCACCAAGTCTGACTTGATTGTAAAGCTAACTAGTTATGGGGGGCTTAGGGAATGGCAGAAATATGCATCTTCATATCCTAACAGCTGTTATTTTACATGTCCATCTTTATTTCACCCCAAAAGGATTTTCACCATATGGACCCTAAGCAGGTGGCCAGAAACTCAAAATGAATGTTAATGTAGCTCCCTAACTGCTAGATGTGTAAATAAGCAACTGCATGCTAATAGATACTTCAACACATCAACTAAGAAGGTAATGATTTGTCAGTTTAATGCTCACAACTTGTTTCTGCTGCTGATAATCACTTATTACAGTTTTTACCACCGATGTAGCAGACAATGAAATACACACACTGTCATGTGAGCCACTTCAGTAAATGTAGAATCAATTTAATAAACTCCTGTTTCATTTAACCTCTTTTTCTCACATACGTAGCATTAATTGAGCTGCAATGAGTTGCTGCTACACTGCAGCCTTCTATAAGACATGTAACTCCCTGCTGTATTAGCTCTCAGGTCTTTGTGAATGCTGAATGCTTCCTTTACGTTGTTTGTGTGCATCTCAGGCTCAACGCTGTTTATTGATTTTTGCACCGTTATCATCCACAGTCACTCTTTTATTGTGCCTTTACTCTTAGCTCATTTATTTGCTTTGTTTAACCATTTTCCAGATCTAGATGTAAATAATTTTGCACCAGTCTTCTTCTATAAAAGTGTTGTTTATGCTGGACTGCTTTCTCTAAAGATTGATTTCCACTCAGTAATGAGATCATGCACCATAATGTCGACTTTCCAGGCTGGTGGCATCAACTCCAAACAAACTTCAGCTCATATAAATCTCTACATTCAGCAAAACAGAAGCAACTGCAACAGAAACTGATCTGTTCTCAAACTAAGGAGATAAACGTTCTTCCCGGGTTTAGGAATCAACCTTCTTAAACTAATTCCTTCAACAGTAGTTGGATAATGGAAAAAACAATATACTATATCTACATCAACCAAAAGAAATGCTTTTTTCTCACAGTTGCAGCTGTCTTTTTGATGACTGATGGATGAAAACTCTTCTTTTTTGCAACCTGCAGCTTGCTTTCACAGCCTTAACAGTTACTTTGCTTATTAAAAACCATGCTGTTGTATGGGGGGAATTGGATTTGTAAGGCTTAAAAACAGACTAACCAGGGGCCAGTCAGAGTTCAGACAGACATCGATCCGCTGCACAAAGCTCTTTAGGTTTGGACTCTTGGTAAATTAAGAACTAAATCTAAAGAAACGTGGCTGACTGAGGAATTGCATCAAACAGACATGTTCACTCCAGTTGAAAATGTTTGGCTTGTGGAGAAAGTTAGCAGCTATGAGGGCATTTAAAGACAGTCACAATACCAGAATCTTTCAGTCTCCCTAAATCTTTAAGGCCGACCTTTAGTAGAGTTCAGCTGCTGTGGCTTCTTAATGTATCAGTTTCAGGTCAGTTTCTTTGGGCAACTCCTCAACAAGTTAGACAAACAGTAAATTGTAAAATGTTTTGTTGTTATTGGTCACTGAGTGACACTTTATTTTGCTATTAGTTGTGAGTTAGCCATGGGTGGCTAATGCTGCATACCCAAAGGGGTGTGTTTGGACATTAGGGGTCAGACCAGTTCCCAGCAGTGGACACTTGGGTTGGATTGTGGTTGGTTGGATGCACAACTGGGAAATGTTACAATAAATGACGACTAGATGACTAATAATCTCATAGCTGGTGCAATGCTGGCTGGATCCTCTTGCACAAATGCTTCACTTGAGAGCTGTCCACTCCTGGATTTCAAACTAATGGCGTCTCACTTGGAAACATCCTCTTAGATTATGAAAACTGTTCACCAGAATGTGTTTTGATTCAAGAAACAAGCCCAGCAGCCACATAGTCTGTCTCCATTTTAGACTGGCAACTCTTAATTTAAATGTTTTTTAGGAATTACAAGATCTGGTGAGTCATGCCAGACGTCACATTGGTTACACTGACAATGAATGGGAATGTTGAAGTAAAAGATCCAGGACCATAACGATTAAAATTTAGGTTCTTTCACCAAAAAAGTTTGGGTTAATCTACATAAGGTATTAGTCTTAATATGTAAATTACTTAGGGTAGTCGTCATATTTAATACTGCTGTGGGGTCTCTGCCTTAAAATATAAAATAGTCAGGTAAAGTAGTATTTCTCATAACTTTTGTAGGGTTTTAATCCCTAAAATGTAAATTACTCAGGCAAAATCACACCAAAAATAACACTACAGGGTGTTAACCCAAGTATTTACATTGGTTTAATCTTTTTTAAAGGAACGCGTCAATATTTTAAACATGCTGTATGAAAAAGCAGTGACTTAACTTGACTTAAAGGGTAATTCTTTAATGTGGCTGTTGGTTCTTTATGGGTCATGCGAAGTTCTCGACCACACCAGATTGAAATCAACTGGAATTATTCTTTAAAATAAGTCTGTCTTTATTTTTCTGTGACTAGATAACCTTCATCTACGTTGTTCCATGCAAAGGTTAAAGAAATGGATAAATACTGAAGTGTAGAGTTCATTTTTGCACATAATAAGGACTAACTGTAGCACCAAATATGATCTTTTCACAGGCATCATTGCAGTGACCAATAACGCTTTTAAAATACTGTACAAGCGATTATTATCTGACCTATTTGTTCCACCTTTGCTGCTTTTATGACCTTCCTTAAAACTCTAAACTCATCTGCTTCACTGTATAAAGAGCCTCTGGAGCTGACTAAGTCTTAGCTTCATTTTGCACCCTTTAATAGTTTGAAGGATTCGAAGCTATTTAATACGTTTAAAAGAGTCCTTGTTCAGTGCCTTTAAAAAAGCTTTAAATCTAAATTGTAATGGGGCACTCTAGTTTTTATACTTGTAAAGATTTTCTTCCCTCCTAAACACTACCAGCAAAGAATACACCAAAGAGATACTGCAGATACCTTCTTTTTCATCCGTTTGACCTCAAAAGTTTCAATCTTTTAAGAGGTTTAAGACTACCAGTATCCCTGAATGCAGTTTTAAAGTAAACTCGCCACCAAAGTCAGACACGATTCAACTCAGTGGTTTGTTTCAGGATGACAGATGTCAGCTTTCAGTTTCATTTACCACCTCAGCTGAGAAACGGTACAGAAACATTCATAAACAGGCTTTCTGAACACCCTGTCAGATCTGACTTCTTTATTCAGTCAGGGCTGCCTCTCAATTACAAATTATTGTCAATTATACTTTCCACCTCAATTCACCAAATACTTAAAAAAAGTTCATGCCTGACTGTCTTATATTTGTCTTTTTTTTCTGTTTATTATTAAGCGAAACGTGTAAAATCTGTAATCATAGGTAACACTGAGTAAAACATTGTCGAAGATGGTGGGTCACATCAATTTTGCACCATTTTCTTTGCATCAGTCTGTGGATCAGTGTTTTAAGTGCCATTACTTGTTCAGTAAAATTTTGCAGGATCATTGATATGTACATATGGTCTTAAATGGTGCAACCCTTCTTTGATAGAATAACACTATAATAATTGGGATTAATAACAATAGGGTAAAATATGATGTATTTATAAATGTAGAGTATGTGTTATGGCAAGAATAAAAACAAAAATACTTATTGAAATTAAGCTTTTTGCATTTATGGCTAATATTTGAACATGCATTGAGCTGGTAAGATGGTGAAATCGTTCTAACAGCATCCCATTTGGAAGAGTTATATAATATTGTTACTGGGCTGAAAGAAAAATCAAGGTTTTGTAAATCACAGTGTTTCCAAATATTTTATGAGGAGTGGTGCTCTAAGCTTTTTGCCTGTCCTATGAGGAAAAATAAGTTGCGTGCAGGTATTTTGGAATAAATAAAAGCACACAAATTCACGACCCACGTTTATTTTCACCTGCAGTCACCTGTGCTCACATAAACCTGCACTTTAAAGCAGTGGAGGAGTAAATGTACCTGAGTCCTCCACATCTGTGGCTTCTATTTATCTCTGTCTGCCTGCTGATCCCACTGTGCCTGCCTTTCCACTTCTGTCTCCTAAGCTGGATGCTAATAAATTAACACCTACCCACACTGCACTGCCTAAGGAGTTCTTAAGTACTTCATCACCAGACCTGTTTCTTATTCACCTTTACTCAAGTGGTTCATCAGGCCTTAAGTTTAACTGAAGTAAGTTGTTTCATTTACTTAAGGGGTGCTAAAATAGTGCTTTCTGCAAGTCCCTGCGCTCTCTGGTGTTATCAGTGATGTAGTTGGTTTAAAACTTCTGTCACTGTGTCTGCAAATCAGTGTGTTAGCTGTTCTCTTTGTCATTCTTTCATTAAAGCCATCTTAACTGTCAGCATACAGCTCCCGTCTACCAGCTGTTCACCAGTCACAATTTCTTTCATCTTTCTCTTTCTGTCTTCTCTTGACGCTTTGTGGTGGTCAAGTTGTCATTTTCCATTTTTGCATTTTGATAATTTCAAAAACAGGAAATATCCATCCATCTGTTTGTAGTGTCATCTGCAGATGACAAGTTGAAGGAAAATCCAGAATAAATTAGTGGACTTAATCACAAATGCTGATGCCTCCACTTAACTTCCAAAAGTAAAATAAATGCCATTTTACTTTATCGCACCACCTGAACTCACCAGCTACTAGTGACCTGCTATCATCCAATACCACAAAGTCCTTTTATATTTGTTCCCATTAGTTTGTTGCTGATGTATGTTTAGCTATTACCCATTTTATAAATTCTTAATCTTTATCATGATAGTTTCTGTCCTCACATGTGGAATTAATTGTACCAGCTGTTCAAGTACATTCAGCTATCATTAAGTTAGCTTATGTAATATTGTCAACTACTGTAATGTTGCCTAGTGTATTGTCAGTGTTCACTAACATAAAGTTAATGTTACCTAATTTATAGTTAGTGACTACCATTTGGCTAGTGTATTGTTAGTGTTAGCTAACATAAAGTTAGCCTGTTGGCTACTGTAATTTTAGAAATTGTATTGTTAGAATTAGCATGCATAAAGATGTTACCCAATTAATGTTAGCCACTCTAATAATAGCTACTGTATTGTTAGTGTCAGTTAACTGAACGCTAATGTTACCTAATTTGTAGTTACCTACTGTCATTGTCACGGCTTAGCGGGTCAGACCCGAGCAGAGAGCCACACTACCAAGGCTGGTTGGAATGAGAATGTGCTTTATTGTGAGGGAGTGAATAGTGGCTCGGTGGGGGGAAACCAGGGTGCAGGAGCGGGGAGCAGCTGGTGTAGTGGGGGGCTTGGCCAGGTGGGTCTGGAGGCTCCGGGAGGTGATGAGCAGCAGGCTTGCTGCTGTGGGTCTCCGGGTGGTTGGGAGGGAAGCAGGTTGGGGGGTCCAGGCAGGAACAGGGGATCCAGGCAGGAACGGGGGGTCCAGTGAGGGGGAAACCGGTGACGAATGGGTTGGGGAGAGCCGGAGGGGAAGGAGGACGGCGGGGATCCCGGACAGCTGGATCTAGGCGAGGGGCAGGATAAAACAACATAAGAAAATTGGCAAACGCAACAGATTTAACAGGAGGCTAGAGAGCGAACTGACTGTGGGGTCTTTGTTCAACAATCTGGCAGGGAGTGGAAGGATGAGCCGGTTCTTATTGCTAAGGTGAGTAATCAGAGTGATGTCTGTCAGCTGTCCGGGAGCCGTAGAGGTGGTTGATTGCCTGAGTGGAGTCAGCTGGGAAGCTGAACTCCACTCAGGTGCCGAGCTGTAGAGGGAAGACAGGGGTAGAGAGACAGAGGTAGAGGAGCGGATGGGAGACAGGGAGAGAGATGGGGGCAGAGGGACAGGAGAGAGGAACAGATGGGAAAGGGGTCTTTGGGATGTCAGGTGGGAAGGACGGGGGGTGAGGAGGGAGCCCTGACAGTCATATTGGTTGGTGTATTGTGAGTGTTAGTTAACATAATGTTAATGTTAGCTACTGTATTGCTTGTGTGAGCTAACATAATGTTAATGTTAGCTGTTGTAATATAAGCCCACACAATGTTAGCTAACTAGCTAGCCAATAACTAACAGTGTTGTTATTAACATGCTAATAGCCTGTTAGAATTCTCTAAAAGAGGAAAATTTTGTTGACAGCTGGCACTATCAAAAATACTGTTTAGTTATGACAAACGTTTGATTTTAAAACTAAATTTACAGAAAAAGCAATATACCCTTTAATTTAAGCTTACATAAATAACCAAACGTGTCATTTTTGATTAACTACTGCTACCATAGCATCAATATCCATGTGCAATGATGCAGAGATTTAAATTAAAAGAAGTTATGTTTGATGCTGCAGTGATTTTATTGACATAGTTGGTTGGTTTTGAACTATTAGTTGATATGTTTTTTAGCTTTAAGGGTGCAATCCAGGTCAGTAAATTCATATTTAAAAATTGCTAGTAGTCACTAAGAACCTAGGAAGGGCTTAACAATATTACTGACTTAAAACATATTTAAAAATGTAATGACAGAGTTGTTGTCCAGTTTCTGTGTGTCTAAATGCTCCTGACCTCTTTAAATGTTGTCTTTTGAAACTCCTTTCTGTTACTCAGACAGCTGGCTTCTCTTCTTGGGTGTCTGTGCACAGATTTGTTGTAATGACAGTTACTGCTAGAAAAAAACAAACCAATTAGCTGTTTCCAGGTGTTAGCACCTTCAGCTTCAATTTTAAGTACACCCTGGTACTTTAAATTTGTGAGACATTTCCCTGGTGATTTGGAAAAAGTCCCAGAACAGCAGTAAAAAATTAGACGGATAAGAACTTAGTGGCCATTAGGTGGACAGTAAAAGTTAAAAGGTGTTTCAGATAAATTTAACGGAGGCTAAATGAAAATGTCTCTGTGACAGCTGCCATGTACGCAGATGCTGCAGCTTCAGATAAAAATAGAAAAAAAAGAAATCATTGTAATGTTCTCATAATATTCCCCTGGAAACTAATAGCTCGCCTGCGGTGGTCAATAATCTCCTTACAAGGAGCGTGTTGTACTTTTTATCTCCTCTGGTGTCAGTATAGTATTCATATGATGTTCCTTCAGGGACCCGCTAATCAATAGAGGGTTTACTATGACCTGATTGCACCGACGGCATGCAGCACTGCTTCTTTTTCTCTATTTTTTACCCCCCGACTCTCCTGGGGAGTCCCCTGCTAGAGGGGTGTGGAGGCGACAGAATAGCAATCTCCTCCAACGAGGATCATATCTGACACAGGGATGGCGTTTCCCAGAGTTTCATCCCGCTGCACTGGACCGCCTGTAAACTCTCGCCAGCTTTACTCATCCTCTGCAGAAACACGTGGCGCACACTTTAAAGCTCACCTTCCCCACAAACATACACACAAATGAAGGTGGGGAGGGCGGAAAAACCATCATGGGGATATTAATGGAGACAGAGACACAGATGGAGTCAATTGAGCTTTTAATAGAGCATCTCCTCTTCCCTCTGTATGGATAAATAATACAGCAGTCAGCATGTTTGGATCTAATAGATGATATTGACCTTTGAGGAGAGATTGGGGGGAGCAACGGGCGAGAAATAGAAAAATACACAAGTGTCAATAGAGGCAGACAAAGCATCTTAATCGGAGTGCGACAAAGCAGCGATCAATCATGAGGATGAGGATGTAGCAGAGCCGGAGAGGCCCTGACCTCAGCTGCACTGCAGATAGAGCCGGACGAGCCCTCCGAGACCCTCTTTTCTCTGCTTTTTCATCCTCATCTTTTCCATCCGTCCCTCCCTCCCGCCTGCACTGTGTCTCCCCCCATCTCCCTGCATCCCCCCTTTTCTATTTTGATTACTCTCTGCTGCTTCATCTCTCTTCCCTCCCTCCTTCCTGCCTTCCTTTTCTTTCTTCCTATATTTCTGTCTGGTAGCCGCCATCTGTCATCCGTTGTCTTCCCCCCTCCTCTCACTCATTTCCACTCCCTCAATCCAATTCAAGGAGCTTTATTGGCATCATAAGATGAATTTTACTGTCTCTCTGTCTCTTTCTCTGGAACATTTGTCTTCCCATTACTAATTCTCCACTTTTTAATGCCGCTCCACAAAACTCTGCTGCGTCCCGGTCAGTCCGGCACGCTCCTATCCCATAAATATTGAAGGCAAGGACATGTATTCTTTATTACTTTGCTCATGAAACAAGCAGGTTGAGAGTGAATGCTGGTCATTCCAACACAGTGGAGGCACGTAAAGGAGCAGTCGGTGTGATGAAATAGTTTTAAAGTACACTTTGAGATAACTTTTATGCATGTAGTGACACCGTGTGGACAAACGCTGCAGCAGATTTAAACACAAAGAGCTGAAATGCACTTTATTTTCCTGAAAATATATCTTTAAATCGAGCTAAAATATAGATTTTAACCACTCAAAATGGAAACATATGTGCATGTGTCATAAATATCCTTCCATATATGGCTGAGTTCAATGGAACTGATGTTTTTTTAGAGGGGAGGAGCAGTGAAATAGTATGTCTGCAGTGAATTAAGAGCCTCAAAACATCCCCAAACACCAGCAGGGGTCTCCAAGAATGCCCTCAGTGGTTAAATTTTGTTAGCTCATTTTGTGTCTCATTGTTTTTGGGCCTCTTTGTGGCCATTTTACATTCGTTTCTGATTGTTTTGCATCTATGTAATCATTTAGTGTGTCAGTTTAGTTGTTTTGTGTCTCTTTAAAATTGTTTTGTGTCGTTTTTAAGTCTTTGTGGTACTTTTGCATCTCTCTGTTAGTTGTGTGGCTTCACTTTCTGCAGTCATTTAGTATGTATTTTTTTGTCATTTTATGTCTCTGTGATATTTTTTCTCTTTTTGGTGTAATTTTGCTTCATTGTTTTGGTCATTTTCTGGCCATTCGGATCATTTTGCATCTCTGTAACCATTTACTATGTATTTGTAGTCATTTTGTGTCTCTTTGTAGTTGTTTTTGGGTCTGTTTGTGACCGTTTGGCATCCTTTTATGCTAATTTTGCATCTATGTAATCATTCAGTGTGTCTTTGTAGTTGTTTTGAGCCTCTGTGTGGTTTGTTTGCATCTCTCTGTAGCTGCGTAGCATCGCTTTGCTCTGTATTCATTTAGTGCACATGTTATGTCATTTTGTGTGTCTCCTTGAGATTATTTTCCTCTGTGTAATTTTGCATTGCTTTGAGGTCATTCTGGGCTCTTTTATGATCATTTTGCATCTCTGTAACTGTTTAGTGTGTTTTTACAGGAGCTTTGAGTGTCTTTGTTAAGATTTTTAATCTTTAAATGGTTCCTCTTCTCTATTCATGGTCAGGTTATGTCTCTTTGTAGCGTTGTTGTGTCTCTTTATAATCATTTTGCATCTCTGCAACAATTTAGTGTGCATTTGTCATAATTTAGCGTCTCTTTGTAGCTGTTTGGGGGGGTTTTTGTGGTCGTTTTGCATCCCTTTATGACCATTTTGTATCTAAATGATCATTTCGTGTCTATTTGTAGTCATTTTGTATCTCTTTGGAGCAGTGGAATAGCATGTCTGCACTGAATTCAGAGCCCCAAAACAGGCCCAAAAAACAGCAGGGGTCTCCAAGAATGCCCTCAGTGGTTAACCGCTATAATCTATAAATTTCATTAGCTCCATATCATTCACGTTTTTGCTCAGAAGTCTGCGGAGAGCTTCAGGATGAAGCTTTAACATCATGGATTCTCTCAGATGTTGAGACTTGAGGCGCGATCATGTGAAGCGAGGGTCAGATAGGAGTCATTCTGCGTGGATCTTCTCCAACCTGAACTACTAAGCGAACCGAGAACCTGCCTGCCGGACTTTTTCTGGTACTTTTCCGAGACAGAAGTCAGCAGTTTGTGAGAGCGACTTCTTCTCCGTATCCAGGAAGTGACGGTGAGGACTTTAGTGGGGTCGAAACAAGCCGAGGGAGGTCGTCCAGGCTTTGCAAGGAAAAAAAGAAAAAACAAGAAAAGAAAAAAGAAAAAGTTGGGTGGAAGAAGAGCCAGTGTTCAGCTAGATGGCGACATGCAGAGGAGCAGGGGAAGCTGAAGGATTGGGCCTTCAAAGTAAAAAGGAGCCTCTGTTTTATTGACCTCACATGTTAGGAAGATCTACAAAGACTTTTTTTTTATGTTCTAGAGAGCACAAAGGAGTCATTTGGTGCCTTTAACCTCCTAATTTCTCCCATTTCCTGTGAATTGTTGCAGTTTGTTCTACTAATTTGATGCAGTTTTAGGGGAAAGAACCAAAACTGCAAAGCAAAAATATTTCAGTACAAGTCAAATTGAGCTCAAAATACAAAGAAAATACACAACTACCAGCAGCAGCAGCATGTGGCTAAAGCACGATTCTGGTCTCTCTGATTAAAAATATTTGTATTTGTCTCATTATTAGGTTAATAATAGTGAAGCATCAGTGTGTCAGCAGCTTCTTTCTGCAGGTTTGAACTACTTTATATCCACTTTTATGTATTGTTACAGCAGATGAAGGAAAACTTCAATGAAATAGCGGATCATTTTGGCTTCCCTCTTTGTAGCTGTTTTGTGTCCTTATGATTGTTTTTTTTTCTATTACAATTTCCTTGTAGTTACATGGCATCTTTATGTGGGTCTTTACATTGATATAGTGCTCATTTTGTGTCTCTTGTGAGGTTTTTTTTTCTCTTTTTGTGTATTGTTGCATTCCTTTGTGGCCATTTAGGGTTCTTTTATGATCGTGTTGCACCTTTGTAACAGTTTAATGTGTTTTTGCAGGAGCTTTGAGTGTCTGTGTTATCATTTTGGTCCTTATACGGTCCTTTCCCTCTATTTATGTTCAGGTTTTGTCTCTTTGTGATGTTTTTGTGTCCCTTTAAGATCATTTTGCATCTCTGTAACCATTTAGTGTCTATTTAGAGTCATTTTGTGTCTCTTTGTAGTTGTTTTTGGTGTCTTTGTGGTCATTTTACATCCCTTTATGATTATTTTGCATTTATGTAATGATTTAGTGTGTCTTTGTAGTTGCTTTGTGTTCCTTTGTAATTGCTTACTGTATTTTTTGTTGTTTAGAGTCTCTTTGTGGTACTTTTCTCTGCCTCTTTTTGTGGGTCTCTGCACATTTTTAGCCTTTTTGTGTCTCTTTGGGATTGTTTTTTCTGTTTGGTGTAAATTTGCATTACTTTGTGGTAATCTTGTGTCTCTTCATGATCTTCTCTACAATCATTTAGTGTGTTTCCAGGAACTTTGAACATCTTTGTTATTATTTTTAGTCTTTACATGGTTCTTTTTCTCTATTTATGGTCAGGTCATGCCTCATTGTGTAGTTTTGTGTTCCTTTATGATCATTTTTCGTGCATGATCGTCTGTCTCTTCATGTCTCTTTGTGTAAGCCCTGTGATGTGCTGATTACCTATCCAAGGTGTGTCCTGCCTCCTGGTCAGCTGAGGGAGACTGAGACAATTAAATTTATATTTATATAATAAGATAAGTTCAGGTAAGACAAGACAGAACTTTACTAATCTCCAAGCCAGATACTGCTCAGAAAAAATAACTAACACAAAACTAAATTCAGTGACTAACAGAAAAGTATTAAGATAAAAATGTGATATATTTACTAAAAATGATTAGAAAAGAAAAGGAAGAAGTACTCCTGGCAATGATTCTGAGGTTGTAAAGTCGTATTACAAGAATAATGAAATAGTCCACATGAAACTGATATATTACGCTTGAGAATATAATATTGTACTTGAAAATGAAATATTGCACATAAAGTTGAAATTTCACAAATATTGTAGGGTCTAAACCAGGGGTGTCAAACTCAGTTCCAGGAGGGCCACTATCCTGCATGTTTTAGATGTTTCCCTCTTCCAACACACCTGATTCAAATGATCAGCTTATCATCAAGCTCAGCAGAAGCCTGATAACGAGCCTGATCATTTGAATCAGGTGTGTTGGAAGAGGGAAACATCTAGGATAGTGGCTCTCCAGGAACTGAGTTTGACACCCCTGGTCTAAACTGTAGTATTCAAATTAGTCAGGTTAATTAATATTATGTAAATTGCCTTAGATGTGATATTTTAAAAAGCTGGGGAAATCCTAATATTTAATTAAATGACTTCATTTGTTAGAGTATATATTAACGTAGGTTAATGTTGTAGTTGGTTGAGTACATTAGTATTTTATCTAACATTGTAGGGTCTTTACGGTAGTATTTGAATTAGTCCGGTGAATTAATTTTTTACATTATATTGTAGGGTCTTAACTATAATATTTAAAATAGCTGGGTTAAGTTGTGTTTTGTATATTATTGTAGGATCTTAACTATGATATTTAACTTTTTCATGTGAATTTGTATTGTGTAAAATATTGTAGGATGTTAACTGTTTTTTTAAAATGGGGTAATTTGAGTACATAATATTGTAGGTAATGAAGCTTAACATTTGAGTTGGTCAGGTGAATTTGTACTTTATGTAATATTGGAGGATCTTAACTGTAATATTTAAATTAGTCATCTAAATGAGCTTTTATATAAGTGTAATGATTGGATTAGCTCTGGAAATTATTTATATCTTAACTTGTTAGGTAGTCTTATTTCTGTGTTGCATAAATAAAAGTGAACAAAATGAAACAAATCTAAAATGCTGATTTCCTGTAAATTAATGCAAATGATGGCAGTTTTAGATCCTTAATGCCTTATTTACATATTTAAACACAAAAGTTCTGAAAACTTATAATATTAAAAAAATAATTGTCGTATTTTAAGTGATGTTCTGGAGAAGTTTGGTGCTGGTATTTTGGTGTTTTATTGTGAATGAGTGGACCGGACCGTGTGTGCTGAATCTGCGGCTGCTGCACTGAAGGAGGTGCTGCTGAAAAAAAAAACAAAAAACACACCGTCCAGAAAACCCACCGACGGGGCAACTTTGGAGTGTGTTTGTAGCCTCCGTTCACTGCTTCTAACCTCTTTAAAAACACAGAAAAAAACTACTCAAAAAATAAAACAGACTCCGGAGCCGACACCGACATGTCGCCCACGGACGGGAGCAGTTTGTCCTCGGAGGGGAAGCTGGGAAAGTACGGGGTGAAAGCGGAGAGCCCAGCTGAGTGAGAGTGGGGTGAGGAGGCTGGGTTTGGCAAAACTCAGGAGTCCTGCCCTGCTGCTATGCTAGCAGGCTAGTTAGCATGCTAACACTCTTCTCCGCTAGCTCGTGTAAGTTAACAACTCCGGTTTTCCACTTTTTAAATACACTTTAAAGTTCAGAATTGTTCCTGACAGTTGCCGTAAAGTTAACATGAGTTTAAGAAACCAGTTAAAATTGCTTGTAACTGCTTTAAAAATCACTAACATAAGTAAGGCCTGCACCTTTTTTCTCTTTTTTTTTTAAAAATCTTAGCTGAAGTTTAGTGTAGCTTAGCATTGGCATTTTGAACTGTGTTTTGAGAGTCTGTTCATGTACTTTATTCATCCATCAGACTTCCAGCTCGGCTATAAACGACCATCTGTGGCAGTGCAGTTATTTTTCACAATGGCACAAATGTTTTCCTGGCTATTTGCAAACATGTCTGGAGAGCTTTGATCATATTTTGGCTCAAAAGTCTCACAATATGGCCTCATCATGCTAAACTGGTGTGTAAACTTAACTGCTAAATGAAGTCTGCTGCCTCTAACTGCTCTATGTTTAGATTTAGATTTTTATATTTCATATGTGGATTTCACAGCTACCCTGGAGTTCTGTTGAATTTGTGTTGTAACTGTATTGTACGGTCTTGGCTGTAAAATTTAAATTAGTTAGGTAAAGTATTATGTTGTAAGAATTTCACTTTAAGTTCTTAATTAGTCAGATAATTTGTATTAGATATACTTTGTAGGGTGTTAAGTGTAATATTAATTAATCAAAGTAAATAATTCCTATTTTGTTGCAGGGTTTTACATTTTAATTTTCAGGTAGTCAGGTAAATTTGTATTCAAGATGATATTTTACAGTCTTATCTGTAATAATTCAGGTAAATCTCTTTTTATAGGGTCTGAATCATAATATTTAGATTACTTGGGTAGTTTTTTCACCGTTATTTGTAATTTAATTAGGTACACCTTTTGTATAATACTGTAAGATCATAATTTTAATGTTAAAATTAATCATGGGAGTTATTCATATTGTAATTGTGGCAGCTTAACTGTGATTTTAAAAAAAATTATTCTGGTAAAAAATATATTGTTTATAATATTCTAGGAGCCTAACCATAATATTTAGCATTTAAGTTAGTAATATATATTATGGGCTCCTGACTTTGTTATTTATAGAGTCATGTAAACTTATAGAATATTGTTGGAGTCCTCACCTTAGTGTTTAAATTAGTCAGGTAAATTGTTTAGAATTTATTGAATGCTGTGTGGCCTAAACGTCTTTATTTAAATTAGTTAGATAAATTATTTTTAATTTATTTAATTTGTACGGTATAAATTTCATTATGGAAATTTATCAGGTAAAGTTTTTTTTAATTTTCAAAATTTTTCTTAAGCTAGAATCTTAACCTTAATATTTGAATTAGTCAGGTAAATTATTTATAGTTTATTTAATATCTAAATTTGATTATTTAAATTAATTAGGTAAATTATTTATAGTGTATTTAATATTTTGAGGTCTGAACTTCATTATTTAAATTATTTCGGTAAGTTATTTATAATGTATTTAATATTTTGGTGTCAAAACTTAATTATTTAACTTAGGTAAATTATGTTTAATGTATTTAATATTTTGTGGTCTAAGTTTATTATTTAAATTAGTCAGGTAAATTATTTTTATGTTCTAAATTTCTTATATTTTATTTTGTTGTTAATTTGTTAATAATATGTATTTTTAAATAATAATTTTATTTATAATATTGCAGTTCTTAACTTTTGATGTTTATTTGGTCAGGCAATTCATATTTTATAAAATACTGTAGTGTCCTAATTGTAATTTTTAAAATCAGTCAGGTCAATTTATTTTTCATTTAATATTGTAGGTCTTAAACTTAATATTTTAATTATTGAGATGAATTTGTATTTTATATAATATTATAGGATCTTAACCTTAAGATCCAAATTAATCAAGTAAATTAGTATTTTATTTATTTTGACTGAAACTTTGATGAAACTCGTAATGTAAAACTGTGACTTCACTATTAATTTAAGTCCGCTGCTGCCTCTAGCTGCTCTATATAGAGATTAAATGTTAATAGGCTGTTCCTGTCGTGTCAGCATTCAATATATCTAACCGTACTCAGATTAATATTTCACTTTTTCACTTTTTTTTGTTGCATTTCACAGTTTCCCTGCGCTGTTCTCCAGCCTGTGATTCTTCAGGGGAGCTGCTTTATCTGTGGCAAGACCGCTGCTGATATTGCAGCTTCTCCCAATGGATCTAAGTAGAGCTGATGATCTCATTTTCCGTGGAAGTTCTGCATGAGTCCTGAAGATAACTTTGCATTTTTCTCGAAGGCAACAACTTATGTTAGAGGAGCTCCAGGTGCACCAATCCCCTCCCATCCCCAATCAGTCATTTCTGCTCTATACTGACTGAACTCGTGCAGTTTTCTCTGTATATTATGAGATGGAACCCTGGTAGGTTCTTCAAGGGGCTTGTGGTACCCTCTGGTTAAAGACTGCATTAAAAAACAAGCAGAACGTACTGAAGGAGTTGGGACACGTTTGCTCAAAATGCATTCATGAACTCGTGGGAGCTTCTGAAGCGGACTCATGAGATGTGACTGCTGATGCCGGCTCATTGGGACTTGAGCTTTATTCATGAACCCTGTGTCCGAGTGTGGCCGCAGCCTGGATGGTGGATGTCCTGAGCGTGTCCAATCAGCTGTTGCGGTGATGAGGCAGGGCTGCTGGTGGCCTGTGTGGCTGGCTGGGCAGCGGCCCAACGTGATGTGATGTGATGGGGTGCCGCAACAGTAAGGTCCTCCCTGAGCCTCCAGGGGATGTTCAGTTGGACCTGGTCAAAAAGGTCAGTAAAGGAACTCTAACTACTAATGGCAGTTACAAACACAAAAAGTAATGCTGCAGTAGTACCACATGCATCACTACCCATTCTTCTATAACATATATTTATGTACGTTTTGAAGTATTGCATTGGAAAAAGTTAATAGAAACAGCAAAAGTCCCCACTTTCACTAAAAACGTTACCCTTTTAAAGCTGACTTCCTACACACGTGGACAAAATTGCTGGTACCCCTCAGTTAAAGAAGGAAAAACCCACAATTCTCACTGAAATCACTTGAAACTCACAAAAGTAACAATAAATAAAAATTTATTGAAAATTAAATAATCAAAAACAGCCATTACTTTTGAATTGTTGATTAACATAATTATTTAAAAAAACAAACTAATGAAACAGGCCTGGACAAAAATGATGGTACCTCTATAAAAGATTGAAAACTATTTGACCAGAGTGACATGATTAACTCAGGTGTGTCATTTAATTGACATCACAGGTGTTTCCAAACTCATAATCAGTCAGTCTGCCTATTTAAAGTGAGACAAGTAGTCACCCTGCTGTTTGGTGAAAAGGTGTGTACCACACTGAACATGGACAACAGAAAGCGAAGGAGAGAATTGTCCCAGGACATCCGAAAAAAAATTATAGACAAACATCTTAAAGGTAAAGGCTATAAGACCATCTCTAAACAGCTTGAAGTTCCTGTGACAACAGTGGCTCATATTATTCAGAAGTTCAAGACCCACGGGACAGTAGCCAACCTCCCTGGACGTGGCCGCAAGAGGAAAATTGATGACAAATTGAAGAGACGGATCGTTGGAATTGTATCCAAAGAGCCCAGAGCAACCTCCAAAGAAATTAAAGGTGAACTCCAAGGCCAAGGTACATCAGTGTCAGATCGCACCATTCGTCGTTGTTTGAGCCAAAGTGGACTTCATGGGAGACGACCAAGGAGGACACCACTGCTGAAAAAAACTCATAAAAAAGCCAGACTGGAATTTGCAAAAATGCATGTTGACAAGCCACAAAGCTTCTGGGAGAATGTCCTTTGGACAGATGAGACCAAACTGGAGCTTTTTGGTAAGGCACATCAACTCTATGTTCATAGACTCAAAAACCAAGCATACGAAGAAAAGAACACTGTCCCTACGGCGAAACATGGAGGAGGCTCAGTAATGTTTTGGGGCTGCTTTGCTGCATCTGGCACAGGGTGTCTTGAAAGTGTGCAAGGTACGATGAAATCTGAAGACTATCAAGGCATTCTGGAGAGAAATGTGCTGCCTAGTGTCAGAAAGCTTGGTCTCAGTCGCAGGTCATGGGTCTTCCAACAGGACAACGATCCAAAACACACAGCCAAAAACACCCAAGAATGGCTGAGAGAAAAGCGTTGGACTATTCTAAAGTGGCCTTCTATGAGCCCAGATCTGAATCCCATTGAACATATGTGGAAGGAGCTGAAACATGCCATTTGGAGAAGACACCCATCAAACCTGAGACAACTGGAGCTGTTTGCTCATGAGGAGTGGGCCAAAATACCTGTTGACAGCTGCAGAACGCTCATTGACAAATACAGAAATCGTTTAATTGCAGTGATTGCCTCAAAAGATCGTGCAACAAAATATTAAGTTATGGGTACCATCATTTTTGTCCAGCCCTATTTCATTAGTTTGTTTTTTTAAATAATTATGTTAATCAACAATTCAAAAGTGATGGCTGATTTTGATTATTTAATTTTCAATAAATTTTTATTTATTGTTACTTTTGTGAATTTCAAGTGATTTCAGTGAGAATTGTGGGTTTTTCCTTCTTTAACTGAGGGGTACCAACAATTTTGTCCACGTGTGTACATTTTATGCACTGTGCTATGTTTCTAGAATGTATTTTTATACATATTCTGAAGTATCACTGTTAAAAAGTTAATAGAAATGGCAACTTTCAGAAAGAAACATCCTCTTTTTCACTAAAACAATTGTTTTTTTTTAAGCTGACATCCTACATTTTATGCACTAGCCATATTTCTAAAATGTATTTTTGTGCACATTTCGATGTATCACAGACATTTGAGGACATTCAAATGGACTAATTAATACTTACTTGCAGCTCTGATCTTCTGTGCTGTGACACAGAAGGTATTTGGGTTGTAGTTTGCCCACTGGACCCAAAACAATATCTTAGTAGGCTGAAATTGGCATTAATTGTGTAATTAATAATGTGTTCATCAGATTACTAATTCATCAGTAGCTATTTTCCTGATACACATGTTCACACAAGACTTTAATTTGTACCCCATGAATACACTGAACTGCTTAAAGACATACCATAAAAATACATAAAAATACCAGTCAATCTGTAATTGACTGGTATTTTTTATGTTTCTTCCAAGTTTAGTCGATCTTTTATTGTGTGTATTCTGCATCTATGATTAACTGTGCTCCTTTATGTTTCAGGTTGATCCTCCCCAACCTCCTCAGACAGATATCTATAAGCACTTCATACGAGGAGATGGCACTGGAAGCAAGATGGGCGTTGCTGGTGGAGGTTCAGGCGACAAGGCCGCCTCCACCTCCCCATATCAAGCCCAGGCGCAAGCAGCCACTCCCACCGCTTCAGCGGCGCCCCCTAAGGACCCATCCGAGCTGTCGGACCCTCAGCGGAAGAAGGTGGCCAAGTACCGAGCCAAGTTCGACCCGCGGGTCACGGCCAAGTACGACATCAAAGCTCTGATAGGCCGTGGAAGTTTCAGCCGGGTGGTTCGCGTGGAGCACAAGAGCACGAGGCAGCCGTACGCCATCAAGATGATCGAGACCCGATACCGGGAGGGCAGGGAGGTGTGCGAGTCGGAGCTGTGCGTCCTGCGTCGGGTCCGTCACACGAATATAATCCAGCTTATGGAGGTGTTTGAGACGGCGGAGCGAGTGTACATGGTGATGGAACTGGCCACTGGAGGGGAGCTCTTCGACCGGATCATCGCTCGCGGCTCCTTCACAGAGCGAGACGCCACCAGGGTCCTGCAGATGGTGCTGGACGGCGTCAAGTATCTCCACACTTTGGGGATCACGCACCGAGACCTGAAGCCGGAGAACCTGCTCTACTACCACCCGGGGGCTGACTCCAAGATCATCATCACCGACTTCGGTCTGGCCAGCAGCAGGAAGAAGGGCGACGAGTGTCTGATGAAGACCACCTGCGGCACGCCGGAGTACATCGCCCCCGAGATCCTGGTGAGGAAGCCCTATACGAACGCGGTGGACATGTGGGCCCTGGGGGTGATATCGTACATCCTGCTGAGCGGAACGATGCCCTTCGAGGACGACAACCGCATGAGGCTCTACCGGCAGATCCTGAAGGGGAAGTACAGCTTCTCCGGAGAGGTGAGCATGTAGATCAGCTGCTCTTTTCTCTCTCTTTCCCCAGCAGACTTCACCCATATTTGGAATACATTCCTCACACTGCATGAGGCTTCGTCAACAGATTTCCAAGAAGTTGAGCCTTTTTTCTTTTTGTTTTGTGAGGTGACATGGTTTTAACCCAGACACTAGGGATTGACCCATGTGGGTTTTGTCAGGTTGAATATTACTTTTATATATACTTTTATTGTCCAATTAGCTCCCTTAGTTCCACACTTCCTGATACTTTTTGCTCAGAAGGGGCTCATTGTTTCACTTTCATGCTGCAGTCCAGATTTATTTTGTGAATCAGTTATTATGTAAATTTATGCTTGTCTCATTTTGTAGTTGGGATTGACTGATATCGGTTTTCCAGGACCGATACCGATTATCAGTATTAGAGAAAGGCTGATGAGTGATAATTGGAGCAGATACCGTATACATACAGTGTAATGTTTTAACAGCATGTGATAGCAGAGAAGCTGTCATTCATAATGACACTAATTCATTAATAAGGGTGACTATAACTGAATATAGGAGTGATTAAATTAGGACTTTTTCTTCTGTTTTTGTGAGATCAACTGAGATTTATCAGTTTGTCTCCTGTACTTATGTCTGCTGTTCTTCTCTATTTTATTATTATTTCGCTTTTCTATCACTTTTATTGTCCACTAAGGTCCAGATCTTAAAGCATTAATAGTTAGTTTCAGGTTAATCTGGGGCTGCCTTCTAACTTAACTGCTAGCTGTTAGCGTAGCCTTAGCCTCTGTGAGAGAAGCTAATTTCCTGGTTTGTTACCTGCAGAAAAACAGACTCCAGCTGTAAATATTTATCAGTTAGATTTCATCAAAAACCTTTAAAATTTGTTATTAGTTCTTTTACAACATTTGACCATAAAATTGTGCAATTTTTCTTTATTATTGTATTTAATTTAGCTAAAAGTATTGTTACTATACAGATAATTGCTGTAATTAAAAAATATATTTATAATTTGGAATTGAAGAATGGTGAAATTATTGTTGAACTCCTTTTTTGAATTCAAATGTTACTTGTTTTAGTATATTGCAGAATATTAACTACTAACTTCACAGACAAAAGTATCGATTTACATCTTGACTATAAAAGATACACAAATTAAAAATACAGACTAAATCTATAAATAAAGTCCACATCAGAGATCTGTATTTTTTTTTACAAATACCCTGTTTCAGATTAATCTGGGACTGCCTTCAGTCTTAGTTGCTAGCTGTTAGCATAGCCTTAGCCATTGTGAGAGAAGCTATTTTTCTGGTTTGTGTTTGTTGTTCAGTTTTTCCTGCTTGAGAGACATTTCTGAGACCTCAGAGTGACGACATACAGAGAAAGGAGACAGCATCAGACCCGAAGTAGAGCATTTAATTTATCAATAATTGCCCAATTAAAAGAACAATGCTGATAATCGGAAAAATGCCAAATATCGGACCTGATAATTAGCCAGTCTGATGATCGGTCTATCCCTGCCTGACACCGTTCTTCTCTTCTTTTACTTTTTACCCTGCCATGCTCTCTCTCATTTGTTTCCTCTCCCTCAAAGTGTGCAAACAGTAATTTATGCTCTTCTTATGCTGAGTGGTCCATTAGTTGATTTCCTAGCGTGGGATGCTAATGTTGCCGTTGAGCTTTTCAAAGATTCCCTCGGTTAATGTTTGCCACGCTTTCAGCCACTCCAGCGCAAATAATAGCTGAGTAGTTTTGTAATATCTTATGCAGTTGACTCATCTGCGTTTTCTGGGGATTTGTCCACATTTTAAGTTCTCTGTCTTGACAAGTAAGGTAAGGTCAGATCTGACAGAGTGAATAATTGAATTCACTCACGGGGAGCCAGTATTTTATCTGAAGTCTGCAAATATTGAAGCAGAGCTGCTGGATGAATATGCTGCATGTCCTGAGAGTTGTCCTTGGAGTTATATTTTCATTGGAATTGACTCCGCTGCGTCTTCAGGATGATGCAGTGGGTGTTGAGTGGAGTTTGCTGGCTTCAGTTTAACATAAAGACAGCAAGTTTGAAAAACGTGCGATACCTGATGAGAGCCACAGCAGAACTTTATTCTGAGCACAGAGTAAAGCCCAAAAATGTCCTTTAGCCTCTGAACCATGAACAGTTTCTGGTCGTTTTTCTTGCTTCTGTTACATGTTTACTCACTGTGGGCTCATTTTTCACTACAGTACGAAGTCGTACATCTCTAAGGAAACAACACAACCATGACCAGAAGTAGAGAGAACTAAAAAAATGTCCTCTGTGCAATGTGACACAGTTATGATGCCATAAATTGTTAAAAAAAAAACCAAGAAAACAAACCTGAAGTTTTCTAACTCCCCCCAGGAAGTACAGACACATAAAATAGTGGTTCTACATGCTACACATACTTATCTCCTTACATTTTTGATTTGTGTCCACCTTATACTATCTGCTTTGTGAAAGCACAGCCTGCAGTTCAGCTGGAAAGTCCCTGAATTTTTGTCACCACCGTTGGTCGCAACCGAGTCATTAATGGCCTCTTGGTTCTACAAAGGAATGCAGAATTTTTAGTTTTTCACAGCATCTAGTTACTGCAAATGGTGTGTTTTTGACGTGTTTAAATGAGACATGTAGGATAAAATGACTGTGATGAAGGACATTTAGCTTCTAATTGGTTAGTATTTGCATAAAAAGTTAAATAACCATTGGAAAGTTTAAAATCCAACTATTTTTAAAGCTTGAAAAACACCATAATGTGCATTAACTGCTTTGGAAAATGACAATTATGTATTTTAATCTAATTTTTTACATTTTCAGCAAACATTAATTTGTAATTATATGTAATATGTTTTAATTTTAATTGCTTTGTTGTGTTTTCAAGCACATTTTTGTCAGAAAATTTGCTGTTATTTTACAGACTTCCTTTTCCTTGTAAAATTACAGATAACTGGTAGAATCACAGAAAAAACAGCTTTAATTTTCATGTTACCTCTATGAAAAACAGACCACAACTGCAAATATTTGTTAGTTATATCACATTAAAAAAAACTTTTAAAATGTTAAATATATATATTTGACCACAAAGTGGCACCATTTTTATTTATTGCTGCATTTAAATTACCCAAAAATATTGTTGTGAGACAGAGAATTGCTGTAATTTGAAAATAAAAATGGTGAAAATATTTTTTAGCTCTTTTTTTCAATTCGAATTCTACTTGTTTTGGTAAATTACAGGTATAAACTACTGACATCACAGACAAAAACATTTATTTACATCTTGATGGTAAACAAATCAGAGCAGGCCAATTCTAGAAATAAATAAAGTCTGCATCAGACATCTGTATTTTTTGCAAATAGTACTTGTTCTTGTACATTGGACGGCTGTAAAAATACACTGTATAAATGTATTTAAATCGGCTAGAAATCTGATTTTGTTACAGATATTTGCCATTATTTCTCTGTTTCTGAACATTACACTATTCAGTGCTCGATTTAGATGGTCGCCAGATCGCCGCGATGATAGGAGATTGATGACATCATATGAAGTGGCTGCCTCCATGAAGAAAACATGATACGCGGTTCAGCCTGCCCGAGCGCTCGACTTGGACGGTCGCCGGGTCGCCATTTGCGACGTTTTTAGTCAGCCACTTTGTATGATGTCATCAATCTCCTATCATTCCTGGCGACACGCAGCGACCTGGCGACCGTCTAAATCGAGCGCTGACTATTTCATTGTTGTTGAATGTATTTTTCTGGGATCCTTGGCCCTTGATTTTCAGGTTTTAACTTTTTTTAGTGTAGTATACGGAGCTAGAAACAGCGCTGTGTGAATAAATCTCCTCACACGTAGTCATTACACCCATTGTTATTGTAACAGTATTGATTATGGGTGCTGTAGAAGAGCTATGGTGAGTTTACTTGTAAATAATTTATGTTTACGTGCAGTATTTTACTCACAGAAATGCATTGTGTTTATTCTTAAAGCCTCATTTTAGTTTTTAACACTCCAGCATCGTGTACATCTGTGTTTGCTAGCTTGCAGTCTTTTTCCTGCTCGCCTTTATTGCGGCATTGCCGTTTCTTGGCACGTTTCATACGAGTGTAAAGCCCAAGTCTCAAGTGGCTCGAGAGGGAAATTAGTTCTAAACACTTTGCAACTTTGAAAGAAAGCAGCTCAGTTGAGGTTAGTGGGGCTGCTGAAGCTTGAAGGGAGTTTTTAGTCTCGTTAGAACTCTAGTTGAGTTCTATTGTCATGTGGACTCATCGGCGTTAATTAAAATAAAACCCTGTCCTGATTGGATGAGCCGTGGTGGAGCAAGCCTGAATGCTCTCCCCTCGGGGACATCGGGCTTTACAGCTGTGATAAATAACGTTCACATTTACAGCTGCGGTCCACGAAGTAATCGCAGCCCAGACATTGTTGTAGGTGGGGGAGAAATGTATGTCGGAGGGTTATATACGCGTCGTGTATCTTTAGCCAATGCTGGTGATTTACCTGCTCTGTGGAGACTTAGCTGGGGCTGGTCGGAGCTGAAAACACAGCTGGTTGCCAAGCAGGACATCATGTACAAACTGTGTGTGTAGAACTGCACGCAGCATTGATTTCTCCAATTCCTGCTTCATTAGGGGGGGTAGAGTTGGACTCTCTACCAGCCACTCTGCCCAAATAGAGTCCATGCCTCAGCGGTTACCCAGAACATTTGCTTCAAAAGACATTTTGTTTTACATCTTTTGGGAACATGACATTCTGTTCAGCCAAAATGTTTGGAAAGAATCAAGCCGTTGCAAATCAGGTCCAGAAACCACAGCCATTGTTGATTGTGACCATATCAAAAGATCAGAAAGGCCCCCGCCGAGTCAAGCCGAAAGCTTAACACGATAAAATGACCAAACTTCTTGTCGGTTCACACCTCATTACTGTTCTTACTGCTACTGCTGCTTCTGAGCTGCATGCTTCTGCTGCCATCTTGTGTTCGGTGGACAAAACTGTGCAAAAAGAGCATTTCAGAATTGGATTTGATGCTTTTTCTGGCAGACCTACGGCAGCTTATTTACATAATGGTGAAATAATGCAAGCTTGTTAACTTAAAAAACTTTATTTGCGGGCTTTTTTTAAAAATTAGACTACAGTGTTTTGATATTCACAACAAAAATCATTTGGCTCCTGGTAGATGTTGCAAAGATGTATCTATCAAAATTTACATAAGCTTTGCATGTACTTAAATGGAACAGTTATTTGCACATTTTGACTCATTTTACTGTTCAATATAAAGTCCTGCTCCTCTGCGGAAACCGTACAACTCTGTTTAGAAGTGGAAGAAACTTCAAAATGTATTTTTTTGTGGTTTGACTCAGTTATAGATAGATAGATAGATTAGATTAAACCTTTATTAATCCCACAGCGGGGAAATTTACCTTGTACAGCAGCAAATAGAACACTTATTTACAGCAAGATTTTTATGTAATAGCACAGCATCAGTATTTACATTTTTTTATTGCACAGTTTGTAAATGGGTGAACAGAAACTACTGGGAGCAGGCTTGATTGTAAACTCTGACTGCAGCAGGAAGAAAGGACCTGCAGTATCTCTCCTTTAGACACCGCTGGTGAAAGAGTCTGTCACTGACGGAGCTTCCCAGTGATCTTACTGTTTCCTGCAGGGGGTGGGAGGTGTCCTCCATGATAGACAACAGCTTTGTCATCATCCTCCTGTCTCCCACCACCTCCACAGGATCAAGGGGGCAGCCCAGGACAGATCTGGCTTTCTTTACCAGTTTGTTTAGTCTCTTCCTGCTCCAGCAGACCACTCCATACATAATGGCTGATGCCACCACAGAATCATAAAAGGTCCTCAGTAGTGCTCCCTGCACCCCGAAGGACCTCAGTTTTCTGAGCAGGTGGAGTCTGCTCTGACCTTTCTTGTAAAGTGCGCTGGTGTTAGTAGTTATAATGCCTTGAATCATGAAAAAAGAAAAAAAAAAAGTTGCATTTTATAGATTATTTGTTAGGAAAAAAAAAGGAATCAACCTGGAAACAACATGTGCAACATTTTCCGTGTATCCACAGGTGTTGGAAAAAATGGTACTCTTCATACTATAGATAGTTTACTGGACTCGTTCAGTGCTGTGAAAAAGGGGGGCAAACACTTTTTCACAGCCCGCAGTTTAGTCAATAAGTATCAGAATTTTTTTCATGTGAGTGTTAGTCACAGCTGAGTCAGTAAAGGCTTCTTAAGTGCGCCGCAGAGTGCAGAACTTTTTGTTTTTTCCACAATCTTCTTTGTGCAAAAGACATGAAGAAAACAGTGATTTCAATGAAATATCACAACTTTCTTCTTGGTTTTGAGTTATTTTTTGGCTTGAAACTGAAAGTTATTCAGGATTAGTTCCATTGAGACTGTTGGAAAATGTAAAATTTTAAGGTTCGTTCTGTTTTTATCCACTTCTTGCTCTGGTTGATTGTATAATTTTGGAAAACGTGCTTTTCAAACCTGCTTGAAGGTTTTGGGGTTCAGATAATGGGATGAGAAAATGTTAAGTATATTTAATTTTAAATTTCACAAAAAAGTAAACCCTTTACAGCAGGGGTCTCAAACTCAACTTACCTGGGGGCCACTGAAGGTAGATTCTGAGTGAGGCTGGGCCGCATCAAGTATTCCACAAAAACGAGTTTCAAGTATTCCAAAGAAAAGTACAACTGATCCAATCTTCTTCTTTATCAGTAACAGTTCTTCAACATGACTGTTTCTTCAGAATGTGAATGATTCTGCTGAACATGAACATTTTTTCAGAACATGAACTGTTCTTCAGAACATAGGCTTCTCGTGCCTACTCCTTGCTGCCAGAGACCTGACGCCACTGGAACCTGTCATGAGCCTGAGCTATTTTGCAGTATATGTATGTTTATTTGTTTATTATTTAAATATTTTTCCGGAAAAATAAGTATTTTCTAGCCTAACAAATTGAAAATAATATAAAAAATTATAATTAAAATATATTAAAATAATATTAAATCGAAATAAATACAGCGCTGGGCTCTGATTGGCTCAGGGACCATAGCAGGAGTCTCCTCCGTCAAAGTGCTGTCTTATGAACTATGCGGAAGCGTATGAGAAAAGCAGGCGGGCTGCACCAATGCTAAACTTTGATCTCAAGTCCAGTTGGCCCGCGGGCTGCGAGTTTGAGACCCGTGCTTTACAGCATCCAGATTCTGTGAAAACCTAAAACATCTGCTGGCTTTGGCACAACCACAAATCCATCAGTGGTTCACCTGCAACCAACAGGGACTTTTCAGTTGAACTGCAGGTTGTGTTTAGACAGCAGCAAAGTATGGACACAAGTTAAGATCAAAAATGTATGTAAAGCAACCATTTATTCTCAGTATTGATAACACCTGTAGGCTTGGAAAAATGTTGTACATGTTGATTCCTGGTTTTTCCAAACTTTGTTAACCCTTTAAGCTGCAGTCAATTCCAGCCATTTTCAGTACAAAAAATCGCTAATATTCTATTTAAAAAAAAAAAAAAAAAAGACGAAAAATACAGGGAATATTGGACGCGCATCACGAGGTGCATTTCCTTGAAAACGACCGATTCGTGGATTTTATACCGACTTCAGGACATGTTTTGGACAAAATAGTTTACTGGCTTGTGTCATCTGGATGTAAAAGGTTGGATTATGGCCGTTTTTTGTGGAATCTGTTTTTTTCTGTGTGTAATAATGAACCCGGAAATGTGAGTCGCGCTGTGTACGTTGAAGCCGTGTATAGAGAACGGATGGATGAATATTCGTTTTTGTCGGACAAATGTGTTTTTCTCACCCGCTGTGGAAATCACATCTGAAAGTGGTTTATACCGGCGGATTCATGAGAATCTAAGCTTTCCATCGGCGTATAGTGTTTGTATAATCGTGTTTGCAGCCGTCGGACATTCTTGAAATTCCTATGCAAATTAGTAGCTGTACTGCCGGCGGTACACTGAAGCGCACTGAAGCGCAAAGGGCTAAACAAATAATGAACCTTTTTTCCTTTTATTTAATGATTTATGACTTTGTAATTTTGCTGAACTGAAACAGAAATAGAGCTTTCTCTATTTCTGTTGATGGTTGTGCTGTTTTCTACTAATGCTCTCTGATTCCTCCCCTCTCTGCAGCCGTGGCCCAGCGTGTCCAACCTGGCCAAAGACTTCGTGGAGCGAATCCTCACAGTGGACCCCAGCGAGCGTCTGACGGCCGGCCAGGCCCTCAAGCACCCGTGGATCGTCAGCATGGCGGCCTCCTCGTCCATGAAGAACCTCCAGCGCTGCATCTCCCAGAACCTGCTGAAGCGGGCGTCCTCGCGCTGCCACAGCACCAAGTCGGCCCAGTCCACCCGCTCCAGCCGCTCCACCAAGTCCAACAAGGCCCGGCGGGTGCGCGAGAAGGAGCTTCGCGAGCTGAACCGTCGCTATCAGCAGCAGTACAACGGCTGAAACCCGGACCTGAACTGTAGCGGACCCTGTTGTTTATGAAGGAAGCGGCGCGACCATGACTGAATCCTTACAAAGACTTCCACCACTCTAAGATGCTGCCAATGCCAGAGGCCAAAAAGTGGCTTATTGCTTTAAAAACAAAGACTGGATTCACGGCTGCAGAAGTTGAAAATGTAACCGCAGCTTCTGCCATTAAGACTGAAAAAGAAGTTGAAAAAGACGAATGCACTCGTATGGCAGCAAACAAACCAGTAAAGCTGCGTCATCTTCATCCACTCCTTCGCTGTTCAGCAGGATGGTTCCTTCCACTCCTTTTTTTTCCCTCGTGTTCTTTCAATCCCTGTGTCGCTACGTATTTATTTATTATTGTCGATGATTCGTCTCCATTCAAACGGTCACTGGATAATGACCTTCCACAAGATCTGTTGAACAGAGTTCTGGATACTGACGTTTCTAAGAAGGAGATTCTTTAGAGGACGGGGGGAACCAAACACCCCTCTCGCCTCGTTTCTGATTTTTCTGAAAAATTGCTGTGAATTTATTGTTGTACTAGTTGTACAGACCTTGTCTTAAGATGTGGGTAATCATATCACACTGCAGCAAAATCACACCTTTGAAGGCCAAAATGAAGGCGTTTTGTTCTCGTTTTGTTTTAGTCGATTCTAAGCTTATCTGATCTTGCCAACAGTTCTGTCAGTATTCTTCAACAGTTCTGAAAAGATTGTGAAGCTGTTTAACCTTAAGCGTGTTTTATTAGACAATAATAAGCCACACAACCCCATTCCTAATCATTTTATCTTCTTATAAAGGTCCAGCTGTGATCCTGTCCTCGTCATTTTTCTTCATAGCGATTTATGGCCCTTTAGTCTTATTGTTTGTAACGGTGGCACATGTTTATCTTAGTTCCAGTCAGTGGTTGCTGAGGGTTGCATCAGCTCTTTGTAAATTCAGATTTGCAGTAATCTAAATTGTCAAATTAATTCAGGACAATACAGGGGGAAAAACATAAATATAAACTAACATCACCCTGAAACTTCCCCAGTTGTTGACCTCAATCAGGTCAATTATTTTTTTCTGATGCAGGCTTTCTAAAATGTTTTGTTTAAATATGCAAATGATGCCCTATCTTAAAATGCTCTAATTTGCATTCATTTCCAGAACAGAAATCCCAACGATGAAGCCAGGTTCAAAGTTCTTGCATCATATTTTATTACTCTATAAATCAGAAAATACTGTAGGCAGGCATGACAAATACATTTTCACTTTGTTTTCAGACATAAAATGCTCCATAAATCAGACTGTGAGCGATGGAAGAACCAGCCCCTCTGTGCAAACCTTCAGAATGAATGGGGATTGTAAAAAAAGAAAAAAAAGAGAAAGTTTGTAAGTGCAAATGTAAGAGAAAAAAAAGGCCATTTTGAGAAAACAACCTCTAAATATATTTCATATTTGAAATCTATAGATGCAGATAGAGATAGTCCAGTTAAATGTGCAGTGTAGGCCTTTTTTCCCCACTAATCTGAAAGAATCTCAACACTTTTTCTGTGATTCAAGCTAGGTCTTACTCAGAGATTAGTGATTAGTAAGTTTGTACACTTTACTTGCTAATTAAGTGGCCAGTTCACACTAGAGGTAATTTAGAGGTAATAGTTGACAAATGGCTGAACAAAAAGCTGTTAAAATTATGAAAACTTGGAAATTTTAAATTACATTTCACAAAAATGCTAATTACAGTAGACTAAAGTTATCAGTAACATTAGCTCAGTTAGCATAGTCAGATCTTTCCCACTTTTTTAAAACCACATTAATGCTACTAAACAGTAAATTCTTTATGAATGCATATATAATTAAATTAACCGACATCCACAATGTATTTTAACTTATCCATTGCTAATTTAGTCTTATTTTAGGAAGTTGGATGCTAAAGTTACTTTCCAAACAGCCTAGCTTAGACATTTTAGCTTTGCAACCCAGTTCAGTAAGTTTATAGTTTAAAGTTGTCACTAAAACTCACATTTTTGATTCTAAATTTGCAAAAAGCTGTTGCAACCAATCCAGAAGTCCTGTTTTGTGTCTCAGCTAGCCTCTTTTCCACTAACATCTGCAACACTCCCATAAAAAAATCCCTCATTAGCAGTGTTAGCATTTAGTAGTTCCCACCAGTATTACCCATCGGTTAGCTGGCAAAATGACTAGAAGGTAAATTTAACGTCTGGCTTGAGTAAAATGGCAGATTTTACTAGCTTGCCAGCATTAATTTGGGTTAGAAAATTGGGTAAAAATCCGACATACTCAATGCCAAAGCTGGTGGATCAGAGATTAGCTGGGAGGTTAGAGGACTTTGGGGTTTTCTGGAGCGTTTAGCGGTTCCGAGGTGCCATAACTTGTGTTTCAACCAGCCTGAACTTTTAAACACCATTTGAAAATGAAGGAAGCCACTGAATTAGCATAGCAGCTAGTCAAAGATGCATCATATTAATACGCTTTATATGATTTAATGACATTCTGAGCACATGCAGCTCCACAGTCTTGTGCAAAAGATGATTTTTTTTTACCTTTTTAAGTGCACTTAATTCAGAAGAAATTGCACAGCCTTGCTTAAGAAAAGGTCTGCAGCTAAACATTTCCACTGTCATTCCCTTTTCCTTGTTAATTTCTTGAAATAATCGATCAGTTTGTCTTTAAAATGTCAGAAAATGATGAAAAATGTCAAATACCATAGTTAGTGTCTTTTTTTTTTTTACTGTCAAATGAGGAAAGAAACCAGAATGTAGTGAAATTTAAAAGCCATAATAGGAGAATTTAGGCTTTTTTTTTTCGATAAAAATGAATAAAACTTAAATTTATTACCAAAATAATTGCAGATTTATAGCAAATAGTTAATTCATTAATTGTTGCAGCTTTGTTTAAGAAAGAACTAGTTCATCAGATCTGCAGTATTAATAGCAAAGATACTCTTTTTGCATTCTCTTAGGATGAATAATGTTCCAGTCTTATTTTCATTATTGCACATTTCAGAGCATTAATAATAAAATGCCAGTACTCTCAAATGAGACTACACAAGGAATCATTAGTAATATCACTGATAATTATCCCTAACTGGCCAAAAAACTAAAGAAAATCCAATATTTCCAAGATTGAGAAGTACAGATGAGTACTATTTCTCTTTTTTGTATTTTGCTGTCTGACAAAGCACTTCATGTACAGATTAATTGAATTTTGTTGTTTGTCAAACCCGTCCACTGTTATTTTATGTATTTTGTCCCTCCCAGAGTCAATCAGATGGTACATTGTGCTCTTTCTCTCTTTTCTTTTTCACTATTTTTGCTGTGATCTGACCCAGAAGTTAGAAAGTGTTTGTTGTGAACTTTTTAACGTGTACTGGAAGCCTAATCGAGCCATGTCAGCTGACCTCAGTTGTTCTTTTTCTTTCTTTGTATTTTGGCCTTCACTTTTCGCTTTGTCACCTTTATGATGCGACTTTTTCCGTTTGTTTTTGGTCATTTTTCTTTGTCCTACTGCTGTTGTCTGTATTGATATCTCACCTCCTGGGAGTGAATTGTAACGTCAAGTGAGGTTTTCGCTCTGTCTACCCAAAATGTGTCTTTTTCCAATCAAATGCACAATCTGCAGGCTTTAAAGGGTGCATTTTAAAACAACGTTAGTGTTCTTCACTGAGAAATCGGCTGTGGTCGTCTCAAAAGACAGATTTTGGGTGAAGGATCTTGTACGGTAGTTAGTTCATTGATTTTTGTCCAGAGCATAGCAGTTTGAACATTTCCGGACTCGAAGGAGCTGCGTTAGTCGACGCACGTTCGATGAATAAATAACCAAAAATCAGTTTGTTTTCCGCAGAATGTCAGCACATTTGTAAAAGGGTTTTTATATATCTGTGTGATTTTATATAAAATGCTGTCGCTCCTAAATGAAGTAGCCAACTCAACACTGTTACCTGAAAACAGTTGTCGTCTTGTGTTATTGTGTGTCGAAAGAAATGAATGATAACACTTTGATTCCTCTACCATTAACTTTTTTTAATGTTTTTTTTAAAACGGTGAGTTGTTTGTGCCAATAAAGCACTCGAACCTGAGATTCTGACTCTGAACTTTGGATTTAAAGGTGAAGATCACATTTTTAACCTTATTTATACCTCAATATGTTGTGTTTTTGGTGGTTTAGACAACATAGTTTATTAGAAGTAAGACAAAAACACAATGGCTGAGTGTTTCCACCTTAAAGTATAGACAGCAGAGTTACATTTAAGACATTTTAAGGCAGGAATGGAGTATTTTACATATTTTTGGAGTATTTACATATGATTCCTGGCTTTTACTTTGAAATTCCTTACTGTTTCATTCAGACAAATCCATATGTGACATTGTAGTTTATAATTTATAATAAAAATGTGCTAATTTAATAATTAAAGTAATCAGGATGTGGTTTGATGCTTCAGGTAATTTGATGAAACTCAGGAAATAGTCCTCAACAGCTGGAAGCAACAAACTAAACATTAAGATTGTCAAACCCTAGACTGTATTCATTATGAAGTCTCATTAATCAGAGTTTTTGACTATAAAGTTGTATTTTTTTGGATATTTTTTGAGTGAGGTGTTTCATGATTTTAGTGGGGAAAAAATGTGTCTTTTGCTCTTTGTGATGTTTTTGGACTAATATTAGAGGTAAAATATGGAAAATGTCTTGCTTTTACACCATTTAAAGTACTTAACATGCTTAAAGTGATACAGAAACGTTTCTAAATCTGACTTGATAAAAATTACCATTGCAACTTTTTCCAGAAAAGTGTGCAGGGAGCCAATATTCAGGGTTTTTTTTTTCAATTTATCCGTCCAGATCAAATAAATAAAATGAAAAATGTGTTACTTTAGCTTAAATTTCAATTCAGGTGCTTTATTTGCATGAAAGTTAAGGCAAAACTTTAATGACTACAGAACAAGTAAAATCACATGAATAATTTACCAAAAAAAGATAAATAAATGAACAAACAAAAACAGTAAATAATTAAAAACAAGAAACAGCCTCTGTGTTATTAACAATGTTCCGCCCACAGAACTATCTGATTGGTTACATGTCACGAGTAACAGCCAATCAACAGTGAAGGGTAAATATTTAAAAGTTCTCTTTTAATTAAACATGTAAAACATAAAAAATGCAAGATTTTTAGTTTGTCAGTTATTGGTGTTCACAGTTACTAACAATCAGTACTGTTTGAGTTGGTGGAGACCAAAACAGCGTTAAAACGAGAGCAAATATTGGGTTTAAATTTGTCATGTGGGCAAAAATAATAAGTTATGTCATTTGTAGTTTTTATTGTTTTAACAGAGAGCTTTCTGATTCATTTTTCTATTTTTCCTCAGTGCTGAATGTAAACAGTCATTTCTGTAGCAAGAAATGACTTTTAGCATAAACACTGTGAACAAAATAATCACGTGTTTTCAGTCCATTAGATCTCATCTGTACGCTGCAGAGTTAACTGACAATCTGTAATTGTTAAAATCTCCCGAGGAACCGAACCTGACGAGATTAATCACAGCGGATGGAAGCAGGTTGAATAATAATGAAAAGAAACCGACTGTTCTCAGATGCTCATTTAATTTAAACTAAACTGACGTAAACAGCAGAAGATTCATTAAAATGTCATCACAGTTGGACAGCATCTGAGCCACAATCCAGAATACATCCTGGTGGTGACTGCAATCATAAACTGAACTGTATTTCACATTATATTGTGTGAAATAACATTTATTCCAGTGACGTTTAATACAGCTACTTTCTCTGTTTTTTATACAAATGATGCTTGAATGTTTGTGAACCCATAGAACACGTGTCAAACTCAAGGCCCGCGGGCCATATCCGACCCGCAAGATCATTTTAAATTGATTTATTATTATTGTTATTAATGGCCCGATGATATGAAGCGCTGATAACACACAAACTACAGATCCCATAATGCAGCGCAACAGCTGCCTTGCCCAATGAGAGGTGACCTGGGAACATTTCCGTGTCATTTAAGTCAAGCGTCTGTTATTGTCTGCAACCAATGCAGACGTAAAACTTTGGCCAAATCAAACATGCGAATCAAATGTATGACTTCCATACCGGATCGGTCGAGGCCCCGGTTAACAACGACCGCCATCGGTGCTGTCGACCTACAGGGTGCCAGTGGAAAATGGACTACTGTTGGTCGAAGGAGGGGAGAAAGGTGTGTTCATAGGAAGAGAGAGAAGAGGAACACCAAGAGTCTAGGACTGAGAGTAGGGACTTTGACTGTTGGAACTATGACAGGAAAAGGTAGAGAGCTGGTTGACATGAAAGGAAGCATGAAAGCATGAAAGGAAGGTGGACATACTGTGTGTCCAGGAGACCAAGTGGAAAGGTAGTAAAGCTAGAAGTTTAGGAGCAGGGTTCAAGTTGTTCTATCATGGTGTAGATAGGAAGAGAAATGGAGTAGGAGTTATGTTGAAGGAGGAGTTTGTTAGGAATGTCCTGGAGGTAAAAAGAGTGTCAGATTGAGTTATGAGCCTGAAGCTAGAAATTGAATGTGTGATGTTCAGTGTTGTTAGTGGGTATGCTCCACAGGTAGGATGTGAGCTGGAGGAGAAGGAGAAATTCTGGTTGGACCTTGATGAAGTGATGCAGAGCATCCCTAGAAGTGAGAGAGTTGTCATTGGTGCAGACTTCAATGGACATGTTGGTGCAGGAAACAGAGATGATGAGGAGGTCATGGGCAGGTTTGGTATCCAGGAGAGGAACACAGAAGGACAGATGGTGGTTGACTTTGCAAAAAGGATGGAATGGCTGTAGTGAATACTTTCTTCCAGAAGAGGCAGGAACATAGGGTGACCTATAAGAGTGGAAGTAGGAGCACACAGGTAGACTACATCTTGTGTAGACGGTGTAATCTGAAGGAGATCAGTGACTGCAAAGTAGTGGTAGACGAGAGTGTAGCCAAACAGCATAGGATGGTGGTGTGTAGGATGACCCTGGTGGTGAAGAAGATGAAGAGGGCAAAGGCAGAGCAGAAGACCAAATGGTGGAAGCTGAAAAAGGAAGAGTGTTGTATGACTTTCAGGAAAGAGTTGAGACAGGCCTTGGATGGTCAGGAGGTGCTTCCAGATGACTGGACAGCTACAGCAAATGTGATCAGGGAGACAGGTCGGAGAGTACTTGGTGTGTCATCTGGAAGGAAAGGAGATAAGGAGACTTGGTGGTGGAATGAGGAGGTGCAGGAGTGGATCCAGAGAAAGAGGTTAGCTAAGAAGAAGTGGGACACTGAGAGGACTGAAGAGAGTAGACAGGAGCGCAGGGAGATGCAGCGTAAGGTGAAAGTAGAGGTGGCAAAGGTCAAACAAGGGGCTTACGATGACTTATTTGGTTGGCTGGACAGTAAGGAGGGAGAGACTGATCTGTACAGGTTGGCAAGGCAGAGAGACAGATGGGAAGGACGTGCAGCAGGTTTGGGTGATAAAGGATAAGGATGGAAGTGTGTTGACAAGTGCCAATAGTGCGATGTGAAGATGGAAAGAATACTTTGAAGAGTTGATGAATGAGGAAAATGAGAGAGAAGGAAGAGTAGAAGAGGTGACTGTTGTGGACCAGGAAGTAGCAAAGATTAGTAAGGATGAAGTGAGGAGGGCATTGAAGAGGATGAAGAGTGGAAAGGCATTTGGTCCTGATGATATACCTGTGGAGGTATGGAAGTGTCTCGGAGAGGTAGCAGTAGAGTTTCTGACTGGGTTGTTTAACAGGATCTTAGATAGTGAGAAGATGCCCGAGGAATGGAGGAGAAGTGTGCTGGTGCCCATCTTTAAGAACAAGGGAGATGTGCAGAGTTGTGGCAACTACGGAGGAATAAAGCTGATGAGTCACACGATGAAGCTATGGGAAAGAGTAGTTGAAGCTAGACTAAGGGCAGAGGTGAACATCTGTGAGCAGCAGTATGGTTTCATGCCAAGAAAGAGTACAACAGATGCAATATTTGCTTTGAGGATGTTGATAGAGAAGTACAGAGAAGGTCAGAAGAAGCTGCATTGTGTCTTTGTAGATCTGGAGAAAGCTTCTGACAGGGTGCCCAGAGAGGAACTTTGGTTTTGTATGAGGAAGTCTGGAGCGGCAGAGAAGTATGTTAGAGTGGTGCAGGACATGTATGAGGACTGTAAGACAGTGGTGAGGTGTGCTGTAGGTGTGACAGAGGAGTTCAAGGTGGAGGTGGGAGTACATCAGGGATCAGCTCTGAGCCCCTTCTTGTTTGCTATTGTGATGGACAGGATGACAGACGGGACAGGAGTCTCCATGGATTATAATGTTTGCAGATGACATTGTGATCTGTAGTGAGAGCAGGGAACAGGTGAAGGAGAAGCTAGAGGCGTGGAGGTTTGCCCTGGAAAGGAGAGGAATGAAGGTTAGCCACAGCAAGATGGAGTATCTGTGTGTGAATGAGAGGGACCCAAGTGGAAGAGTGAGGTTACAGGGAGAAGAGATCAAGAAGGTGGAGGATTTGAAGTACTTAGGGTCAACAGTACAGAGCAATGGAGAGTGTGGAAAAGAGGTGAAGAAGCATGTACAGGCAGGCTGGAACAGCTGGAGAAAAGTGTCAGGTGTGATGTGTGATAGAAGAGTTTCAGCTAAAATGAAAGGAAAGGTTTACAAAACTGTGGTGAGACCAGCCATGTTGTTTGGTCTGGAGACAGTGCCCCTGAGGAAAAGACAGGAGGCAGAGCTGGAGGTAGCAGAACTGAAGATGCTGAGGTTCTCTTTGGGAGTGACCAGGATGGATAGGATCAGGAATGAGTACATCAGAGGGACAGCACATGTTAGAGGCTTTGGAGATAAAGTCAGAGAGGCCAGACTGAGATGGTTCGGACATGTCCAGAGGAGACAGAGTGAATATATTGGTAGAAGGATGCTGAGTTTCCCACTGCCAGGCAGGAGGCCTAGAGGAAGACCAAAGAGGAGGTTTATGGATGTGGTTAAAGAGGACATGAAGGTAGTTGGTGTGAGAGAAGAGGATGCAGCAGACAGGGTTAGATGGAGGCAATTGATTCGCTGTGGCGACCCCTGAAGGGAAAAGCCGAAAGGAAAAGAAGAAGACACATCAATAGAAAACACTGAAACTTTGCCCCCACCAGCTGAGTGTCGCTGTAGGCACACTGCTCAGAGGGGCATGTCCTATCTATTCTGCTATACATATCTATGAGCGCTACACACAGGCTTTGGTGCATCACTCAGAGACAGCCAGCCTGACAGCTGCACAATGACGGAAAATGCGGACCGGATTTTCACAAACCTGGCGTTCTCTGGAGAAAAACTTGAACTGGATTTCCACAAAAGTTACATCTTCCCATAACAGCAAAGTGATTTTTTTTTTTTTTTGCCCATGTGATATTTGGAATGTGGCGTGAAAGCGTGTGAAGGAACTGAGTTGCGTGTGTCTCACGGCCAAAGCGTGAGAGTTGGCAGGCCTGCTGTGTGCATCTGATGCTGGAGCTGATGCTCCAGAAGGAAGTCACCCCAAAGATAGTATATGGTAAAAAATAAACAAATAAATAAATAAGAGTGCACACCTAACTCTATGAACAACCAGAACCTTCACAGTGCATTTCAGACAAACTAGCTAGCTAAGCAGCAGCGTCTCACGCTGCCTCCTGTACAGGGACTCTCTCCTACAGAGTGTCCAAGCCAGGTTTTCATTTGTCAAACAGGGAGCATTTGGTTCATTAATTACTTCGGCCTTTCTGCTGTTAGCTGGGGGGCTGGAGCTAACTTATTGTTACTTTTTTTTAAAAATAAATAAATAAATTAACATAAAATTGTTTAGGGAGGCTAATGAATATTTTAGAGGGGCTGAAGCCCCCCTAAAATAGTCCTAATGATGCCACTGCTCATATTTATGCATAAATGTAGAAAAATCTGCAGGCTTTATTCAGTGCAGTTGTCTCACTTGAACAAGAATGTAGATATTGTTTATTATTATTATTGTTTATTTAGAAAAGTCTTTTATCCTTTCCTATTTTTTTTGCTTGTCACTGTTATGCAGTCAAATTCCCAGAATGTGAAAGTCTTCTTAACCTATGTGATGCATTTACAGATTAAAAAACATCACATGGGCATTCAAATTCTGATTCTTATATTATATTGAATCATTTTTCACAAAAATACGTAACGGAAGTATAATATTTTTGTCTCATTTCTGTAATTTAAAAGTCTTCATATACTTTTAGGACTTGTGCTAAAGTCTGATGATGTTTTATTTCATATTAATGCAGAAATATAAAATATTCTGTGCAACTGCCTCACTCATTTTGCAAATCTTATTTTTATTTGCTTAATCGAGTTTGGTCAATATTTGCATTACTTCTGTCACTTAAATAGTAAATAGTCTTTTAAGAGGCATTTTTATGTTGATTTCTTTTGCACAAAGAAAGACACAAAGACTTTTGCACTTTCTTTTTATGTTGATTTTCTTTTGTAATGTTGAATACAAGGGTTTTTTTCTAGACAAATGCCAATTTTGATCCGCACATTGTTCCCTATGTAAGATTGCAAATCTTATTTTCATTTGCTTTATTGTCTTGTAATATTTGCTTTTTGAAAAATCTTTAAGTGATTTTTGTTGTCATTAAAATACCAAAATATGCTGTTTGTGAAAACCCACTTGGTAATTAAGCAGCGTCTGATTGATATGTCATATGGAATAATTTTCCTCAAAAACACATGGCAAAGTACAATATTTTCATTTTTTTTGTTTATTTTAATTCTCTTTGTTTATTTTTCTAACTTGTGTGAAAGTCTGATGATGTTGTAGGTCATATTTATGCCAAAATATAGAAAAATCTGTGCAGCTGCCTCACTTAAATAACACTGCAAATCTCATTTTACTTGCTTAATTGTCTTGTAGCGTTTGCTTTAAAAAAAAAATAAAACTTTAGTCCCTTTTTTTTAAAAAAATGTCATTAAAATACCAATATTTCTTGTATGTGAAAACCCATTTGGCAATTAAGCAGATTCTGATTAATCAGAACATGGAACATTGAATCATTTTTCTCAAAAATACAGACCAAGTGCAATATTTTAGCCTTTTTTATTTTAGTTGTTTATCTACTTTTAATATTCTTGTGACGCTCTTGAGATGTCATAAATCATACTTATGCAGAAATATAACATTTTAAACCTTTTTATCGTTTTGCTGTATTTTTTGATGGCGAGCAGCGTCACCTGCTGGCAGAAACGCAGCACGACGTGAGGGCTGCACTGGAGTGGGAACTGGAGGCCCGCTGGGTTGCCAGGTTTGGTAAAAAGCCGGACACTAAAGCCACACGCAGAAGGAGAGGAGAAAATATGGGATTATTTGAGTGATATTTAGTGCCAACAATGTGAGCATACGGCAGTTTATTTAGCATCTTTAATCTATGTAAGTATTATATTTGTGGAGGATAACCCGATAAAACCTGGCGCCCTTTGGAAACCAGACGTCAGTGGTCTGCGGCTGTAGCGTTCACTGAGTTTTGCTGCTAGCTTTTGTTCAAGCGACGTCCAAGTAGCCGCTGAGTAGCTACCGACACACCGAATACCGGGGATTAAACAACTCAAACCGGCATTTTAACGTGAATACCGGCAGCGGTGAGTATTTGTTTTCACCACAAAAACCTTCCGCAGCAGCCACCGGGAAATACAACCGAGCTAGCTAAGCTAACGATGTACATGTGATAACTGCAACGACTGTGAAAAATCCATTAGCATGTCTCATTCTTTACAAAACTCTATTTTAGATTCCTACTAGGACGTTTACCTGCTTAAGAAAACGTTTTGACTGCCTTTTAAATCATTATGTTCGGTTGTGTTTAGCTCCCAGCGTAGCATCTGCTAATGCTGCTGTGTTTATGCTCATAAAGTCGCAGCTTTGTTTTGGTTTTTAGCTTATTTCACCAGCTAGATGTCGTTTTTAGCCTCAAAATGTAGTGTTTTGAGTAAATAATATGTCGCAGTGGAAATGGTTAAACTCCTATTTAGCGTAAATGTGCTTCATGGGTTTTAATCTGGCAAACAATACAGCTTTCATGCACTCTGTTATGTAAACTGTAGGCATCCAGATGTGTGTGTTTTGCAGTGTTTTTGGTTTGCTAAAGGAGTGATCTCCACTTACCACAAACCCAAGTCTGTTTTAATCAAGGAAGCATATGGGCTGTTGTGTGTGTCCTGCACCCATATGTGAGACAAGGTAGGCATTTTTTCCCCCCAGTTCACCTCCATCTGTTCAGTGTTTCCCCCCTAATTTAAACCACATTTCACTGATGGACAACCCTGCATCTGATTGAGGAGCTGCTAATCTTTGCCTGGAGGTTTGATGTCATTTTTGTGGCTTATATGGTGTTACGGCTGCACGATATTGTGGCAAATGTGATATTTTGTTTTGTTACAACATGAAAAAACATAGGAATTTTCGACACATGACTTGAATTACTCTATTTGGAAGGAATTAATTGTTTTTGAGTTATCAGAGGTGTTTTTGAGGGCATCAAAAATTTAATTTTTTTTTTAAGAAGTACCTGTCTTGAACCTTTCGCATATGGTTAACATATGTTTTTGCTTTAGATCTTGCTTTGCTGTTGTTAAACAAGAGCTTTGAAGCGCTGTTTTAAAGTGATGAACAAATTAGTCTCGAACAATTGGATGACTCTGCGGACAGAGTATCTGTGTTTTGGTCAACATAATCTTTTCTGTAGCTAAACTATTTCCATATATTGATTTCTCTATGCAACCAAATCTTTCTTCTCAGCGTTCCTCTTCTATTATCTGCTCATTTTGCTTTGCACATGTGGATCCTGCATGTCTACAAAGTCTTAAAAATACAGTTCAGTATATTGAAGAACCTTTTAAATGACAATTTTCTCATTTTATTAAGCAGCAGTAAAAGTTAAGTGTCTATTCCACATGCGCACAAGGCGGTATCAATGCTGAAACAATATGTCGTGCAACTCTAACCCCCAGTATTCCACCTCTCTTGCATTTTCTCTGACTTATGCCACATTTTGCTGATTGATACCCCTGCTGTTTATCTCCTCTGATTGAGGTGGGGGTTCTTTCTTCCTACTAATCTTTTCCCGGAGGTTTGATGTCATTTTTGCGGCTGGGTGTCGTGTTGACACAAGTGGTCCCAGCCTATCTTTTACAGCCCAGCCCTAACCAGTGGGACTATTTTTACAGCCCTGTGTTTAAACCAGTAGTACTTTAGTGCTGCATTGTCATCTCTTTGAGGCGGAGATCCTGCCCCGAGCCGGAACCAGTGATTGATCCCCCTCCTGTCAGGCCTGGACCAGCTAGGGGCTTTTAATTACAGCATCTGCACTCGTGTGGACCCATATCTGAGGTATTTGTCTGGTGTGTCATTAAGACTGAGCAGAGGGGGGAGAATGTGGCCACACACATACAATGAAAAGAAGTACGGGGGGGTTTAGTGTAACTTCTGATGAATATACGCCTAATGTGTCGCTGATGTGTGCTTCAGTGTTTTCAGAACAACACAGGAAGCTTGCGTTGAGTTTATAATTTCAGTAATATACCACCGGGATGTTATACTGACGTCCTTGTTCTTGAAAAAGCCACGTTTACCGCATTTTAGTCAGAGTGAAACGGATCACTCCCAGCACTTGGGATCTCTCCAAGTTTATGCATATTATGAGTAATGTGATGCTAAGATGTTGAAGGCAGCTGTATAGAGCTTCATGTGTTGGCTGTGATTTTTTCATTAAATTTGCATTTCTTGTGCAAATTTGAATATTGTCACACGATGAGTGCAATATTTTTCTAATTGTTTGCTTACAAAGCGTCCTAGTATGCTAAATAAATATGCTTATTAACATTACTATGGTCCCTGTTGAGATGTAGTTGAAGGCATAGTCAGTTTCTGAGCGTTTTTACTCACTGTAGGCTCATTTTTCACTATAATATAAAGTCCTGCACCTCTGTGGAAACTACACAGCCATATCTGAAATGGAGCGAACTCAAAAGCTGCTTTTTCTTTTGCAGTATAACAAAGTTTCAACTTCATAAATGATAAAAAAAGAGGGAAAAAATTAAAAGTTGATTATTTATTATACAAAATTTGAAAATGGAATCACTGTGACCTGTCCAGGGTGTGACCTGTCCAGGGTGTCCCCTGCCTTCGCCCGAGTCGGCTGGGATGGGCTCCAGCACCCCCTGCGACCCTAGTGAGGTTAAAGCGGTGTATAGAGAATGGATGAATGGATGAATCACTGTGTACGATATTTTTTCCAAGTGCCCCCAGGTGTTACCACTGCTGGAAAACATATTTACAATCCATGTTTTACTTCTTACATATTATTCTGTTTTTGTCAGGTGTATGTTCTATGTTGGCACTGCCTGCAGTTCACACTAGTTCAGCTGAAAAGTTTCAGAATTTTTCTAAAATGCATTTTGGTTGCAACTAAGTCAATAAAAACTTAATAGTTGCACCGAGGAGTGAAGAATTTTTGGTTTATTACAGAATTGTGTTCATGCAGAGGCTTTATTTTTGGAGAATTTTAATGTGAGAGATTTTGATAAGATATCACGATTTCAAGCTTTGATTAGGTTTTAATGGCACATTATGCACGATTTGCTCATGGACTGTAGGAATAGTGAAAAACCCATGGCTGTTTCATGTTTTTACAGTTTCTTCCTCTGATAAATAGTGTAATTTAGCCGATTTGTTTAAAACCTTGGGGTTCAGCTAAACTTAAAGTGCTCTGATAAATCTCCATGTATCCTCACCACAACTCCAGCATGTTATTGAGTGTAATTCAGAATTGTTTTCAGACTACTGACTCACTTAAATCTACTCTTGTTTGTTTCTGCGTCTTTCTACATAGCAATCCAACTACAGTAGCACCTTTACTGTCAGGGAGCTGATAAACACTTCTACAATAATGGTTGGGGCGTTTGACATGTTTTCATCCAGTGAAGGGAGTGATTGATTTTGGTGACAGTCTGACAATGGGCTCATGCCTGCCTGGTTAAAATAGACTCGTTGCTCCACACGCATGTACTGCTCACTCCCCTCTGGAACATGTTGCACACGTGCAGCGGTAAAGCCCAGCAGTCAAACAGCAGCTGGTCCGAGGCTCACGGCAGTCATTAAGTGGGTTACGTGAAGCCTCATCGATGGCATAAATCCTCCAGATGAGGATGAGTCGTTACTTAAATGTTTAAAAAAATTGATGCTTTTAATGGATCAGTGAAATGACATATCTTAGTGTGTCGCTCTAAGCTAAGCCGGTCATGTTGTGTAACCTGTTTCAGCTCTTTTTTTTTTTTTTTTGTTTAGAGGTGAAATAGAACCTTGCCTCTATTTCTTTTTAAAGCTGTATTAATTTGACTGCTTCAGGTACCTCTTCTAGCCCTTTGTTGTAGAAAGTATGATCAAGTTTTCTTGGTGTTTCCACAGTATTTATTTCCCCCCAAAAATCGGACGGAGACTGTCTCAGATGCCAGTTTAGTGTTGGGAATAAATGGAGAATGGAGCAGGAATAATTGTTGGATGTTTTGTCGCTGATCTTGTTTTTTGAGTTGTAAAAATTCCTTTATTGACGGGATTAATAAGGGATATAAAATAAAATAAAAAATTCTTGTATTGAAAAGGTAACAACATGAGGTGATTGTGTCTAGTAACGTATCCCACAAACTATTTAGCAATGTACTGTGAGGACACGTGCTCTGCTACATGTGCTGCAGAGTATTCAGAATAATAGAGTTTTACAGACTAAGGGGGTTGTGTGAAGGCTTATCCATAGGATAAATCCTCAAGATGAGGCTGAGTCTGTGTGTAAAATGTTCAGAAATACACTTTTTCATCTTGATATTACTGTGTCCTGCCAAGCTAATCTGTTAAAGGCTCTGCAGGAAGGATGGTCATATTGTGTAATCTGCTCTGGCTTTTTATTAAAAAACATTTTTATTAAAATGAAGTGAAATAGAACCTTGTTGTAGTTAATTTCTTTTGCTAATTCAGGTTCCTCTTCTATCCCTTTTGGAGAAGAAGGTATGTGTGAGTTTCATAGTTTTTCCACAGCATTTATTTCCCCCAAAAAAATCTGCCAGCAAAACTGTCACAGATGCCAGTTTAGAGTCATACCCATAATTCAGATTTTGTGTGGCTAGCAACAAGGCAGAGATTAGATCCTGGCTAATTGTTGTTTTTTACTGTGACTGATGCTGTTTTTTAGGCTGTAGAACATTCCACTACTGATGCATCTTAAATTGAAAAGGGAACAAGATGAGGTGATTGTCTCTACCAGCGTATCTCACAAACTACTTAGGACACTGCTTGACTCCGTACCGGTACCTGCTCAGCCGTGATGTGTTCTCTGCTAAATGTGCTACAGAGTATTTTGAGTACCGTAATTGAGTTGGACAGAATATGTTATGTCTTATCAACGGCATAAATCCTCCATATGAGGCTGAGTTGGTGCTTAAATGTTTAAAAAAATAGACACTTTTAATGGTAAAATGACACATCTTGGTATACTCTGTGCCTCTAAGCTAAGGTGTAACCTGGTCTAGACCGTCTACACAAAGCTCAGTGTGGCAAATTAGTGTGTGTGTGATGTCTGTTGATGTGTATTTCATTACTGGGTTGTCCAAGCCTTGGGCCAGAAGGAAATGATCCCGTACCTGCCCAGAATTCCTCTTTTGATGCAGCCCTGGAGGAGGCTGAGGGTGTTGGGGAGTCATGTATCACACAGTTTCAGCTCCGTGTGGCTGTTTATGTGACTGCAGCATGTGTATGTTACTTGTCTTCCCGGTAGCCAGGTGTAGAGTTGGATTGATTGCAGCTTAACACCGTTTCTAATGAGGCTTTGTCATTTTAAAGCGGCTTACAGGGTGCCGGCTATATGTTGAGTTGCCTGCCTTGCCAAGTCTGTTGTTGCTGCTCGTGTGTAACTCAGCGAAGCGTGTCATCCATGCAGGTGAGATAAAGTTTTATCTTGACGTTCAGGCTCTATCCGACTACGAAGCAGCTCCCCGAGGGCGGCACATGGTCTTCATGAGTGGCTAAATGAGGAAGGAGTGGTTACGACCACAGCGTACATCCCTTCCTTCCCTCCTGACAGCAGAGAAAACACTCTGTTCTCTGCAGGACAGGACAGAAATGAAAACAAAAGCCTATGTAATGCTGTTTTCCTAAGCCTAGGTGGGGTATAGACTTAGAAAAATAAACCCCTTTGTTTTTTTTTGCTTTGTCAGTTAGCAGCAGACTTGAAAAACACTTTGGCTTTGAATTCATGCCGAGCAACTTGAGACCAAGGAGCAACTGAATAGATTAAACCCGACTGACATGTCAGAGCAGATATCATCATATCTGTGTTGCATATGTGTTTGCAGATATGCAAAAAGAAACTACAGTGCAATAAACCGCAGCTATAAGAGTTTATGGCCTGTATTTTTATGTGTATCCACCTTATTCTTGCATGAATTATTAATTTCCACTGAACCTGGAGCCAGCAAAATGCTACAGGTGTCCTCACTGGATTTTTTTATTTATATATAGGAACACAACCTGGTATCTGTTAAATTTAATAATAGCATCACACCTCTTCTACAGGAGGATGATGAAGCGGCTTAAATAATGTATCTTTAGCCACTTTATTGATTCTGTTGCTCCCGACTGTCAGCGGAGGTGAACAATCTCCAGCCCTTGGGTTTATTGTGATTTCAGCAGCAATAATGTCAGCTCTGTTTTTATTAAGAGGTGAAATAGAACCATGTTTTTTTTTTTTGTCTGTAAATACTGTCTGAGGCCACTGCTTCAGGTAGCCTTTCTATCCATGTGTAGTAGAAGGTATGATGAAGTTTTTATGTTTGAGGTGTTTCAACAGTATTTATTTCCCAAAAATCTCTTGCAAATACCAGTTTAGCGTTACGAAAAACTGGAAGTTGTGCTCATAACTGAGATATTGTGATGCCTGGAAATAGGTGGAGGTTAGAGCTAGAGCTGCAACTAACGACGCGTCGACGAATCGTCTGAGCACAATACGTCATCAAAAGCGGAAGTGAACGCGCAATGCAACAGAAATCTCCGTCAGACCGGAACATGAACGGACATCGGCGCTGCATCGTGCATGTATTATGTATGCACGATGCAGCGGCGATGTCTGCGTTTAGATACAGCTGTATAGTAAACGCTGACATCCGCGCTTATGATAGATCGCGGATGTCCGTGCTGCATCATGCATACATAATATATGCATGATACCGCGCCGATGTCCATTTGTGTTCCGCGCTCCGGTCGGACGGAGATTTCTGTTGCATTGTGCGTTCACTTCCGCTTTTGATGACGTTCGTGCTCAGACGATTCGTCGACGCGTCGTTAGTTGCAGCCCTAGTTAGAACCTGACTGGTTCTGCTGAGGAATGTGGTGGAGTTATGTGATGATCGGTGTACGTCTGTCTGTCTGTTAGCAACGTTACTCAAAAACAAACTAACAGATTTGGATGAAATCTTCAGGGAAGGTCAGAAATGACACAAGAACCAGGTGATTAGATTTTGGCAGTGATGCAGCTCATAGTCTGGATCCACAGATTTGTTCAAGATTTTTAGTGTCGCTTTAACTATGACAACAAGTGAAGACTAGGTCAGCTGCCTGCATGATTGACGATGGGAGGGACGGTGGTGGGGCACCAGTTAAGTTTCTGGATTTGACCTTGTCGGACTAATAAAAGATATTAAAATGAAACTAAATATTGCGATCCAACCGGCTGTACCTCTTGTACTTCTTGTATTTGCAATTTGTGGCAACTGTTAGCAAAACAGTTAATATGTTTCTGCACTTTATGGGTATTATTGACTATAATATTAACAATTCATCATTCATTTATAGAATATCCTCCCCCAGACATATATTTAGAGCTAACACTATACATTATATAAAGTCTACCATATCAGACCACCATGATAGATTATAATTACAACTTAATGTATTTTTTGTGTGTTCTGGCCTCAGAACAGTATCACTCTGTTCTGGTTCTTGGATTTCTGCCATCAGGCGCAGATTGTTTTGGAGCCACAGCTGTGAAAGTAATGGACTCTTAATTCCATATTTCAGAGTGTGTGTTTGCCGAAATCAATTCTCAATTAATCTGGACTGATGGAATTAATGTCTTTGGGTGTAATAACAAGTTTTAAAATTGTTCAGCGCTGGTTGAAGTTGTTCCCCCTGAGTGCTTTCTGCTTGCTATATATTGTATTGTCGGTCTTGTAGCTGTATTTGATGTCAACGAGCTTCGTTCTGATGATTCGTTTTGCTTGTTTTCCCTCTCAGATAAAAGCAGAAAGGATTGCAGAGGAAGTGTCGATTGACACCGGCATCTTTCTCCATCGCTGCTCCCAACAGTCGCTGCTCCTAAACGTCGCCTTCCTCCTCTAGCTACCAACATGGCGGCTTTGTTCCTACTCTGGCAGTGCTGCTGAACCACCGCCGCCGCCCTGGACGACCACCATGGAGAGGAAACGCAGAAAGAAATTAATCTAGCTGCTCGGGCCGTTTGCGGTATGGACTCATTTTTGGAGCTGTGGACCTGAAAGGCTCTGCTGACGCTGAACCAGCTGGTTTTAAAGGGACCTCGAGGGTCGAACCGATGGCTCGCACTGCAACGCACCTCAAGATGCTCCTGTTTTCTACGTGGGCGTCCATGCTTCTGGTGCTGCTGGCGGGCTTCCTGCCATTGGTGGGGACAGAGCCAGAGGGCGGAGCCAAATCCAGCTCCAACACGGAGCCCCTCCCCTCGCCGTCTGGCTCCAACTGCTCCCAGTTGACCCTCAAACTGGAGTTCTCCTCCAAGGTGGTGGAACACGGTAAGAAGCTGGTCATACAGGTGGATATGTTTAAAGCCTTGAAAATAAATATCTCCTGTGATATGACGGGAATTTCTCAATTTTAAAATGTGGAAACTTTAGATTTCTTCATAAAAAGCTATGAAATTAAAGGCTTTTTTATAGAAACATTGGTTAAAGTCAAACCAACAGTGAGTGTAATGTCAAAAAAGCCTAATTATACACATTTTATGCTATAAAAATTACTTGTATGTATTTTTTTGGGGGGGGTGAGTGATATTTGTATCTTTTGTAGCTGTGGAAGTATAATATTCAAAAGTGTCCAACAATAATTTCTTTATTTCAAGAAGCAGAAATTTCTGTTTTCTGTCCAAAAGGTTTGAAAATAAGCTTTTTTTCTTTATGTAGTCAGTTTGATTTAAAGTCAAATCTATAGGAGTGTATCATTTCAAAAAATGCATTTAGCTGTGGAAATATAGAATTTAAAAATAAAAAAGACGTTTCTTGATTTTATACATCTAAAATTTCAGATTTGTTTATAAAAACAGACAAATTAAATTAAAAAGTGTATTTTTTGGAAAAACTTCGTATGTAAAAAGTTTGGTTAAAGTCAAACTGATAGCGACAGTTTTTCAACATTTATCCTTCAGTGCTTTTTACCTCTGATATGAAACCAATCAGTGAGTTCTGGGATCAGGACTTCTCAGAGTGCTGGCTACAAAATGAAAGCGAACGTAGTACAGTTTTAAATGTTATTTATTTTAGTGTAAATCGGTTACCAGAACTATAACACCAATATTCTGAAAAATGCTATATTAATATTGAAATTAAACTTAATATTAATTGCTAAATATTAAATCTTATTTTCAGTCTGGCAGATGGTCTGTAAACCCTGTTTTGCTCCAATAACTTGCCATGAAACAAAATCTATTATTGAACACAAACGCACAGAAAATGTCCCGTTAAAATCTCATATGTTGCTATTATTGATGATACCTTTTCAGGCTTTATGCATATTTCTATTTTAATGTATGTGTTTATATTTATATATCGTAGTTGACGGTCACAGATGGGCCTTTTGAAAGATTTGCACATAAATTAAAATGATCTCGCTAACAAATATCATCCGTACATCCAAAATCCATTAAAAACACGTGAGCTTGACAGATTTTTACTTTTAGCTGTTTCTGAATAAACTATAGTAAAAGTATTTTTCATAATTCAAACTTGATACGCAATGCAGCGATGTGGCTCAGTGATTTGTTTTTAATGGCTTTAAACAAAAAAATGAACTAAATCATTCGTAAGAATTAGTAATTGTCAATTTTTTATTACTGGTATTTGTTGATTATGAGAGATTTTGAAGCCAGGGAATTTCAAGTAGGTATGCCCTACTTAAAAGAAATAATCTGTTTTTTATTGCTTGTAGAGAGGTAGATTAGAAGATCAATATCACTGTAAGGGAAGTGAACCCACACCTGTACCGCTGCTGTAAAACTACCATTTACTGTCTATACAGTCCCATGTTTACATGTGTTTACAGCAGCCTAGTTAGTGAGATTGAAATGTGCTGTCAAGTGTTTTCTTTTTTAACCTTTGGACAAAGTCGTGCTAGCTGTTGACCCGTTTCCAGTCTTTATGCTAAGCTAAGCTAAGCTAAACAGCTGCTCACAATAGTGTTATGTAGAATAGAAGCATTGATTATTTTATTGTGCGTGTGGCATAGAATAGATTAAGCACACCAACTAGAATCTCAAACAAGTATTTAAAGAATGTGACCATGGTGCGATTACTAGTTTTCCAAATTTAAAGATGCCTCTTTCTTTGTTTTTAACTACAGTACATTTATTTCTCAGGTAGTGTTGAACTTTAATTGTTAAGATGCTTCAAATGGCGTTGTGTCAGTAACATTTCTAATAATAAAATAGTGAAATTAAATCACAAAGAAATGTACTTTTTGTTTGTGGTAAAGCTCAACAATGAAGGGAGAAAGCAGCATTTGAAAAGCATTCTTATTTGGGGTAGTTCACTAAACTTTGCTACCGTTACTGGTCAACACAGGAGAAAGCTTTACTGTCATTGTACCTAACAGTGCAATGATATTTTCTGTGCAAAACCCCCCAAAAAAGTAACTCAAGAGTAAATGTTTGTTTTAGCGAGTCAGTAATTGGCCAAATTTCCCATTTCTTCTCTATATCTGCAAATATAGAGGCCACCAGTGCAGAACTCCATGAGCACAGACAGCAGAAATTAGATTTTATTTTTATGTGCAGGACTTACAATAGGAGTATATAAATGTATATGAAAATACACTCGAATACAATCATAACAGCAGCTGTGAAGTTATTAAAAGAGGTGAGAATCTGACCCTTCCTGTACAGGTGTTATTCTGCACTACTTGACATTCAGGCCCTGTAGGCTCCTATTAATACGACACAGATTACAAACCTGACTTGTTTGTCCAGTTTGGAAAGCAGGCAGATGGCTCCGTCGTTGTTGTTTCTTTTAATCAATAATCCGTCTTCAAGCACCTGATTCCACTTTGTTCATAATAACTGACAAGGTTTTCTCTGCCAGTGATTTCTCACACTGTAATGTTTTATTGACCGCAGTAGAAGTTTTGTTTTTAAATGTATTGTTTTATAGTATAAAGACATTTTATCGTATTGAGACATATCTTATCGCGTTAAGACGGATTTCATAGTGTTAAGACGCATTTGTTTATAGTAGAAAGACGTATTTTGTAATATTTTATAGTGTGAAAACATATTTTCTGTGGAATATATCTTTTCTATGTGTGTAGCTTGTCAAAATAACCGGCACGAGACAACTCTGAGTTATGGTAATTTGTGTTAATACGTTTAATGGCAGCAGAGTGATGTATCACAACACAAACAGGGGAAAAAAAGTTATTTTTCATTTATTCATCTAGGAAAATGCACTTAGTATAATATCAATTTATCACAAAAATACTGTTTTTTTTTTTCATGAGTGTAGCCAGTATTGATCTAATCCATTTCATTTGTGCTACTGCAGTGATGTAATTAATAGCGTTGAAACTCAAATAGTGTCAAAAAATTTCACTTTTGCCAAGGAGCTCCATAAATAGCTTACTATATCGTGGCCCCTACATAGGGAGGAGGGAATGGGTGAAGGATTTTTGACACAGTCATTTTATTTTGCCCTTATTTTAAAGCATTGTCCCCTTTCTGTGTTTCCAGAATACATCGTAGCATTTACAGGGTATTTCTCAGCAAAAGCTCGCAGCCTCTACATCAGCAGCGCCTTGCGGAGCACCAGCGACGGCGACCTGGAGTGGCACATCGTTCCCAGAGAAAACCCGGCCTCCGACTTCCCCAGCGACTTTGAGCTGGTCCACATCCGCCAAGCTTCGCCCAGCAGCCTGCTGACCTTAGAGGACCACCCCTACATCAAGAGGGTGACGCCGCAGCGCAAAGTGTTCCGTTCGCTCAAATACATTCCCTGTAAGTCCCGACACAATGCGCTTGTTATTGTGTAAGAATAAGGATCGCAGTGTTCCCCGGTCGTTGGCACGTCTGCACAAGAAATATAGAAGATACAGAAAAGACTGTGCAGCTCACAGAATGACTCTTTGTCCGCTTCCCCCACTGTGATTGTGGTGTACAAGAGGATTGTATATCTTAACATGGAGCTCAGGCCAGCTTTTGGGGGTGTTGATACAGGCCGGGGTGAGGGTTTGTGGTGCTGGGGGGGAGGGGAGGGGAGGGAGGACAGAGGACGGCTCTGTGTTTGCTAACTGTGGGAGGGAGTAGGTGAGTCAGCCTGGTGAGGAAGGGGAACACCCTGAACCTGGCACTGGATGAAAGACCTCAGTGTGCCTCTACACATGCAGTATCAGTGTGGAGGCCATGTGTCGTGAATATGACTTCATACACCATTATTTAACCCGTTTTAATGAGCAAATTTCACTCCAGTTTCAAAGGTTTTCATTTCTATAGATTAGAGATGGACTGATTATTTGCTTGGTCCATTATCGTGGCTGATATTTGACATTTTTCCAAATTATTTGTAGTTTTATTGGCCAATTATATGTAAATTAAATGCCCTACTTCAGGGCTGATGCAGTCTCTTCTCTCTGTCTGAGTCTAAGTTTGAAGGCAGCCAAATATTAGTGTCATGGATGCACATTTCCACCTTAAAATTGCTGCATAGATTCAGACCTGAAGGGTTTTATATATTACAAACCAGAAGAATCAATCCTGTTAGCTTGCATTCTTCTTCTTCTAAATCAGTTTCTGATTTGAGCGTGTATGACTGAATTACTCCAGTGTTCAGATTCAGAAAACCTTTTGCCCTCGGGGGCAATTAAAAAAAGCACTTAGAGCAGCCAGTGCAACAATGACATAAGAAACTGACTAAAAAAAACAAGACCTGTGTGATAAGTAACATAAATAAAGAAATGGGGATACATATATATACAAATGTAGAACAAGTAATATAATAAAATGAAAAGAAAGAAAAGACAAACAAAAAAGCACATCTTAGTAAAATACAAATGAACAATATCGGTGCAATATGGCAACGAGGTAGATACAAATTGCATATATCAAGGTAGTATGTTGTTTGGAGTAGTTTTGCACAAAATTGTGGGTAAGCTGATGTGTTCGAGGCAGAAATTTGAGTAGAAAGGTAATATTTTAATGGAAAAAAATCTAAAAATGTAACTTTGATGCGCATTTTTAAGTTTGTAGGGGTTAAATCAATGACTGGAGAAGGACTTTAAAGGAAAAGGACTACTGTTATACCATTGGTACCGTCACCTAGCAACCTTAAAGGAGAAGTTCATGGTTTCTAAAGTAAACCTGAGTCTTCCGAGGAAGCCAGTGGAAATAATACAGTGGAAACGCTTCCATGTTTAGCTCAATAAGTAACCAGATGCATAGTTAGATGATTAACTGAGATGCATTAGAGACAGTGGTAGTGTATATTAGAACTAAGCTGCAATTTTCCAGGACAAACACTGAACTGATAGAATACAGTCCAGGATCTGAGAGACGGAAGTTTTTCTAGTTGATGGGAGAGTAGGTTGTTTTTTAAAAAGTATCGTCTGCTGAAGCAGTCAGTGTTTGGACAGTGCAGATTTCTCTAGATAAGACAGGATCTTGTTATTGATTAGAATATCTGAGTGTGTTTGTGTTGCACGAGGCCACAGAATCAGCTTTCTAGTCCAGTAATTCATTAGAAGGAAAGATAAGAGTCAGCCTCTGAGCTCGGTTTCCACTTTAAAGCCATTACGATGGCCTGCAGGCTTCTGCTCACGCTTGCTAATGAGCCAGTGATAATTTGGTCTGTTCAAGTGATTGGCTTAAATTAGTCTGCTGTGATTGGCTTCACATCGCAGCTAGTGGACAGAAGAAAGACGGACGTAAAGGAATGAGCTCAAGTCACAGATTAGCTTCATGAGAAGATTGTGGAGATTGTAGCTGGAGGGCCTCAGCAAGCTATCAGCCAAAATTATCAGTCATAATATATGCGTGACTTTTTTTTTTTTTTTTTGCGTTTTGTCTCCATAGCCCCCGAACCAGCTACACCCTGCAACTCCACCCGCGGGACCCAGAAGTGGCAGTCGTCCCGTCCTTTCAGAAGAACCAGCCTGTCGCTCGGCTCCGGTTTCTGGCACGCCACCGGTCGCCACTCCAGCCGGCGCCTGCTGAGAGCCATCCCTCGCCACGTCGCCCAGATCCTGCAGGCCGATGTGCTCTGGCAGATGGGACACACTGGTAGGAAACTCGGCGTTATCATCTCTGCTTTGACAGATGTAAGGGACTTCATCACATGAAACTGATCCTCGTCTTGTGTGTGCAGGTTCTGGTGTGAAGGTGGCGGTGTTCGATACCGGCCTGAGTGAGAAACACCCACATTTTAAGAACGTCAAGGAAAGAACCAACTGGACTAATGAGAAGACACTGGATGATGGTGAGGAGGAAAAGCTTATATTAACCCTCTGAGATCTGAGCCTTTTTTGTGACATTACTGAAGTCTTCTCCGGCTCGACCATCTTTGATTTGCTTGAATATTTTTCAGCATAAATTATAGATATTTAAAGATGTATCTGTGACATTTCAGATTGATTTATCAATTAATTTCTGAGAAAAAGTTTTTAAAAATTGACAGTCAACACGCTTTCAGCACATTTGTTCGTACATTGAAAATTGAGTGTTTAAACGACAATATCTTGGGAAATATTAACGATAGAAGCTGGAAATTTTCACTTTTATTTCTCATCATGTCACTAATTTACTTCTAATAACTGCAAGATTGGACAGTAGATCAAATCATCTCTGATTATGGGTGAGTTGGAATATGAAAAACAATCAAAGCTGTCATGAAAAGTTCAATCTTTGAGCTCAAATTAACAAAAACATTGATAATGCTGAAGTCAACTAGGGATATTTTCTGAACTGTATTTTGCAATATTACAAAACTAAACATATAAAATGTTTTTTATTCTAAAATACTTGGTTGTAAAGATGAAAATTAAGTTATTGTCACTGAATTTTAATACCTGATGACACGGGTATGAGAAGTTGTACCACAGAAATAAAAATATTGCTAGATGTACTAATCCAAGAAGAACAGAGTTTTGGGAATTTCAAAACGGTTCTCAAAGTATGACTACAATGTTATGTTTTTTTTAAAAATATGGGCATATTTTTCACTGGTCAAGCTGAGATTATTGTAAATATTTGATGTTAATGGGCTATTTGACAATGCAAACTGCAGTTATATCACATCATATGAATTCAAAAATATCAAAAAGTACAACGGAATTCACATTTTTAAACAGATGATTCAGCTCCACAGTAAACAATTATATGCAAAAGCTTCCTGTCTTTGTATTTGTTCCTCAGGTAGAAAACAATGAAGTTTCTATTACATAGATGAACAGAACAGTTTACAATCTTATCGTAATAGTTTGTTTTTGGGTGTGTTTTGTTTCTTTTACAGCAACGGGTATTGTCCAAATTAGAAGACGCATCCTATCACGTCATGATAAAGACATCTCTCTAACTCTGTTGTTTATGACTAATGGTCATAGCATTAAGTAGAGAGATGTTATGTTCTGTGTATTTCTATTTAATTTTACTTCCTCTCAGTTTTTAAGAAAAGACTAAAAACCCAGCTCTTCACTGAACACATTTTGCACAGACTTCAAAAAAATAAATTCCTGTTACCTCCTTCACTACTTGTAGGCACCAGGATCCTATTATCATGCTTGAACTTGTTTTATGACTCTTATCCAGGTTGTTTTCTCCTGACTGGATCCTTGCTCATGTTGTATCTACTCTCAGATGTGCGTTGCTCTGGATAAAAGCGTCTGCTAAATGAAACTGTAGAATTGTATGTCTACCTTCCCAGTGTGAATGTGATGATGAGCTGTTTCTTATCGGCTGTTTTTCAGGTCTGGGTCACGGTACTTTTGTAGCTGGAGTGATCGCCAGCATGAGGGAGTGTCAAGGCTTCGCCCCGGACTCAGAGCTGCACATCTTCAGAGTTTTCACCAACAACCAGGTATTAAAATGCTCTCAATGTGCTGCAGTTAAAGAAAAGCAGTCCTCCTCTGCAGCTAATCTTTCTCAAATCAGTTCCAATTGTGTTTAAGTGTGAGGTTTGTTTGTCTCGTCTCCCAGGTTTCCTACACGTCGTGGTTCCTGGATGCTTTCAACTATGCCATCCTGAAGAAGATCGACGTTCTGAATCTCAGCATCGGGGGGCCCGACTTCATGGATCACCCCTTTGTTGATAAGGTGATGCACATCTCTGGGTTTAATCCAGAAGCACAAAGACTCCTGATAAATAACCAGCTCAGGCAGATGTTTTGATGCTTGTCTAAACACAAAACTAGCTCTCGAATCGGCCTTTTATCCTTCACCTCACACCCTTTTCACAATATGTCAGTGAGCCCGGAAAGCAAGCAGGTCAGCTGTCAGTGCAAACGGGTCAAACCTGACACGGAGCATGTGCACTGAAACGCTCCAGCGCAGCTCTTTAAAGTGTTTCCTGCCTCCTAATGGAGTTCAACAACATGCCATCTGCTGCTGGCAATGCTGAATGTTTAAAAGTGTTACACAGTCTCACCCCGAAGGCTTTCAGCTACGTCATGTGAATCATGTAATGAGTGACAGGAATCTGGATGAGCTTGTTATGAGTATTAAAATATGTAAATGTGTGAAAAGAGCAGCTGAGGAAAGACTCTTGTGACCTAATAGAGTATTATTAGTGTATATAGAATGATCTGAGGCTGCAGGAAAGCTGTCTGACTTAATGTTTACTGTTTTTCTGAGTATTAGCGGTAGAAGAAGCACAATAACTGTTTTCTTCACTAAACCTTTATTATTATTATTCTATTTATATGCAGAAGTGAAGAGAGAAGCATCATGCCTCGATGCTGCAACACAGACACTGTTAATGTTATTTACATCTGGTGAACTGTTGTAGCTCAAGGACACTGCTATATTGTACATAGGTTTTATTTATTGTTTACCTTAGCTTTGTCTGCCGTAGTTTCATTTATATATAAATAGAATGACAATTAAAGTTGAGTCTCAGTCTGGAGAAAGAGGTTTTTTTGGCACAGTGTTCTGACATTTGCTTAATATCTGCTCAAGGTGGAGCTTTTAATTCTGATATAGTGTTTTTCAGTTTAATGAAATGCACTGCATAGTGTTGAATTATGGTGAGCAAAACCTGTGGCCCTGTCCACAGTGTTCTGATCATTCCCATCAACACAACCTTACTGTCTATATACATTTAAATTCTTATATAGTACACATGAGAAAATTGAGTAATCTGCATTCTTGTGTAAATTTATTTAGTTTATTCTCTTTAGAAAACAAAACGATCAAAAAATACTGATAAAAATGCAGTTAAAGCATTTTATACAGACCAATAATAATTGCTTTTTTTAAAAATTATTTTTATAAAGTGTCACAGACAAATAAAATTGCTTTCCATCTTTAAATAATTACTTTGTTTTCTGTCTCAGCATCGAATCTCTCCCTCTTTTCAAAGAAGCTCTCCAAAGACGTTTGTTTTTTTATTAATTTTGGCAGGGATTAAATTGACGGCATCATTTAATGGCACGAAAACTGACAGTCAAGTGCACGAAACAAGCACAGACAGAAGTGATGGGAAGGCGATCAAGTTGTTTTTCAAAATAAAACACCCTGCAGACTCCTCCAGAAAGAAAATTTTCGTCATTTTTTTATTCTTTCTGTGCAGCCCGGTGAATTGGAAACCCTGCATTAAAGTACTAGATTGACAAGCAGTATCAGTCAAAGTAGCAGTACTGTTACAGTGATGCCCATCCCTACTTCAGATCCTGGTCTCATTTAAAGCACCATTCAGGATCCTATTGGGAAGATTTCATGTTTCCTCCACGTCAAACTTATACATTTTTCTCTGTTTCTATTAAACTGGCAGGTTTGGGAGTTGACTGCCAACAGAGTCATCATGGTTTCTGCTATCGGCAACGATGGACCTCTATATGGGTGAGTTCATCTCTGCAACCTCCAAATAACATTCATGCTCCTGAAAAGGCCTTTAAATGGAACATTTAATTCTAAAAATAACCATTTTGTCAGTGCTGTTTCAGGAAATGGTAGACTGATGTACAACAAGTTGGCTACTGCAGTGAACATGAGCTTCTTTTTTTTTTAATGACATTCTAACAGTTAAAGTGGAGATTGTACATCTTCTTTTGAGCCAAACACACACATATTCTTTCTTTAATTATTAAGAAGTTGAATTCGTGGTCTGCTTTGGTCTAATCAGTATCTCAGCGTGGCCATTTGTTAGCAGTATTTGGGTAATGTGGCTTCCTTTCCACTTTTGCTCCTCTTGCAGTTAAAGTAGGGAAAGTTTCATAGAGAACATTTCCACTGTTTGTCCTTCATCACAGCTGTATCTAACTTCTGTCAACGTAGTTTTCATATACACCAAATGACTGAAATAAAATAGCTGTTCTTCAAATACAGATAGAAAAAATATATAAATCAGAATAAGAAATGAAAACAATAAAGTAATAAACCATCCATTAAATAGACTAAAATATGTAAATAAATGGAGAAATCAATCAATAAAATTGTAAAATAAATCAATCAAAAGCCTGACTAAAAAGCTAGCTTTACTTTTAAAAATATCCACACTTTAGAGCCTGTGTTTACTCAGTGGGTACTCTGGCATTGTGCTAGTGCTAAACTTAGCTTAATTTACAAACTACCCTTTGTTTTTGTGATTATTTAGACTTTCTGAAGCTTTGGGTCTTCAGAATCTTTTATGCCGAACAGAATTAAAGTCTGCTACAGCTGCCATTTTGTAAAACCGCATTGAGGGCACTTGCTGACGTCATTCTGCAGCTGTTGTGGTAAAGAAGACAAACATTTATTACAAGCATTGAAGAGTTTTATCAAAAAGTTAAAATATTAATGTGAATGTTATCGATTATACCGACTAATCGCAGTATCAGGCCACTAGAAGAGGACAAGAAAGGAAGACTTTGTTGCGTTTCCTTGTTTTAGTGCTAAGACAGAGCCGTGAACTGTCTTGTAAGATAAAACAAATTATTTCTCGCAGCACCCTGAACAACCCAGCAGACCAGATGGACGTGATTGGAGTTGGAGGCATCGACTTTGAAGACAACATCGCCAGGTTTTCTTCTAGAGGCATGACCACCTGGGTGAGTAACTGCAGGAAAACACACACTTTCAGCCTGAACACACACTCTGCTTGAACACACACTCTGCTTGAACACACACCCGTCATCCGGACAGACATCTACCCCCGAGATCTCCCCTCCGCTTTCTGAGCTGGTCAACCATAATGTAAGGGCCTGATCCGTCATCCACATCCCATCAGCCACTTACTGTAGATCCACACACACACACACACACACAAGCTTTGTCGAATTTGTTATCAGTCGTAGCCCAAAGCAGACATCTGCTCTGGGATCTGATTAAGACTTCTCTGCCCTGTCGAGCGCTGCCAGCCAGCCATGAAGAGGCCTCCACTCTCCCACTCAGCTTCCAACCTGCATCCAACATTTACAAATGCAGCCCACTTTCTTTCTTTCTTCCTTTCAATCTCCACTTGGATGTTTCTGTTTGGTTTTTCCACGTTAGTCATCATCTCATTTAGAGTCAACCTTGATGCCTTGCGGGATGCTCGTGTTGTAAACAGTAGTGGAGCTTTGGGAGAGTCATGCACTGGCTATAAACTGCCTCTCTGACTTTAATGTGCGGGCGTAATGACACGAACCGAAACACTGAGTAAGAGCGGTTTTGAGTTTTGAATTACAGCTTTTGTCATTGATGTGGAGAGGAAAAAAAAACTGCTGATTTGTCTGTTTAAAGGCATAAAAAAGCAGAAGTAGAAGAAGTAATAGAGGAAGAGTGCTCAGTAACAAGAGCCACAATCGTAGCAGCTTCAGTAGAAATCAACTGGACTTCTTTTGTAGGTTCTTGAAGATGGTTCACCTCCACCCAAGAGGCATGACCTGGGTGACTTGAGAACCTATACAGACAATAGCCAGGTTTAAATAGACCTGAGTTAAGCAAACTTTATTGTCAATAGAACAGATTTCACTGCTATGCTGACGATACCCAACTATGTCTACCACTAAACCTGGCCGTTCTAATGTTTGTTTTGCCTGACCACAGTCAAAAACTGGATGTCTAATAATTTTTTGCAGCTGAATGATTGAACTGAACGCCCCAACACCAGCGGTATCAATGATCTTTCTTCTAGTCTGCTGGTGTAGAGGCCTGTAACCGATGTGTCATTTTTGATTCAAATCTATTTCTTGATGCACAGATGACCAAAGTGGTTCAATCCCAATTTGCTCAAATGAGTAAACTGACTAAAATCAGACTTTTCCTTTCTCTTCTACTTTAAAACATTCATGATTTTTTTGTGGTGATCAACTGTTGTTTGTGGTTTTATCTCTTTCAGACTCAACTATTGCAATGCACTTTACTCTGGTATCAGTAAGCGAAGCATTCACAGACTGCAGTTAATTCAAAATGCTGCCGCCAGACTTATAACATGTACTAATGTTAATGACCACATTACACTCGTCCTTGCTGCCCCTCACTGGCTACGTGTGAGTTTTAGAATTGATTTTAAGATTTTACTGCTTGTTTTTAAAGCCTTGAATGGCTCCTGCCTACATCCAGGAACTATTAATTCCCCATTAGCCTGAACGCAGCCTGAGCTCTACCTGCAGGACCCTTCTGAAGGTTTCTAAGTCCCGTTTGGTCTCTGAAGGTGACCGAGCCTTTCCAGTTCAGGCTCTCAGGCTCTGAAACACCCTGCTTAAGGAGCACAGTGTCTTGTTTTAAATCCTTTCTTAAAACTCACTTTTATCGTTTGGCCGTTTAACTGCTACTTTTATTTATATGATATTACTGTATTCTTAGTGTTTTAAAATTGTACTTGTTTTTCCTATTTGTCAATATTTCTACATGTGCAGTGCATACAGAGAGAAACTGAAATGCTGTTTTTCAGAGTGTACAAATATAACTATATGTAAACTGACCTTTAAGTAGGACTTATATTCCATTCAACAACAGTCAACATTCAGTGTTAATACAGTGTTAATCTAGTTAATCTTTTTAGGTGCTTCCTAACTTAGTTATGTTGCAGTTGTTGGTGATTTTATTAGTATTGTGTAATGCTTTTTTTCATTTCAAAAATTAAACAAGGCTTCTTGAATCTTAAGTGCTGTTTAAACACAAACAGATATGTAAGAACTCTGAATGCTAAACAAGTCTAAAAGTGGAAGCGTCCTAATTTATTCAGGAATCTTACCTAAAGGTGAATAAAACTCAGTTTCTTTACTGGGTGCTGTGAATGTTTTATAGTCTGTATGAAAAAAGTATTTCACTTCAACACCTGGTTTTGCTACAGAGTTGACAGGATAGCCGGTAATGATGCACTTTCTTCCTGTCAAGAACAAGTGCTCAAGGTGCATGCTTGATGGTTTTACAGCTTTTGTCGTCGCCGTACAGAAACAAAAAGGGCTAATTTGTTTGTTTAAATGCATAAGAAAGCAGAGCTTCTCATTTTAAAACAGTTGCTGAAGGGACACAGTAACTCTTAGTGATATTCAGGTCACTTCCTGCTCTACATCTAGATTAAAATGATTTAGATTGGCTGAACAATGTGCTATATTTACAATATTTAGTGCTTCAAGCTGCTTTTTCAGCCTCTCATCGTCTGTATGTCATTCCCACTGTCTTTGTCCGGTCTTGTTGCAGGAGCTGCCTGGAGGTTACGGCCGAGTGAAGCCTGATATCGTCACCTACGGTTCTGGCGTTCGGGGTTCAGGGATGAAGGAGGGATGTCGATCTCTGTCCGGCACCAGTGTGGCTTCCCCTGTGGTGGCCGGCGCCGTCACTCTCCTGGCCAGGTCAGTTTCATAAACCAGATTGTTCTGCTTTAGTCTGAACGACCACAAACACAATTCTCATGTGTTTGTGTGTCGGTTTGTGGGTTGATTTTATCAACATGTCACAACCGTGCAAAATGCAGTCATGAAGCTTCACAGATGTGTGGTTGTGATCAAAATGAAGATCACAGATGTGTGTAGTCTGACCTTATTTTTTTGGCATAGAAACTCTTTACTCAAGAGAAAGAGAACACTGCTGCACAGATGCATAGCAGTCGTAGTTTCTAACGTTGAGAAAAAAACATGAGAACCGCCTTCTCTTAATTTATGGATTAACATGAATAACTCTGACAACATACTACCAAATGCTGACCCATAACTACTGAGTTTCAGGTGTTTTGGTCCAATATTTTGCTTATTTCCAATTATTACACTCAACAAAAATATAAACGCAACACTTTTGTTTTTGCTCCCATTTTTTTATGAGATGAACTCAAAGATCTAAAACTTTTTCCACATACACAATATCACCATTTCTCTCAAATATTGTTCACAAATCTGTCTAAATCTGTGATAGTGAGCACTTCTCCTTTGCTGAGATAATCCATCCCACCTCACAGGTGTTCCATATCAAGATGCTGATTAGACACCATGATTAGTGCACAGGTGTGCCTTAGACTAATATTTGAGAGAAATGGTGATATTGTGTATGTGGAAAAAGTTTTAGATCTTTGAGTTCATCTCATAAAAAATGGGAGCAAAAACAAAAGTGCGCGTTTCTATTTTTGTTGAGTGTAGTATTGTTCATTTTAATTACAGATAATCGCTAAATTCAGTGCACTACTCTGGCTTTCATGCAGCCTCCTCTCTCTTTCTGTTGTCACACTGTGGTTTCAGAAATGTCTCTCTAGCAGCAAAAACCGAACAAACATCACCACAAACCAGGAAACTAGCTTCTCTCACAGTGGCCAAGGCAATTCTAACGGCTAGTGGCTAAGTTTAGAAGGCAGCCAAAGATGAACCTGAAACAGAGTCTGAAAAACAATAATTAACAATGCTTTAAGATCTAGGTTTTAGTGGGCAATATAGGTGATGGAATGGTGAAAGACTACATAAACAGAAGAGAGTATGGAGTGTAACTGTAAAAGGAGGAGACAAAGTGTTCAGTCATGAATTGATTCTCTGTCCTCATCACTCCTTTTGCTAGCATACATAATCATTTACAGTAGTTTTTATTAATGAAGAAACCGAGTTGTGAATGACAGGTTCTCTGCTATCACATGCTGTTAAAATGTAACATTAAATGTGTTGCTGTTCCACATCTCGGTTATCAGTCTTTCTTGAGCATTGGCCCTGAAAAACCCACATCAGTTGATCCCTAGCTTAAACTGGACATATTTTTCCTATTAATGTGGATAGTGTGTTTTAGATTTGAAGAAGCAAGGATGTGATACACACGTGGACAAAATAGTTGGTACCCCTCAGTTAAAGAAGGAAAAACCCACAATTCTCACTGAAATCACTTGAAACTCACAAAAGTAACAATAAATAAAAATTTATTGAAAATTAAATAATCAAAAACAGCCATTACTTTTGAATTGTTGATTAACATAATTATTTAAAAAAACAAACTAATGAAACAGGCCTGGACAAAAATGATGGTACCTCTATAAAAGATTGAAAACCATTTGACCAGAGTGACATGATTAACTCAGGTGTGTCATTTAATTGACATCACAGGTGTTTCCAAACTCATAATCAGTCAGTCTGCCTATTTAAAGGGAGACAAGTAGTCACCCTGCTGTTTGGTGAAAAGGTGTGTATCACACTGAACATGGACAACAGAAAGCGAAGGAGAGAATTGTCCCAGGACATCCGAAAAAAAATGATAGACAAACATCTTAAAGGTAAAGGCTATAAGACCATCTCTAAACAGCTTGAAGTTCCTGTGACAACAGTGGCTCATATTATTCAGAAGTTCAAGACCCACGGGACAGTAGCCAACCTCCCTGGACGTGGCCGCAAGAGGAAAATTGATGACAAATTGAAGAGACGGATCGTTCGAATTGTATCCAAAGAGCCCAGAGCAACCTCCAAAGAAATTAAAGGTGAACTCCAAGGCCAAGGTACATCAGTGTCAGATCGCACCATCCGTCGTTGTTTGAGCCAAAGTGGACTTCATGGGAGACGACCAAGGAGGACACCACTGCTGAAAAAAACTCATAAAAAAGCCAGACTGGAATTTGCAAAAATGCATGTTGACAAGCCACAAAGCTTCTGGGAGAATGTCCTTTGGACAGATGAGACCAAACTGGAGCTTTTTGGTAAGGCACATCAACTCTATGTTCATAGACTCAAAAACCAAGCATACGAAGAAAAGAACACTGTCCCTACGGTGAAACATGGAGGAGGCTCAGTAATGTTTTGGGGCTGCTTTGCTGCATCTGGCACAGGGTGTCTTGAAAGTGTGCAAGGTACGATGAAATCTGAAGACTATCAAGGCATTCTGGAGAGAAATGTGCTGCCTAGTGTCAGAAAGCTTGGTCTCAGTCGCAGGTCATGGGTCTTCCAACAGGACAACGATCCAAAACACACAGCCAAAAACACCCAAGAATGGCTGAGAGAAAAGCGTTGGACTATTCTAAAGTGGCCTTCTATGAGCCCAGATCTGAATCCCATTGAACATATGTGGAAGGAGCTGAAACATGCCATTTGGAGAAGACACCCATCAAACCTGAGACAACTGGAGCTGTTTGCTCATGAGGAGTGGGCCAAAATACCTGTTGACAGCTGCAGAACGCTCATTGACAAATACAGAAATCGTTTAATTGCAGTGATTGCCTCAAAAGGTTGTGCAACAAAATATTAAGTTATGGGTACCATCATTTTGTCCAGCCCTATTTCATGAGTTTGTTTTTTTTAAATAATTATGTTAATCAACAATTCAAAAGTGATGGCTGATTTTGATTATTTAATTTTCAATAAATTTTTATTTATTGTTACTTTTGTGAGTTTCAAGTGATTTCAGTGAGAATTGTGGGTTTTTCCTTCTTTAACTGAGGGGTACCAACAATTTTGTCCACGTGTGTATTTACCTGAATGATTTAAATGGTGGGTTTAAGGGCTGACTGAAAGGAAAAGCAGAAATTAGCTACCTAGATTGACCATTTTGCTAACTGATTGTGATCTGCTTTGTAGCAACGACCCCAATAGCCACAATAATGAGAAGTACACTAGGTTTTAATAGACCAGAATGAACCCTTTGAGTAGGACTTAAATTCATTTTAAGTGTTCCTTTAGCTGATCTTTCGTGATGTTTTTTTAAACGTTAGGTTTGTTATTAAGTTGCAGTTGTATTGGAGTTATTGCTGATTCGATTAGCATGAATGACTTCATGTTTAATAAAGTACAGCTACTGAAAACCTTTTTCTCATTTACCAAATTAAACAGAACTTCTCACATCTTAAGAATAGAATAGCATAGATGCATTACTGATCCTAATAGGAAATTAATTTATCACAACAGGATGTTAACATAGAGAACAGAGAAGGAGGAGTGAGGGGAGGTGGGACTGAGCTGATGGAGGTCCTAGAGCTGGTAGAGGGGCAAGTTTGAGAGGATGAAGGTAGAAGTTTGGGTTGGAGGAGGAGGGTGGGAGGAGATGGTGGACCTGGTCTCTCCAGTCTCAATGTGTGCAGTAGGAAGAATGTAAACAATAAAGGCGATGATCAGTGAACTCCGTTGGTAGATAGTATGATTTCAGACTGCTAACAGTCAATGTCCTGCTACAGATCTGTTCTATGGTAATGTGTGCAGGGCTATACCATCTGTCATTCACAAGCAGAACAAGTCCTCCAGCTCTCCTCCTACTGCACACTGTGGCGTCCTGGTCCGCTCGTATAGTCCAGAAGCCTCTGACTCTGGTGTTATTCTCGGTAATACAGTCTTTCATCCATGCTTCCATGTAAAACATGAAGCTACTGTCCCAGTGGAGTCTTTGGCTCCTGACAAGTATCTCAAGCTCCTCCATCTTACTACCCACAGAGTGAACATTTCCCATGATAACAGATGTATGAGCTGGTCTATCAGCCTCTCTCCATCTCTCTCTACCTTCCTCATGTTCCTTTTTACTGCAGCCCATCTCCCTCTACGTCTCTTCTGTAGCAAATATCATGTCTTATCCCGACAGTTTTGGAGACCTCGGCGAGATCAGAGGCTCCTGTCGGGAGCAAACGATAGCCGGCTGGCTCCGTTGCTCCACAGGTAGAACTCCACCGAGCAACGGCATTTTCCATCCGTTCTCGCTTCTCACTCCTCCAAGATAATTGAAAGTAAAAATAAAAACACTTAAATCACCAGCGATTGTGTAAAAGAAAAAAAAAGTTTGGCATCAAGAAGAAAAAAAAACGCCCTAAACTGAAAAACACAGGACTAAAATTTCAACTTAATTTTATTAAGATAAATTAAGTGTGATTTATACACAAACGGGTATGTCTAGATGTGGAATCTTACCTAAAGAACAATGAAACTGACATTCAACATTCTGTATTTCAGTCGGTATGAAGAAGTGTTTTGCTTCAGCCTCCAGCTTTAATTCAGAGCAGAGAAGATTTTTCTGGTAATGATGCGGTTTCTTTCCATTAAGGGCGGATATGTGGAGTTGTCTGGTTTTATTGCAAACTGACTGAACTTTAGGTCATCTTACAGTCTGCAAGTATTCTCATGTCAAAAAGTAAGCAGCCAGTGTTAAAATTCTGTGGTGGAGATTCACTCTAAACTCTGCTGAGTTCTTTTAAATGAACTCCAAGTGAGTGTCTGTTCCTGTCTGAAGTACGATCCGGTTTAATTATCTCCGCCTCTGAAATCCCACAGGAGCAGAGGGCGAAACGTATCTGAGAGGACGGGGGAGTGTCACTGATTAGCGTTTGCTGTTATTGTCAGTCTGTCAATATCCCGTCTTGACATGTGAAAGGCCTCTTGTTGCTGCGGAGCTGAAACTGAGCTGATTTGTTAGACATCATACCGCCCTTGTTGACAGCAGACACCACCTCCCCGGAGAATCGGCCGTCTTTCCTCAGGCGCTGTTCTGAATTAAAAGGAATCTGACACTGACAGATCCACTGAAACTTCTTCTCGTGTCCTCCAGCACCGTCCTGAACCGGGAGCTGGTGAATCCGGCCTCCATGAAGCAGGCTCTGATCGCTTCGGCCCGCAGGCTGCCCGGCGTCAACATGTTCGAACAGGGCCACGGCAAACTGGACCTGATCAGAGCCTACCAGATCCTCAACAGCTACAGACCTCAGGCCAGGTAAACGGACTTCTAGTTCATGGATGCAGCAACATGCGCACAGATTAGTGAAGTCTGATGTTGATCTCCACTTTTAGGCATGTTAACGGTTATATAACACAGTGTTGTCATAGGCTTCACTCCTGGGAGGAAAAGGACCGACTCACACTGACAGAATTAAAGTTCAAGGGAGGTTTCCTTTAAAGTATCAGTTTCAGACTACATTTAAGGCAACTTCAGTAGAAATAATACATTCATCTGTTAATAAAACTAGGATATGGGTTAGTATATCAATACAGATACTGAATTTAAACTCTTAGCCATTGTTTTAATCTTGTGAAACCCTTCTTCTGAATTTCTGCTGTCCTAACAGAACGCATAAGAATTCTAAAGTGTGAAAACAGAGATGAATAATATTCTACTCTGTCTTCGTCTCACCTTACTGCTCCCAGCTAATGATTTTAGCCGTTTAATCCATTACTTTTAGCTAATTTCTTATATTTCAACAGTTTTTCTGTCGTTTTTAGTGAGCATTTTCAGCTGTTACTTTTAGTTATTTATTTCTACTCTTTCTAAGTAATTTTTATCTGTTAATGCTTTAAATTTACATTTTTCAGCTGCTTCACTTTTACCTACTTACACTGTTCACCCTAATATTTTAACTGAACTATTTCAGCTGTTTAAGTAATTTTAGCTGACTTTGTCAAACCTTAATCCCTTACCTTAAGCTAAATATAGAAATTTATATTTATAAGCCTATATTTAACTGTTAGCCGTTATGTTCATCTTATGTAACCCTATGTTTACATTTGAGAGTCGTAGCATTTTAAGTGACTATTTCAGGAGTTGAAATTAAATGAAAAGTGTTACATTTAGATAATTAATGCAATGGTATCCGTGTTTTTTTTACTGTTCAGCCGTTTATGAATGTATTTTACTTACTTTCTAACTATTTTAGCCCTTTTTCTGCATCTCTAGTGTCTTAACAGGACGTATATTAATTTCAAATTGAAAAAACAGAGTTGTGTATTATTTCTAATGTCCTCGTCTCCCTCCAGTCTGCCCTACATGTGACTTCACTGTTCCCAGCTAGCCGTTAATCCATCACATTTAGTGAACTATATTTCAACTGTCTTTTTTTAGTAAACTTTTTCAGCTGTTCATGAGCTGAAATTAATTGAAAACTGTTGGTTTTAATGAATTAATGCAACAGTTTCTAAGTTACTTTTTGAAGTTTTAGCTATTCATGCATTAAATGTAGCTTTTTCAGCTGCTTCACTTTTGCCTATTTGTACAATTTACCCTAGATTAGCTGTTATATAGCTGTTTATTAAGCAGTTTTAGCTGCCTTTTAAACCTTTATCCCATACTGTTAGGTAAATGTTTAAACTATTAGCCATTGTTTTCATCTTTCAAGTTACATTTAGCTCAGTTTGGCTTTTTCAGCTGTTTATGAATTAATTTTACTCACTTTCTGACTATTTTAACCCTTTTCTGTACCTTTAGTGTATTAACAGGACACATATATTAATTTTAAAGTATGAAAACAGAGTTGCATCTTATTCTAATCTGTCCTCATCTCTCTCCAGTCTGTCTCCGAGCTACATCGACCTGACAGAGTGTCCCTACATGTGGCCTTACTGCTCTCAGCCCATCTACTACGGAGGAATGCCCACCATCGTCAACGTGACCATCCTCAACGGCATGGGCGTCACCGGCAGGATCGTGGACAAGGTGAGAATTCGTGTTTTCCTCTAACTACATGGTGTTAAAGTGCTCTGAAAGGACAAGTGAAGGAGATTTTATGTAGGAAACATCCTCCCTCTCAGGTTACTTACAGCTTCTCTGTCCCGTTCAGCCCATCTGGCAGCCTTACCTCCCCCAGAACGGTGACCACATCGACGTGGCCGTCTCCTATTCGCCCGTGCTGTGGCCGTGGGCCGGTTACCTGGCCGTGTCCATCTCTGTGGCCAAGAAGGCGGCATCGTGGGAAGGGATCGCTCAAGGTCATGTGATGGTCACGGTGGCGTCGCCTGCAGAGAATGATGTGAGTCGCTGCAGCAACACCGGAGATCCATTTTTAAGCTGCTTTAGGTTTCTTTTTAGAGCCAAAACTGCTCATGTGATGAATCTGAACACATCATCAGACTAACCCATGTACCAATGTGTCTACTTCAGATGCTGTATGTGTTTAATAACACTACGTTGTAGTACAAGTGGATATTTACTGTATTTTGTTATCACGCAGTTTGCAGAGACACTGTTTCAACTGTCTAGATTTTATTTTAGCTTAATCATTTAAGGCATTTATAAATGGCTTTTAGCTCAGTTATTTCAACTGTTTGTAGAATATTGGCAGCCAACTATTTTAGCCACTCATCCATTATGTTTAGCTAATTATATTTAGACTATTTCAGTTATTTATCAGTGAAAATTGAAACCTGCTACTTTCAGCTAATTATTGCTGCTGATTCTGAGTTTGTTTTGTCTGTTTATACATTAAATTTTAGCTTTTTCTAGAATTTATGGATCATTTTTACCAACCATTTTAACTGTTTAGCTGTAATTTTGAACAGTTTTAAATGTTTACCCCATTATTTACATTTAACTGTTTCAGTTGTTGATTAATTCAACAGTTATTCCATTATTTTCAGCTAATTATTTCAACAGTTTCTAAATAAATTTTAGCCATTTGTGCATTAGATGCAATTTTTTTCACCTCTTTTGAAGTAATTTTTGCTTTTAACAGTTAATCCATTACTTGTAGCTAAATATTTAAATTGTTTATATATTATTTTGTGCAAATTATTGTAGCTGTTCACCTATTCTTCTTTTTCGTAGTGCAGATTAGTACCGGTACATTAATTTCAGCTGACTTTTCTAACCCGTAATCCATTACTTATGTGTCTATATAGCAAATATTTCTAATTATACCTTATAATTGGGGAATCTTGTACTTTGAATGTACAGATGAATATTTTTTTCCCAACTTTTTAGATTGTTTATCCATCTCAGCTCTTTACCATTAATGTTTAGCTGACTGTTTCAAACCGTAATCTGTTACTTTTAGCTAAGTATTTCCACATTTTGTGTGCCGTTACTTAACCATTTCAGCAGCATTACCTACTTTAATCCTTTTACCAAACTATTTAAGTCATTTATTTAAACCATTAATTTATTACTTTTAGCAAACAATATTTATTTCTCTGCCTCTTTGGTACTTTATTTACTTTTAATTGCAGTACATTGGCAACTTTTAATCACATACAGCTCAGTTAGGCTAATGGGAACTAATTGAATATGGAGAATAAATGCCTTTGCACAAATATATGAATTTAATTATTCATGAAATCCTAATTTTTGTTGTTTTCTCTTCGTATTCCTTTGGTTGCAGGAGCACCCAGTGCAGAACAAGTAACCTTGGCTGGGAATCACTGTGTGTAGCTTATGTAGCATGTGTAATAATAGTAATAAACTTTATTATATAGTACTTGTCAAGATACATGTTAATGAAAGTGCTTCACAAAGGAATCTTCAACTTTAAAGGCAGGAAAAAATAAATAAAAACCAACTTAAAGTAGGAAATGGAAGACCTATAAAATAACTTTCCAGTTCAGGAACAGTAAAAAATATAGTAAATAAAACACAAGATATTTTAATTAAATTAAAACTCCTGTATAATCAGGAAAGGTTCTCCAGTAAAAGTATGTTTTCAAACTGATTAGTCCCTTTTCTCTTGTTGCAGTCGGAGGTTGGAGGTGAACTGACCTCCACAGTCAAACTCCCCATCAAGGTGAAGATCGTGCCGACGCCTCCTCGCAGTAAGAGGGTGCTGTGGGACCAGTACCACAACCTGCGATACCCGCCTGGATACTTCCCCCGAGACAACCTCCGCATGAAAAACGACCCACTGGACTGGTGCCTGTCTCCAGATTTCACCTTTTTTTTTTTTTTATACCAAATCTGTTGAAATTCACATCTCTGAATTTGGATTTCTGATTCTTCTTCTGCTTCCAGGAACGGGGACCACATCCACACTAACTTCAGGGACATGTACCAGCACCTGAGGAGCATGGGCTACTTTGTGGAGGTGCTGGGAGCTCCCATCACTTGCTTTGATGCCAGCCAGTACGGTACGAACACGCACAACACCAAGCTCTCTGCTCCAAAATGACGAATGCAGCTCCAGGCTTTCAGCGAAGCCTTTCTACCCGACATGAGATAACAAACTAATGCGTTATTTGCCTTCGTGTCCCTGCAGGAACTCTGCTGATGGTCGACAGCGAGGAGGAGTATTTCCCCGAAGAGATCACAAAACTGAGGAGGGACATCGACAACGGTCTGTCGCTCATCGTCTTCAGCGACTGGTACAACACGTCCGTCATGAGGAAGGTCAAGTTCTACGATGAAAACACCAGGTATTTAACTCACCAGCTAACATTTAGGGCCAAAGCTTCTTTGTTTCTTAAGGATTAATATGAATGATGTTATCATACATAAGCACAAAATGCTTTGACAGAACTGGAGCAGTTTTCTGCACTTCTAAGCTCTTCTCTCTGTTTTAAAATGGTAAAAAAGGAAGTGAAGTAATGCTGTTTTGTGAAGATTGCAGAGTTGTTTGCTCATGTTCTCAATCAATTTGAAGCCAAATCAGTCAATATATTACCTATCAAAACTCAAAAACTTCAGTCATCTGCTTTGCCAGGACTGTGTGGCCCATTTTAAAAAGAAAAAAGGTACATTTGTTGACTATTCTGTAAATGCCACATGTAAAACACATTTCACATCAACTGGCACTGACTAAAAGGATAAAATGTCTTCATATTTCCAAAGAAATTCCTGGAAATACGTTTGTTAAAAAGGGAATTCAACGTATCGCTGCAGCACAGCTCTGCAGAAAGGTTTTTGATTCATTTCTCTCTTTGTGGAACGAATTGTAGGAACCAGATTATAACGTTGTGCAGCAGCCTCTTGGGTTCCTCTCCGGCTGTGGTTCCTGTTATTTTGTGAAGCTCCTCGTGTCTTTAAAATGATCGTCCGTTACGAGCCGTTTCGGTGATTAAACACCTGTTACCTCACGAATGCCTTCACCAGGAGCTTCGTCTTTTTGTAGTGATGCTGATAGAAACAGCCGCGAGATAAAAGCCGCTGTCCGACTCCTTCTGCAGCGTCAGACTCCACTTATTGTAACAGACGTCATGCATCACGACTTCTTCACATTCAGAGCTCCTCGTGCAGAAATAACAATTACTCACTGGTCTGTGCCGCTCCATTCACATCCTGCCCAAGCTGTCACACGAGATCCACAGAATTAAAAGTCTTAAACTCCGTTAAATATAGTCTTTGTGGTTCCAAAATGTGATGCTGACTAATTCAGCTTTAATTGAACATTTGAGGGCTTTTCATTCACAGCTGCCTTTTCTGGAAAACCACAGACTGTAACTGAATTAGAAACTCTGCTTTTTTTTCTACCAAAAGTTGCTATTTGTATTTTTATGAAACCTGACAGTTTGGAGCTATTTGTGATTTTTATCTTGATTTCCTGCAATATATCTTGATATATTGATGTGAAAGTGACCGTATGTCAGATTCAAGTAAATTTTGTTCTCCTAGTTGTGAGTGGTTTCTTGATTTTTGGATTTATTTCGTTAAATTGGATGATTGTGGACAAGATCCACATAATTAAGTCTTAAGTGCAGTTAAATAGTCTTTGTGGTTCCAAAATGTGATGCTGAGTAAATCAGTTTTAATTGAACATTTGAGGGCTTTTCATTTTCAGCTGCCTAGAAAATGCATTTGAAAAAGTTGCTATTTGTATTTTTATGAAACCTGCTGACAAACTGGACTTATTTTGTCATTTTTATCTTCATTTATTGCTGTAAAAATGACCTTTTGTCAGATTTAAACTGACTTTTGTTCCATCTTAATGAGTAGTTTCTTGATGTTGGGGTTAATTTTGCTAAATTGTGTGTTTGCAGAGTGATATTGTTGTTACAACTAGGGCTGCAACTAACAACGCGTCGACGAATCGTCTGAGCACGATACGTCATCAAAAGCGGAAGTGAGCACACAATGCAACAGAAATCACCGTCCGACGGGAGCACGGATGGGCGTCGGCGCTGCATCATGCATACACATGTCTGTCCGTGTTCCACGCTCCCGTCGGACGCTGATTTCTGTTGCATTGCGTGCTCACTTCCTCTTTTGATGACGTATCGTGCTCAGACGATTTGTCGACGCGTCGTTAGCTGCAGCCCTAGTTACAAGGTTTAATTGTAGGTAAATATAAACTTAGACTGTGGCTTCAAAACACTGCCTTTTGTGGAAAACCTACAGACTGTACAGGGACTAAATTGCAGTAAAAGTGACTTTGAGTCAGATTCAAAGTGATGTTTGTTCCATAATAATGAGGGATTTCTTGATTTTTTTTTTTTTTTTTTTTTTTTGGGGGGGGGGTATGTTTTGCTAAATTGTATATTTGTGGAGATGATTTCCACAGAATTAAACGTCTTAAATACAGTTAAATATTTTATAATTTTGTGGTTCCAAAATGTGATGCTGACTAATTCAGCTTTAATTGAACATTTGAGGGCTTTTCTTTCACAGCTGCCTTTTCTGGAAAACCACAGACTGTAACTGAATTAGAAACTCTGAAATTACAATTGAAAAAGTTGCCATTTTTACTCTGTCCAAACCTGCTGACAGCCTGGAGTTATTTTGTTTTGTTTTTTTATCTTGATTTGTTGCAGTAAAAGTGACTTTATGTGAGATTTAAAATAACATTTGTTCCATAGTAGTGAGTAGTTTTTTGATTTTTAGATTTATTTTGTTAAATTGGATGGCTGTGGACAAGATCCACATAATTAAAAGTCTTAAACAGTTAAATATAGTCTTTGTGGCTTTAAGCTGTTGTGCAGAGTAATTCAGTTTTAATTGACTGGTGATGGAATATTTGAGGCTTCACAGCTGCCTTTTCTGGAAAAACAGACTGGAGTTATTTTGTGATTTTTATCTTGTTTTATTGCAGTAAAAGTGACTTTATGTCACATTTTGGTAAAGTTTATTGTCATAATGGTAGTGTCTACGGATACGGCACTTTCCATTTGCCAGACAGATACGGACCCGTACGCGAGTCTCGTGAGTCAAGAAGCTGCTAACCACTGCAAACTGTTAAAAGGTAAGCAAAGGTTAAAGTTAGGGTTAGTGTTAGGGTCAGGTTTAGGGTCCATACCTGTAGTACCGATGCTACGGGTCCGTACCTCCAGCGTCTACTGGGAGTCACGTGACCAGATCTCGCGTATCTGATTGGCAAATGGAAAGTACGGGTCCGTACCTCTAGCAACTACCTTTCACAATAGTGATTTCTTGATTTTTGGAGCTATTTTACTAAATTAGTTGTTTTGTGGTTTTCGTTTTGATTCATGGCTGTGAAAGTGACTTCTAGTCAGATTTAAAGTCATGTTTGTTCCATAATAGTGAAGGATTTCTTGATTTATGGATTCGTTTTCCTTAATTTGATGGTCATTTTGTGATTTTTATCTCGATTTTACTCCTGTGAAAGTGCCTTAATGTTAGATTTAAGGTAAAATTAGTATAATCTTCCCCTAATAGTAAAGAATTTCTTGATTTATTTTTTTTATTTTTTTGGAGTTATTTTGAGAAATTAGATGGTTATTTTCTGATTTATTTTCTTCATTTACAGCTGTGAAAGTGACTGTCAGATTTAAAGTGGCGTTTGTTCCATAATAGTGAATGATTTCTTGATTTGTGGATTTATTTTCCTAAATTTGATGATCAGTTTGTGATTTTTATCTTGATTTATTGTGAAAGTGACGTTAGTTTTAAAGTGAAAGTGGTTTAACCTTCTCTGAAAGGTGTTTTTGATTGATTTTGTGGATTCATTTTGCTGAATTGGAGGGTTGTTTTGTGATTTTTATCTTGATTTGCTGGTGAGAAAGTGACCTTATGTCAGATTTAAAGTGACGTTTGTTTACCCTTCTCATAAGTGATTGATTTCATGACTTTTGGAGTTTTTTTTTTTTGTGGTTTTTATCAATTTACTGCAGTCAAAGTGACCTTATGTCAGTTTTAAAGGGAAGATGCTTCAACCTTCTCATAAGTCTTTTTTTAAAATTAATTTGTGGATTCATTTTGCTGAATTGGAGGGTTATTTTTAAGTTTTTATCTCGATTTACTACAGTAAAACCTTATGTCATTTTTAAAGTGAAGTTGTTTTAACCTTCTCATAAAAGTGTGGTGTTTTTTTTTTTTTCTTGATATGAGGATTTATTTCTCCAAGTCGGACGGTTGTGGAGCTGATTTTCTTGTCGCTCCCTGCAGGCAGTGGTGGATGCCGGACACAGGGGGCGCTAATGTTCCAGCTCTGAACGACCTGATCTCGGTGTGGGGGATGGCTTTCAGCGACGGCCTGTACGAGGGAGACTTCACCTTGGCCGATCATGACAGTAAGACTTAGAGACATATTTAATTATCTGTCGACCTTATTCCTCTGATCATATGTAATGCTGCTTGTTTGTTTGTTTTCAGAGAATAAAACTAGTTTCTTCCCTCTCTCCTGTCAGTGTACTACGCCTCAGGCTGCAGCATCGCCCGGTTCCCTGAAGATGGAATCGTTATTGCCAAGAACCTGAAGGACCAAGGTACCAGCACCCTCTTAAAGTATTGAACCAGGCTAAGTTCTGGCCAGAAGCCACACCGTCCGACAGTAGCTTTTTATCCTGCCTTTACTTCAGATATAACTCAACAGTTTGAGTGTTTTATTTTTTCCACAGGTCTGGAAGTGTTAAAGCAGGAAACCACAGTAGTGGAAGGAGTTCCCATCCTCGGACTGTACCAAACGCCGTCTGACGGGGGAGGACGCATCGCTCTGTACGGAGATTCAAACTGTATAGACGACAGCCACAGACAGAAAGGTAAACTCTTATGTCTCGTGTATGTTTCTGTACAGTTAATACTCTAAACCTCAAGCAGTTCTGTGTTTTTTCACGTTTGCTAATTTTTTTTTACTGCATTTTAAAGTCCTGCACCTCTGTGGAAACAGAACAACCATGACTAGAAGTAGAGAGAACTCAGAAATATTTTCTGTGTAGTAAAGCAGTTAAAATGCTAGAAATCATTAAACTAAAGTTGCATCTTTTTCTTATTTTACAAGAAAGTCAAATATTAAATTGTGTTCAATTTTGACAGTTTTTTGAGTGTTTTCTTACTTTTAAATTTGAATTTGTGTTTAGTTGACGAGGAAATTAGCTGTCAGGAACATCCAAACTTGTATGCTTTTATCCACTAGATTAATTAAAGATCAGTATATTTACTTGCTTTATCCCTGGTGCTTCCTTGTCCATACAAATATGTATAAAAATACAAAAATGTCAAGACCTAACAATATCAGTTTGCATACAAGCCTGCAGCCTGCCGTTCAACCTAGAAGTCTGTTTTTTTGATGTGACAAAAAGCGCTTAGAAATCAATTAACACCACATTCAGACAAACTCAACGCATTATTTTGAAGCTGCAATGCTGAAACGACAAGTTCAACATCTCTGCCTAAAGAGGACCAGTGCTGACATTACTAGTATTATTATTGTTATCAACAATAATAAATGATGTTGTCTTATTGTTCTTGCTACATTTTCTGTTTTTTTTTTTAGTTAAAATCCTAAATAGACAAATAGAAGTCTAACAAGTTAATTTCACAGCATCTGCAGCCTCGTTTGTCTACTGTGTCCAAAGAAATAAGAAGAAAAGCACTCAGAGTGCAGTACTCCGCTAAGGCTGCCCAGTCTTTATAGTATTTCCAGCAGATGAAACCTTGAATTAAAAAAATGGCATTGCGCTAAACACAGGCGTGTGTTATGCATGTGCACGTTATGTACGGATACTGAATCACGTGACCCACATATGTAGCGGGCGGCGGGAATTGATGGGACTTAGAAACACCCCCACAGTTTAATCAGTTGTTCCTTGTTTCATTTCCGATGGATAAGTCCCAATAAGTCTGCAGCAGTCGATTTGTAGTAGGATCTGATCATGTGATCATCAGCAGACAGCTGACATAGTGTTCACTTGTTGTCATGGTTACAGTGACGCCTTGCCGCTATGTTGCAATGATACAGAAATCTTTAACAAACCCGTGGATCCAGACTATAAGCTGCATCGCTGCTAAAATCTAATCACTTGGTCCTTGTATCATTTCTGACCTTTCCTGAAAATTTCATCCAAATCTGTCCGTCCGTTTTTGAATAATGTTGCGCGCAGACAGATTGACAGACAGAAAGACAAACGTACACCGATCGTCACATAAATCCGCCATGCTCCTTGGCGGCTTAATAATAAATGCAGTTTATAAAGGTGTGGTTTCCTCATACAGAAAAGAGTTACAAGGAAGAGCAACAAGAGTGGAGTCGGTCAGATGCACCAATGAGTTCAATATATTTAGTTTGTTTTTTTTGTGCAAAGTCTGGTGTTGATCTTTGCATGTTTTTGAACAAAACGTGGAATAAAGTGATTTTTGAGTAGCTATTGCTGTGGTTTTAAGCTTAGATTTGGTTTAGTTTCCCCACCAAACGGCTTGTCATACTTAATTTCCCAAAGACCGTTGGAAAGTTGAAAATCTGACCATTCTGTCAGCTTTTACAGTTTCTTGCTCTGATAATTTGTGTGATTTTGCTGGTTATTGTAAAGACAACATGTCTTTCAAGGCTGTAGGTAATGCTCAGCTAAACTGCTTAAGAACTCAGAACCTCTTCACTAACATGGTGATGTCTTCTGTTTCTTTCTCAGACTGTTTCTGGCTGCTGGACGCTCTCCTTCAGTATACCTCCTACAGTATGACCCCCCCAGCCTCAGCCACTCTCACAGCAGAGTAGCGCCACCTACAGGCGCCGAGCGTCCACTGCCACAGAGACTGGAAGGTGAGGAAGGAGTGGGGATCGACCGATGTGGGGTTTTTAGGGCGATGTCAATATCAGTTTTTGGTAATCTAGAAAGGCAGATGGCCGATATTTGAACCTGAAATACTCCAGAAAGGGACATTGCTGAGACCACAGAGTGACATTATGTCCGATTTAAAGGGAAGTTGGGTTAACCTTCTGATAAAAGTGGGTGATTTCATGCTTTTTTTTGGGACTTCAAATATTGTATTTTGTGTGCATGTACTCTGGTTCATTATTGATATTCTAATAAATGCCTTCCATTCTTCCAGGGAACCATCTCTACCGCTACTCCAAGGTCCTGGAGGCTCACCTGGGCGACCCTAAGCCCCGCCCCCTGCCAGCCTGCCCTCACCTGTCCTGGGCGAAGCCACAGCCAGTGAACGAGACAGCTCCCAGGTAGCGTCCTCGCTGATTAAATCGTTAAAACTACATTTCCCAGGGGTCACCTAATGTTTCAGATTTTCAAGTAATGAAATGTGAAGCAGGTTTTTACTTGTTTTTATCAAGTAGAAGTCGCTATATTCACACTTTTTAACAAGTCTGTGTGAGCGCGGCTGTCAACATTTTCATCATTTTTTATCTTTAGATCTTTTTTTTATCTTTAGATCTTTATATAAAGGCAGAACGTGATGCCCCAGTAGGAGGGCAACAGATTTCAGTGAGACTTTAAAGCCGTAGATTTACACAGTCGTCTGTCGTTGTTCTTCCTCCAGAGCAAAAGCAAGTCAAACTCACTACTGACTGATGCAAACACACATTTCTACAAGTTTCTCATGTTTTTCCTCTTTCTCAGTAACCTGTGGAAGCACCAGAAGCTTCTCTCTGTGGATCTGGACAAAGTGGCTCTGCCCAACGTGAGGGCGTACCGACCCCAGGTCCGACCGCTGTCTCCTGGGGAGAGCGGGGCCTGGGACATCCCTGGAGGTAACCGAGGACCAGACGCTTTTACTTTACCCTTTAGCCTTTTACTTTAAAAACATGAATAGTCTGCCACCTCTGCAAGGAGGATGCATTATGTTAACTGTAGAATAGTAGTAGCAGCCATGTGTTAGTTAAAATAGAGTAAAGTAAGTAAAATAAAAATAAACGAATGAATGAAAAAATAAAATGTAAAAATTTAAATGTGGAAGAAAAAACATTAAATATTTTTTAAAATAAAATCAGAAATTGAAAATGTAAAACAAAAGCAAATAAATTTATTTAAAAATAAATGAATAAATAAAAAGACAATAAAAAATAAACATATCGGTTGATCTGTAGTGTGCAAATATATATACACACACTACTGTTCAAAAGCTTCGGGTCACTTAGAAATGTCCTTGTTTTTGAAAGAAAAACATTTTTTTTAATGAAGATGACATTAAATTAACCAGAAATCCAGTCTGGACATAATTAATGTGGTAAATGACTATTCTAGCAGGAAACAGTTGAATTTTAATGGAATATCTCCATAGAAGTACAGAGGAACATTTCCAGCAACCATCACTCCTGTGTTCTAATGCTACATTGTGTTAGCTAATGCTGTTGAAAGGCTCATTGATGATTGGAAAATCTATGTGCAGTTATGTTAGCACATGAATAAAAGTGTGAGTTTTCATCGAAAACATGAAATTATCTGGGTGACCCCAAACTTTTGAACAGTAGTGTAAATATAACAAGAAACGCACTCAGAGAACACAGTACTCCACCAAGGCTATTTAGTCATATCATTTTTGACAGATGAAATCTTGGAAAAAAGAATTCTTGGCAGAAATCACAGCATCATAGAATGTGTCCATTTAATATAGATGCACCCACAAACAAAACCACCTTACGCTGAGCACAGGCGTGTGTTATGCATGTGTACGTTATGTATGGATACTGAATCATGTGACCTAAACATGTAACGGGCGGCGGGAATTGATGGGACTCAGAAACACCCCCACAATTTAATCAGTTGTTCCTTATATCATTTCTGATGGATAGGTCCTGATCAGTCCACAGTGGTGGATTCGTAGTAGAATCACAATCATGTGATCGTCAGCAGGCAGTTGACGTAGAGGTCGCTTGTTGCCATAGTTACAGTGACGCCGTGCCACTATGTTGCAATGATACAGACCCCTTTAATAAATCCATGGATCTAGACTATAAGCTTCATCACTGCCAAAGTCTGACTAAGTGGTCTTTGTGTCATTTCTGACCTTCCCTGAAAATTTCAATCTGTTAGTCCGTTTTTGAGTGATGCTAATATCAGACAGACAGATGGACAGACAAACGTATGGCGATTGTCACAAATTGAAGACAGGCAGACCAAAGGCAACGCCGACTTGTTTGTTACCCCGCCGAGGCTCTGCGTCCTTGACGGATTAATAAACAAATATATATAACGCCACATAGCAAGTTGCTGAAATGAAGGAAATTACTGGAATGTGTGAAAATAAACGTGTTTGCTGATGTGATGTCTTCATCCTCCTCGTCTTCTTCAGGGATAATGCCCGGTCGCTACAACCAGGAAGTGGGTCAGACCATCCCGGTGTTCGCCTTCCTGGGAGCGATGGTCGTCCTCTCCTTCTTCGTGGTCCAGCTCACCAAGGCCAAGAGCAAACCGAAGCGCAGGAAACCTCGAATCAAGCGTCCGACGTACCTCCAGCAGCAGACGACGACGACGGGGAAAAACCCCACGGTTTGACTCTGATTTCACCTCCGGAACTGTTAAAAGGACGACTTGTGTAGACGTCGGAGGTCTGAAGTCGCACAAACTGAAGCCTGCCTGGCGTCTGCCTGGAGCAGTTTTCGTGCCTCTTGTCTGTTCTAAGGCTGTCGTGGGTGTCCGTGTGTGTTTGTGGACCAATGAACAGTATTAGACAGTGTTACACAGATGATGTAAAACACACACCCAACACACCCGCGGTCGCGGTGTCTACGTTTCTCCTCTCTGACCAAACTGTTTCTTTATGAATGAAATGCGTCTGACTTTTATATTTATTGAATTTGTTTGAACCCGAAACACGCAAACATTCGAGCCGCAAACAGAAATCCAGAACAACACGCCAACAGAAACGCACACACACACACACGTAATAATGTATTTCCAGCATCGCAGGAGGATCCAGTCGTGTGTTCCTGGTTTTGTAAGTTTCTGCCCGTATCCGTTTTAAAATCAGTCTTTTCATTGTTTTTATATTTTCTATAATGAATGAATGACGTTCTGTTCATATCATCCTTCAACAACGTAGCAGCGACGGACTTGTTCAGATATATCTCATCAATTAAAAAGCATAATCAAACTGAACTGATTTGGTTGTTTTTCCGTTTCTTTTGGGTTGTTTTTGGGGTTGGCTTTGCTCCGTTTTTGCCAAAGTTTGCACATAATTTCAGGAAAAAAACATCACGTTCATGATGAAAAAGTTCAAAGGAATCGTCAGAATAACTGCACAAGGCTGCAGGTATCTGTTGTTCACATTTTCAGTTAAACTGTTGCATAGTTGTTGTTTTGATTTATCGATTTTTTTTTGTTCTATAAAATGTCAGAAAATGGGAAAAAAATGTCTCGTTGTTTCCCAAAGCCCAAGATAACGTCCTCAAATGTCTATTTTTTTGTCCACAACTCATAATTAAGTTTACCGTCTCAAAAGAAGAAAGAATCCATAAATATTCACACTTGAGAAGCTGGAGTGGCAGAATTTAGTTTTTGGCTTATAGAATTATTTCCATTGTCAGTTAATCTGTTGATTGTTTTCTTGAGTAAAGTTTTAGTTTTTTGGTTTTTAAAATACTGGAAAACTGTGAAAAATGTTGATTACATTTCCTCAAATCCCAGATGAGAAATGTTTGTCCAGAACCCAAAAATGTTCAATTTACTGCCACAAAAGAGGAAAGAAACCAGAAGATCTTCACATTTAAGAAGCTAAGTTTGCAGACTTTAGTCAGGTTTTTTGGATTACTCAAACTGATTAAGCAATCTAATAGTTCACTTAGTTTTATTATTTCCATTGTCAGTTAATCTGTTGGTTATTTTCTTGATTAGTTTTTCTTTTTTTTGGTCTATGAAGTGCTGGTAAACTGTGAAAAATGTTGGTTGCGCTTCCTAAAGCCCTACATGAAAACTGTCTTGTCACAAAAGAGGAAAGAAACCAGAAAATATTGACATTTAAGAAGCTACAGTTGCAGAATTTAGTTTCTGGGGGGGATTACTCAAACTGATCAATTTAATAACTGAATCACAGAATTATTTCCATTGTTAGTTAATCTGTTGGGTGTTTTCTCCATTAATCTTTTAATGTTTTTGGTCTTTAAAATGCTGGACAACTGAAAATGTTAATTGCTTTTCCTTAGGCTGTCCACAACCCAAAAATATTCAGTTTGCTGTCACAGAGGAGGAAAGAAACTATAAATATTAACATTAAAAACCTGCAATTGCTGAATTTAGTCTTTTTTATAAGATTGCTTAAACTGATTAATCAGTTTAGTATTTGGCTTGGATTAATTATTTCCATGGAAGATGAATCTGTTGCCTACTTTTTGATGAATTGTTTGGTCTCTAAAATGTCAGAAAATGGTCAAAGTCGATAATCGGTGTTTCCCAAAGTCCAAGATAATGTCCTTAAATGCCTTTAGTGTAAAACACAAAGATATTCATTTTACTGTCATAGACGAGGAAAGAAACCAAAAAATATCCACTTAAGAAGCTCAAATCAGAGACTTTAGACTGCTCTTAGTTGTTGCAGCAGAAATGTGTTGTTTTTTAATTGTAAACATTCTTCCGTCCCAGAACTAGGCGCCTACATTACCCACAATGCAGCTCGACACTTCAGATATGTGTGTGTTTTTGCTAAAAGCAGCTAATGTAGAGGAGCAGAAGTCTGGTAAGATCACGTCTCTCAATCCAACCACTGGAGGCGATTTAACATTTACTGAAGCCACACAAGGCTTCATAGAACTTTATTTACACGTTCAGTACGGTCTTCACTGCTTTTATAGTGACGTATTTTTAACTTATGTGCAGATTTGCGCTCAGAACTGAGACAAACTTTCACATTAATTTCATTCGAGTTCAGATTTGGTAAAATTTTACAAATTTGTGCCTTTAACCTCCTGCAAACCATCTTTACAACTCAAACCTTCATATCAAACCTTTAAAGATCAATGTTTCATGCTGGTTTCATTCTAAAAGGTACTTCAGCTGATCTAAAAATGAGTCTACATGTCATCATGGTTAAACCTCTTTCTGCCACCTCCAAATGTCCGCTATTGGACGATGATAAGTACCCATCTGAAATTTATTTAAAAAGTTGAAATGTTATGGAGTCTGCAGTGAAAATGTGTAAACTGACATATTTTCAACTTGTGTGCAGATTTGCTCACAGAACTGAAGCAAACTTTCAAATTAAACATCACTTGAGTTCAGATTTGGTGAACTTCTGAAAACAAATTTGTGCCTTTAATTGCCTGTAACCCATCTTTACTATGAGAAAACATCAAAATCTAACCTTTAGATCTTTAAAAATCAAGGTTTCATGCTGATTTCTCATTCAAAATTTGACTTGAGTTGATCTAAAAGTGAGTTTACATTAACATGTCATCGTTAAACCGCTTTGTCACCTCCAGATTTTTTTCCCTATTGGACAATGATCAGTGCCCATCTGAAACTCATAAAAAAAATTGAAATGTTATTGAATCTACAGCAGATGTCAGCGATTCAGTGAAGTGAAAATGTGTAAACGGATGTATTTTTAATTAATGTTCAGATTTCCTCTCAGAACTGAGGCAAACTTTCACATGGATTTCACTTAAGTTCAGATTTGGTGAACTTCTACAAACAAATTTGTGCCTGCAAACCATCTTTGCTACGAGAAAACGTCGAAATCAAACCTTATGAAGGTTTACACTAATGTCATATTCAAAATTTGACTTGAGTTCATCTAAAAATGAGTCTACATGTCGTCATGGTTAAACCTCTTTCTGCCACCTCCAAATGTCTACTAAACTTAAAAACTAAAGATTCCTAGTCGAAGGCTTGTTGTTGCTGCTGACTGAGAGATTCAGGTTTATTTCTCGCTCCAGCTGGGACTTACACACGTGGACAAAATTGTTGGTACCCCTCAGTTAAAGAAGGAAAAACCCACAATTCTCACTGAAATCACTTGAAACTCACAAAAGTAACAATAAATAAAAATTTATTGAAAATTAAATAATCAAAATCAGCCATCACTTTTGAATTGTTGATTAACATAATTATTTAAAAAAACAAACTAATGAAACAGGCCTGGACAAAAATGATGGTACCCATAACTTCATATTTTGTTGCACAACCTTTTGAGGCAATCACTGCAATTAAACGATTTCTGTATTTGTCAATGAGCGTTCTGCAGCTGTCAACAGGTATTTTGGCCCACTCCTCATGAGCAAACAGCTCCAGTTGTCTCAGGTTTGATGGGTGTCTTCTCCAAATGGCATGTTTCAGCTCCTTCCACATATGTTCAATGGGATTCAGATCTGGGCTCATAGAAGGCCACTTTAGAATAGTCCAACGCTTTTCTCTCAGCCATTCTTGGGTGTTTTTGGCTGTGTGTTTTGGATGGTTGTCCTGTTGGAAGACCCATGACCTGCGACTGAGACCAAGCTTTCTGACACTAGGCAGCACATTTCTCTCCAGAATGCCTTGATAGTCTTCAGATTTCATCGTACCTTGCACACTTTCAAGACACCCTGTGCCAGATGCAGCAAAGCAGCCCCAAAACATTACTGAGCCTCCTCCATGTTTCACCGTAGGGACAGTGTTCTTTTCTTCGTATGCTTGGTTTTTGAGTCTATGAACATAGAGTTGATGTGCCTTACCAAAAAGCTCCAGTTTGGTCTCATCTGTCCAAAGGACATTCTCCCAGAAGCTTTGTGGCTTGTCAACATGCATTTTTGCAAATTCCAGTCTCGCTTTTTAATGAGTTTTTTTTCAGCAGTGGTGTCCTCCTTGGTCGTCTCCCATGAAGTCCACTTTGGCTCAAACAACGACGAATGGTGCGATCTGACACTGATGTACCTTGGCCTTGGAGTTCACCTTTAATTTCTTTGGAGGTTGCTCTGGGCTCTTTGGATACAATTCCAACGATCCGTCTCTTCAATTTGTCATCAGTTTTCCTCTTGCGGCCACGTCCAGGGAGGTTGGCTACTGTCCCGTGGGTCTTGAACTTCTGAATAATATGAGCCACTGTTGTCACAGGAACTTCAAGCTGTTTAGAGATGGTCTTATAGCCTTTACCTTTAAGATGTTTGTCTATAATTTTTTTTCGGATGTCCTGGGACAATTCTCTCCTTCGCTTTCTGTTGTCCATGTTCAGTGTGGTACACACCTTTTCACCAAACAGCAGGGTGACTACTTGTCTCCCTTTAAATAGGCAGACTGACTGATTATGAGTTTGGAAACACCTGTGATGTCAATTAAATGACACACCTGAGTTAATCATGTCACTCTGGTCAAATAGTTTTCAATCTTTTATAGAGGTACCATCATTTTTGTCCAGCCCTATTTCATTAGTTTGTTTTTTTAAATAATTATGTTAATCAACAATTCAAAAGTAATGGCTGTTTTTGATTATTTAATTTTCAATAAATTTTTATTTATTGTTACTTTTGTGAGTTTCAAGTGATTTCAGTGAGAATTGTGGGTTTTTCCTTCTTTAACTGAGGGGTACCAACAATTTTGTCCACGTGTGTAAATTGATGTAAATGGTCTTCAGGGAATCCTGGTGATCTGGTGGTTCAAACTAAAAGCCAGTTAAAGACGAGAACATCTGTAATGGTTGAACTTCTCTCTGCTTTAGTTTTCTGTCTCCTCGTGAAAAACTTGAACCCAAACCTCTCATCTTCTTGTTGAATCTGTTCCATCTGCTGTTTTCGTCTTCAGCTGTAACCACCAACATGCTGCTCGTTGTTTTCTAGTTTCACTGCTGGGAGATGAGGATTGATGGAACTCTTACTGGAATCAAACACGAGGATTTAGACTCAGTCCTCAGGAGAAAACAAAACAATTGTTGCTGCAAGAATTTAAAAAAAAAGCTGCTTTTCACGAACAAAAGACTGAATGTTTGTTGTGGCCTAAACAGGCAGCAGTTGGATAAAAAAAAGAAGCAAAAAACAACTTCAGCAGGTCAGAGAAGAAATGAATTCAACAGTGATGTTCAGCAGAAGTCATGGAGGTCGAAATATGCAAGAAACCACTGTTTTCTCATAGTAAAGATGTTTTATATGCAGTTAAAGGCACAAATTTGTTTGCAAAAGTTCATTAAATCTGAACTGAAGTGAAATTACTGTAAAAGTTGGCCTCATTTCTGTGGGAAAGTCTGCACACATAAAAAATACGTCCATTTACACATTTTTTACTTCACTGCATCACTGACATCTGTTGCAGATTCATTAAAATATAAAATTTTTATAATTTTTAAAAAAGTTTTCCAATAGACATCTGAAGATGACAGAAAGAGATTGAACCATGACAACATGATAACTTAGACTCATTTGTAGGTCCACTCAAGCCAAATTTTGAATGAGAAATTAGCGTGAAATCTTCATTTTTAAAGATTCAAAGTTTGATTTTAAGGTTCTGCATAATAAATATGCTTTTCATTTTGTTCAGATGCACTAATGTGTTTGGCAAAGTTCTCCAAAGCTGAGAAATAAATCTGAACTGCTTAGTCAGCTGCAGCAGCAACAGCCTCCTACTTGTAATCTTTATTTTTCTTGCACATTTTCACTCTGCTGCGTCGCTGGCATCACCAAGAAGTGATGAAAGCTGCCAAAACATGAAGCTGCAGCCACCACAGACTGAGCAGAGCGGAGCTTAAACTTGAGGTATTTCTTTTCCGTCCTGCAGGTCACTAAAAAGCAGTTTGTCTCATTTCCTTGGCAGCCTGTTGAGGAGAAATAATTGCATTCCTTCTCTGAGGAGTGATCACACATTGAACGGACTAATTCCATCCCACCCTGAGGTTTTAGTTTTGGGTTCTGGGCTGAATTCAGTGATGCAGGTTGATTTCATCAGAGGTGATGTGCGCCGGTGTGCTGAGCTCTGCCTCTTTATCCGAGTCTAATGGGCCCGATCGGCCTGTGAATCTGTCACCCGGCTGCTGGGATGACGCCCCTCCGGACGGCTAATCTCCATCAGAACCTTGGGAAACTGGGAAATGACCCTGGAGCCAGCTAGCAGTGCTAACGAGATTTGGGGAAAAGCTGGTGGTGAGTGGAGGTCACATGAACTCTTTTCCCGGACGGAGCGACTCGGCAGCGACTCTCGGCCGGATTCTCGACCCCGAAAGACCGGTCGGTGGCCTCCTGATCAGACCTCTACCAGGCCGTACCGCTCCCCATCTGGACAAGATTTACACTCCTGCTTCCCCTCATGGGTCTTCCTGTTCACACGTCTGCCCTCAAGTCCTCACGTCTCTCTCGGTTTGTCGCCTCGAGGCTCAGAGCTGAATCTGTTCCCGCTTGGTTTGAGGTTTACGAAAAGCTGAACAAACTTTTTAGAGAAGCAGTCATGTGGTTTAAGTTCGCATACCTGAGTAAATCAAAAGACTTGCAGCTGAACTTTGACTTCAACGCCAAAGAACTTGTGGCTTCACTTAGATTTCAGCCGTTTGACTTGGAGTGAAACTTACATCCTGAACTGCACTGCAAGTAGCTACGAGGCGTGTATAGTGGCGTGTCATCGGCAAAGAAATGGCAATAAAAGTTGGAGTTTTTGTGTGAGGATTTATAGTTGACAGTACAGTTATGTCCCAAAATGGAAGCTATGCCAGCATAAATAGTGAAAACGATCATTAGTCCATAATTCCACTGACCAAAGTGACAAATGGCTTTATTTTGACTGACCAGAAGTTAAAAATCCACAGATATTCAGTTAAATATCATATGTGACAAAGGAAATGATCAAATCCTCATATTTGCTCAGTTATTACTCTACTAAACACTAAAAAATGTTTGTTTTATATCTATAAATAATTACAATTTAAGTTTTTATTAATTAGCTAATTAACTGATGAAATGGTGCACATTTTCTTATTATATTTGCACAAATCTTTAAAATCTGGGTTATTCATAGTAGACTGATGGCAAAAAAATCCATCCATCCATCCATTCTCTATACACCGCTTTATCCTCACTAGGGTCGCGGGGGGTGCTGGAGCCTCCAGCTAACTCAGGCGAAGGCAGGGGACACCCTGGACAGGTCACCAGTCTGTCACAGGGCTACTGATGGCAAAAAGAAAATCCTAAATTAATTCAAAAATACATCTAAGAAACACAATGGGGTCTGAATACTTTCATGACTGTATAGACAAATATAACCCACCTAGTGCCGCATGGTCCAAAAATCAGCTCACCTGTGGTGGTGAAGATGCCGACTACTAAGCTGATTTTCCTGTTTCCAAGCAGAACCACGTCTGCATGATTAGCCTGCGTCCGGTTTTCATCCTTTTTGGATTTGATGGACGCCCAGATGCCGATCCCAAGCACTCGCAGGTAGAAGACGATGGTAGCGATCAGTCCTGGGATGTTTAGAGCCATGCTGACTGTGCAGCGCAAACTGCAGAGGCTGCTCTTGGCACCGGCCCAACATGAATAACCAAGTAGGCAGATGAACCGTGTGCTCGGTTAGTAAAGGGGTGTGGCAGCAGAAAGAGGCCTCAGGGAGCAGCAGCAGCAGCCAGTATGTGGAATGTAAAAGAAACCTTAGGTGCACCTTTGGGTGCAGTTACAGCACTGAGTCTCTGAGGATAGATCTCAATCAGCCTGAACATCTGGACGCAACTTTTCATTTTTAAAATGTATTTATTTTTTTGTGCACTTCTGCCCCACTTGTCTTTGAAAATACTGCTCAAACTCTGCCAGGTTACATTAAATACGTGAGTAAACAGCAACTTTTCACATCAAGCCGCTAGTCTTCGATTAGATTGAGATCTGAGGTTTGACTTGACCACTTCATAATGTTCACCTTGTTGTCTTTAAACCATTTCTGTGTATCTTCAGCTGTTTTCTTTTTATCGTCTTGCTGGAAAACAAAGTTTCAGATTTCTTACAGACTGCATCAGATTCCACCAGTGTTTCTTCATATTCTGTTGCATTCATTTTATGTTCTGTCTTTCGAAGCTCTGCAAGACCTGCTACTGAGAAGCATCATGATGCTGCCACCACCATGCTTCACATCATGATACTGCCACCACCGTGCTTCACACCATGATGCTGCCACCACCGTGCTTCACATCATGATGCTGCCACCACCATGCTTCACATCATGATGCTGCCACCACCATGCTTCACATCATGATGCTGCCACCACCGTGCTTCACATCATGATACTGCCACCACCATGCTTCATGGTGTAGATAATGGTGTGTTTCTGATGATGTGCAGTGTTTGTTGTCCTCCCAACACAGTGTCTAGTCTGATGGACATAAAACTTAATTTTTGTCTTGTGAGACCAAAGAACCTTCCTCCAGTTGACCTTAGAGTCTCCCACTGCCTTCTGGTGAACTATAGTTGAGATTTCTTTTTTATGCTCTCTAGCAAAGCTTTGACTGCTGATGAACAGGTACTGGTTGCACAGTATATTTTTAATGAAGTGATATTATTTCACAGAGCTCTGCTTTCACTTTGATATGACAGACTCTTGTTTTTTCTAAATTCTAGTCATAAATGTTGAATAAAATTGGCCATGACCGAATGTTGAAAAGCAATAAAAGTAGGCAGTCTTTCAACAGGGATGAATACTTTTTATAGGAGCCATATAATATTCGCTAATTTCCTTAGAACTAGGAAGTTCCCAGTTGGAAATGTCAACTCAAGTCAGACTTCCTGACCTCAAAACCCACAGTGACTGTACTGTTGCACTGTTTACCAGCACTTTTGTTTCAGTTGTACCTCCTTCAAACAGTCATACACTGTACTGCCATATATATCATGAGTGCTTGCTTGAAAAATAAATTGCATTTGTATATGTTGGCGCAGTATATAGGGATATTAATAACACAACAACTTAGATCAAGTAAATTAAAAACAAACTGTTATGAATGTGTTATGTTTTCTGTCACGATGGGGTGCTGAGTGTACATTAATGAGAAATAAAATGAACTTTTTTGATTTTGGCAAATGGCTGCAATGACACAGAGTGAAAAATTCCAAGGGGTCTGAATACTTTCTGTACCCACTGTAAGTCCACAGCATTCTCTCTAGTGTGACTTATCTTACCTCTCCAACCTTTCATATATCTGTTTGAATCTACTTACTACAAAGGCCATAGTGTGACTTTATCATTGTTTTACCTTATAATGAACTAATTTAGCTAATTACACAAACTGCCCACATGCAAGTCCAATCTAAGTTAAACTGCTGGACAGAAAGTAGTCCTAGTAGTCGGTAGGAAAAACTTTAAAAATTTACAAACTTGGAAAGAATGTAGTATTTTGTTCAGAATAAACTTTTTAAACCTTTAGTTGTTAAGACAGAAAGTACTTTTTAGGTGCAATAACCTATTAAACTTCAGCACTTCAGTACTTGGAGAGAAAATTGTATATTTGGTGGAATAAACCTTTAAATTATATAGACTTAAAAAAGCATTTTAGGGGAATAAACCTTAAAATTTTACAAAATTGGATAGGAAGTAGTTGGGTGGAATAAACCAATATAACTAATTTATATAAATAAGCTTAAAATTGTCATATTTCATTGTAGTCACTTTATTCAAAATGTTAATAAATTATGCGTTTTGCACTTATTGAAAGTTGTATAAAACCAAAGAATTCAACTGAGAAGCCATGACCGACTCAGGCCAGTTGTGAGCATCAACCATGTGACCAAAATCCAGACACTTTTTGGGTGAACCTTTCAATTCATTTTCAATTTTATTTCCCAGTTCAAATGTGTGATCTCAAGACAGAAAAGTAAAGACAAAATTATAGAGAAATCCAACAAATCCAGTTTCTTTTGGATTCCCTGTCTGAGCAAGCACTTGGCGACAGTGGGGAGGTAAAACTCCCTTTTTTCAGGAAGAACCAGGCTCAGACAAGGCGGCCATCTGCCTCGACCGGTTGGGGTGAGGGTAAAGGGGAGAGAGAAAACGATAGTACACCCTGTGCCAAATTTTTAGGCAAGTAGGTGTAGGATAGTAGATAGAATAGGATAGTAGATAGAAAACAGACAGACAAAGCAGGGGAAAGAAGAGTGAGAGCAGGATACAGAAAACTCATGAGATCACAACACAAGAGAACAATAAACCCAGCGACGGATGCTGAGGTCAGGAACTGTGAGTCCGAAATGTCAATCCAGTCCATTAGTGCTGCTCAGTCCATCACGTCGGACACACAGCAGCAGCAGCAGCACGTCTTCTTTATCCAAGAGAAGAGGCGTTGGAAGCAGTTCTTCTTTGTCTTCCTCTGCTTCTTCTCACTGTCCTCAGTGTCTTCATCATCGTGACTATCCTTGCTGTCCTCAGTGTCTGCAGCAGTGTCAGCATCGTCAATGTCCTCATAATCATTGATCTCCTTGTTGACAGGATCCTTTTCCGTCTCAGCTTTGATGTTTTCTCTGTATTTCTCCTCCTCCACATCACTGTCCTCATTGTAGTCAGTGTCTATATAATCACTACTGTCCTCAGATTCCTCATACTCACTGTCAGGCAAGCCTGGCAGGTTCATTTTGTTTTCAGGGTCTGCAGGATTAAAGGTGATGGACAGGCTGGTGGAGGGTCTCGGTTCATCGCTAAAAAAGGAAACATACACTGTTGGGTTTACATCCGACAAGCAGAGAATGTAAACATGGAAATCAACAAAAGTCCATATCAGTCTTTTGTCACCTGCTGGCCTGCTAATGTCTCACAACCTGTGTACAAAGTAAATAGAAACACACTTACCAACTGCTGGTGGGGGAGCTGCTGCTGAGGTAGCTTTTGGTTATGAAGGGATGGTTGAGGATACCACTGGGGGTGATTCTGTCCTTCTCATCCCACTGAAGCATCGCCTTCAACAGCTCGAGGCACTCCCTCCTCTCATCAGCCTCTGCTGGGTCGTCAGAATACACCTGGTGCAGAAAACATTTTGAAAGTCCAACAGTGGTCAAATCACCTTCTACCGTGAAATGTGAATGCCATAAATGAATGTGACTTTTCAGCAAGTAGCTGCTGCTTCCTAAACTACCTACCGTTTCATCCAGAGAGCCGAACGTGTAAACTGTGCGGTAGGAGTAGAGGTCACGACTTGCAGAGGATTTATATCTCCCAAAATACTCTCTAAGTGTCTGAAAGAAGAAAACAATGATGCTTACTAAAGTCTTTATCTTATTGAGTGAGTAAAGGTCAGAAGTAAAATCACAGCAGGAGTATTGTACCTTCAGCCGCCACAAACGATTAGGCATTTTCTTAAAAAATAATCCTGATCTCCGGCCAGCATCGATGAGATGTTGCGGCGGCAGACGGATCATGCGTCGGAGCTGCAAACAAAACATAACACCATGTTAGACCTGAAGCTGATCCTGTGATGGCTTCTAATGTGTTTCAGCTGCAGTAATTTACTCAAAAAAAAATTACTCACTGTCCAGTATTGTGAGTCGAATCCGAAGAGTAAATCTTGGGTCATCATCCAGACCATCACGCAGCCTAACGACCAAACGTCGATGGCCTCTGAATATGGCAGGCCTAGGGTGATTTCTGGAGCTCTGAATGTGGAAAAAACATCAAATGAAGATGTCACACAGTAGACAGTAAGGAGACAGTGCTGAATTAAAGATTTCTCAATGTTTAAAAAGTATCAGTATTTCATACCTAAATGCAAGTGCTTGGCGTAGCTTTCCTGCTTTGGCTTTGGACCTGTCCTTGGCCATACCAAAGTCAATGAGTTTGACCTTGTAGGGCTGCTTCACGTGATCCACCATCGTGATGTTCTCTATCTTCACATCAGCGTGGATTATGCCAGCGCTCTTTGTTGCATTCAGAGCTACAGCCAGCTGCAAGTAACAACATTTATCAGGAGTTTGTTAATAATAATAATAATAATGGATTTTATTTATAAAGCACATTACATTTGTGGACAAATCTCAATGTGCACAATCAAGAAGACAATAAAAACAATGATAAAGACAATATAATTTAAAAATTTAAATACAGTAAAAGCAATCAACAATAAAATCAATGTGATGCCCTTAGTTTGTTAAAGAAATCTGTCACATGACAATAAAAGTAGAAGTTGTAAAGGTTCCTGAACCACCGATGTTGATTCTAGCACCACTGAAGGAGAGAAATATAAGGAGACAATAGAAGGTCACACCTGCTGAATAACCATACGGACGTCTTCCAGTGGCATTGGCTGTGGTAAATTCTCCACATAGTCCACCAGGGTGATGTCCAATTTTTCAAGAACCAGGAGCCGCGTATTTTCTATGAAGATGTCTCCTTTGTGCTCAATGATGTTGGACTCCTTTGCGTTGTGGCTCATGAGCTTTTTCATGATTTTCGCCTGTGGAGACAGAATATGTTTGCTGAGCCACATCGTCCAATCAGTTCTTCTCAACAACTAAAAAGTATATAGCATGACCAGTACCACTACTCAGAATCTTGTAGTGGTACTACCTCTTTTTTTAAAAATGTCTTTTTTGTGTCACTGTTCAGCTGAAATCAGTGTCTTACCTCATGGTCAAGATTGTTACATTTGGACACCTTTATGGCCACGTGCTCTTCAGTGATGTTTTCAACACATTCCATCACTGTTCCATAGACTCCATGTCCCAGTTCTTTCACCAACGTGTAGCCTTCTGGGACTTTGGAAGGCTGCCTTGTGGTACTCCCCTCGGATGAAGATGAGAATGGGGATGAGGACGAAGATGAAGATGAACTTTGAATGTTCATTTTTATGTTGTCACAGAAGACTGAAAGTGAAACAGACACAAAAGAGAACCATAATCTGTGGATGTCTTGTCAAACCATTGGTAATCCACCACACTGTAGTGATCTCAATTTTCAATCATATTTGCTAAATATTGAACCAATTATCATAAAACAACAGCACTGAGTGTTACAACCTGTTCTGAATTGTGTTATAAAGCATATTGGACAGTATTGCAGCAAAACTACATGGATGTTTCCTCAGAAACTCCAAAGTGTTTACTTCATTAAACAGAAGAGTGGAGTTACTTACTTCACAAAAGTTTGGTTATCTAGATTTTGTTGAAATGTGGATGTCTCTGAGTTTGGTGTTAAGTTGGTTTCACTAAACTACTCAATAAACGAATACATAACTCAATAAAATAAATTGAAATGGTGTCTCCACTCAGAGTTTTTGGCATGAATTCTACAATGCCTTTAAAAACAATTTCAAATTTCTCAGCATTGTTCAATTTTGAAAATGGCATGATAAATTACCAAAACTGGCACTGTTTTTCTCATCTATCTGCTCTTAATAACCTGTAATGACATGCTCTGATTAATGTTATTATAAACTGCTGAAATCTGAAATTTGTTTGAATATTTTCTGCTCAACCATGTCTCAATTGTATAATTTTTTATAGCACGAAATATGGATAGATATAACTGTATTTGTATATTTTTATTAATATCAAGTACTTTCAGATAATTAAAAAAACTCAAAAGCCTGTTTTTCCACTTCCGGCACATTTTTCACACATTAAAGGCATTTGAGGTAATGTTTAAATGACAGTATCTCAAGAAGAACATCAACCAGTTAAAAGGACAAGTGAGAAAAGATTACGATTCTCGCCCTTTAACAAAAACATTTTAGTGATCACCTTAAAACAAGCATGAAATTTGAACCGTAAGGGAATCCTGAAAGGAAAATCTCAGTTTGTTCTCCGATCCCAAATAGACCAGTGTCAGCTTTGAACAATAAAAACAGACTTCCACCCTCAGAATGTTTATACATGTCCCAGAATGTTCAGACAGTCGGATTTAAGAGGCAGATGGAAAATGTTACGAATTGATCTGTCCTCAATAACTCCCAATGAGGATGCCTGGAAATTCCTCTGTCAAGTGACACATGCCCTGCTGTTTTCAATGACGTTGTGCTTTCCAGGATTTCTAGACGCAGTTTTATGTGATTCTGACATTTTAGTTTTTATTGTTTAGAAATTTACTCAACTGAACTGAACTGAACTGTGTGAACAACTAAAGGTTTAAAAGGCTTATTTCCACCAAAATACTACTTTCTGTCAAAATATGTAAAGGTTAAAAGTTTATTCCACTCAAATGGCACTTTCTGTCTTAACAACAAAGGGTTTTTCCCCCCAAAAAAATGCTGTTTTGTGTTCAAGTAGGTATAGTTTTAAAGGTATATTCCACCAAATATACAACTTTCTCCTCAAGTACTTAAGTTTTACATTTCATTTCATCCAAATAGTACTTTCTGTCTTGATGACTGAAGGTGTTACCCCTCTAATGCTTCTTTCTCTCCAAGTATGTCATGGTTTAAAGTTTATTTTACCCAAATGGCACTTTCTGCCTTAATAATTGTGGTTTTAAAGGTACACTGTAAAAACTGTTGCTTAGATTCTATGCAAAAAAAATGAGGCAACATTTTCCAACCACTTTTTAGTAGTTTAGTGAACTTCTTGTTTTTTCGATTTAGGAAAACTCAAAAATGTGTATTTCACCAAGTTAAAAGTTTTGAGTATAGCCTTGAAGAAAAAGCAAAAAAGTTGAGTTTAACAAACTTAAAAAACAGTCAGTTGTTAATGACATCATACTTAATTAAATAAAGTAAGATGATGTCATACACTCAATCTTATTGATTAAAAAAAAATCTTTTGCATGTTTTGAAAGTTTAAATTTCTTTATAAAATTAGTATGAAAAAACAATAAATTTTGGTACATTGAAGAAAGAAAAGTATTTGTGTCCAACATTTATTAATCAAAACCATTTTCTGCAACTTCACAGTTCTTAACTGTTTAAATACGATTTTCGTTTTAAAAACTAAAATAGATCAAAGTAAACTGTGACCTGATCTTCAAGTGCTGAACAGAACAGTGTTTTTAGCATATGTACATATGCCCAAAGGTATGATAACAAAACAAAGTTTTTGATTTTGAGATTCATATTAGAACACTTCAACAATTTACAGAATACAAATTCTGACCTGCAGCTGATAAAATCTTCACAATGAAAACATTTGTCATAAACTCCACCTACACCTGCCTACAAGGACAATTAACAAAAGAACAGTTGACTTGTTGGTGGGTGCTCTCCATTAAGCTCCACAGCTGACTTTGAAACCCAGGTATGACGTTGTTGAACAGGAGCTAAAACTGTTCATGATGGACCAGCTTAGGCAAGAAGCTTGCTGTTGGTTTTGGCTGCAGCAAGTCCAGTACAACAAAGTCTTTAGAAGACCTCAAATGTCTGAGAGTTTGGGTGTATATTCCAGATTTAGGGCATATGTTAATCCGGGGAGTAGGCAGCGTGCTCTTGCTGGAGTTTCAAGACCAGGAAGCACTGGGACATCCTCCATGAGAATACCAGCAGCATCTTGCTCCTGGCAAGTGTAGATTTGAGTTTTCAGTTCCTCGTGTATATGTGTCTCTGTTGTTCCCTGAGTGACATACAAAGAGAACACAGTTAGGATGGAATGTCTCATTTGTTGAAATAATAAATAAATTCAATTCAATTTCATTTACATAGCACCAATTAGAAATCAAATTGTCTCAAGACGCTTTACAGAACCCATATGCCTGAACCCCCAGAGCAGCCCAAAGGCAACAGTAGCAAGGAAAACACCCCTTTAACAGCGAAAAAACCTCAAGTAGAACCTGGCTCTTTATGTGGGGGGAACTATCTGCCTGCTGACAGAGGAGGTAGAGAGGTAGAAAGATAGAGTTAGAGGGAGGGGAAGATGGAGAGTGAGCAGGAAGATGGGAAACAAGGAACATACAACATACAATAAATAAACAAAAATAAACCAACAAAACAGAAATTAAACTTACTGTCATTTGGAAAGTAAACCCCATCGTGTCTGAGTAGTTTTGAGATTTCAGTGTGGTTGTATGTTTTGGGGCTTAATAAACCCCTCTTGCCTTACCTGTATCAGCTCCATCAGCATGTTCTTGATGTGCTGACCCTCTGCTCCTCCCATTGCATCGAACAGCTGCAGGAGCTTTGGAGTGTACCTGTCCAGCTGGGACATCAATGTTGACTGTAGGGGAACTCCACTGATCTGAACGACAGCAGGTGTTTGGGACTTTCAGGAGGTGTAAACACAGCCTTTGAATTTTATGCAATCCTTATTACTGTTTAAAATAAGTGTAGGTTCAGGAACAGTAAAATGAGAAATGATTTACCTGGAATGGTTCGAAGAGGGGAGGCCATCTTTCTTTAAAAGGCATTGAGGAGATTTAATTTCCTACGACTTTGAATGTAGCATGTGCATGCACACATACAACCTCTCCCTCACCCCCGTCTAACCTCCCCCCTCTTAACATTTACGAAGAAACGCCCCCCTCCAGAAACTTGCGTAGGACTCGTGAAGTTGTCTTTTACGGCTGGATCTCCCTGGATCTTTATCTGCCATTATGTAAAAAAAGATGAGCAAAACAAGTCTCCAGCTAACTATGAAGCTATACCAAAGCAACACATACAGAAAACACGTAAGTCCAAGGCGTACGTAATCTACGTAACTAGGCCTGAGCCGGAAGATTTTTGATTGACAGGAAAGGGAGCAAACCAAACGCCTCGGTCCGAGCGCATTGATTGGCTGATGTTTTTCAGGTCCTGCCATGTCCACAGTTATTTTTTTTTATTTTTAGAGAAACCATACATACAAGTCCACTAAAGGTCAGTATATTCATTTTATGTGAATCAGACAAATTAAACAACAACAAAAATAAAAACATCCTCCATAATGCCTTTAAATTCTGCCACTCCTGGGGACTGCACAACCACTTCCATTCTTCTGTAGCTGTATGTTTTGGCCATCATGTAACTAATACTAGAATTTACAGGGCCATCCCATCTGTCACAGAACAAAATAAAGAGAGGTATTACTGTGGGTATATGTTTTAACAAAAGTCCCACTTTGTAGCAACAGTTCAGCAGAATGCTGAAAATTATTTAACCTATGTTTTCCTGTAAAGCTTTAAAATGTACTATTTAACTTCACCTGACTATCCATAAGGGGTGAGGAGATGAATGAACACACCAATCACCATGCACTGCTAGCATTCGCTTCACTATCCGGAGCTCCAAAAACGGTGTTTAACAGAGCCCTAGAAATTGAATCTGTATAACCAGCCGTACAGAATCAAACAGGAACTACAAACAGCGCTGCTAATGATTAGCTGGCATGTTAGCATTAGCCCCACACACAGCTAGCTGCTAGCTGGAATTTCTACAGTAGCAGTTAAAAAATAAATAACAGTAGCATTAACAGAATAAAAAATAATTATAATCCTACTAGAAAACAATCACGAAGACGACGCTTGAGGATAATATACAGTAGAAACCCCATTTTTCTACGAAATATATTTTGTAAGGTTAGCCGTTTTTCACTCCACCACATTAAGCAACATTACTAACCTTGTGGCCTACAACACTGGCTAACATAGTGGGAAAACAAGAAAAGCCATGCTTCTGCGTTAAAGTTGGGATTGAATATTTCAGCAGGCTCATGTTCATTCGGCTAAAACCTATTTTTGAGCAATGAAAACGGTTACTTACATGTCTGTAGCTTCTCTGTGAAGACCAAGTCAACCAAGGAAGGCGCCAGTGTTTGAATGATGCCCGGACACGTTAGTCCTGCAGGATGTGGGCATGTCCGAAAGCTTTAGTTTTAGTAAACTCTCTAAAATTGAGTTTGCTTAATCAATTTTTTGAGAAGTTCAGTAAAATCAACTTTAGTATAGAAAATTTTAAGTTAGTTAAATATTCACACTTATTACTTATCTGTAACTTTCAGAACTGCAAAAATAAAATTTAAATTGATTTATTAGAGCAGATATGCTATGTAAAATAAAGTAATATGAACTGCACCACTGAACTACTATTTACAGTGTAGAGCGCCACTGTGGCTCACACGGTTCAGAATGACTGCACCATCCAGCAAAACGATGCGCCAATGGCGCTGTGGCGATCGGCTAGCGCAAGCATAGAAAGTACCTAGTTGAGGTGAAAATGGTTAAAGAACATTTACCCAAATACTATTTAGCTTCCTTTGTTAATTCAATAGATATAATGGACAATACAAAAGGGCATTTTAAACATAACATTTTGTGTATTAAGAACTCACTGCATTGAAAGGTTTCAGACTAGATGTAATTAATTGTCTTGTTTTTTTTTGTATTGTTTAGTTTTGTCTCTTCACCCTTTGGTCAGGATGGTTTGATTGATTGATTTATTTGGATCCCCATTAGCTATGGCAATGCCGAAGCTATTCTTCCTGTGGTCCATACAATATCTTTACAATGTGTCAATGCAGTTGCATCACTTACAATACAATCCCTATACAAATGCAACACTAAACACAAAAAATACCAAAAAATACACAACACAACAATACACAGACAATACAAGACCACTCCCAGGTCAGTAGTGATATATAATATTTACATATCATCATATCTACACAGATCTACATATATTATGTATATTGGTCACACAAAACTCAAATTTCTTTTGCCCTTTAATATTACACCCAACGCCATTGAAGCACAAACCCCGAATTAACCCGATTTAACAGTTAAATTTCAATCAGATTTGACAGTCACCCATTCTTTTACTATTCATCTCACTAGAACTATTTCTGTTGCAAAGGTGCAATTTTAAGTCATACTTGTACTTCCAGTTGACTTATATTAAGTCTCTATTGTACACAGATGTTTTTTGACTAACTTTTGACTAACTTAAGAATGAACCAAAAATACTCAACAAGCATAATACTACTTGACCTGCTGTCAAGCATGGAGGTGGCAGTATTATACTCTGGAGCTGTCTTGCTGCCATGGAAACTGATGATTTCCACAAAGAAAATGAAATAATTTAGAGAATTTAAAGAATAAAAAACCTAAATTCATCAGTCAGAAAATCGAGTCTTGGACACAGTTGGGTGTTCCAACAAGACAATGACCTCAAACACACACCAAAAGTGATAAACAAATGGTTAAGTCAGGCTTAAATTATGATTTTAGACTTGTCCCCCCAAAGCCTAGACTTAAACTTCATCGAGAAACTGTGAACTGTGATGGAAGACAACACACTGAGTTAAACGGCAACTATTTTGTCAAGAAGAGGTGGAGGTCAAAGATTCAACCAGAAGCTTGTAGTTGGCCACCAGAAGTACCTAGTTGAGGTGAAAATGGTCAAAGAATGTTAAGCTTAGTATTAGTATTGCTGTATGTATATTTTTGACCCAGTATATTTTGTCATATTTTCAGAAGACCTTTCCATAACCATAACATGTATGTATTTTTTTGACAAAGACAAGCGTTTCAATGGTTTAATCACAGAAAACTAAGAGTTACAGGAATCGTTGGAAACTCAAAACTGTTATTATGTACATGATCTTTACAAGTATATGTAAAGTTTTTTCACATAGAATAGCTGATTGAAGAAAAATTAGTAAAAAGTACAAGGACAAACAGAATTATGTTTTTAAAAAAGTCCGCAGTGAATCTTCTGGAAAAGCAAGAAACAGCCAAACGTGGTTAAAGGTTTGGATGAGCAGCAGATACTTTGTGATCGAGTCCAGAGCTTTTGCAGTGCAGCACATTTATTTAGCAGCATCCCTCTGTTTGTATGTGTCCTTCTATCTGTAGAGTTTAGATTTTTTTAGTGTTATTTTTATACTCAGAGCGTGAACAGGCCTGTGACACTGCAGCTGTGAAGGGACCCCCATTAACCAGAGCTCCTCTCCTCATTATCTCCATCCTGGTGGTCGCATTCAAACAGAATTCGTCAGATTAATTTAGCTCTTTTTTCCTCTGCCTCCCTTTCAATCGTAAACACAGGGGTTGTGCATGCAAATCAACAAATTACTTCCAGCTTCAGTCAATCTCCTCCTTTTTTTCTCCTCTTCAGAGAGCCGGCGGCTGCAATCCCTCACCCTGTGACTGTACGGCAGGAAATTGATTTGTGGCTTTTTCATTTTCAGCCATGAAATTAAAAGTTAGAAACTCAATTTCACAAGTGACAAAAAGTGACATTGCTATATTTATAGAAATATATATATTTTTTTCTTTGGCTTTAGTAAAACCAAATCAATTCTGTGCATGAAATTTTACAAGCTGTTTTTTTCTGCAGGACACTTGTAGTTTATTCAGGAGCGCAATGAGTCTCCATGTTTTCTTCTTCCTGTTCCAGACCCGAAGAGCTGCGGGATGATGAGTCACGGACAAAAGCATCAGAAGATAATGAAAGCTTTTAGAGGAAAAATGTGAAGCGCCGGTTCATTTTCCATTATCTTCCTTGGACAGCAAGAAGTTGATGCGAAGCACTAATGGAGAGAGCAGATTCATCGACTGAATCCTGAAGTCTTTCCTCGGCCCGCTCCTCTCCACATCACTCTGCTCTGTTTTTAACCGTTAATGGATTTAACATTTTTCACAGCCTGAAGTGGAATCAGATTGGTTTTCATCACAGATCAGGCTGAACTCGTAAAAGCGGCCTTTTATTTTCTCGTTTTCCAGACTTTTGGTGGACACAATACAAAAACTTCCACCTCCAACATTATTCTAAAACTGAAAAAGTTACAATATTATGAAAAAGTTTAATATTTTCCACCCCTTATTTAATAAAGTGAACATTTAATATGTTCTAGACTCTCAATGTGGAGTATTTTTTTTGCTTTTTTTATTGCATTAATTTGAATAAATTTGACTTAGAGCTCATGAAAATTAGAAATCTGGTTTCTGAAATTATCACAATATTTCATAAATAATCATAAATAATGCATGCAATGAGAAAACACCAATAAAATAAACTTACATAAAATAAAGGTAAATAAAATCTAATTAATTTACATAAAATAAAATAGCATAAATTAACTTACATAAAATATAATAAAGGTAAATGAAGTAAAATAAGACTGAATTAAATTACATTATATTAAATTAAAGTGAAATAAAATTAAAAATAATATCAGATATATATAAATAAAAGAAAGATAGAAAAAGGACAAAATAGAAGTCAAAATTCCTAAAATTGAATAAAGAAATGAACAAATAAAATATTAAACAATACACTGAATAGATCAAAATATGTAAATAAATGAATAAATACATACATTAATAAATAATTTTTCTAAAAATAGCATTAGTAATAAATATATGGTAAATCTTATTCATCTAATAATAATAATAATATTCACAATTATTATTATTGTTAACAAAATGACCCATAATCATCACAATCAAAGGAAATAATGGCTTGAAATATTTCACTTTACGTGGACTGAATACAGAACATATCAAAGTTTACTATTTTCAGTTAAAACTTTTTCACGGTGCAGAAGTAGCTCCTTGTCCTCCTTTCTCCTCTAATTCTCACCCCTGGCCTTTTCATTGCTCCACCATGCGTCTGTCTTTCTACCTGACCTCCAGACATTTCAGATGATTGTACCAACACCGCCCCTCGTTCCTGCAGCTCTCACATTCCTTTTGCCCACATTTTCTTCTCCCTCACTTACTGACATCAGTTTCTCTGACAGCGAACCAGGAAACCGAGCTGCCACACACACTGCTGCTCTGCTGTTGTGTGGATAAACTCAGGATAATCTACAAAGGTGCCAAACCTTGACTTTTATTCTACATAACTAGATAAGCCTCATTCAGCTCCAGTTGAACACACATCCCTCCTTCTTTCTGCCTCTCAGAAACCTCTCAGAGCTCCTCCTCAGTTGGAACAAATGGAATCGATCTCAGTCATTCCAACAGTTATGATATGTTGCTTTTATTACATTTAATGAATGAAGAATTTGGACAAAAAGTCAGATAAAAGTGCAAAAAGATATATATTTTTAAAAAGTGGGTGCAAAAGAAATGAAAATGTCTCCATATATATTATGGGCCCATTTCTTCTTATTGATAAGGAAAACAGATTCAGTGCGATTTACTCAAATTCACTGATGAATAGTTTGAAAGATGAAGCAGATTTACACACACACACACACACACACACACACACACACACACACACACACACACACACACACACACACACACACACACACACACACACACACACACACACACACACACACACACACACACACACACACACACATATAAATAACCTATAATTCTGTTTTATTGATTATTATCCAGATAAATAAATAAATATGACTAAGAAAAAAAATCCTGAAATAAATCAACATGGCATTGTTTCTTGAAAAAAAAATTCTTTACAAAAAAGTTTTAAAGTTCATTTATCTGTCTATCTATTTATGGCCTCATTTATTTGAGTTTTTCCCCCACAACCATGTTTATTTATTTTAAAGGAATATTATTGTTTTTTTTTTGATAATCCACAAGTCCAGAATTCTGCTTATTGTTTATTATCTGTGCAGATATATTCATTTCATATTCAATAAAACGACACGCTTTATTTGATATTAAATCTGTAAACTTTCCTAATAAATAGAACTACGTCTGTGGAATAAATCCTGAAGTAAATCAATGTAATATTATGGAAAAAAGACCGATGAATTTGTGAAAAAACCCAATTAAAATTAACAAATAATTGGATTTATTTATTATGTATTTATAACTACATTTATTATTTATTTTCTTGTATACATTTTATTGTTTACTACATATCCATGTTATTTATCTAATAATAATATTTATGTATTCATATGAATTCAATATATGATCATAAAACTCCATTCCATACTCCAACGCGCCTCACTTCTACGCACACTGGATCAACAGTTAAAGAGTAAAAGTTGAGTTTCCGAGCAGCACATGAACGCAGCACCAGCGGTCCTCCATCAGACCCCCCCCCTCCCTCCTCCTCCAGCCGCCTCACCTCTCCCGGTGGGCGGCTGCAGCCCTCAGAGCGCAGATCCAACCTGTGCGCCACATGTGCGAAACGAGCGGCTCCGTGCGCACCGTCGGTTGAAGCATGGAGGAATTGGCCCGAGAGAGCATTAGTCTACTGACCTCGGCCTCAGCAAAGCCCCGCTGGACGTGGGGCCCCGGCTGGGCTCCCTGGGGGCCATTTTTATCATGCTGAAGTCCGCTCTGGGCGCCGGACTCCTCAACTTCCCCTGGGCCTTCGAGAGAGCCGGAGGGATCCGCAGCGCAGTGACCGTGGAGCTGGTGGGCATTCAGTCATTTTAGATCATTTACTGATATTTCTGCTGCTGGAAAATGTGGTTTCTCTGCATTACTGAGCAGATGATTTATCACCAGTGGAGGTAACTTTATATATTTACTGACATTTCTGGACTTCATTGTGGAAACATCTTATCTGCTGACAGCTGCGGATCAATTAAGGAGATGGTGATCAGTTTCAGGTGTGTTGGTTTGACCTCAGCACTCCTGGATCCACTTTCTCCTTATCTTTTTTTTCCTAATCTGTGGCTCACATCAAAGCAAAACTGCACTTTATTCTGCAGCTTTTTCACTTCAGTTTCCATCACATTGACCCGAAATTAGAAAAAGTCTCTTTTAAAGTCTTTTTCTACTCTAGCTTTGGCTCTTTTCCAATGTGATTTAGGTTCAATTTCTCCTTTTCACTCAAACAACTAAGCAAACCAGGCATTTATAATTTCCTTTTTTGCTGAACTTCAACCTACAGTGCAAGAGCTGGATAGAAAACATAAATCACTGCTTTGCCCTCATTTCTAGCTTTGTCTTTTTGGATAAATCACCCGCTTTAGGAGATGATCCATAACTCTGAAAAATATTCACTTCACTGCTTCTTGTCTCTCTGTAGACTTTAGAGCTAAACAGACAGATGCTCTGGATCTACGTTTTAATTAAATAGATGAAGGGAAAGTACAAACAGATGAGCTTTGAGTGCTGCTTCTAGAGTTAAGATGTAGAGGATTAGTTTCAGAAGGTTGTGGTGTTTATTCCCAATTATTTAAATGTTTTCTTCTTTTAAATTATTCATTTTATGTACATAGTGCCTTCCAAAAGTATGGAGTGAAAGTAGCTATAGCAGAAGTAAAAGTTATCCCAATTATTTTTCTATTATTAGTCAATTTAGATGTTATTTTTTTCAGTAACTACTTTATCTTATACACTGTCTGAATGTCAAAATAATGTTAAGTTTTATGAAATTCACATTTTTATGCAATTTGTGTGGAATAATGAAAATAAATACACACATTTGTATGCAGATATCCAAAAGTTGCTTCAAAAATGTGTCTACCGTTAACATAGTTTTAAGTTATATTTGAGTGTCCGTATTTTCTTCTAGCAGCAAAAATGTGTTTATATGTTGTCTTTCAATGTATGTCTTTGCAGCCTCTGCTTAGCTGTTTCCTGTCTGCTCGTTTACTTCCTGCTTCTAACAAACTTTGAGGTGAAATTGATATTTTTTATCTTTTTTCCACAAAAACTTCCAAATGATAATTTTGAGTTCATTAAAAGCTGAATTAGTTGATTTTTAGCCACGAAAAGACAGATTAAAACTTAAAAGAAGCAGGTGACTGTACAATTTTATCAGCGTTTAAAGTTGTAAACATGGCTAACGCATTAGCTAACAGTCGGCTAACTGCACTTAGCAACATTAGCATTTATTTCGTGCTGTATTTCTGGTGATGCATCAAATGTAGCTCCAGTATTTGTTGCAGGTTTAGCTCAGTTTTAGTTCTGACAAACTTAGAAGAAAAATAACTTTGTTTTTGGTGTTTTTCAGTAGCTATGTTAAATTTGATGCTCAGCTCTTAGCGTGGACTAGTTAGCTAGTTTGGTAGAAGAGACTTCAAAGCCTTGCAGAGTTTCAGACTTACAATGTTTTCACTCTGTGTTAGCACAAATAGTAAGGCAAGCTTATTTTTTCTAGGATTATTGTTCACAGTTGAGCCCCAAAGTACTCATGTAAAATTGTAGTATAGTTAATTTTTATTTGAGCAATGGCTTTTTTGGGCTACAAATTACATAAACAAGTTACCAAAGACTGTACAATGTCCCATTAATGATTTTCGTGATGATACAGTATATTATATACCAATTGAATCTCCCTTGGGATTAATAAAGTATCTATCTATCTATCTATCTATCTATCTATCTATCTATCTATCTATCTATCTATCTATCTATCTATCTATCTATCTATCTATCTATGCCATTGGCTGAACAACACTCCCAGTCTTGGACATATTAGCCTATTATTTGTAAAAATGTACAGAGAAATGATTAAAACTTGTCATTAGCACAATGTCTGACTATCTTTGTCACTTGTTTATGCCATTTCTAGCCAGAGGAACCCTAGTAGTCAATTACAAGCCATTATAAATCCAAATTTAACATGGGTAAGAATGATTTGGGCCTTATGGACCTGTGTTAGATTAGATTCCAAACTGTTTTCTGTCTGTGCCAAATAGGTTTGAGTTTGGGACTGTTGGTGTTATTGATCTTTACAAACTTGTGACAAGAAAATTCTACTTTAGTTTTCAAAGTATTCAGGTATGTAGAAAGTACGGTTACAGTGATGTTTTCCCCTTCAGAAATTTGAAATAGAGATTAAAATGCTGCAACGAGACAAAAGCACAGACTAATCTACCTGTACACTTAGTGTTATTGTCTGTTTAACTATTTAGCTCATTGTGCACCGTTAAAGATTTCTTCTTTGTAGTCTCTCCAAGCATTTCCTGGACAGTGTTTTTGGTGATAAACCATATCGAAGATGTGATTTTGAAGTTTTTTTCTCTTCCTCAGTCACTCCAGGTTGCATTGCAGTGATTCTACAGGCTTTTGTGGTGCAAGTTTGTACTTTTAAATCACTTTCAGGTCTTTAAACCTCAGATTTCTATGGACTTTCTTTGAATAATCATTGTTGTATGCGTGTTCATATTGTAATCTGGCATAACAGAATAATATGATTAAGTTAGCCTTTTCAGTTCTACGTTCTGACCCAGCATCCTGCTTTCTGAGTCTATATCCCCAGAGGCAACCCTTTAAATGGGTGTCTGTCCTTATTATTTTTCCTTGGTGTCATTAATCACTGTGATTAGCTTCATTCTCTAAGTGCTTTTTGTTAAACAGACTTGTCACACTGCTTTGCAGCTGCTAAATGATGCACATCTACACAAACATTCAATAATTGTATTAGTGTCACTCGTGCCATTCATCAGGACTGTACATTTAAATAAGGAACAACAAAAAGATGTGCAGGGAAACAAAAAGTGACTGTTGGCTTTAATTTAGTCGACCTGCATATTATTGTCTAACCAGGAGCTCGTTTTAAAGGGGTTTCTGCTGGGCCCAGTTTTAGTGAAAGTCTTAAAATGTGTCGTTTCTGATCTCCATTTTTTGTATTTCTGGTCCTGCTCAGATCTCGCTGGTGTTCCTGGTCAGCGGTCTGATCATCCTCGGCTACTCGTCGTCCATCAGCGGTCAGTGCACCTACCAGGCGGTGGTGAAGGAGGTGTGTGGTCCGGCCATCGGTCAGCTCTGTGAGATCTGCTTTGTCTTCAACCTCTTCATGATCTCTGTGGCCTTTCTGGTCATCGTGGACGACCAGCTAGAGAAGTGTGAGTTCAAGAGGTTCTATTTAAACTTCTTTTGAATATAAAAAATGTCTAAATTCTTTCCTTCCAGCTTCTTTAATCTGAATATTTTTGGGTGCCTGTCCTCTTCTATGACAGTAGATTGAATATATTTGGTGATTCATGGACATTTTTCACTATTTTGTCACATTTTATAGACTGAAAACATCACTGAATATGTCAGGACTTTGGAGAGACCAGTCTAAAACTTGGTCTTCAGCCTGATTTAACCGTTTCTTTGCCGTCTTTGATGTGTATTTGGGGTCGTTGTCTTGTTGGAACATGAGATGCCTTAAGTCCTGACTTAAACCTTATCAAGAACCTGTGGACTGTGATGAAGAAGCAAGTCTGTGTCAGAAAGCCAACAAATTTAGCACCAATTCTGTGAAAAGGAGTGTTTATTAATTTTAGGTTTTCCTGAAGAATATGGAGGTAATTCTATTCCTTCTTTATCATTTCATTTCATTTCACTGGCTACAAAATGGCCTCAGAGCGTAATACTGCCGCCACCATGCTTGACTATTGGTATGTTGTACCCCAGAAAAACATAACCATTTTTTGTAATATTGCACACTTCAGATTTTGTTCATTTGCTTCAAGTTGTTTCCATTGTTTTTCTCATTTGTCATTAGTTTTATTTAAACACTTGGTAACAAATGTAGTTATTATTATTGATGACGCTATTATGGTCTTTATCTTTGGGACAAATAAAGATTATGGTGCATTCTTTCTGCTTCCTCTTGAGCATTTTGACTTGCATTGTTGTATGTTCTTGTGCATCTGTTGTGTCTCCATCAGTGTGTGAATCCTTGTACGAAATGGTGACCGGTTTACCGAAGTCGGAGATGCCGTATCACTTCTACACCGACCAACGCTTCGGCCTGGTGCTGCTCTGCGCCTTCTTCATCCTGCCACTGTCCATCTCCAAAGAGATCAGCATCCAGAAATACATCAGGTCAGGTGTCACATTACAGCTTGAATTAATATTAGATCAATTATTTAATTCTTTGTCAACTATTTTGATAATCGATTAATCGTTTGAGTAGTTTCGAAGAAGAAAAAGTCAAAACTGTGAAATGCCGCATCTTAAATGTGAATATTTTCTGGTTTTGTTCCTCAGATATGGCAGTAAATTAACTACCTTTGGTTTGTGGCCAAAATAAAACCATTTTCTGGCATTTTATACGCTAAGCATCTGATTGGTCAGTTGAGAAAATAAACAACAGATTAATCGGGTGCCGAAGGAATGGATAGTTGCAGCCAGGCGTTGCATGTGGTACCAGCTAGAAGAGTCTATGTTTGATTTAGATTGTGGTGTTCATTTGCAGTAAAACTAGATTTACATTAAATGTAGTGTTTACATTCCCAACTGCAACACTAAATATGAGGTAACCTGGTGACCATGTGGATTTTTATGTAGGTCCACCATGAGACCAAAACTCCCGCTTGACCAACATTTTTTTCATACTGATTTTGCTGTAAAACTAACAGTTGGATTTCTTAGCATTTAATGATCCCTAAACCTTTCGTTCACCATTTGCACACAAGGAAAATCTACACCCATGCATGCATACTCCTCATTGAAGGGTGTGTGGTCTCTTTTTTTGGATGTTTCAAAAACTTTCCTGTGGTGCCACCCAAAGGCCAAAATGTCAAATTCAAAACAAAGGTCTTTTCCACCAAGCATTCATAATGTAATAAGCAGATTACCATTAAAAGATTAATGACCTTTTCTTTGCTGCCACCTTTATTACAACCTTTATCTCTTGGAACAAGTGCTGTTTCCAGTTTATTTGACACACCTGAATGAAATGAAAACAAATTGTCATCACAAGGTCCACCTACTGCTTCACTCAAACATCTGTTGTAGTTGAGTATTTCCTTTTTTGCTTCCACTTCAGATGGAAATATTCCACTTTCTGCTCCACTATGTTAATCTGAGAGCTTTAGTCACATGTAAAATGAAGATTTTACTCAAAAGACATTATACCAAGCTTTTAAAATACATTACAGCTACAGACATACCACCAAATTGTGAATTTTTTTTCCCCTCCTCAAATGTTCAAATATCTCACCAGAAGCCGAAGATGAGAGGAAAAAGTCCAAAAACTGTTTTTAGTTTTGTGAATTTTAATGTTTTTTCTGCTTTCTTCTAACATTAATCATTCCTGCTGCTGTTCCTGCTAATAAAACTGGATATAAAATGGTTCAAACTATCTCCATCTGCAGCAACTACAGCAGTAACATGCTGCTGACACACTGATGCTTCACTAATAATAATCTAATAATGTCATATATGGTAATATGTCAGTAAGAGGGACCAAACCTGTACTTCAATTTTCATACTTTAACTACAGTTTGTGGCTAATTGTAGGATTTTTCATGCAGAACCTTCACTTGTAATGGAGTCTTTTTACATTGTTGTATTGGTACTTTTACTTAAGTAGAGGATTTAAATGCTGCTTCCACTACTTATGGAAATTATAGTTGGTCACAGTTCTGCTGGTGAGATTTCTTGAGGTAATAAATAAAATTTAACTCTCAAAAATAGCAGCTTTTTAGAAAATAAGTTGTCACGCTTTCAGGAGTGTTGAACAGTTTGACGTCTTAGAGGAATATATGGCTTTTTGTTGTAGAATTAGTTGACTGTTAACCCTCTGAACTTTAAAACCTGTACCATTTTTCAGAGCCAGAAACTGTAAAAACAGGAAACCTCTTTGGACTTTTAACTTTCCAACAAACTTTGAACTAATCAGGGGTCAGATACAACTTTGTCAAGACAATAAGCCCAATCTAAACCTATAATTGGGACGCTTAGTTGAAATCAGTTGCACTTAAAGATAGATCACTATTGGTACAAATTATAGTTGGTTACAGATCTTCTGGTGAATTTTTTTTGAGGCAACAGATGAAATTTCATGCCAAAAGCTAAAAAATGCCATCTTTCTAGAAACCAAGTTGTCACACTTTTAGGAGTGTTGGTGAAACAGTTTGGCAGGGAAATGTATTGTTTTTTTCCTGCAGAGTTAGTCATCTGTATTCCCTCTGAAACCTGAAACTGCTGCTTTCATAAAAATTGCAGAAATTACACCATTTATCAGAGCCAGAAACTGTAAAAGAAAGACACATCCTTGGATTTTCAACCTTCTAACAAGCTTTGGACTAATCACGGCTCACATACATCTACCCAAATCTAAGCTTGTATCTGAGACGTTTCATCAAAATGTCTTTAACTATAATTTGCACCAGTGATGAAATAAGCATCCTGATCCTTTCTTTAAGACATTCTCATGACATGTCTTGAGGTAATAAATGAAAATCGATGCTCAAAACTGACATATTCTGCAAAATCACCACCCTCTATGAAGACTATAGCTGTTTTATAGAAGTGTTTATTCAACTTTATGTTCATTTTAGAAGTTTTAGTCGATAATATTGCTGAATTTTCTGTCCTGCATGCATTTGCTCCATTTTACCATGCCTCTATGTGGATAAATGTGCAGCTGACATAACCCCATTGATAGTGCTGACCTTTGCGCTCAGTTGCCAGTACTCATCCATTCATCCATCCATCTGTTTATTTCAGTTTGACGTAAATGTCCTGGTGTCTGTCTGAAGCATCTGTTTGGTTTCTGCCCTCTCTCAGTGTTCTGGGCACTCTGGCTGCGACCTACCTGACCATCGCCATCATCATCAAATACCACACTGTGCCTTCTGTTCTGGTTCGCAGCACCCCTCTCTACACCAGTGGGTACGTATCCATGTATGCGAGTGTTTCTGAACGGACAAATGATGGGATTGAGGCCTCCAAACAATCTGTTTGCTCCGCTGGTCGTAATAGCTGGCGAAGTTAAAATTGGTCCTGAGATAAATTGGCTCCATGGAGTTCAGCGAATTATCAACACTGTGGTTGACTCGCTTGTTTTCACAGCTTTAGTTGTACGTTTGCTGAGTTGTCACACTTTTAGGAGTGTTTTTTTTTTCCATGTTGCAAGTGTTGAAGGAACACTTTGATGTCTTCTGCAAATATAGAAATTGGATTTTCTAGCAGAGAGTTAGTTGTGTGTTAACCCTCTAAACTCTAAAACCAGCTGCTGGGTTGGAAATGCATAATATTTTTTAAAAGATTGCAGAAATGATGCTATTTATTCGAGCAAGAAACTGTAAAAATACAAAAAATCCTTTAATTTTCAACTTTCTGATAGTCCCTGAACAAATCATGTCATGTACAGTGCCTTGTGAAAGTATTCGGCCCCCTTGAACTTTTCAACCTTTCGCCACATTTCAGGCTTCAAACATAAAGATATAAAATTCTAATTTTTTGTCAAGAATCAACAACAAGTGGGACACAATCGTGAAGTGGAACGAAATTTATTGGATATTTTAAACTTTTTTAACAAATAAAAACCTGAAAAGTGGGGTGTGCGATATTATTCGGCCCCCTTGCATTAATACTTTGTAGCGCCACCTTTTGCTGCAATTACAGCTGCAAGTCGCTTGGGGTATGTCTCTATCAGTTTTACACACCGAGAGACTGAAATTCTTGCCCATTCTTCCTTGCTAAACAGCTCGAGCTCAGTGAGGTTGGATGGAGAGCCTTTGTGAACAGCAGTCTTCAGCTCTGCCCACAGATTCTCGATTGGATTCAGGTCTGGACTTTGACTTGGCCATTCTAACACCCGGATACGTTTATTTGTGAACCATTCCAGTGTACATTTGGCTTTATGTTTTGGATCATTGTTCTGTTGGAAGATAAATCTCCGTCCCAGTCTCAGGTCTTTTGCAGACTCCAACAGGTTTTCTTCCAGAATGCTCCTGTATTTGGCTCCATTCATCTTCCCATCAATTTGAACCATCTTCCCTGTCCCTGCTGAAGAAAAGCAGGCCCAAACCATGAGGCTGCCACCACCATGTTTGACAGTGGGGATGGTGTGTTCAGGGTGATGAGCTGTGTTGCTTTTACGCCAAACATATCGTTTTGCATTGTGGCCAAAAAGTTGGATTTTGGTTTCATCTGACCAGAGCACCTTCTTCCACATGTTTGGTGTGTCTCCCAGGTGGCTTGTGGCAAACTTCAAACCAGACTTTTTATGGATATCTTTGAGAAATGGCTTTCTTCTTGCCACTCTTCCATAAAGGCCAGATTTGTGCAGTGTATGACTGATTGTTGTCCTATGACTCTCCCACCTCAGCTGTAGATCTCTGCAGTTCATCCAGAGTGATCATGGGCCTCTTGGCTGCATCTCTGATCAGTCTTCTCCTTGTTCCAGGTGAAAGTTTAGAGGGACGGCCGGGTCTTGGTAGATTTGCAGTGGTCTGATACTCCTCCCATTTCAATATGATTGCTTGCACAGTGCTCCTTGAGATGTTTAAAGCTTGGGAAATCTTTTTGTATCCAAATCCGGCTTTTAACTTCTCCACAACAGTATCTGGGACCTGCCTGGTGTGTTCCTTGGTCTTCATGATGCTCTCTGCACTTTAAACTTATACGGAGACTTGATTACACACAGGTGGATTCTATTTATCATCATCAGTCATTTAGGACAACATTGGATCATTCAGAGATCCTCACTGAACTTCTGGAGTGAGTTTGCTGCACTGAAAGTAAAGGGGCCGAATAATATTGCACGCCCCACTTTTCAGTTTTGTACTTGTTAAAAAAGTATAAAATATACAATAAATTTCATTCCACTTCACGATTGTGTCCCAATTGTTGTTGATTCTTGACAAAAAATTAAAATTTTATATCTTTATGTTTGAAGCCTGAAATGTGGCGAAAGGTTGAAAAGTTCAAGGGGGCGAATACTTTCACAAGGCACTGTACACTTCTTTTAGGAAAATTAATCAAAAGATGCTTTGAACAAACATTAAAGTGATGCAGTGATTGCAGATGTTTTCTGCCTGACGCGTTTGTTAAAACAGGATTATAAAAAGAAAACTCCTTTGTTGAAATTGATGTTTTTGAAGGAGAATATTCCTAAACTTGTATCATCTTTTGTCCTTTGGCTTGAAATAGTGAATAACTTTAGGTGGCTGAACACGTTAGGCGTCTCTCTTTATACGTAATTTAAAAAAACGTTGATTGGATGTTAAAGTTTGTTACGCATTTTGTAGTAACCACACAAGCCATGGGAACACGCCAATTTGTCACATGCAGCTTAAAACCAACTGCAATCTACATGTCTCATTCAACAATTTGCCAAAAAAAGTTCCAATTTGCACCAGATTTTGTAAAAACTGAGAAACTGTGAGTGAGTCAGCTGTGACCAACAATCATGTTATAAAAATGTAGGAACTTTTCGGCTGAACTGCAGGCAGTGTTTATAAAAAGTATCGTGGAAACAATTGCAGGAGTAAAATTAGAGCGATTTGGAGCAGAGTAAAACACACTTGATCGATAAAATTGCGGCAGCATTCAAAAATGATGTACAGAGCAGTAAGTTATTGGAAGATACACTCAGCATGGTGAAGCATCTTTCTAGAGTTGATGTCCAGAGTATTAAAATGCAAATAGTTAAATGCCTATAAAATGTAGAGTCCCCATATTTCCAGTATTGGTAACACCTGAAAGCTCTCGGAATAATGTGCATGCTGATTCCAATTTTTACCATTTTTGTACATTAAATAATTACAGTAATCGAGCTGTCGTTTTTATTTTCTAATGATTTTTAGCGTTATATTTTTGTTGTGCTGCACAAAAGACATTTCTGAGTTTTCTCAGCTTGTGGTCATGGTTGTGCTGTTTTCACAGAGGTTAAAGGTTTATAACACAGTGAAAAATGAGCCCAAAGTGAGTAAAAATCTGACGGGAGCAAAAAATGCCCAGAAAGGACTTGAGGTTAAACTGAAGAGTTTACTTGGGCCATTAAACTTTTAAGCATTGCTCGCTTAATGTATGTATTTTTATGAGGAAGTAGGAACACAATTTTCTTAAAAAAAATTTGAAACTATATTTTCTTGTTTTACCACTAAAATATGAATTATAAAACCAACTTAAATTTCATCTTTTCCTCACTTCTTGTCCAACAATGTACTAAATTTCACTTTGATGGTGCTGCAGAAAGAAGTTCAGATGTTATGAGCAATTTCAAACCTCTCGTCTAGTTTCTTAACAATTCTAAAAAGCATATCCAAAAAGCTAGGTAGATACTTTAGAGATCCCAAGGGAAATGCAAGAAACCAGCAGAATATTAAACACTGAGAATATACAGAAATAAAAGATAAGAGCAGAGCACACAGAGGATATAAAGGCATAATTATGTACAGAATATACTAAAGCTAAAACCTGTGTAGATGGTGTGAAAGTAGGCAGAAAAATATCAAGAACCGTGCAATTATTAATGTGTGAATAACCAGAGATGTCCATTTACACTACCATTCAAAAGTTTGAGCTCACTTAGAAATGTCCTTAGTTTTGAAAGAAAAGTAATTTGAAGATACCATTAAATTAATCAGAAATCCAGTCTAGACATTGTTAATGTGATAAATGACTATTCTAACTGGAAATGGCTGATTTTTAATGGAATATCTCCATAGGGGTACAGAGGAACATTTCCAGCAACCATCACTCCTGTGTTCTAATGCTACATTGTGTTAGCTAATGGTGTTGAAAGGCTCATTGATGATTAGAAAACCTTGTGCAGTTATGTAAAAGTGTAAGTTTTCATGTAAAACATGAAATTGTCTGGGTGACCCCAAACTTTTGAACGGTAGTGTAGGTCAGTTTACACAGTTTCACTTTCTCTATAATTTTTTGGAAAATTCTTCCATTAGTAGACATTTAGAGTTGACAGAATACAAAGTTAGATATAGATTTAACGATGACGACATGTTAGCGTAGAGTCATTGTTGGGTCAACTCAAGTCAAATCTTTTTAAAATGAGTTTTCATGGAAAACATGAACTATTTTGGATAACTCCAATTTTGTGAATAGTAGTGTATAGAAATAAAATATTGAAATATTCCTTTAACATGCTCTTAAATACACACACACACACACACACACACACACACACACACACACACACACACACACACACACACACACACACACGTGTGTGTGCGTGTGTAGGTTTCCCTTAATGCCCTGATATAACTGGTATGAGACAAACCTGTATAAAGCTATTAAGTCTTTTTTGTCAGATAACACTTTGTTCCATTAGAATCCATTTTACCGTAAACATATTCATAGAAATGTATGTTTACTGCTGTGACTGACTGAGGGTTTATCATCTGTTTTTACAGCCCAGTAGTGAGGATGGAAATTAAAAACAAAAATGTAATCATAATTTGTTTGGAAGTTTTTTGTGTCTTTGTTTAAAAGTAAAGTTTGGTCTTGTAGGTCATCTTCTCGGTCATGAAACTTAATCACCAGAGAAAGTCCACATTATGAGGTTGCTCTCAGAAAAAATGGCTTTCCTGAGTCTCAGCCATAAATCTGTGTTGAATCCAGGCCACTGGGACAGAATACATCCTCTCCTTGAACCCGTTAAGACGCTCTGTCTGGATCACTGACTTATCAGCCTCTGACTGACAGATGAACTCTGTAGTGAAGAGCCTCGAAATGCCACGGTGCCATCAGGGGCGCCCTAAAAAAAGCTTATTTCACTTTCTCGTGGCCTTTTTGAACTCCACAAAGTGACTCCCTGTGTCTGTCTGTGCAGCGTCAGCTCCTGGGCCTCCATGTTCAGCGTCATCCCGACCATCTGCTTTGGCTTCCAAGTGAGTGCGGCTGTTTGAAATGTGTTCATGTAAAACTGTCTGAGACTCGGTTAACATGTGTTTGCAGCGTCGTGCTGTTGTAAGGCTGGAGGTCACGGAGCGTGCAGCTGCCTGGGGAGGAGGAATTATATACGGATGCTTCACTGTGCGGTATGACTGGTTGGACATGGATGCTACCACAGAGTAAAGTGTCTCTTCATCTCTGGCATGACGTCCGACTGTAATGATTCTAAAGCTGTGTTAAGGTGAAATGGTTCGGTAATGTTACTTCAACCATTTGGCTTCACTCTGCAGAGCTTTGAAAGCAGCTCTGAGTCACACAATGTTTGAATCAAAAAGAAACTTCCACAAACAGCTGCTGATGCTGGAGGAGGCCTGGCAGGTGGAGGAAGTTCAGTTTTATCAGTGGGGATTCAGACTTCAGCGCTGTTCACTGAATTACTGCCAAATGTTTGTAGCTTTGCCTGGTGTGAGAGGTTCTGGACAGAAATGTGGAAAGTCTCTGTTATAGTTGGATCAGTACTATGATACTATTTCCTCCAGCAAATGTCTGTAGTTGATATAGTTTAACTGCAGTTACTCACAAATTTGTCCTTGAAAAAGGAGTCAGTTGGTGACCACAAAGATCCACACAAACACTGAAAACAGAACTTGATGACAGCAAAGTGTTTCAATAATTCCAGAGTAATACACTGCCATTTAAGTTTTTTTAAAGGTTTTCTATGAAACATTCAGAAACCCTTCATATTAATGACATTGGAAGCCATCAAGTGAACTGCAGTCAGTCCTCTTGTTACAGTCTTAATCAGTTTCTTCCTCCTTTAACCCCATAATTTGTTACTCCTCACATCCCATAGAGGCACAAGGATAATTTTGTTTTCAAGCTAGAATTCATAATAGTTGCAAGGAGGAAAACAGGGATGTAACATAGACGAGACTGAACATGATTGACCTGCATCATGTTGACAAATGAGGGAACTAAACTTATCCTGTAAATTTTTTTTAATTTTTGTATATGCTGTTAAAATGATAGAGGAAAGTCTGTGTAATGTAAAGGCATTTCTTGTAAATTAATGTTTTTTCTGTACTAAAACCAGCACACATAAATTTCCATTAGCTGCCATTGTGTTTGGAAGGCAGCAGACGGATTATCTCAAACCTGAGCAAATAAAAAGGAAAATGTCTTTCAGAGTTTCATTTCAAGCTTCAGTATATCTTGGTGTCAAGAGTAATGGCAGTTATTGAATAGTAGGTTTCCTCAATAATCCTTTTGGCTTTCTCTGCGGAGTGTGTTAACTGTAATGTAAAGGTCAGCAGGCCAGCTCTGGCTGTGCTCGGCGGGAGCTCCGCAGAGTGAGCTTTTCATATTTAATAGCAAAGTAGAGTGCGTGGAAAAAGATCATTCTGTCAATCCAAAGCAGGACGGACTGATGCGTAACTTCCCAAGTTGCCAAGGTAACCCCGAAGGCTGCCGGCGGGATCTAATAAAAGGCGAAAGGATTGATGCGCGTCCTCTCGACACACACAATCCCCCCCGGCTGAATGATTGCAGTGCAAAGGGTTTAAAAGAAGCTGATGAGATCCTGAGAGGCAGCTGGGGGCAGGAGAGGGAGATTTAAAGCCAGGTGATGGCAGCCGGGATCAAGTGGGGACAAGAGTGTGTTTCCTGAAACCTGTGATGGTTTAAGTCGGCCCCTTTGTGCCTCCATTTCATTCCCGACCTCCACTCCATCACAGCGGCAGGAAGATCAGAGATAATAAGACCTTTGGATCTTCAGCCTGCCAGCTGATGAGAAAAATCTCATGTTGGCTGAAAGAAAGTCGTACAATCCCTGGTTCAGTGTGTCTCAGTGTGACCGCAGCTGTCACCTTCAACCACAAAGACAGAACTAGGACATGAAGCGAGATGAGTTTCCTTCTTTTCTGTGCTTGTTTCAGTGCCACGAGGCGTCTATCGCCATCTACAGCAGCATGGAGAACCAGAGGCTGTCCCACTGGGTCTTCATCTCCGTGGTTTCCATGGTCTTCTGCCTCATTATTTACTCCCTCACAGGTCAGAGCACTTCCTGATTGAAGATCCACTCATAAAACACTTTAAAACAGAAACACTGTGAATTCATTGCTAGTCTTTGTTATTTTCCTGACAGTTTAAAAGCTTTTGCACCCTTATTTTCATTTACTGCGTATTATAAATGCAGATAGTCTGATAAACATTTGACAGAAAAAAAAAACACCAAAATGTCACTATAGAAACGACATGGCTCCATTTGTAAAAAAAGCTTGTATATTCATGCTCAACTTGTTTTGCAGCTTTTCTTTCAGTATTTATATTTTGCTCCTACTGTTGCTCATTTTCTTCTAGTTTAATAGTTACAATGCAATCAAAAACACTCGCCCCACTGTTGGAAATGTCCCCCTTTTATTGCTTTTCAACACTGAATTATGATAGATTCAATTATGACTTTTTGAGAAAAATTTCCCAAAAACCAAAGAATTTTTTGTGTCAAAGTGACACAGATTGCTACAAAGTAATGTCAGTTAATTAAAAAAAATGTGAAATTAATGTTTGCATATGTATTTACCTTTTTGAATATTGACTCATCTAATTCAACACAGGAGCAGCCAGTTGGTGCTAGAAGTCACAGTTAGGAAAGGTAGATCATCTGAGTGTTGTGAACGTGTCTCAGTGATTGTTGTACGAAGACCCCTGTATCTGGAAGGTACAGTTACTGCTAAATCAGTATTCCTGAGCATAACCACACCATGAGGACGAAAGAACACTCCAAGTATCTCTGTAAAAAGCACAAGTCGGTGGATAAGTCAAGAAAATTTCTAAGTTGCTTGTTGTTCCTGGGAGTACAGTTAAATCCATCATTAACCCTTACAGGGCCATGTTTCTGGAGAAGTACATATACTAAAACCACCTAATCCGTAAAAATATCGATCAAGTCTTGTGAGGTCGCATTGTCGTAGACGTTCGCCATATTGAATTTCGGCCGGCACGCGGCCCCGATAAGAGTTTCGTAATTGCGGCTTTGTCATAACGGCTCATACGGCTTTATTGTTTGAAATAAGCAAATTTGGGGCCAATGTTTATATCTTACCATTGGTCGACTTAAACATACGGGTGTGTGCATATTTTATGTTAATTAGCGATCATAAACAAGTCACACGTGTTTCGGCTGTGTGTACGAGTAAGCGGTAACGAGTATACTCGGTCCCTGCTTTTTAAGGGTTAAGAAATGGAAGTAATATAGTACATGTCTAAATCTGCAGCATCATGATGTAAAGCACGGCAGCAGCAGCATCATGATGCAAAGCATGGCGGCAGCAGCATCATGATATGAAGCATGGTGGTGGCAACATCATAATGTAGGAATGCTTCTTGGCAGCAGGTCCTTAAAGGCTTGTAAATGTAGAGGGTAAAATGAAAGCAGCACAGAAATCCTGGAGGACAAACTCATGCAGGCTGCAAAAGAACTTTGACTTGGGAGAAGATTTGTTTTCTTGCAAGACAATGACTGTGAACAAATGTGCGAATTCACTGCAATCTTACCTTTTTCAGTGAGGATTATTATGCATAAATGCCACATAATCATCATTTATATATATGTGTGTGTGTGTATATATATATATATATATATATATATATATATATACACATATACGTATATGTATCGATAACTATATGCATATTTTAGGCACACTGCTCCATAGCACAAAATGTCTATACAATGTAATTTAAATACCCTCCCAGTAAAAACAGAAATAGTTTGTGTTTGAACGAAGCCATTTCTGCTCAGATATACTGTAGTCCTAGGTGACAGTTAAATTTTTTTTTGCCCTTCTGTTGCAGGGGTTTATGGGTATCTGACATTTGGAAAGGACGTGAAGGCCGACATTTTAATGTCGTATGCCAGTGACGACATCCTCATGGTCATCGCCCGGTTACTGTTTGGAGTTTCCATCATCACCGTCTATCCCATCACCCTGCTGCTCGGCAGGTCGGCGACTTGTGCAAACTCTGCTCAATATTTCACTTTAAGATCAACCATAATCATTATTCTGCCTCAATTCACCGAATGCCACACGATTGGCCTAATATTGGCCATAGCTGCAAATAAAGCATGCCTCTGACCAGCACCATACTCAACATTTTAAAGCTTGTATTGTTGACAGTCAAATGAAGAAAAAAATAACCTCTTGGGGTGAAAAATAAAAGGTTTATGGTTGGGGAAATATTGGAGTAAAGAAAAATGTTTTAAACTAAAGTTGCAACATCATATAACTGGTTTGTATTATTCTATCAGAGCAGGGTTGTACCTTTGAAGACCACATGTACAGTGTTTCCCCTGGGTTGAAATGGCTGTGAGGTGGTGGGGTCACTTTCAGCTGAAAGTTGTTGATGGTGGGGGGGGGGGAGGAAGGAAGGAAGGAAGGAATTATATATACTATCGGGCCGTCTCCGCCGCAGCCGCGCACCCCCCTGCGGACGGTCTCGTCGGTCCGGCGGGTTTTGCACTGCACTTTTTTTTTTTTTTTTTTTTTTTGCCGCGGACCAGTGAGGCGGCGATGTCGGCAGAATTTTAATGAGGCGCTGGCCTATACCAGCGAGGCGGCCCGCCTCGTCGGTTATATGGGAGGGGAAACACTGATGTACATATCATTGAGACTGGAAAATTTCAGGACTCCAGCTATATTATTTCTCAAGTTATGGCACTTCAAACATTGATCCACAGCATGATAGTGCCACCACCATGCCCAGTAAAAATCGACATGAACCCGCCTTTAGCAGTTTTAAGTGAATGTTAACTATGAGCCCAGATTTTACACACAGTCAACTCCCATCAATATTTACCATTTTAAAATTATTTTGTCAGATTGAAGATGGTCAGGCGTGGAGCATTTGGTGAATTAAGGTGGAATGGCCCAACACTTTTTAAATGTACATTCTACTCTTCTGCACTAAAATACTATTTCTCATATGTGAAACCTACTTGGCTGTTGAACACCACACGTACATATCACTGAGCCTGCAAAATTTCAGGACTTTAGCTACAATATTTCTCAAATTATGGCACTTAATCATTGATCCACAACATGATACTGCCACCACCATGCCCAGCAAAAATCGACTTGGTCCAATCTTCTTTTCGAATTTCTATCTCAAAAACTAATGTTCACTGTGAGCCCAGATTTTACATGTGGTCAGCTCAGTCAGTGTATAATTAAAGATGGTCAGGTGTGGGGCATTTGGTGAATTAAGGTGGAATGACCCAACACTTTTTTAATCTCCATGTTACTCTTATGCAAGAAAATACTGCGTCAGATTTCTCATATGTGAAACCTATTTCACTATTAAAGACCACATGTACATATCAATGAGCCTGCAAAATTTCAGGACTGTAGCTACATTTTTTTTGTCGAGTTATCATTAATCCACAGCGTGATGCTGCCACCACCATGCCCAGCAAAAGTCGACCCTGCCTCACACTCTTTAAGAATTTCTAACTAAAAAACTAATTTTACCTCTTCTTTACCCAGATTTTACATTTGACTTAATCACACATGAATGCACAGAAAAATAACTGACAAATATTTGTGTCAACTTTTTAAAAAATGTGGTGAATTGAGGTGGAATTGGTCTTAGATTTGAGTTCTTGGTAAGCATGAAAGAAGTATAACCAACCTGAGTATAAACAACTTTAAGTTCTTTTCATGTGTTGCAATCTTCAGTTTATTAGAAATAGTGAGAATAAGAGTTTAAGTAAAACAGCTGGATTTCTATTTTGACCCACAATAATTAGCCTGTATGACTGAAAATTTCCGCAGTAGTCAGTCCTTGTGTCATCTTAATCAAACCTGTTTGTGCTCTTCAGATCAGTGATCCAGGACTTCCTCCTGAGCTGGCGGCGGCAGCGTCACGGCAGCATTTTAACGGTGGAGTTTGAGAGCCGGAGCCGCTATGTGCTAACAGTTCTGTGGATAATCGCAACACTGCTCATCGCCATGTTCATGCCAGACATCAGTAAGGTCATCAGCGTCATTGGAGGCATCAGCGCCTTCTTCATCTTCATCTTCCCAGGTAGAGCTCCGTAGTTTGCTATGACAAATTCTGCCGCATGTTGCTCACGTCCTGTTAAAGCTCGTGTTTGTGTTTGAACAGGACTGTGCCTGATGTTTGCCATGCAGTCTGAGCCGGTGTCCTTTAAGACCAGGTGAGCATAAAACTTCATTTAAATGTTAATGTAGTGTCAATAGAAATCTGGGGAATGATCCAAAGAAGAGGGAAAGAATGAATACAGTTTGTAAAATGACTACCGAAGTGGGTGATTGGCTCATTTAACACTTTTTCAATTCACACCATCCAAGTGAATCAAATAGGCAATGGGTCTGAAACTTTTATTATCCGTTTTCTTGGATTACTTAATAAATAGATAACTCTCTGTTTAATTTTTAATTGTTCTTCAGATGAGATGAGACAAATTACTGATCCTTCACCAGGGAAATTTACATGTTACAGCAGCTCAATACAAATGAGGCAAAACAAGAAATACAAAAGCACACTGAGGCATAAAATACAGACACAGAACAAAAGCCCTCAGAGAGAGCAGTATTCTGCCAAAGCTGGTGAGTCACATCATTTAAGATGGCTGAAAACTGCAAAAAAAAATTAGTGGCAGAAATCATAGCACCACAGAACGTGGCCATTTAATATAGATGTACCCACAAACAAAATGACATTGCGCTGAGCACAAGCGTGTGTTTTGCTTGTGTAGGTTATGTACGGATATCAAATCACACGACCTAAATATGTAGCGGGCGCCGCGAATTGATGGGACTCGGAAACACCCCCACAATTTAATCAACTGTTCCTTGTATAATTTCTGATGGATAAGTCCCGATAAAGGCTGGGTTATGCTTTCCACATGAACCTGACACTTGGAAATCCACTCAAGAAAACGTGTGTAGCTTTCTAATCCATGCGGCATCTGCTCCCAAACTGCAGAACATTGTCACGTAACTTCAACGTTCTTTGGTGGACTAATAAAGGCTATGTGCAGCTTTTACATATGTAGATGTGGTGTGATCACAAGATGTGGATTCATGCCTGTTTTTTTGCTGCAGAATTTGATTTTTGAACAAAAAAGAGACTAATTTATACCAGTAATTGAAAAAATGCTTAATATTGGATCCAATTATTGGCCTTGCTGATAATTGATTGACCCCTATTTCACGGTAGGGATGTAATTTGGTAAAATCAGCAGAAATACATCAGTTAGCTTGAGTTCTGATGATATTTACAAAACTGAAAAAGTCATCCTTGCTGCCATTCAGAGTTTCGTTCTGTCACATCTGTTTCTGCTCTCTGAGGCCTCCCACACTGTTTACGTTCACATGTAGGTTTTTTTATTGTAAAAAGTTTGAAATGTCGATTTAAACTCCACATATTAGGCTACAGTCAGTCTGAAGTCATGGTACAGAATAATTTTCCATCCTCTGATCGATGCTGTCTGACAACAACTTTCACAGTTCAGTGTTAGAGATGACTGAAGGTTCTGCATGTTGTGCTTTTACACAAAGCTCCATTTGGGATGTGAAAAATGCATTTTTCTTCTAGATTAAAAGCAGAAACTGAGAGAAAAGGTGACTTTCAGAATGTTACTTTGAACACTCAAATGGAGGAACGTTCAGCTTATAAAACTTCAGCCTAACAGAAACTTTAAAATGTTTTTTTGGTCCTAAACTCTTTAACTTTGCTGCTACTGATTCTCTGAGATGGAAACATCTCCCTGTCAGTGTTTCTGTTCCGAGCCTGTCAGTCACTGTCAGGATTTTTACAAGTTTTTTTCAAGTGTTGGCAAACTTTAGATCAGACTTTTCTATTTTGGGGGATTTTTTAAAAGTCCTCCTTTAGCATAAAGCAAATGCATAATCCTTCTCTGAGCCACTTATGAACCCAGGTGTGTGTCTGTACGGTGTATACACACGTGGACAAAATTGTTGGTACCCCTCAGTTAAAGAAGGAAAAACCCACAATTCTCACTGAAATCACTTGAAACTCACAAAAGTAACAATAAATAAAAATGTATTGAAAATTAAATAATCAAAAACAGCCATTACTTTTGAATTGTTGATTAACATAATTATTTAAAAAAACAAACTAATGAAACAGGCCTGGACAAAAATGATGGTACCTCTATAAAAGATTGAAAACTATTTGACCAGAGTGACATGATTAACTCAGGTGTGTCATTTAATTGACATCACAGGTGTTTCCAAACTCATAATCAGTCAGTCTGCCTATTTAAAGGGAGACAAGTAGTCACCCTGCTGTTTGGTGAAAAGGTGTGTACCACACTGAACATGGACAACAGAAAGCGAAGGAGAGAATTGTCCCAGGACATCCGAAAAAAAATTATAGACAAACATCTTAAAGGTAAAGGCGATAAGACCATCTCTAAACAGCTTGAAGTTCCTGTGACAACAGTGGCTCATATTATTCAGAAGTTCAAGACCCACGGGACAGTAGCCAACCTCCCTGGACGTGGCCGCAAGAGGAAAATTGATGACAAATTGAAGAGACGGATTGTTGGAATTGTATCCAAAGAGCCCAGAGCAACCTCCAAAGAAATTAAAGGTGAACTCCAAGGCCAAGGTACATCAGTGTCAGATCGCACCATTCGTCGTTGTTTGAGCCAAAGTGGACTTCATGGGAGACGACCAAGGAGGACACCACTGCTGAAAAAAACTCATAAAAAAGCCAGACTGGAATTTGCAAAAATGCATGTTGACAAGCCACAAAGCTTCTGGGAGAATGTCCTTTGGACAGATGAGACCAAACTGGAGCTTTTTGGTAAGGCACATCAACTCTATGTTCATAGACTCAAAAACCAAGCATACGAAGAAAAGAACACTGTCCCTGCGGTGAAACATGGAGGAGGCTCAGTAATGTTTTGGGGCTGCTTTGCTGCATCTGGCACAGGGTGTCTTGAAAGTGTGCAAGGTAAGATGAAATCTGAAGACTATCAAGGCATTCTGGAGAGAAATGTGCTGCCTCGTGTCCGAAAGCTTGGTCTCAGTCGCAGGTCATGGGTCTTCCAACAGGACAACGATCCAAAACACACAGCCAAAAACACCCAAGAATGGCTGAGAGAAAAGCGTTGGACTATTCTAAAGTGGCCTTCTATGAGCCCAGATCTGAATCCCATTGAACATATGTGGAAGGAGCTGAAACATGCCATTTGGAGAAGACACCCATCAAACCTGAGACAACTGGAGCTGTTTGCTCATGAGGAGTGGGCCAAAATACCTGTTGACAGCTGCAGAACGCTCATTGACAAATACAGAAATCGTTTAATTGCAGTGATTGCCTCAAAAGGTTGTGCAACAAAATATTAAGTTATGGGTACCATCATTTTTGTCCAGCCCTATTTCATTAGTTTGTTTTTTTAAATAATTATGTTAATCAACAATTCAAAAGTGATGGCTGATTTTGATTATTTAATTTTCAATAAATTTTTATTTATTGTTACTTTTGTGAGTTTCAAGTGATTTCAGTGAGAATTGTGGGTTTTTCCTTCTTTAACTGAGGGGTACCAACAATTTTGTCCACGTGTGTATTTAACAAATGATGGGTTAAAACTCTTACAGGAACATTTTAGTTTATGTTAGGTGTTGTATGCTGTTGGTGTTGTATGTTGTTGGTGTTGTATGCTGTTGATGTTGTACACTCAACGAAAATATAAACGCAACACTTTTGTTTTTGCTCCCATTTTTTATGAGATGAACTCAAAGATGTAAAACTTTTTCCACAAACACAATATCACCATTTCTCTTAAATATTATTCACAAATCTCTCAAATACTGTTCACAAATCTGTCTAAATCTGTGATAGTGAGCACTTCTCCTTTGCCGAGATAATCCATCCCACCTCACAGGTGTGCCATATCAAGATGCTGATTAGACACCATGATTAGTGCACAGGTGTGCCTAATCAGTGTCTAATCAGCATCTTGATATGGCACACCTGTGAGGTGGGATGGATTATCTCGGCAAAGGAGAAGTGCTCACTATCACAGATTTAGACAGATTTGTGAACAGTATTTGAGAGATTTGTGAATAATATTTAAGAGAAATGGTGATATTGTGTTTGTGGAAAAAGTTTTACATCTTTGAGTTCATCTCATAAAAAATGGGAGCAAAAACAAAAGTGTTGCGTTTATATTTTTGTTGAGTGTACAACACCAACAACATACAACACCAACAACAACATACATCAGCAACAACATGCAACTACAACACCAAACAACAGCAACATACAGCAATGACACACAGCAACAATACATAATATTAATAACATATAAGAATATTTGAAGTGTAGCATAAATAAAGTCTGATCGATTGATTGATCGATTGTGTATTGTTCCTCTCCTCTGCAGAATCATCCTCACGGTTTGGGGCGTCGTCACTCTGATCTGTGGAGCGTTTATCTTCGGCCAGAGCACCACCATCGCCATCATGCAGCTCCTCGGCAAGATCTGAGTCCTGTGTTTTCATGGAGACTGAATCTGAACTTATCTTGGTGAACTTGGTGAGTTCAGACTCTTTAACTACGAGTGAAGAAGCTTCTTCAAACCTGCAGCTTTTGACTTTTGCTACAACAGGCTAAACCTCTGGCTCTCAAGGTACCGTTTATTTCACTCAGATTAATCGCTCCACATCTCCTTCTCCTGCTCTGCTGACATCTGACTGAATCCTCAGGTATTTTCTGCAGTTTGTTGATGTAGTGCTGTCTCATTTATCAGTGTATTCACACAGTGTTTGGGTAACATGAAGAGCTTTACATGTTTGTTACAGTTATTTGGCTTCAGCAATAGATTTTATGAAAAAATTAAGGATTTGTCATTTTCAGAACATATCAATACTTTAAAGATACAATCTGGTTTTCAAATAAGCTGAGATGCTGAATAAAAAAGCAAATAAGATGGGATTCAAATAAACTAAACCCTACATTTAATTGAAAATACTGATACAAAGACAACACGAAATTTTCGTCCAAAATGTTGATAAAAGGTTATAGTTTAGTATGTCGTCCAAATTGTGACAACGTCATAGTTTAGTCTGTCGTCCAAAATATCACAAAAACTTCATAGTTTAGTATGTTGTCCAAAACATTGAAAAAACGTCATAGTTTAGTATGTCGTCCAAAATGTGACCAAAAACGCCATAATTTCGTATGTTGTCCGAATTGTCACTAAAACTTCATAGTTTAGTATGTCGTCCAAATTGTGATGAAAACGTCATAGTTTAGTATGATGTCTAAAATGTGATGAAAACGTCATAGTTTAGTATGTCGTCCAAAATGCGACCAAAACCGCCATAGTTTCGTATGTCGTCCAAATTGTCACTAAAACATCATAGTTTAATATGCAGTCCAAAATAGGGTCAAAACGAAAGTTAAGTATGTCTTTAAATTCATGAAATAAAAGTCAGTGTGGTATGTCGTCCAAGTTAAAAAAATGTGCCCAGGTAACTCACCTGGTTGAGAGGGCGACTCATAAACAGGACTGTGTCACAGACACGGGTTCAATTTCAGCTACTTACTTCAACATATCCACAATTTAATCAACTGTTCCTTGTATCATTTCCAACAGATAAGTCCTGATAAGTCCACAGCAGTAGATTTGTAGTAGGATCACAATCATGTGATCGTCAGCAGGCAGCTGATGTAGTGTTACAGTGACACCGTGCTGTCATTTTGCAATGACACAGAATTGTTTTTTTTTTGTTACTTTTTTGGCTTTCTTTGATAGGTGAGTATAATGGGAAACTGGGGAGAAGAATGATGGGAAGACATGCAGTAAACGGCCGTGAGCGGGAATCGAACCCAGGCCGCTGCATAGGGAACTATAGTCCTGTTTCATGGGCCGCCCCATGATACAGAGATCTTTAACAAATCTGTACATCCAGACTACAAGCGCCTATATTTCACATAATTCCAATTTTTCAACCTTTTTTATGCTGTCTTTGTACAATTTCCAATTAAATATAGGATTTGCAAGTCAATGCAGTCTGTATTTACTTGGTTTCCCATCAGTTGGAGATGGGGCTGGATAATCTTGAGAGCAAAACATGGTGCCGTAGAGGAGGAAAGCTCTCATTTTAATCATAATTCCTTTTCATCATTTACACAGTTCGCAAGTTGCACTACTGGAAAAAGTGATGAGGAAGGTCTAGTGGGGGATATTTCCTCTTCTGTGGAGGCAGAAAAGTTGACAGAGGTTAGATGAGGTGGTGCAAGCAACAGAGAGGAGGATGATCTGATGCTTCTGTGTGTAAATAGGTTCATGTTGTATGTTTGAAATAATAATTTGCAACCTTCTGTAATTTAGATAAATTAGTAATGATGTGGAAAGTAGTTTTAATTACTGTAAATGTTGTGTTAAAGAGGAGAAAACTGAATAAAATAGGTTTTATATGATAAATGTGCATCTGTTTGAATGGCAGTGATCTTGATTTCCAAGATTTAAGTTTCAGGAAACTGCATTTTGATTGACCAGATGACTTCTAGTTGCTGATAAATCTGGAAAATGTTTATTTACAGCAAAAACTGGCACATTAACAGAACACTACTTTGAAAGAGTTTTTATTTTTTCATTTATTTGATAGTAGACAGGGTGACATGAGGTATGTGTTATTTGCAGCCTTAAACTGTGTCAAAAATAGTGAACAATCCAAATTCTTCGTGTTTTAAAGTCTGCAGTGGGTTTATGTGTGGATTATGGAGGTTAAGGACAAAACACATCTAGGAAGGTTTGGTTTCTCAGTCAGTTTATTACCAACAGTCAGGACAGTTTGCAGGAACGGAGGACGGCTGTGAAATCTGTCAACAACGAATATATATATCTGTTTCAGCTATATTTTGAATATTCTTCTACTGTGCCGTCAGACAGCTTCTTTCTTTCTTTCTCACTACATTTTCTCAGCTGTAGAACTTGTTTCCCCCAAAATAGAACCAGAATTGTAGTTCTAAAATGTAGAAGAAAAAGAGAAAAAGGACCAATGGATAGTGGGCAAAATTAGTGATGTTAAAACTGTGAAAATATCTCTTGTGCAGTGGGAGAAAGTAATAATGATAATAAACACTATGGTAACTTTTACAAAACAGACTTTACAATGCACTTTGACGGACAAGCTAAAAAAGACATAGTTGAATTAAAAAAATACAGAATTTAGTTACAAATAGAAAACATGCAAATAATACAAATAGTAAGTAATAAATGCATAAAAAATACGGATAAAACAAATAACGGCAAAAGAATAAATACAATAAAATAGACATAACTGAATAAAGGGGGGTAAAATGACAATAACAAAGTAAATTTCCTGCGGTACTTGAGCATAGTTTTGAGTGACTTGTACTCAAATATTTTCATTTTCTGCTACTTTATACTTTACTACAGTTCAGAGCCATATATTTGACTTTTTTCCCTCTAAATTTATTTGATAACTTGGGGTAGTATTTTATTTTTTCTTAGCAGATTTAGCTCAATAATCCAAAAGGGATATAATAATTAAATGAAATGATAAAATATTTAAACTGAGATAAAACTTTAGAGGAAATATGGTTAAAGTAAATAAACTAAATCAAGTCGTCAACCAGTTGCGTAATAAGGCGAGAAAAAGGACCAGAGTTACAAAACACAGAATTTCAATATAAACTCTTTCAAAGTTTTGTTAAAAGCTCAGATGACGGAAAAAATGCCTGTTTTAATTTTTCTCAAACATGTTTAGCTTCAAAACGAGGACTTATATTTTCCATAATTACAATTTTTCAGCATTTTTATGCTGTCTTTGAATTTCAGTATAAATTCATTAATAAAACAAATTCCAATTAATACATATAAAATACTATTAGCACCAAATAAATGCCAGACATTAAAAGGAAATAAATAAATAAAACAGAGTAAATTGTTTGAAAGAAATTTACTTAATTTTTAGTTACTTGTATTTCCATTTTCTTCTACTTCAGTCTTTTACTTTTGTAGAATTCAGAGCCAAATATTACAATTTTAGTCTGCTACCTTTTTATATGCTAATGGAAATAATACAAAATTAAAAATAATCAATCCAATATACTACTATATATTAAGAAAACCGTGCAAAAGAAATTCACGAACTCTTCATATGAAGTCAAATCACCATAAAACCACCTTATCTTCCTTCAAGACAGGAAAACATCAATTATCATAATTATAATTATCAATAGCATACATTATCATCATACTTTTGGTGATTTAAGTATATTTTTGTATTTTTTTTATACTTAAGTACACATTTAATGCATTACTTGTAAGTGTATTTCTCCACTGTGGTATATATTTTATTTTATTTCTAATATCTGAGTACTTGCTCCACACATCTGTACTTGTGTTCTACAGACTGAGATCAGATGGAAACTCACTGTTTTCCTCATTTTAATGCAGACTGATATAACCAAACAAAAAATTCAGATTAATCCCACGTCTGTCAGAACCTTTGAGCAGTAAGGAGCCACGAATAACCGTCGGCATTTAATAACGAAGCCACACAGCTCTCAGTTTTATACTTTTATTGAATTGCATCACTCTACATCATCTAGAATTTCAACAAGATATTCCTCAAAGACCAAATATAATACTTGCATCCCTGCAATAAGTCTCTATACTCAAGAAGAGAAAGCAGTTATACTGAAACATACATTAAGAATTAATATTTCATTAAACATTGCCATAAAAGTGAATGTTCATTCTTGTATGCCATTTTTCTAGTCATATATATATTTATATTTATATATATATATATTTTATATAATAGATTTTAATCTCTGTCTCCCTTTGTAGGAATACTAGAAAAGAAAGAAGAAGGTAAGAAATGCACAAAACCCATTGAAGAGTAGCATGGCCTAATACTACAGCAAAGAAGTTACTGGACATTCAGTTGACATGCACTCAGTTGAAGGATAGAAAAGAACGCAGCCGTACGAGGGAAGAGTTACGATGTCGCTCAGTTTGGCAAAAGTTCCTGATTGGTTTCGCTTCATTTGGCATCGCGGCGGTAAATCTGGTGGCGTGTTCAGTCCACCAGCTTCCTACAGCCACAGAGGACTGAACGACAAAGCAGGTTCCACATATTCAGGCGTGTTTTTGTGTAACTTCACCAAAACTAAAACCCCAGTCAAGAGGTATCCGTCATTTCTGCATTACCGGATGACTCCATGTCGTTTCCCATGGCAACACGATGCATATAATGTATAATACTGTATTTACACGGCTTCATTCGGTGGTTTTAGTATTGTACGGCTCAGCAGTTTTAGCTGAGAATAATTGAAAAACGATTGGTCAAAAAAGGAGAACAGGTTAGCTCCACAGCATCTGAGCCACCTTCATGATACTGAAAACTTGAGGCTAAACAAACCTCAATAAACCCACTAATCCTGCTTTGTATTTCAGCCCTCTGATCTGCACACTTTATATACCCCGCTGCCAGTTAAACGTTCTTTCCAGACCTGCTTCAGCTCACGTTAAAAGGCGAAACTCTTCCGTCGTACGGCCGAGCACAGGTTGCACTGAGGAGTAGGAGGATAGAAAAAAGAAACACAGTCTGAGGGACATTCAGGAATGTATCAACAGGAAACAGTATTGGCATTTCTGACAGTTCACTCGACTATCTACCTCATGTACACGACCCAAACTCAGCTGGGCGAAATGTACATGACAGGAGGACCCTCGATCACGGCCGTCGGGCTGCACTCAGCTGTAAACTATGGCTATCAGGATAGTAAGTCACTGACATGTAAACACCGATCCATGCAATATGGCTTTATGTTGCTATTGAGAGTTCAGCAGCTCCTTCTCAAATGCAGACAAGGTTCATAGTGGCACAAGAGTGCAAGTGGTTAAATCTTTAACAAGTGAGAGGTTAAAGGTGCCCTGTAGAGTTTTCTTGGTAGCAATATCTAGTTTACACTCAGTTCCTCATCCAAAACAGACTGAAGCTGTTGCTGCATCCTTAGTTTAGCTGCGGTTTAAGGTTCAGGGTTGTCTGGAGTAAAAGACTGTTTCATAGTTGGGTCCACAGAAGCAGATATAAATCTAAATCCAACTGCTCTCTCCTGCAGAAATCACTTTGACCCCATTTAGACCTGAGACAGACAGAAAATCTGTATCTGGAAGGTTTATCTGAAGAATCATAGCAGCTTCATAGGTTTCACAGTTTTAAAATGTGTTCTTGTGATTGAAGAGGTGGAGTTCAGTGAGCTTTTCTTCTTATAGGATTGATGTTTTCTTCAGAAAACGTAGTACAGCTGTACACTTAGATCCAATCACAATCCAAGCCTCCAATTGCCGTTTTTTATTGACCAAGGACTACAGATGGAAATTAGCTTGAAGCTAAATCTGGTGCAACCATCTTTTTAATGTAACTGCACGCTGTCCTTTTACAAATAAACTTGAAACTAAACTAAACTTATTCCATTATGTTGCAATCTCAATATCTTCTATTTTCAGTTATTTTTGTCTCCCAGTATTTTACTTCTTACAACTTTTGCCATTTACTGAAGTCAACTATTCTTTATATGTCATCTGCTCCAGGAAAAAACACACCTAAACTATACCTTTGTTTACCAACAGCACAAAAACAATTTCTTGCTGTGTAAACTTTTTTTTTTTTTAACTGCAGTCGGCATTTTAGTTAATTTAACATCTATAAGGAGGGGAACATGTAGAAAAAGTACGGCTTGTGAATTAGATTATATCCACCATTATGTCACACAATAAGTCGGTAACTAGTGTACTATTTACCAAAGAACAATGTCTGGCTGTAATCTTTTTTTTATGTTCAGCTCGGATTCGAACATATAGAGTACAAAAGTTGCCATTTCCAATCAATGAGAAATTATACCACTTTATGGCTTTTAGATTTCTTTTAAAACCTGCACAGAGGCAAGAGTAAGAGACATTGCTCACAAGTTGGCCAATCAGAAGAAAGTGGGCTTTTAGGGAGGGGGCTCTTAAAGAGACAGGAGTGAAACGGTTTATTTCAGACAAAGCTACTCTTGTGGAGTCCAAAAAAGAAAATATAGAGCTCCAAATCAGCACAATACGTCACCTTAAGGCTAGCTTCATTATACATCTGGGCTTGTTTTACACAGTTTAGCACTCAGGTGCATTTTAAACCACTGCAAGTTCAGCTTTCATTCTAAACCACAGCTAAGCTAAATGCTAAGTGGCAGAGCAACAGCTTCACTTCTAATAAATAAACGTATTTCCTTCCTAATAAGACATTAGCAAAAGCAGACCTTTTATTTCTTCATATCTAGCATTGTTTGTAGCATGTAACATGTTTGCTAGCTAGAAACTTGCACATTACCATGTTTCTTGGCATTTTATTGCCACTAACTGAGTCAAATAACTGCTGTGAAATTATACAAACATTGCTTCATTAGTGGTCCAAAACTCCACGTGGTACCTTTAACACTCAGAGATTGGTTAAAAAAATTTCACATATAAAGCAGCGGCGCCTTTGCATGCCTCTTCTACAAGCCGACTGTTTTTTTTTCTGTTACCGTATATATGTAATAATAATCAACACTTCCACATTTCACACGGTCCCGCCCGGCTCAGTGCAGCCCGGCGCTCTAGACAAAAGTTTACGGTGCAGATCGACATCAGTATCAGTGTAGCTGGATCCCCACCCACTGCTACCACAGTACCGGCAAGATGAGAAAATAGACCCGACAGTGAGATGGATGGCAACATGGCACCTTTTTTTTGAAGAATAGAGTTATTCATCAACAAATCTTTTTACACAGATAAACAGTAATACTATATATAGATCTCTAAATACTCTCGTCATACTCATTAACCTCTAATGTATCTTTAAGTCACGATATTCACTCATTTTTACATTGTGCTTTCCGAGTCTGATTGGGTTGCAGTGGTGGGCTTACAGTGGCGGTGAGGAGATAGATGGGAGAGATTTGAACCAAATCAGGGCAGAAGATCGATTTTTCAATTTTTAAAGGTGGAGTCAAGAGGGGCAATCGACCAAATCTTTAAAATAGGCCAAAAGAATCGGAACATACCTCGACTTAATCTGTTTGTTTACGTAATTTGAGTATTTCATAAAACTAACCACTATGGAAACATTGGAATTTGTAGACACATGATCACATTTACATGTCGAGCTTTTAGTCCACTTGCATGTAACAGGATTGCACAATAAACTGACATGAGCCAAATAGTTGCCAAATTCCATTAAATAGCCATATTAGCAGAATAAAATGCTCATTAGTGCTTCTTGAGGATGCTCTGACTTAGTCAAAATATAGGCAAAATCCATCTGATTTGGCCTGTATTTGCAGAAAGTGTAACTTTCTGTAATGTCTTATTTAAAAGTTATTTTTTTTTGGTTGCATTTTTTAAAGGTAGAGTCAACAGTGATAATGTATATGCTCACGTGTTAATAGATTTTCATGCTAAGGTGGTTGATTTAGCTGCTACAGTACGTTAAAGGTTGTGGAGGTTATTCCTCCAGTGATGTTAACTGAGTAAGTCTGGTGCACAGACCTCTAGAAATTTGTGTCGATAATGTTAATTGAACAGCAGTCGTGAGGTGCATTCCAATATCCATACTGCCATACTGTTTAGTATGCAGGAAAAAGATACCGGTCTGCTAGCTAGCATGCTTCTCTGCTATTTCTGACCCACAATCCTCTATGCTGTTACGTCTAGGTTTCTTGCAGAGCAGAAAGCAGCTTGATAACTGTTATTTTGCACCACAGACTGTGACAGATTTATAAGCAAGACCGCTGAAACTTAAGGTGCCATGTCATGACGAATTCCCAAATTAGCAGCTGCAGTACGTCCTGAAAGTAAAATGTGACTTGATTTCTACAGTGAAATAAAGGTAGTGGGGAATTCACTCATCAAAAAACTGAAAAATAATCTTTGAAATAACCGTTAGGAACCTCCTCGCCTGTGTAGTGATGTTTAAGGCTATATATTCAACGTCATTCAGATTGGTTTATGATGGTAGCTGTTCGGATTCGAACAGAGAAGCCGCAGCGCCTACGCAGCTGCTGCCACTTTCACTGAGGAGAAAAACTTGCACCATAAGCACTAAAAGAGAAATACAAATATAATAGAACAACATTTTCAATATGTACAACCTCTACTAGACTCGCACAGCTAAGAGAAGCTACCCATCGCCGGTTCAGACAATCAAACAAAAGGCAAGAAATCAAACCGGAAACAGTGACGTGCTGCTTGTGACTCTTCTTTCTCAAGGTAGCGGATAAATCAGAAATGATCCATCGACGGCAAAACTCATCTAAGGACCCTGATGTCAATAATGAAAACCAAGCTACATGAAGAACTAGAACTCAATGGCTGACTCTTATTTACTGTTATCGAATTTTGACATCTGTCTTCTCATAGATTTGGATTTCGGGGTTCTGCTGCTCATCAAAAAACATATTTTTGTTACACCTAGCATGTCCTTTACAGACATTACTCCCACAGTAGCCGCTATGTTTAATAAATGCAGATGAAGCTCATAAAACGGAACAAACAAGTGGATCTGAAGCATCTGATGGAGGTAAAATAGTAAGAGAATCTTGGCTAACTGGCTAAAAAGCTAAATTTGCAACTTGTACTCTGGTTTTCTGAGAGTTTATTCGAAATAACTCTTTCATTCCGGCTCTTTCCTGCAGCAGTAACCATACAGGAAAACACCTGTGAGCTACTCTACTCCACAATTATACCTTTATTTTTCTATGAAATACATTTTAAAAGAGCTTGCGTCACTTTTTGAGAATCCATCCTTCCTTTTTTAAGCCTTTTACGCAGAAACAACTCACTAAATGGGGTAAATTCAGGCTAATCTCATATTTTTCCAGCTAAACGGCAGCTAAGTTTTGAGAATATCAATAACAAAAGTCCTATCTGCAAGGTGATGTTTCAAGCCACTAAATGCACGACTTCACTGCCTTCTTTTTGCGAGTTTTTGTCCATTTTCAGTGCAGACAGTTGGCTTGCACCCCAGTCCAGATACTCTGGGAATGTTTAGCTAGCTGTCAGAGACTTACTGTTCTGTTTTCCTGAGATTGCAAGCTAATCTGACAACTAGACCTCTCTTGTTTTTAAGTTCAGAAATGGCCAATGTGAGAATAATGTCAAAACGTGATCGGCTAATGAAAAACCTCCTGCATTCCTTCGTAAACCAGCAGCTACACAGATGATCGTTTCAACCCTAATGAGAGGAAAAATTAAAATGCCACATTCCTACATGGACCACCTAATAACTGCTACATGGAAAACTCAACCTTGGGGTCCCTGCTACATGACAAACTCCACCGTAAAGTGGCTCGAAGCTACTTGAAACATGAAATAATCTCCAGCAAAAACTACCTGTGGTGAGATGCGAAACACGTCTTCTGTAAAATGCACTGTTTGTTCAAATTTCACCGCAGTTGACACCATTCATTTGCACTATGTAAACATGTACTTACAAAAAGAGTTGGGAGGAGGATGTGGGGGTGAAACGCAGGGGGGGAGTTTTTTTTTTTTTAAAGGTGGGACTGGATGGAAGGGAAGTTGAGGAGGAGAGAGAAGAAGTAGTAGTAGTAGTGGGGAGTGTCCAGGAGTCTTGGCGTGTAGTTGAATATCTTCATGCTCAGTCCCTGTTCACGCTGCACCAGGCGGCTGCAGGAAAACAAAAGAAAGACAAGGTGAGAAGGAGGCCAGAGAAGAAGATGTAAAAGAAAATGAGCCCCAGAGGGGAGTTCGGGGGGGAAAATGAGGAGAAATTTGGCAGATGGCGGAGAGATAAAAAGTGAGACGATGAGGATGGCAGCCGTCCAAACATCAGCCCGAATCACCGACAGCCCGTCTCAGACTCGTGTCAGTCGATTTAAACGCTGCCATTTTCAGAGCAGGTTGCTGCAGTTGTTTGAGTTTCAGATAATGGCACAGTCAGGCTTCTTGACAAAACACTAATCGCTTCCTTGGGATTGTGAGGAAACCGTGTTCGGCTCCTGTAATTGTGTTCTGTTGCATCACTGCTTTCATTTTGATCCATTGCAGGATGGTGCTGCTTTCAGATGTCAACTTCTTTACAATAATTTGACGACGTGTTAAATTATTGTAGCAGCAATCTCAGTGGACATGAAGGATGGACATATGGAAAGATAGCAGATGAATTTAATTCACGTCGTAAAGGAGGATTCCGCTTCACTTTTCCATAGTGACGAAGGTGGTTAAAAAGTTTAAACAATCGGGCAGTGTCATGGACAAACCCCGTTCTGGACGAACAAATGTATGACCCGAAACTAAAGAATTGGTCATGGCTAAAATTCATGCTAGCCGCCAAAAAATCACTTTCCTAACCCTATCTTTCAATATGTCAATCCTTCAACTCATTCTTCTGTCGACAAAGCCACATTTAATCTGTGGAGGCAAAAAAATATATAGTTAATGGGATGTCCTATGTGTCCAGACTTTAGGAACACCCTGTATACTTATAGTTGTGGGGATTCATCCATGCACAGATTACAACCGACATATGCAACCTTTTTTTTTTTTAAAGATTTTACGAGTTCAAATTATCTTCCACATGGATGAACTTGCATTAGTTTCATTTTTGCTATTATTAGTGACCATTAATTTCTTTAATTAATGATTTTTGTTGGTAAAAATGGAAAAACTGCCTATAATATTACCTGGTGCCAAAATTAACAGATTAAGTTATCTTTTTTGATCTGACAAAACATAAAAAAACCATCACTTTTGAGTTTAAACTCCAAGAGAACCTGGAAACAAGTCAGTAGTTTCATTAAGAAGCCAAGAATTTGAGACATTTTTGGGCATTTCTGCTTGAAAGACTCAACTATTAATCAACTAATGGTTCAGTTTTCTGTAAATGAATGTATGTGTTCATACATGACTAATGTAACTGGATCTAAGTGGCTTGTTCTTTTCTTTTGTTCTTCATTTGACCTCATGAAGGTGTAAGAAACAAAATGTTGTATTTCTGATAAACTTCAGAACAAATATTACATCATTGTGCCATAGTCTTCTCTTACTTGTCAACTGATCAATCGACTAATCGTTTTATCTCTACGGGACTTGTTTGGTTTCTCGGCATCTTTAGAATAAAAATCTGAAAAGATCAACAACAAACTTTTGCCCTGATGGAATGTAATTCAGTCATGATCTAAAGGGAGGATTCGCTGCTTTTCTTGATATTTTCTTTATGTCCTTGGGTTTGGACAAAATAAAGGTATTTCAAGATGTTATATTGGAGCTGGGGCATGATTACATAGAATAATAATCAACGGTGGAGCCTAATGAGTTCGTATGGACCTTCTCCTGACTGGTGGATTTGTGAGAAACCTATAGAACGATACTAAAGTTTTCGGCATTGAAGTACAAGTAAGGGCTCTTTTGAAGATAAAGTGCTTCATCTAAAGCAAAGTAAACAAAGTTTTGCTCAAGTATATTTGGCATCTTTGGGTTTTAGTCAGCACTAGTTCTCAGCAGGTAACTTTTTCATTGCCTTGGAACAACTTGCCACAGGTCATTCTGTGGAGTTAGTTTGTATTTTAGTTTCTTTTCACTTCATTTTATGCCAAACTGACTGACTGATGTTGAGATCAGGCCTCTGTGGGGGTCAAACCATCTGCCATCGGACTGTCTGTATGTTTCAGACTGTATGTTTGGGTTTATTGTCAGGCTGCAGAGTGGATTTGGGACCAATTAAAAAGAAAAGACAAATACTAGATGCATGTAACTGATTGCGGGCGATTTATCATATTTATCTGCTTAGAGTCTTAATTGTGGCAGCGACAAGAAGCACTGGGGGAAAACAAAGTCTACTAACCCTCAAAAACTCTTCAAAATGATGTAACTTGATTTTATTGTCAAATATTTTAATTTTATGTTCTTTTGGTGGATGTTTGATGTTGCCAATTGTCCACACATGTATTTGACAAGAGCCTGATTGATTAAATACTCAAAATGTATCTGTTTGGATGATTCTTTTCTGAATTTGTAAGCCTTTTTTTGTTTATAGAAGCCCAGAAATACACAATGAGAGATTTGAAAATAGAATTTGTACCTCAAATAACGGCCTGAAATTATCAATACATATAGTTTTTTTTTTTTTAAACACTGCCACTTTTACTCCCTGTGCAGATCACTTTGAATTCTGAGTACCACATTTCCCATCATGCAACTCCTATCTTAGCATAAATCAATGTATTTTACACTTAAGCTCTGTTTTAGGTAATTTTTCTGTTAACCCTCCTCATGGCTTCGTACAGATGAACTCTGGTTTATTTATGACTGCCTCTTTAGTAAAATAAGTGTCCAATCTGCTGCTTCATATGATTTACCTGCAGCTGATAGACTGTCACTCCGTCGGTGTAGAAAGTAAACAGTGTGACCTGCTGCTAGATCCTGATCGATCCTTTCTTCACGTCAGTTTGATTTATAATTACAGGTAATTAAAGAAGCTACCCTACTGTGCCTAGCTGGTAAATACGTGTTTGAAGCTGCAGAAATTCAATAAAGTCAGAGGAAAACCTCCTAAACACCTGGAAGCAACAATTTAAACTTCAACTCCTGTTAACGAGGATTAATTTTATTCTAATTGAGTTTCATTTATCTGATCGATTACACATTAATGCCTGAGTACCGACTAATTATCTGTGCAAATTGCAATGACAATTAAGATATTCTATTCTAACAAGGTGTTTTGTGATTTCTGGCTATAAAGTGTCTTTTCCTTGATTTTGGACCAATATTATATAAATTTACTGATAAATCCTCCCTTTAATCTCTTCACACAATCTGAGGAATCTTGCGTTATTGTGCCTGTTTGTTAATTTCACTGCTTGCTCATATTTTAAAAAAAAACGTTAAGATGTATTTTTTATAGTGTTAATACAAATTTTGTAGTGTAAAGATGTATTTTATAGTGTTAGGACGTATTTTCTAGTTTTGAAATGTTTTTTTTATAGTGATAAGATGTATTTTATAATGCTAAGATGTATTTTTTATAGCGTAAAGCCAATTTTTAAATAGTTTTGAGATAATTCTTTATAGTGTTAGGACATTTTATAGTGCTAAGATGTATTTTTTATAGTGTTAAAATGTATTTTATAGTTTTGAGATGTATTTTTATAGTGGTATGTTTTTTTATGGTGTTATAATGTATTTTTATAGACTTAGGACATATTTTACAGTGATATGACGTATTTTATAATGTTAAGATATACTTTTTAAATTGCTTTAAGATGAATTTTATAGTGTTAAGATGTATTTTACAGTGTAAAAACATTTTATAGTGTTATGACACATTTTATAATGTAAAGATGTATCTTATGGTGTTGACATGTTTTTTTTAAATAGTGTAAAGTCATATTTTACAGTGTAAAGATGTATTTTCTAATGTTGACATATTTTATAATATTAGCATGTATTTTTCTAGTGTAAAGACATATTTTGTAGTGTTAAGGTATACTTTATAGTGCTAATTTCCATTGAATATATGTTTTCTATATGTGTATATTGTTGAAATGACAACAGGTACAGGCTAAATCCATGAGTTATGGTGTGAAAATATTTAAAGTCTAACTCATAATTAATATTAAATGTTTAATAGTAGCAAAGCAATCTATCATGACAAAGAAAAAAGTTATTTTCACTTAATAATTTTGGAAAATAAACTTAGTATGATATTAATTCATCACAGAAATACTGGTTGGTTCACTACTAAAGCTGGCATCTATCTGATGTGTTTAATGAGTGATGGCAATGATGTCGTTACTCAAATAATTCTACTTTTGCTGAGGAGCTCCATACGTAGTTCACCATAACGAGGTATCGAGATAGGGAATAACAAACCTATGTGGTAATGTTGCTGTTATATTTCTAGTAAAGTGAGCCAGCTGCTAATTCAGAAATGAAGTGATGCGTTCAAGTGCCGTCAGATTAACAGAAAGTAGTTCACATTTGGATGGAACTGTCGACTCAAACACAGGCGTATTCTCCAAGACAGTAAACTCAAAGTTCATTCTGTAGTATTTGACTGACCTGGTACAGCTACAGACGACACGGCCTCCGGCTGGCACAGCGTGTCCACCTTCACATGCTGAAAGGCCTTGTTGGGGGCTGACTGGAGGTGCCTGGAACCAGAGGAGACGGTGAGAACTCCCAACACACAACATCCGCAAATAGAAGCACACATGACCTGGGAGCCCTCAGCCTTTACTGTAGGAGCTGAAATATTAATGTTGGAGAAACTCTGCGAGCAGTGGAGCAGAAAGTGAGATCAGCGGGCAGCTACATCAGCAGCATCACTAAATCATGACGACCCGACGCAGCTCGAGTGCTTCAGCAGCTCTGGCTCTAATTAAATGTGGACGGAGGAATTTTTCCAACGGGCTTATGACAGTAATGGAAGAGGAGTGAGAGCTCGCTTTATTTGGCCAATCAATGAAAACAGGGACGAGCTCAGGTCCAGAAAACTTCCAGAGTGCTGACGCCGAGCCGCTCTCAGAAACAATATAAATGTCCTCACTCTCTGATGACTTTTAATACTTTTAAAACGGCTCAGCATCGGGAATGAATCACTTTGCAGCAGCAGTGAACCCTCCTCCTCCTCAGCATTCACATTCTGCCCGTTGCTCAAACAATAAGTCACAGAAAACCAAGAAGCTCTTAACCCTCCTGTTGTCCTCATTTACAGGCATCAAAAAATATTGTTTCCTTGTCTGAAAAAATTCCAAAATTCAGCCAAAAAAAAATCCCAAAATTTCAGAAAATTATCAAAACCTTCAGGAAGAAAATTCCAATAATTCCTTAAAAGTTTCCCTTAAAAGTTCTAGTGAAAAAAAAATCCCCCAAATGTGGCAAGAAAATTCTTGTAAACATTTTCAAAAAATGAGAAAAAATCTTCCAAAAAATCCTAAAAATATCTAAAGTGATTTTATATATATATATATATATATACATATATATATATATATATGAGTAAAACTTCTAATATTTTCATGAAGAACATTCACAAAAAAATCAACCAAAGTCCAACGAAATTCGCAGATTTTGGTTGAATTTTTTTTGGTGAATGTTCGTTGGAAACTTTTTTTTTCACATTTTTTTTCACCAAAAAATGTTTAAAAATTTCCCCAAAAAGTTGAAAATGTGGACATCATCGTGAAAATAGTTAAATAATATTTTTAACATTTTTTTTTCACCAAAAAATGTTCAAAGATTTCCCAAAATCTCAAAAATGTCGAAAATATAAAAAGCAAAATCTAAAAGCATTGGAAGTTTCACTGTGAAAATATTTTTTTCCCACATTTTCAAACTTTAAAACGGGCCAGTTCTGACCTTCAGGACGACACGAGGATTGATGCTGCTGTGAATGACGGATCCCAGCAGGAGGTTCAGGATCAGGAATAAAAAGCTGAGCTCAACATGATTGAAGACTCACCTCTTCCACTCCTCCTCTCCATCCCAGAACTCATAGACGACGAAGGACAAACCGTCTGGCAGACGTACAGCAGTCACACTGATAGAAGAGAATAGGAATGAGGTGAGAAGAAGAGATGGATGGGACGGTTGGAGGATGACAGAATGGGGGAGGAAAGTCACAAGAAGTGCACATTAAAGGACACTTTCTGGAAATGAAACAATAAAAGCAGCAGATCTCAACCCAGAAGATATTGTTGTCACGGCGCTTAACACCAAAAAGACAAAATGACATCTGTAAAAATGAAACTCGCAATAATAAAAAGGAAAGAGGAAGCGTGTGTGACCCGGTCAGATGTTATGGAGGAGTTTTATAGGGAGCATTTTGCTGTAAAGAACCAAGGATCCACCTGATTGCATCCATGGGAGCGTAAAGGATGTTTTTTTTCTAACAAGGTGCTGGTAATAATCCACATTTATCTTTGTCCATGTTTACCTCTGGTGTCATTCAGAAAATGCTGCATTTAAGGGCTGAAGCGGTGAACTGGAGCCGAGAACACGATGGAACAATTTTACCCGACAATAAGCTTCACTGCCTGCAAGTTTAAAAGGCATGTTTATGTTTAAAAAACTGCAGAAACCACACCATTTATCAGAGCCAGAGACAGAAAAATTTGCAAGATTTTCAGCTTTCCAATGGTCCTTGAACTACCCATGTGTGACACATTGCTCTGTTGGGAAATCTAACCCAAAAAATCCCTTTTATTCTATATTTGTAATTTCAAAAATCTCCAAAAATAAACCATTTGCTCTAACCACATTCTATAAAAAACAAAAAATTCAGTGCCCTTCGGTGCAACTGTGAAGCCGTTAATGACTCAGCTGCAGCCAACGGTCACGTGTGGAAAATTCTGAGGCTTTTCGGCTGAACTGCAGGCAGTGTTTCCACAAAGCAGAGAGGATCCAAGTATGGAAACAAATCAGAGAGACTGAGAGCAAAAAATACATGCTGGAGCCATGAAATAAATATAGCATGGCTTAAAAACACTATACAGAAGAACAAGCTGTGAATTTATCGGTGCCAGATGGCGTAAAAACAAAACAAACAAATCTTTGAATTTTCAACTTTTCAGCAGTTCCTGCACTAATCTTGTGTGACATGCAGCTTCAGTGGGAAAATTAACCAAATCAAAGCTCAAAATTGTAAAATTTCATCAAAATCACTTTAATTTACGGGCCTCATTTAAAAATGTACCAAAAATAAACTACTTAGTGTAACCACATTCCATAAAAAACACAAAATTAGTGCCCTTTGGAGCAACTGTGAAGCCGTTAATGACGTAGCTAAAATCAACAGTCATATGTAAAAAAATTCTGTGGCTTCAGCTGAACTGCAGGCAGCGTTGACACAAAGCAGAGAGGAGACATATGGAAACAAATTAGAGAGACCGAGAGCAAAATAAATCATACTTGAATAATAAAATAATAATAAAAATGCTATATGGAGATACAAATTGTGAATGTATCAGTCAATTTGCAAAAAACTAAAGAATAATTTGAATTTTCCAACAGTTCTTGAACTAATCTTGTGTGACATGCAGGTTTTATGGGGTAAATTAACCAAATTTCAGCTTAAAACTGTGAAATTTTAACAAAAATCACCTTAATCTACATCCCTCATTTAAATATTTGCCAAAAATAAACCATTTATTTTAACCAGATGCTGTAAAAAAATAAAAAAATCTGCATTCCTCAGCGCAACCAAGAAGCCATGAGTGACTGTGCTGTGATTAAGAGTCACTGGTCAAAAATTTAGAAATCTTTAAGGTGAACTGCAGGACAGTAGACAAGTATCGAAACTAATTCGAGAGACTGAGAGCAAAATAAACATACTTGATACAGCATGGCCGAAAAACAGTGTTGGTGGAGGATACATTCAGCATGGTGGAACATCTTAAAGGAATGTGAAAAATGTCTAGTTTGTCTAAGTAATAAAAATGCTAATAGTTAAATATCTATAGAATGTGAAGCCAGCATTTTTCCACAGAATTAGTAACATCTGTGGACACAATGGACAAATAATCTAACTAAGTTTCAGTTTTTTTTCTTTTTGATGATTTATAGCATTAGAACTCTGTCATCCTGCACAAAAATCATTTCTGAGTTTTCTCTACTTCTAGCTGTCGTTCTGCTGTTTCCATAGAGGTGCAGGACTTTATACTGCAGTGAAAAATGAACCCACAGGGAGGAAAACTGTGACAGAAACAAGGGTTAAGCTACTTCAACAGGGATGCAGCCGGTGTAAGTGTTTAGATTCAGGTTGTAAATAAAAGCAGACTAAGACAGCTAACTTCTCACCGTGTTTCCTCTTTCCTTGGGTCGATCATTCGCACCTGTTTTCTCTGAAGCAGCAGCTGAGGCGTTTATGCAGATGAAGCAGTGCGGTCCCATTTCGGCACTTTGTTTCGGCACAAAATTACACTTGGATTTATGCCACCTCTGGGCGCCTCTTATCACAAACACAATTTTCATTTTCAATATTTCAGGATTCCAATTTTCACACAGAGCTTTGCAAAAATGAGGAAAACAATCTTTAAGTTCTGACACTGATTGCTTTACATTTCTCATCCGGTTTTGTGATATTTTATAGTTTTCTACACTGCAGGCTAATAAACTAGCCTGCACAGAGTCTTTGCAGTGAAGGAAGGAGTATTATTACATCCATCCTGAGTGCCATCAAAGACTAGAAGACAGAAAGTAGAAAGAAAAATGATTTATTTAACTTTGAATTAACATTAGAGCTCCATAATTCAGGTTAAATGAAAATATAATGCTCCACTCATGCATAATTTTGAGTTTCTATGAATAATACCAATACTAGTTAACATATCCTGCATTTTAACTGAAAATTTGATTTAATTACCTGGTCTAAGGTGTGCCTAAGAAGTCTAAAAATCAATGTGTAGTTCCTGTCTGAGCCTGTAGAGGGCACTGGGCTGCAGCGGAGCTCCACGTCTCCGCAGGGCTTCAAAAGAAATGACTTGTGTGAGCTCTGCTGGAGGATATAATAAAGTGTTTGTGCATGCAATCACACATGCACCCTAAAAGATAATGAGCAGGGAAGGCAGGGGCTAAATAAACTTTATATATTACAGTTAATTTGTGGAAGATTAAACAACGACATGAAGACAGAGGGCGCAGAACAGGGAGAGATCAAGGCAGCAGAGAGGAGTGTGTCCACAGGTAATGAGGAGGCTGCTTCCATCAACAAACCTTCTTCCCCCTCATGTATTATTTACTTCAGGTACCTGTAAGTTCCGTGCTGCTGCATTTACTATAAAGTGATAAATACTGACGACGGCCGAAAACAAACAACAAAAAGCCGACGGTAGCATCAGAGTGAGTGTGGAGTTGCTCCTGTAGCCCTTCCAGCTGTGTGTGCTATTTACTGACCACGGCAGGGCATTTAATACTCGCCGTCCTCCTGGAGCACAGTGTGAAGGAGGTGTGACTCACTGGAGTGAAGCTTTTTATCAGTTAGGAGAGCAGCTGCAGCGAAGGTTCCCGCAGACCTTGAAGGAAGCGGGGTTTGGAAGTGATGGATGAAGCAGCTGGTAAAACACAGGATCCAGATTCAGCAGAAATCACGGCACAAATCACAATTTCCTCTCATGAAATCTAATTTGGCTCATTTAAAGCTTCTGATCACCCACGCATTTTTGCTCCTGTCACATTTTAAACACTGTAAGCTGCAGTATAAACTCCTACACCTCAATGAAAGCAGCACAACCAGGACTAAAATGAAAGGGAACTAAAGTATGTCTTTTGTGCAGCATTAGAAAGTTAAAATCATACAAACTATAACAAAGACAATGCTGAATTTTGATGTCTGTTCTACAAAAACTGAAAAAACACTGGAATGCATGTAATAATTCATATGTTGAGCATTTTTCCAAATGCCCACAAGTTTTCTTCAACCTTGAAATAAATAAAGGCTCAGCACACTATAGATATTTTACTCTTTATATTTTATAACTTCTACAAATTGAGCGTTTTTCAATCTAGAAATATGTTTCACCATGCTGCATGTATCCTCCAACACGTTGCTCCTCTGTACACCATCTTTGAGTCATGCTGCATTTATTTTAACATCCTGTATGTTATATTTTGCTCTTGGTATCTGTAATTTCTCTCCATACTTTGCTTTGTGGAAGCACATCCTGCAGTTCAGTCGAGAGGCTTCTGAAATTAAGTTATTGACCTTTCAGTTGCCCAGAAGACAGCAGAAACTCTTGTTTTGTACAGAATGTGCTGGAAAAAAGGTCTTCAAAATGACTACAAGTGTTATTAATGCTTGAAAATAAAATAAAGGCTCTACATACTATAGATATTTAACTATTTGCATTTTTACAACCTTTACAAACTGAGCGTTTTTCACTCTAGATAGATGTTTCACCGTGCTGAATGTATCTTCCAACAGCTTGCTCCTCTGTACATAATTTTTGAGCCATGTTGCATTTATTTTATTCATCCTCTACGTTACATTCTGTTCTTGGTGTCTGTAATTTCTCTCCATACTTTGCTCTGTGGAAACACTTCCTGCAGTTCAGCTGAGAGGTTTCTGAATTTCTGTCACATGTCTGATTGTTGAGTCACTAAAAGCTTTTCTGTGGTTCAGAAGAGGGCAGAATTTTTTTTTTTTTTTTTTTTTTACAGAACTAAGTCCAAATGGTTCAAAAAAGATTTGGCATATAGAATAAAGTAATTTCAATAAGCTATCATGACTTGAAGCTAAGATCTGATAAATTTTCTCAATAAAACAGCATCACAGATGGCTAGTTCAAGAATTGTTGGAAAGTTGACTGTTTATCCAGTCTGTTGCACTGATAAATGGTTTAATTTGCTGTTTATGACTTTATTTTTCAAATATAACATGGCTTCAAATCCACTGGCTGGTTTTGGGGCTCAGAGGGTTAATATGTGTTCTACAACCAGAGTAGTGTTTAGGAGTCACAGCAATGCTTTGAACTAAGCAAGCTGACATGCAGCACAGTGTCAAGCATGCAATATTTCATTAAATTTACCATCTTAAGGTGTTTTTCTGCCCAAAAAGTTTCAGTAACTTTCATTTTCCAAGAGCTAATGTTCACAGATTTTCACTTTTTCCTCCAACACTCTTTGATTCTGTTTCCACTGCAGGGCCAGGGGAAATTAAAATTCCTCTCTCTGCATTGATTGAACCCCTAAAAAACTCATCTCTGTTCATCACTATTACATATTTACAAGTTCCATTTCCTGAAAATAATTATTTCCTGCTTAAAAATGACTTAGATGCACCTCTACACTTTTGCTTTCAATGTGCAGATTTGTGAACATGTAAATTAATTCAGTCTATGAACAGAGGTGAAGGTGAATAGATCTTTTCAAACACTGTAAAACTACTCTATGTTTCCAATTTTGTACTAAGTTGAAACCAAAACTGATTCTAAAGAAGAAGAATGACACAAAAAAGTATCGTCATGCCTTTGACAGCTTATTTTGCTTATAATGCGTGTTCTAGTGTATAAAAAAACATATAAAGGTAAAAAAAAAAAACCTTGATTTTCACAAAAGAGGGTCATAAAGATGTTTAAACTCTTGCTTTTTTAGTTCCTAGTCTACCAAAGCTAAATTAACAACCACAGGAGGTTTTTAATAAGTGATATTCCCATAACACTAGCAATTATTGGGTCTGTCAATCATCATGAAGCTGCTTCTGGATCCAAATAAAAGGAAGAGAGATGAAATGAAGTACACAGATTCATTTAACATTTATTCATCCGAAACTCAATATTATAAGGGAAACTTCAAGTGCAATTCTTGAGAAAATTTGCCATGGTGAGCATGAGAAAAGTGCAACTATATTCCCCTTTGGATGCTGTTTTAGTCAGATGTGTTAATAGGTCAACATGGGGGGACCTTCCTGAAGGGGACTCGAAGCAGGAACTTTACCACCATGATGTATTTTATTTGTGCTGTAGAGCTAGATTATAATTTCAGAGAATGCTTCATAGTGATTCCAACAAAATGTCAAATATCAGTAAGATTCAGAAGTTGTAGCAGGGTGCAACAGTCTCTATTAATTCTAAAAATAAAACTCAACTTTTAACTGGTTTTAATGTGGAAACATCACCAGAACTTGATGTGTTCATTTTCATAACATACATACAGTTGGCAGATGGCTTGAGTTTACATTGACTCTCACACTAGAATGAATATAATGAAGAGTCTGGTGTAGACCTGCTCTATATGAGAAGTGTCCTGAGATGCGAGATGATTCAGCTCTACATTAATGAAACTGACCTGACGGCTTTGTAAAAAGTGGAGATTTGTGCTGAGAGTTTTGACCATTTAAAAAATGTGATTTAGTGTCAGTAGTGATGAGGGGATTACTGCTGTCAGTATGGAAGCTTTACAAACTCTAAGACTAAACTCTCCACAAGGATCCAAAATAAGTTGGACTTCTATATGAGAGCTTTAATTATTCTTCATCTACTTCCTGAAAAGTTTGGTCAGTCAAAAAGACAAAAACTAATATTTTCAGCTGAACTAAAGACAGACTTTGTGATTTTTCTGCTCACATGTTGTGTTGTTGTAAACTTACTCTTTCAAATAAATAGCCTCCTAACCCCCTGGAAACCAGCGTTTGTCCTGTTTTTGGGTCGCTGCTCGGTGACCCTAGACAGCCGGTCATAATGTTTTTAGAACAACACACCATACTATGATGTTTTACATTGAAGGTTCTACTATGGAGCCAGTTTGACATGTTCAGGCATTCTTTGTGTGAAAACTCAGAGATTTCAGGTATCAGAAGGTGGTTTTCAACTTTCTTTGTTGACTTTCGCCTTCAACTTGAAACTAAATTTACTTCACTAAGCCAGCCCTCTGGACTTCCAGTAAGCTGTGTTCCTATTGGCTGTCCAGGTGGCTGCTTGGTGTTTTCAGGAACACCTGAGCAGCTCGGTGTCTTCCTGCTTTATGTCTGCGGTCAATCATTTCCTCTGCTTCTCTTCACCACTGGACTGGGTTTGGCTCCATTGCTTTAGTTTGTTCTTTAGGCGTTGGCTTGCAGCTTCCAGCAGTAAAATCCTCTTTAATGTGTTTCTTGGTGTGTTTTAGGGCTTTGTACTGAATAGTTGTCTTGGTAGATGTGGTTCTTTAGCCACAGTTAGCACATGGTGCTAATGTGTGCAGTGATTAGTGGATTTGGTGCAGCTGAGTTGTCTTTATCTTGGCTGTAGTGAGTCTTCAGAGGTTTTTGGTCAGACACATTCTGTGTTCTTGTTTGTGAACCAACGTTGGTTGTCCAGAAGGTAAGAGTTCCTGTCCTGATTCTCTGTTTAAAGAGGTTCTCTGGTAGGCTGCAGGAGACTTAGCGTTTGGGTTGTGCTAGTTTGGTTTTTGTACAGTTTCATTTGGACGACTATCTTGAGGCCCCTCCATGTGGTTTAGTGAGGTTTTCTGTGACAGATGAGACTTTGAGAGTTTTTAGGAAGTTCTGGAGACCAGACTTTAGAGCAGCAGAAACATTTGTCAGCAGTTTGAGCAGGAGAAGGTGAGCTTCAGAGTAGAAATGAGAAGGAAACCTTCTTGACCCTTGTGGTGAGGTCCTGTTTGAGCAGGTTGTGAAGAGTCTGTAGTTCTTTGGTCTGAAAGCACCAGAAGAGTTGACTTATTAAAGGAGAAAACAGGAGATATAGTTGGTTCTTCTTTTGCTCTGCAGTTTCCTTAGACTGAAAATCAAGTTTCTATTTTAAATGATTGACCGTGTGAGCCCAAGAAAACTTCAATAAACTCCCTCCATCTCCTGGACACAACATATTTTATTACCATGCTGAAACTTTTTTTTTTTTAATGTTTTTGAGTTTGAATCATAGTTTTTTCTCTCTTTCCTTGTTTAGTTTTGTCATCTGTGTGAAAGGTGCTAAACAAATAAAGTTGAATTGATAAAGTGAATAACTGATGAACTCATGATTGTGACAACAGAAGTATTTTTATTGTGATTTAAGGGTTTGTTTGATTTTTAAGGTTGAGGGTAAAATCTTGACAAAAAAAGATTAAAGAAATAAACTACATAAATGCAATTAAATCAAAGGAAAACCATTTAATACAACAAAACTTTAAAAAAGAAAATTAAACATTAAATACAATTAAGTCATTTTAAACAGACAAAATATTTAATTAGATAATTAAACAGAAGATACAAAACGTAATTATGAAATTAACCCTTTGCGCTTCAGTGTCCCGCCGGCGGTACACCTACTAATTTGCATAGGAATTTCAAGAATGTCCGACGGCTGCAAACGCGATTATACAAACACTATACGCCAATGGAAAGCTTAGATTCTCATGAATCCGCCAGTATAAACCACTTTCAGATGTGATTACCACAGCGGATGAGAAAAACACATTTGTCCGACAAAAAACGAATATCCATCCATCCGTTCTCTATACACGGCTTCAACACACACAGCGCGACTCACATTTCCGGGTTTATTATTACACACAGATGAAAATATTCCACAAAAAACGGCCATAATCCAACCTTTTACATCCAGACAACACAAGCCAGTAAACTATTTTGTCCAAAACATGTCCTGAAGTCGGTATATGATCCACGAATAGGTCATTTTCAAGGAAATGCACCTCGCGATGCACGTCCAATATTCCCTGTACTTCTCGTCATATTTTTTATTTACAAATAGAATATTAGCGATTTTTTGTACTGAAAATGGCTGGAATTGACTGCAGCTTAAAGGGTTAAACATTTAAAAACTATGCAAACATTTAATTAGATTATTAAACCTTTAAAAAGACAAAACATTTGATTAAAAAATTAAATGTTTAATTAGAAAATTAAATCTTAAAGACAATAAAACTTAAAATAGGAATTAAACAGAAAATACAATTAAGCATTTAAAAAGAAAATTAAACATTAAAAGGTGATAAAACATTTAAACCCGTCGAGTTTTTCGAAAATCCGAGTCTCGACTTGTTTCCCGAGTTTCTGGAGTTTCCATGAGGTCGGAGGCAGAACAAGTTGTCATGAACAGGTGTTGAAGTCGGCGAGGATGGAGTAAGTTTTTACAGTAACAAGAAGGAAGACAACTAGAAGAGCAGGGGCCTCATTTATAAAGCTTGCGCACGCACAAAACAGGGCTAGAAAGTGGCGTACGCCACTTTGGTAGCCTCCATTGGTAGGCTAGAATTATATGATTTTAATAGTAATAGGTCGTGATCTAAAGTAGGCTGGTCTGAGGCATGAAAGTCCAGGGCTGAAAATGAGTCCCACTCTGGCCCTGTTAATTAGACTCAGCCACAAAGACTATGACAGGAAAGTCTGAAGAGCTCAGCAAAGATCTGAAAAAGCAAATCACATACTTGAACAATTCAGGAAAGTCACTACGAGCCATTTCAAAGCAGCTATACATCTCAAAATCATCTGTGCAAATGATTGCTTTTCAGTATAAAGTTCATGTTACAGTTGTTTCACTGCCAAGATCAGAAAGAAAAAAAAACTATCACCTGCTGCTGAGAATCAATTGGTCAGGAAGGTCAAGCAAGAATCACAAGAAAGCAGGAACAAAAATTTAGCTATGTGGCCACAATGACCGGACATATGTTTGAACCCCAAGAACACCAGACCTATGATCAAGCATGGTGCCCTGGGCTGTTTTGCTGCCAGTAAACTGATGCTTCACACGAAGTAAAAGGAATAATGAAGAAAGAGGATTACCTAAACATTCTCCAGGAAAACCTAAAATCATCAAGTAGAAGGTCTTGTACCCCCAGCTATGGGTTACAACAAGACAATGACCTCAAACACATACCAAAAGTGGTGCAGAAATGGTTAAATCAGGCTAGAATTAAGGTTTTAGACCAGTCTGTCCAAAGTCCTCAAGAACCAGTGGACTGATGAAGAAACAAATTTGTCAGAAAGTCAACAAATTTTGTTAAACTGCACCGATTCTGTCAAGAGGAGGGTCTAAGATAAAACCAGAAACTTGTAGATGGCTACCAAAAGCAGCCCCGATTTGTTCAACCAAATATCAGCATTGCTGTATGTACATTTGTGACCCAGCAAACATATTATAGAGGACCTATAAACTATCTACCAAAGGACCAAGATGCATGATTGTTTTTTGTGAGAAAGACACGTGTTTCAATCATTCCGTCATAGAAAATTCAAAGTTATAGGAGTCATTGAAAACTTAACACTGCTATGATATACAGAGTCTGTACAAGTGAATGCAAGCTTGACCAAAGGTGATGCTTGAACTGAGCTTCTAGGAAAAACAGTTTTTTTTACGATGGTGTTTCAAAGGTCTGGACATCCAATTCCAACTTTCTCAGCAGAGTCTGTCTGCTGGGATTCGAGTGTAACCAAGTTTTCCATCATAGCACAAACACAATGAAACAACAATGCTCTCAGACTGCAGAACTTTTGGCCCATTCCGCTTTTCAGCATCTTCCAGGCAAATGATTTTAGAATATTATTTGCTCTGAAACAGCTCCTCCCCAGAGACTCCATTTTGTTACAAGATATGCTGCCACTGTTGTGCTGGGAGGTCACAAAGTGTGGGGAACTAATGCGGAACAAGGTGGGTACAAACATAAAAAGTATTGATTTATTGTTCTGCTTTGCTCAGTATTTTGTTTCTGGATGTAGCTGCTGTTTAGTTACAAAGCCACCGCATGTGTTCGCCCTCCTCTACGTCAGTACTTAGCAGAGAAATCTCCAGCAGTCTTGGGTTCATGTGGACTTTATTTTTCTTTGTTCTTCTTAGAAAACTGCTCAAGCTCCGTCAGGGTTACCCTCCTATTCTACCGCCAACTATAAAAAAACCTTCCAAGGTGAGCTACATGACGCTGCCACTATTAGTCTTTATGTTAAAAGACTTCAAAATATTGTTCAGTGTGACTGAACAAAAAAAAAGAAGCTTCCAATGGACCACAGAACCACAGAACCTGCTTTAGCCCTTTTTCATGGCTGTTCCTCACACAGATTGATTTTGGGTCCAATTTATAACTGCACTTGCTATTTTAACGACTGCTCTGAGGGCTGTTCACTGCACACAGTTTGGGTAAGATTTGTGTGCTGTATGATGCATCGTGACAGAAAATATTTAATCCCACTCACTTCAAAACACAGTTTGCTTATCCAGTGATAATTGGGATGTACATGAAACAAGCGTACTTAATGAATCATTTATTTTCTGCTAGTTTAATTGGGGTCATTTGTAGAGATTTGTTGTCATTTTGACAAAAGACTCCTTTTTTCTGAGAAATGTTGAACAATTATTCAACTTTTTACACTGATTGTGATTCAGTGTTGTAAAACCAAATGATTGCTTTTATGCAGCACTGTAGATGGAGATGTGATCTTTGTCTTGTCTGCCATGCAGCATTATTAAAGCTGCTGTGATCAATAACTTTATAAGGATCAAATGATTCTATTTAATTCAAAAGGAGTCCCTTGCAGGGACAAAAAGAAGATAATTATCGAAGTTCTTTGTAGCATCTTTTTGCTCATTATTTTCTTAACAGCAGGGAAAAATCAGCATGATTGCTAGCTAGCAGGTTTCTTATTTTAACATGAATACAACAACTTTGTTTGTTTTGGCCTTTAACCCCAAGAACACCAAACCTACTGCCAAGCATGGTGGTGGCATTATCATGCTCTGGGTCTGTTTTGCTGCGAGTAAACTGGTGCTTTACAGAAAGTAATCATCAGCCAGACGGGTGAGTCTTGAAGACAATGGTGACAAGCGTCTCTAAACGATGCAGAAATGCAAATACAGAAAGTCTCACGAACATCTATTAAAGGTGTCTACCCAGTAGCAACACGAAAAATCAAACATTTCCTCACTCTTACTTTTGTACATTTTGTCTTTGTAACTTTAAGAGGGACTTATTTAGTTTTTGACATGACGTTTACTTTCAGATACACTCAGATGTACATGATAATTGATTCACATTGGCCCTGTCTGGTCGTCATCATTAATGACTTATGGCATAATTAACTCTTCATCTTTATGTAAACCTCATTTAAATGGTTTGTATGCCTGTAACCTGTTTGTTTATGCTGGAACATAAATATCTGCCATCGCATTTGACAGGCATGTTATTTCAAAAAATAATCACCAAAATCACACTGTCAGACAGAAACTGAAAACAGGAAGAATTATTGGATTTTCAGCTATCAAACAGTACTTGAACTCATGTTGCTTTTTGTTCAGTTCGGAAAATGAACCATACCTAAGCTTGAGACTATACTTCATTTAAATCACTTTATTCTGCATGTCTTCTTTATGAATTCACTAAAAATAAACCATTTGCTTTGATCAGATTCTGTAAAAAACTAAAAATTCAGCACTCCTTGCCTCAACTGAGAAGCTATTAGTGCCTCACCTGCAGCCAACAGATGTAACAGAAATTTTCAGAATATTCAGATGAACTGCAGGCAGTGTATCCACAGAGCAGACAGGTATGTAGACCTACCATTGTTTTCTTGTATCGTAACACTTTTGGGCACTTGGATAAATGCTGTACATGCTAATTTCTTTTCCTTCTTTTTTTGTTCATTTTTGCAAAGTAAATAATCAAACATAATAAACTATTGAGCTGAACTGCAGCAAATTGATGGAGGATACATTCATCATGGTGAAATATCTTACTAGAGAAGATGTAAATGGAAAATGTAACTAGGAAAACATCTTTAGTATGTAGAGCCACGTTTTTCTAGTCTTGGTAACACCTGTGGGTACTTGAAATAAAACCTACATTTTTCATTTTCTTAATGCTTCAAGACAATATAGCTTGGTTACACTCTACAAAATATATTTTTGAGTTTTCTCCATTGGAGGACATTTGGGCTTCAAAATTTTTGAAAAATAAACTTTCTCTGTTAGAATTTTCAGCACCATGTTTATCAATAATAAGTAATAAACTATCAAAGGCTTGATTGGCTCAGCTTACACATCAGTAGTCCCATTTTTGTTTGATGTTTGCTAACCCTACTCTAATCACAGTAACAGGGTTGCTAATCAATGCTAATGTTAGCTTTTTCTCAGGAGTAGAAGCTAGAAGCGAGATGATGGAAAAAAGTAAAAAACAACAAAAAGTATTTGTCTTTTCCTGATAATATGAGGTAGAGTGAGACATTCAGTCAAGGCTGACAATACTATGAAGTATGAAAAACAGAACAGAGGGCATGGCTTTACTCGACCCATACTTTAGGGAAACTGTCTGATGTGAATTCCAGGTGTTTCACGTGATTCACTGTTTTTTTCTTCTTCTATGAGCTAAAAGCGTTATGTTGACAGAGTTGTTGAGGGACACATTCTAAGCATAATAAGTATTATTTAAAATATTATGCTGATTAAATTTTTTCCCCACAATTAAAAGAGATCAGTGAAAAAAATAATACCAAAAATATGTTATATTAACTGTTTTTTTTTTAGATTCAATTTGATCATCATTGGGATGGGACAAGAGAAAAAATGTCATTTTAAGGGGAACTCCAGATTTTTTTGGTATTTTTTAAAATATTGTCAAACATTCTTTTCTCATAACTTTTTTAGATTTGGTCTCAGAACAAGTAAATTTACAACTGCATGTCTTGAAGTTTTTTTTACATGGATTATTTGAAATTTGATGAGTGGGATGTAAAATGACCTAGCCTAGCCATGCTATACCCATGTTTCTGACGGCACAAGGGTTTAGGGATGCTCGACAGGGTGGGAGGCGGGCTAAAAGGTTGTCTATTAAATCCCTCTGCAGCAATTGGGTAGGTATACAACCAATCAACGCAACGAATAGGCTGACGTAGTTCCGAGAGCACCGGCGGATTGTGGCTAAGTCCCATTAGCTTCCCAACCAGCGGAGCCGCGGAGCCAACTGGTATATTAAGGATTTGCCATATCCCGTCGGCATAAGTCCAAATACGTCTTTCTTCTCAATGAAACACTTAAATGCCGTCCTTTGTTTATCTTTCAAGTTGAATTTTAGCTTCAAATCTTTAAGGGCTGTAGCCAAAGCCGAGTCAAAAGATAACTGTTTATTGTGCGCCGGTTGTTTCTGTCAGAATCGTCACGCCTCTGTCGTCACTTCGTTACACCCGCCTTCTGACTCTACACTTCATGGTGATTGGTCCGGCCAGTTTTAGGAGAATCCAGCCTCGAACCTTATGGAGGGTAACTAGACCCTCCCTGGCAGAGAATTAAATTCATTGCCGTGGGTTGTCTAGCGCGGCTAGGCTAAAAATGACCTTCATATTACAGTGAAAAATGAGCCCACATGGAGTAAAAATGTGACAGGAGCAAAGAAAACCCCAAAAGTTCTCAGATTTCAGAGGGTTAAATAATAACAAATAAGTATATCTGCATGTTTCAACATTTGTTTAAAGGTTATTTCTAATGTATTTAACATTTTGTTGGGTTTTATGCCTTAAATTACTCCCCAAATCATGAATGTACTACAGCAAACAGCACACAGTTGTTCTGACTGTAGTACAAACTCCAGAACCCACTGTACTACAAACTGTAACACAAATAAAAGTAGTGGAGCAGAGGCAGAACCTTGAAGTCTTGCCGAGGGCATCTGCAGGATATGACTCTGGACTATGCATACAGCATACTGAGTGTGGGATTTGCAGAAATCTCTCTGGATATTAGAGTGTTGGGCAGCACCCCGAGGCTCAGGAGGCTTAGAACAGCTGCAGCATGTGTACATCACACGATATTACAGGTACAGTGTTAGACACTCTGGGTTTGTGGAACAGAATTAGTATTTCACCGGCCCCAACCACCTGGGAGTTACAGCAGATTTTGGGAAGATAATGATGAAATACCCACTCATATCAGAGCTGCACCACTGTGTCTGATGTGAGTGCCGGAGACAAAAATTAAACAATCTAAGAGCAGAGGAGGGAATATTTGAGGCAGTGCTTAATAAAGAGAGAAAAACTGATGGAAATGGAACATATTAAATATTTAAAGTGATTGGGGTTACAGTGCAGCAGCGGCAGCATTAGCCAGACTTACTGAAAGCAGTCTTTCTGAGCCGACACGTTCTTCAGGTACTGCTTCAGAGCCTCGCAGAAGTCGCCGAGCTTCTTCTGGGAAACCACCATCTCCTGACGAATCAGCAGCAAAGACTGCAAAGGAAGAGAGACGAGGAAGGAGGTCAATTTTAGTCTGACCTTTTTTATACTGCCGCAGATCTGCTGTGTTTGTTACGAGCCAAAGTTTTGTTGCCTTTTTTAATGGACTTTTCTGCTCGTCCCTGTGGGCTGATGTATCAGCCATAAATACACTAAAATACTTTTCTCTCAGTGTTGCTTTCAGATATTTTGTGAAGGAAATATAATATTGCTTGGAGTAGAATCATTGCATCTTGTGTGGCTTTTTCAGTAATTAACCAAAACCACAGACGTCTGCCAACAAGTGCTGACAGAGTTAACTGTTAATGATGCTCTGGCTGCAGGAAAGCAAGAAAAAAAATCCCAACTCAGTCTGCAAATATATTTACAGTAAATGTCTTTTCTTTCTTGCTACACCTAGCTAGCATTACATTTACTTCTTTTGCATGATCAGTCCACATACATACAGCAAAGAATGACTCCGTGCTGCCTTGTTTGACCGAAATAAATGCATTTTCCTGTTATTTTCGACCATTTGATAAACAAAAATGTCCATTATTGTCCACTAAATGAAATTACAATGAACAAAACTGGCTGTATTTTAATAAAAATCTCAGTTCTTATCAACTGTGCTGGTGATTTTCTTTTGGCCTTGGCTTGCAGGGGGAAAAAAGCAGTAATTAAAGTGTTCATTGTGACGCTGAAATGTCCCAACAACCAGTAAATGTATTGTCATAAAATTTTGTATAGAAAGATAAATCCCAAGGACTTTGTCGACCCCCTGGCTTTCACTCCAGCACCATAATTGCATTGACATTTGTGGTTAAGGCTGAAACGTCCACACAATGACTGGATTGTTTCTCGTAAAATTTGGTGCAGATGTTCATGTCCCCTCAGGATGAATTGTGCTGTAATTACTTTGGCAATACCTTTAAGAGCAACATGTAGTTCGACTTTTTCCACTAAATGTGTACTTGATATTTCTTGTAAATGATCATTTAGGAAGTTAATGTGCAATTTTATATGTTTATAGAGACGAAAAGGCAGAAGTTCAGAAGAAAATGTAAGCAATTTGAATGCTTTTCCCCAATAAAAAGTCACATCAAGGCCTCGGAGCAGCTGTGAAATTAGCATTTTTTGCTAATTGCTTACGCATTTCACATATTTACATCATGTTCATTTATTGTGTTTCTGAAGGTTGCACAAACTCCAGCCTGTCAGAACATTGAGTCGACATTTTTCCTAAAAACAGAGCTGTTTTTGTGACTTTACTGTTGCGTCTGTAATGAAAAATTACTTCATTTTCCTACACATTCTCTCACTTTGGTCACCAACCTGCTAGATTCTCTTGAGCTTTTCCTTATCAAGTGAAAATCTTAAGTTCTTCAATGCTTTGAGTCTTGACCAAATACCCATCCCAACCAGTATTAGCATGCTAGCACGCTAAACCAGGATGAACACTGTACATGCATGCTAGCATCATCGTATAACAGTGACATGTTGATATTAACATTTAGCTCAAAGCAACACTTTACACAGATGTAACTGGTTGGAGACTCAGAGTCTTATTAAAAAGCATCTTGCATGTGGAGTTTTTCATTAAAATTATATTCAAAATTTCTTGGCAATGAGCATTGGACAAGTTAATGCAAGATTTGCATAAGTTTTGTGAGACATAAAGGCAGAAATTCACATGAAGAAGTGGGTATTTTGTGCGACGCTCAACCTTATAAACATTTTCTTTCAGGAGTTCAAGTCACATTAAGGTTGTCTTCTGCAGCCAGGTTTACACAGATCAAAAGAATCACTGCTGCAAAAAAACATTTTTAAGAGGAGGAATACGTTCCTGAAGATAATTAGTGCCGCAAGAAGCTGTAAATATCTGAAGAATCATTCATTTTGTCATATTAGCATCAAAATTGGCCTGTATGTCTACCATCGGGGAATTTTTCTTTACTAAAGACCGTTAGCTACATTAATTTTCAAAATGGTTTTGAAGATGGCTGCCAGTTCCGATGTGCAACCCAGTGTGTTTTCACACAGCATGATTTTACAGCGCATATAGATCATTTCAAACTCTGATAGTTTAAAGTAACAGCTTAATTTGAATTGTTTATATGGTCCTGATACTATCCGTAGCCTCCGAAAATACTCTTGTAATTTCAAACTTTAATTGTTTTTGCTATTCATTAACAATATTTTACTGTGGTTAGAAAGTTTATAGATGCTCTCTGTTGCCAGAATCAATTTCTAAGTCGTCACAAATGTATAAAGCTGTGTTTAATATTACTAATAGTGGATAACTGAGTCAAAAAATATTCAAAAAGATGCAAAATGTGACTAATGGCAGCAATCTTGAAAAATGGTCGCCATTTTAAATTTTCACAAGGCTTACATACCCTATAAAGAAAACACATGCAAAATGTAACATTTGTATGACAATTTGTAGGACAATTGTAGTATTGGATGGGTTATTGAAACCAGGACTGAGACTAATATCCGTTGCGGTTCCTGCAGCAGCTTTAAATCCAACATCAGCAGCAGCTTCTGGCTCAGGCAAGCTACTGTTAAAATCTTTATCTCTTATTATTAAACTGAACCTGGCTTTGTATTACTGCAGTGCATACAGAGTCACATTTTTTTCAAAAATCTATTTTCCGCTTCATTTTCTTGCGCAGTAATTCACCGAAGTCACTGACCTGCGAGTTCCTCCTTAACTGCTCATTTTACCTCACATTAATTTTCTGTCTCTCCTCGTTAGCGAGCTATAAAACGCTGAGCAAACCAGCCTGTAACACATCTGTATTTCTATGAAGCTGCCTTCAGTAGTGACTAATGAGAAGATTATTTTCTGCCGTTATCAGGTTTGCAACATCTGCAGCTACCAGGAGATTCCTAGCACAATGCAAATCGTTTTATTGATCCGTAATCGTAAGTATTTTGCCTCCACGATGACTACAAGCAGTTTCTCTGATGATAAATTACAACAAGAGGACATCATGCAGTGCCTTTCTAAAGAACGCTCTATGGAAATGTTCTGATGGAGCCTCCGGGGGAGAGTCCAACTCTGACATCTCCTGTGACCTGCACGTGTGAGAGTGAGTGCACATCTTTTCTTGCAACATCCCTGTTTCATATTAACTATTACATAATACAGCAGCTCCGTTCCCAGCGGCCCAGCGTGGAGCAGGAGTGTGTGAAAAGTATCTGCATGTACGGAAGAACGGCGAGGTGAGGAAACATTATTTACAGTTATTGGCGTGAATCTAATTCTCTTACAAAGAACTGATCAGACGAGCTGCAGCTTCGTATGAGGCTCCTTACTGAAGCTCACTACAGTGAAATTAAAATTTAATCCACGATGACCCAGATAACTCCAGCAGCGTCTCACTCTGACTTCACAACGTGCATGCATGCATACACACACACACACACACACACACACACACACACACACACACACACACTGATGTCCACGTACACATCCGCCGAGGCCACACCAGCCACACACACTTTCACACAGTTTCTTCTCTTTATCTATTATTTAACATTCGGAGAAAAGCAGTCAGTGTCAGCTTGTCGGGTTCGTCAATCACGCTCACCTTCAGCCGTCACTCCAAGCCTACCGATGCAGAAACACACTTCTTGGTGCTCCTATTTAAGAGCTGCTTCACTTTTTCTACTCCGAAGGTTATGTTTAATCCACGTTTCAGGTCAAAAAGAGGCAAAATTCTGCAATATTTTACAAAAAGCTGCACAAGTGACATCTCTGAGTTTCCTCTACCGTAGAAGTACTGTTTCCATAGAGGCGCAAGAATCATCAGATTCTCAACTTCCCAACGCTCCTTGAACTACTCATCTGTGCCGTGAAGTTCCATTGGAAAAATCGCGATATTTAATCATTTTTATCGTGTTTCACAATTTGCCAAAAAGACAACATTTGCTCCGACCACATTCTGTAAAAAAGTGAAAATTTTCAGGTTTTTTGTGCCACCATGAAGCAGTAGTGACTCAACTTTGACCAGCTGTCATTTGATGAAAATTCAGGAACTTTTCAGCTTAACTGGGCTGAACTGCAGGCAGTGTTTACACAACACAGATAGAAAACACACCTGAAAACAAATAAGTAGTAAAATATCTGTAGCATGTGGAGTTACCATTGTCTCCAGTGTTGGGGACACCGGTGGACACAGTTTCCAGTTTTGTGTTTTCAATTTTTGCTACATAAATATGATTCATTACTATTATTTAGAGATAAGTATCTGTGTCATACTGCACAAATGTCTGAGTTTTCTCTACTTCTTTCCATAGTTATGTTTCCACAGAAGCGCAAGAATCATCCGATTTTCAACTTACCAATGGTCCTTGAAATAATTGTGACAAACCTGAGCTTAAAATCATGATGCACAGGTCTTGTTGAACAACTGGCCAAAAATACATTTACTCTGATAACATTTTGCAAAAAAACATACAATTTTGTGCTTTTTTGTGCCAGCATGAAACATTTTGTGACTCAACTGTGATTAACGGTCATTTGATGTAAATTCAGGAACTATTCACATTAACTGGATTGAACTGCAGGCAGTGTTTAAAATGCACAGATAGAAGACATGCATGAAAACAAATGATAGCAAAATATCGACAGCCTGTGGGGTTACTATTGTTTCCAGTATTGGGGACATCGGTGGACACTATTTCCAGTTTTTTTTTTCTATTTTTGCAAAATAAATATGATGGAGATGTGTCATACAGCACAAAAGATACTTCTGAGTTTAAAAAGAGGTGCAGGACTTTATATTGCAGTAAAAATGCACCCACAGTGAGGAAAAATATGACAGGAGTCAAGAAAACACAGAAATGTCTTGGATTTCAGAGGCTTAAATAATAACAAATGAGTAAATATGCATGTTTCAACATTTGTTTAAAGGTTATTTTTAATATATTTAACAATTTGTTGGGTCTTATGCTTTAAATGAGGAAAAAATGTGTCAGGAGCAAATTTAAAAAATAAAAATAAAACACCCAGAAAAGGTGATGTAATGCTGAAAACAGCAGATCTACTCTTTCCTACAGGAATGATTTATACAGTTTATATTGCTGCAATATTCCAAAGAAAGGAGCTGAGTTTCCCTTCAGGCCTGAAACATTCATTCACTCATTCATCCTTCATTTTAAACTTGATTTATTTAAGACACTGAGCTTATGAAGGTCTCATTTACGATGTAGCCAAGTAAGAAAAATAAAAGATGTAGGCACACAAATGAAAAAGTTAGACAAGAATAAATATTTAATAGTCCACGTTAGTGAAATAAATCACTTCCACGAAGCACAACAACAGCAGGAATCATAAACTATGCAGGGAAACACTGAGGGAGCTGCAGCAACTCCATTCACTGCTTTGCTTGGTGGATTTTTCCTCCTGCACAGAAACAGGCTATCAAGAACCAAAGCATTCAAGATGGAAAAAATAGGAATGTGCCACGCTGCATCTCAATTAAAGCGGTGCTTATGATTTATCTTGGTGCTCCTGAAATTTTCAGCGGCGAGCACAAGAGCTACTCGTGGAAAAAGTGCAATCATGAATAGAGAGAGAGGATTTGTTACAGTGTTGGAGGTAAAACCGTTAAAGCAGGATATTAAACATGACAAACCAAATGTTTAACAATCTATAGCAGAACTGAACCACAGAATGTTTAAATAATCCACAAAATCATGAAGTTAAATCTAAGATTAAATCAAATCTGCACCATTTGATGCAACAGAAAATAAATGAAGGTATTTTATAGTCTTTCATTAATGCTATAGATGTTTATATTTCATTTCACAGTTAGGCACTTCTGCTTTAACAGATTTACATTATAGTTATTTTATCAGTGTTTGTTATAATTTACACTTGCTCGTCATTTTATTAGGTACACTTATAAAATCCAATGCAATCCAACACATCAGCTCTGCATTCATTTTTAATTTTCGCTGACGTTGTCAAGAGGGCAAAGATTCTGTTTTATGTTTATAGCGGACACCATAATGAATAGCAGTGTTTTACTGAACTGCATTTCCAAAAGTGTTATTCATTTTCCCCACTTCATTAACATATACGAGGACAAAGGTGTCCACTGCAAAATCAAAATCTAATTTTTTGACGTTGGCTTTTTTATTTCAGAGATACCAATTTCCATTTTGGAACAACACAAAAATATTTTTAAAAAAAACTACAAAACTTGACTGTGAAATGACATATTTAATATAAATAACATCAAATCTAAATTTTTCTTCTTTTTTTTAAGAACTGAATTTTTTTGACACAGAAAGTGAAATACTTTTGCAAAAGTATCAAATTCACAAATATTTATTTTGGTGAAACGAAATGTTAAATTCAAATTTAAAACTGTAAATATATATTTGTAAAACAAGATACAATTAGTAATGAATGCAACAAAATGCAATTTAATCATGAAAAATGTTATTTTTAATTATTTCATAGTATTTTTTGGCACTCCAGTTGACAGAATATTACCATTTTTTACTAATTGTTTTTACAGTGTACCTCACCATTTGGCCAGTGAGTCTATATGCTTCTTATGTGTGTGTGTCTATGCTTCACATCATGATGCTGCCACCACTGTGCTTCACATCATGATGCTGCCACCACCATGCTTCACATCATGATGCTGCCACCACCGTGCTTCACATCATGATGCTGCCACCACCATGTTTCACGTCAAAATAAGAGCAAAATAAAATATAACTGAGCAAAAATCTAGATTTAAAAAAAAAAAATGGTAGAGCTAACAATCTTTAAAATAAATAAATCTTTACCTGCCCCACTGTAAGTATTCAGTCTTTTCTCCCTCCATTTGCCAAAACTACTTCCCATTAAGTTTGACTCACATTTCTCTTCCTCTCCCTCCTCAGCAGCATTCTATTTTTACGTCTACTTCACTTTTACCTCCCTGTACCCTTTCTACCAAACACCAGCCCTCTTCTTCCATCCACACTGTCCTCCTCCTCCCTGCTGCTGCTTCACTTCTTCTGTCCTCATTCTGCATCTCGAATACAGATGTGATCAAATTCTATTTATTATGGAAGGTAAACCCTTCAGGGAGGCTGCTCTGTTTTTAATCTTCCACACCTTTACCCCTGCAACAAGAAATATTCCTAATTGTTTCAGGAAGTGTTGTCGCTGTTATGAGGATATTAAATATCCAATTATGCGGCTGAAAATAGCAAAATGCTATCCAACATCCTAATAAGAGAGCTCTCCATTTAGCACATAATAGCTGCAGCTCTTGCAGGTTGAACAAGTGCAGCCTCTGAGTGTGCAGCACATCTGCATCCACTTGTGCGCTAGTGTGCATCTAACTCTCTGATTGTCTGTTTTATAGGCACGTAATGACTGTTTATGTGTCAACATCACTGCTTAGCTGCTGCTATTAACTTCAATTGCTTGTCATGAGGCAGCGGCACTGCAGCAACATTACGCCGCATGAATGAACAGCTGGTTTTTCCTCAGTGAAGGTACGTATGTGTGAGTGATTTACGAGGCAATGATGGCGCCGGCGAGCGGCCATGAAGCACCGCAACGGCGATAAAAGCTGACAGATTTATAACCCCTCCGCAGTACACCTAAAGACGCGAACACACACATAAAAAAATACACACAGACGTCCCACTGACTCAATTAGAAACACTACATCACCCAGCAGCCTCCGTTAATCTAATCACCACCACTCCATTAAACATCCTGGTTCCTTGACCGACTCGCTACGATTACATCTGCTCCCTTCTGACTCTGTGGCCCTGCAGAGGTGATAAATCAGAACCTCAAACTGTCTGGCTCCGTTTTCTCTGTCCTGATATCCTCTCAAAGCTGTATGGATGTAGGTAGCATGTAGCTGAGCTAAGACAGAATTTAAAGTTGAGAAGATTTGGTTCAGTGTGTTTAAAAATATTTTACTCCTATAAAAAAAAAAGAAATGTGTTATATGCACTGACTTGGTGTCTTGTTATTGCTGCTCCCATAAATAAAACCACTTAGTTCAGACTAAATCTGACATTAGAAAGCCTTATTTCACTATTTTAAAAGGTAGTTTTTGGTCACATACGTGTCTAAGGAGACTAGAGGCTTCTCTGTGCAGCAAGCTAAAGTGCACCGATGCATGTGAGCCGTTAAGAGAGATGGATGGATACTTTATTCATCCCCTGGGGGAAATACGAGGTATCCAGTAGCTCACACATGCTACATTCAAGGAAGAAAAGGAAACCAATGTTCAAAAGAATGTACAATTAATGTACAAATCATGTTGCTTGAAGAAATAAGGTGCCAAAATTGCTGTTTTTAACAATAAAGGTAGCAAATTGCTGGTATTTACACTAAAAGTATTATACAGTGTAAGTGTAGCGTAAAAATAGAACTAATCATAAGCATATAGTAGTAATAACAGGCAGGCAACAGCTGCTTCCTACCAATTAGCTACTGGACCACAATGTCCAAGCCGGAATTTCAGACGGAGTAGGAAGAAATTGATGAGGGAAATCGACCAGTACAGGACATCTAGCTATTAGCGTGATAAATACAAAAATCACACACATTTACCACAATTGGGTACATCATATATCATGTTTTGTTATTATCATCATATCTATATTTTTATCCTCACTGTATTTTTTTTAATTTCTAGTCGTATTTTCTACGTTTGAATCAAGCTGCTGTAACATGGAAATGTACCGTATCTTATCCTGTCTTAAAACAAAAAAACTCTTAAATTGATAATTTTCTCATAAATAATGAAGAAAAATGAGTCAGCTAGTTTAAGATTAAAGTAAAGTCTTTCCTTTTTACACAGTCGTTCTGCAATGCCTGGAGTAATCCCCTGTATTTTTACTTATTTACCAGCTACAAGAATTAGAATCAAGAATACGGTCTTAAAAATAAACACCAGTCTTTAAAAAGCTGCAATTTCTATGTAGAAAACTGAAGTCAGCTCTGGAGACGTATCCTTGACGTTTTCACTGAGAGTTTTATTTGTGCTCTGCAGGCAGACTGAAAAGAAAACCCTCACCAGGCATTTAACTGATACCTCCATTTATTTTATGCAGTGCTTTCAGTAAACATTCTTAATTTCCTGAAACAGAGAGTGACATTAGTTAAATGCCTCATATGAATTCTCAGGCCTCATTATGTCCCTGCAACATGGAGCTCTGCTAATTGCTCATTTCGACAAGTGAAATGTCAGGCAGCATAATCTTCCATATTTTTTTTGTCTCTGAACATATGCGTCAGAATTCACGAAGGGTCACATTTCTCACAAAGACAAGTTCGCTGCACTCGAAGTCGCTCGAAAAGCAACGAGAGGGACTAAACAATGGCAGCGATATTACTGCAGACCTCTTACAAATCCCTCTGCTGCTATTGTGCACCGAGTGGAGTAATTTCTTGTGAAGGAGTATTGAATAAAATGTGATTTTCAAAGAGGGGATGCAGAAAATGGAGTGTTTTTTGCAGTCAAATCTGCTTTTTGAACATGCAAATCAGCATTCATGTGTTCTCCTGTCACTTAGAAACACCTTTTCAAGCTTTGCACCAACTTGTTGTCCCCAAAGTAGCAACATAATGTGGATGCAAACGAGTCTTTGTGCACAAAAGTTTGGTTTCTGTCTCTTTTAAAAGATTTTACTTGAGTTTCAGGGGGCTTTGTGTTTGCCTCGACAGCTCAAAAACCAAACAGCGTCAAAGTGGATGTCAAATTCAGATGTTTGTCTCTCTTAAATCTCTGTGCAATGGGTTTGTGGCCTGAGTGAAGCCTCAGATGCTGGTCAAAGATAAATCTTCTGTCACTTGAATTTTAAGTCCACGTCAGATTTACAGCTCTGGAGTTTGATGAAGGGGAAACACAGATAAAGCTGTCATTATTATTGACACACCAGACCGCACAGCAGTTAATTGGCTCGCTTGATTGCTTACACGCCCGTGACTGATTGAAAGGAACGAAGATTGAATCCTTCTCCAGCGACCTGTAGATGTAGGAAATTACAAACTAATTACCAATAATTGATAGAACAATCTCATCAGCTTGTCCATTTAGTAGCTGTCTGGAGCTGTTGATTGGCTCACACTAGAGGACTATGTCAGAGCAGGTAGTTTTATCTTTGCAGTCAAAAACTAATCTTCAGGTGTCAGAATTCATCACAACCAAAAGGACGGAGTCAACGTATGAAACTGAAAAGATGATCTGGACCCCAAAAGGCATGGCATTTTTTCAAAAATCGCCAAAATGACACCACTAATTTTAACCAGAAACTGCAAAAAAACAAGAGGAATCACCACATTTTAAACTTTTAAACAATGCTTTAACTTCTTATCTGTGACGTGTCGCTCAGTTGGGGAACATCCCAATCCAAAATATTTACCTCACGTAAATACTGTAATATTTAGCACCTTATGTACATTATTTGTTGATCAAACCATTCTATATGTGTTGAATTGCCCCCGGGGGGCAAATAAAGCTTTTCAATTGAATTCCACGTGTCTCAATCAAATATTCACCAAAGTTTAACTGTACTAAACTAATTCTCACACGTAAATGAAATTCTCGTCCAAGCCTAAAGCAACCATGAAGCCTAAAGTGACTCAGCTTCAACCAACAACACATAACAAAAAAACACAGATTTTTTTTTTGGCTGTGTTTACACAGAGTCGAAACCAGTGTGGACACACATTATAGAGAGACTGAGAGCAAAATAAAATATACTTAAGCAATACAATAAATGCAGCATGACTAAAAAGACGGCATACAGAGGAAGAAGTTGTTGGATAATACATTCAGTATGGTGAAATATCTTTCTAGATATATCTTTTCTAGATTAAATTCCAATGCAAATTGGTAAGTGTACCACCGGGTTATGGTTATGGTTATGGTTAGGTTATGGTTAGGGACGATGTCATGCAAAATATAGCGTTGGATTCGCCACGGTTTTACATTAAAAATATAATATACCCATTCGTTTGAAATACGTTCTGAGTGGCACGAAAAGTCCGCCGTTTAAAATACATTGGTGCGCATTTCGTGGTGAGCGGCACGAAAAACATGACAAAATCGTGTTGGTGCGCACGAAACCGAAACTAAAATTTACGTGACAGTTTCACGAATCCTCGTGAGATCGGGCTGGAATGGATGGATGGATGGATGGATGGATGGATGGATGGATGAGTACTTTATTTATCCCACTGGGGAAATCAAAGGTATCCAGCAGCTCATGCATATTACATTCAAGAAAGAAAAGGAAACCAATGTACAAAAGAATATACAAATTGAAAAAAATACGGTGCACAAATTCCCGTATTTGCAAATAAAGATGCAAAATTGCTGGTACCATAAAAATTTTAATATAAAGTCTAAGTACAGTGTAAAAATATAACTAACAATAAGCATATAATGTAAATAGCTAAATCTCTATAACAAGTGGAGTCACTATTTTTTCCACCTGTGAGCACTTGAACAAGTAAATGTTGGTTCTTGTTTTTTTTTTTTTTTTAATAACAATGAATGAAAAGAAATACTGTGACAAACTGCGCAGGAGACATTTTTTGGTTCTTTCTCCTTCCAGTCATGGTTGTTCTGTTTCCACTGAGGTGCAGGACTTCATACCGCATTAAAAAATGAGCCCAAAGTGATTAAAAAAAATGCCCTTTCTTAATACCACACAGTAAAATAACAGATTTTCCCTGTGGGGAAGAAGATGCTAGCTCAGGCGTGGAACAGACACATAAACTGTGGAAGTTCACTGACAAAACAATCCTGTGCATGGCTCCACATCACATAATTTTCCTAAAAGATTGACTTCTATGATGATTGCTAATCAAGCTTCATTACGATAATATTGTAATGTGTAATGTGCAATTGTAACGTTTTTGTATGATTTGAATTGGGTGAGGAGGTTGAAGAAGAAGCTCTGGATTCACCCCCAAAAAGAAAATGTCACAAAATGCTTAAAGAATAATATCTGTGAGAGAGTAAATACCACGGATGTGAAATATGAACATCCTCCTGCCAGCAGCCATCAGTTCATTACATTTAATGACTTAACAACTGCACCCAGCTCTCAATATATCTGATGGACTGTCTTTGCTTTTAAACAGCATGTGTGCAAATGTGCGTTTTGTGAGCAAGAAAATCCTTAATGCTGCTTCTTGTTGTGCATATAAAACCTTCACAATACTGCATGCAGCATGTGTGTGTGTTTTTATCGGACGCTATTGACTCTGCTCTGCGGTTCGATCGGACAAGCGCCTGGATAACGTGAAGTCATAAAAACACGTTCAGCCTGGTTCATACGCTTGTAAAAATGTTATTGATTTCGGTATTATTCTGCGTCTTTGACTCACAGCTGAGAAGTCTAAGTACTATTACGCTAAGCCTTTGACTTCACTTAAAATTCCCAACGACTATGCTATTAAAAGCACAACTTTGAGGTCATGCAGCTTTTTCAAACATAACACAGAGAAGAAATTCAAAAAAAAAGAGACATTTTGTTCTGTTTTTTTTTTTTTTTGATCAACAAATCTAACATACTGGTGGCATTCAAAGTTAAAAAATACAACATATAAAGCTGTATTTTTACATAATCCAAGTACTCCACAGACCTTTCAGTGTGTTATTGATGGACCATAAATAAAGAAACCAGAAATACTACCACGTGTTATATAAACCGCCCTGAGCAAACTTCTGCTCCGATTTAGAGCTATAAGAATGATGCTCACCATCTATCAGGCTGTACTATACGCTGTGTGCTGAGAATGTGTTCGCCTTAATGTATGTGTGTTTAGTACGCTGTGCAGTGGGATGATGTTATCCCATCGGGTGTGAAAATGGGAGCAGCAGAAGGTTGTGAGCATACGTGTTGTGGGGGGTGGGATCGGTGTAGCGTTACCATGGGAACTGGGAAATACCCATATACAGGTCTTCCTCTCAAACCTACTCTCGCTGTTGACTCCTGATCCCTACACATCCATCTTATCGTTTCCTCAGGAATTCCTGCCCCACTTTTCTTCATTTCTTGTTTCTGACTTCTGCTCCCATCGTCCCTCCATTTTCTCTCCTCCTCCTTTCATCATCCCCTCCTCCCTCCTCCTTTCGCTCTGGGCTCAAGGAATCCCTCATTGACTCAAATGAGAAAAGAAAGACGGGGAGAAGCCCTTCATTAGTTCAGGAACAATTTGCATCTCTCCTCGGGCTACAATAATAGATGGATGACTACAGTATGGATTACAGTGACCTGCTGACTGCAGCAGATGGAGAACGAGAAGACATTTCCTCTCAATGAGAAGAAGCACAGTGGTTAACACCCTTTTTGGTCTGCAGTATTCTTCTATCATATCTTGTTCTTTGTTTTCAGGGGATTTGACTTGTATGTGAAATAACTAGAGCACCGAGAGTCATTATGCAATGGAAAATGAGCATCATTTTTGCTCGATTGCAAGTCAACAAATGCAGCAATCTGCACAGTAAATGAGTGGTTCAGAGTGAAGCAGCAGGGAAAAAACAGAATCTAAAACACAGTTTACATAATTATAGAAAAAGACAGCAGTTACATACAAAAAGAGGGAATCTGGGCATTTAAAGCTGCAATAATTGTTCTTGTTTTTTGGTCACTTGAAGGCAAAACAGGTCCGATATCACCATGTTTCTGTTATATATTTCATGCACATTTTGAGAAAAAGTTAGAAAAAGTTTACAGAAATGGTAAATGAAAACTTTACAATAACAGCACAATAGCTAAAAGTAAAAGGAACAAAAATATATATTTTGTGCAGAATGACAGTTATACATCCAGAAATCTTAAAAAACTAAAGGTAAATGTCTTCTTATTATTCTTATTCTTATATTATGTATATAGAAAAAAGTTTTTAAAAAAATGAAAGAAGTGTCCACAAGTTATTGCCAAAACTGGAAAAAAATGGTAACTCCACAGGCTATATGTATATATTTACAATTTTAACTTGTATTATTCTTATGGAATATGCATGAAAACAAAAAAATATACAGAATACATCGCCTTTGTGCCCTACAAGTTGCATCCTTTTCTACACTGTAAGCTTATCCGTTCCAAATCCACAGTATTTGGAATAGCAGCCCCATCTTCTAGGGAATATCCCAAGATATTCAATTTTTATTTATATTTTTTTAAATTTCAGCTTGTTTTCATGCTTATCTCTTGTCTGTTTTTGTGTAAACACTGCCTGCAGTTCAGGCCATTTAAGCTAAAAAGTTCTTGAATTTTTGTCTGATGGTCACAGTTGAGTCACTAAATATTTATAGTTATGGCAAGAAATACAGAATTTTCCTTTTTTTTTTTACAGAATCTGGTTAGAGCTAACTGTCTTATTTTGGCATTTTTTTTTAGACAAGATGTGTTGAATAAAGTGATTTTGATGAAATACCACAATTGTAAGCTCAGATTAAGTTACAATTTCTGAAGGAAATGTCACAGATGAGAAGTTCAAAGACCGCCAGGAAGTACAAAAAACAATAATTCTTTCTGTTTTAAGAGTTTCTGACAAACGGTGCATTAATTGGCAATATTTTAAAGATTGATAGATAGCTCCCTTCAGTGGATTTTGTGGTTCAGAGGGTTAAATTTTATGATAACAGAGCCCTAATAATGGATGATAATGAGCTACTTAGTGTACCAGAAGGTGGAGGAAGTCCCTAGTAACTCATATGTTTGGGAATGACCCAAGATGAAAACAGAAATGAGTGTTCGACTATAATTTGTCGGTGTGAAGTGATGGAAGTATAAAAAAGGGGGCATCATGGTCCCGAAAGTGCTTCCTGACAAATAAGATCTGGAACAGAATCAGGCCTTCGAAGTCAAAACGGGAAAACGAAAGTAAAAAATTAAAGGCACCAGAGTGTCCCCGATGTTATCAGGTGTAATAAAATTCCACGTTGCTGCAAGTTAAAAATGTTCCAACTCGCCTGGTAAAATCAGAGTGAATGACTGCGACGAACACTTTGAGGTCTGATAATGCGCTAATGCACGGCGGGACTGCAGGCCTGCTCATTCACATCTGATAAAACAACAACAAATCTCCTTAGACACACTCCTATTTATAGGAAAATCACAGACACGAGTTACTCACCTGCACAAACAACCATCATCGCAGCTAGAAAGCCTGAAGACGTCTTTTTATGTTGTTTAAAAGTACTTTTACACGACATTTTCACTTGTCTTTTGAGTGAGTCTCTGAGGTGCTGTCCACGTTTGCAATCCTCAAAAATGGAGACACAATTGAAATGTGAGCCGCTGTCGATAACACAACAGCAGCTCAACTATTTCCAAGGACAAATTCTTTTCTACTGCAGCCACCTTCGCTCAGTCTTTTCATCCATCTCCAGCTCTCTTTAATCCCATCTTTCTCACACATCTGACATACCAGCAGCTCCAACATGTTTCATTATGGGGATCACACTGTCTCTATTGCACCATAACTCACTCCTCTCAGACCGTCATTGTTCATATTCGAGGCTTAACGGGCTATTGTATGTGTTGTAATGACCTTCCCGATAGCAGGTATTATGAGGAATAACAACTAAAACGACCACACGTCTTTAAATTTCATGCTTTTTTCAAGTGTCTACCAGGAAAATGTTTTCCTCCTCTGCTTTTGGGTTCCTCTAAATTCATTCTGCTTGTTGCTTTTCCATCTATCGTAGAAATTATTCCTTTTATCAGTGTTTACGTCTCTCGGTGAGCGTTGCTTCTCTGTATGCGTCTCACGTCCAGCTCGTTCATAGAAATATGCCTGATGAGTTTTTTACTTCAGTTCGAGCTTGTTTGGGCAACTGAGGACGACGCAATTTGAATTTTAAAAAGGAAAAGTTGAGGTCTTATTAGTATGGAGTTATGTTTATATTACTCAGTTTATCCTTGTTGTCTGAAAGTGATGCAGTATGTAGTATTTTAAATAAAGACATAAGAGATCTCAAGCAATAAAATGCACCTTTGCTCCTTTCAGTCCACTGAGGGGTTTAGCAGATACTATGTGGTTTGGTATAACCAGCAGCTTATGGAGGCTGATGTTAGCAAACTTTACCTACACCATGTCCCAAACGTTTGCTCTCCCCAGAAAAACAAAGGTCAAAGACTGAATATGCAATATAATCAATTTGTTCAACAACCAGTATTCCAGCCTTCCACTTTGATCATGGAATGTATGAGGTTCTTGAGTGTGGATGGTTCTGTTTTCCCCCACAGCCCTAGAGATGAGCGGTTTCATGATGGTCAGTGGTGGGCTGGTAAAAATGCGACAATTCAGGATTCCCCAACAGTTCTTAACAGGGCTGAGGTCTGCGGAGTTTGGTGGCCATTCCGACTTACACAGAAAGCCAGGAAGATGCTCAGAACATCATTGCTGAGTCATACAGGTAGTATGAGCAGAGGCACCATCCATTATCTATATGCTGCCAATCCTCATTAGGGTCACAGAGGGGCTGGAGTCTATCCCAGCTGACTTGGGGCGAAGGCAGGGGACACCCTGGACAGGTCACCAGTCTGTCACAGGGCTACATATACAGACAAACAATCACACTCACATTCACACCTATAGGCAATTTAGAATAATCAATTAACCTCAGCATATTTTTGGACTGTGGGAGGAAGCCAAAGTACCCGGAAAAAAGCCACATGCACAGGGAGAACATGCAAACTCCATGCAGAAAGATCCCAGGAAGGCCAGGACACAAACTGGAGATTTTCTAGCTGCAAGGCGAAAGTGCTAACCGCCATGCCACTGAGCAGGGGCACCATCTTGCATAAATTAAACCAATTCTGAGTGTCTGTTATACACTTTCCGTTCAGTCACAGGCCCCGATTTTTTCCTCCTGGCCAAAACAGGAAGTAGTACCTTTTCTAGAATGTTATTGGTATAATATTGTGCATTAACAGTGGAACCTTGAGGCACAATGTGTAGCTTTGAGAGACCAGAAGCAGACATAGTCCCCCAAACCATACTAAGGGAAGTGTAGTTCACTTGCTCAGAAAATGTACTTTTTTACGATCTTCTGTATAGATACGGTTGTTTTGGCTGTTGGGTGTCGGAAGTAAGTTCAGAGGGCATTCATCAGAGAAAATCCAGTTCTCCCAGTCTTTTGGAGTCAGAGTGATGTTCTTCTTTGTGAAAGCCAGTCTTTTCTCCTTCTGCAATTTGGTGAGTAGCAGGGTATGTTGCCTCTTGTAAGCCTTCCGCCCCAATGTTCTTGTTAAATAATGATGTACAGTGTTCTTAGAAACATCTTCTCCAAGATTTTTCAACCTTTGACTGAGTTGCCATCATGACTGGTGTCTTTTAGCTTTGGACTTTCTCTTCAGATCCTTGGTTCTTGCAGATAGGCCAGATGGGCGTCCTGAGGGAGGCAAGTCGTTGAAGGATCCTCCTTTGTTGCATCTTTGCCACCACTTCTGCACCAGGGGATACTTTTGCCAAAGCCTTGAGCTACCTGCTGACAAGTTTTTATTGCATTTTGAAGAGCAATGGCCTGTGCATGAATCGCAGGCTCTGAAAGAGTAGCTTGTCCACTCTTACTCTTGGCCACAGCAGCAATGCTTCCCAAATTTGGTTGTGAGTGTAATGCATTTCGGTCAAAATTCATATACTGAGACCTGGCAGTTTGACCAGACAAACAACCAAACAGTACCTGATTGACCAGGTGTAACCCATTTTGGTGACAAACAATCAAACATGTTGTCCAGTGGGGAGAGCAAACTTTTGGGACATGGTGTAGATTTTGCTAGATTTTGCTAAATTCAGATTTGTTTCTGGATTTTTGCTTAAACAGCAGTAGTAAATTACCTGCAGTTCAATTTCTTTCCCAGCATTGGTAACAACTTCAGCACTTCACAAAACATTATACATCTTGATTACAGCAGTTTCTATTTTAGTAAAGAATAATAGCTTTTAAAATTTATAGCATTATGACAAGAAGACGTTTCTGAGTGGTATGTCCATGATCACTTCATTCTACACAAAAGTTGACAGATTGTGTCAGCTGCATCCAAGAGTAGATTCAGGGACTTTCAGCTGAACTTGGTTGAACTGCAGGCAGTGTTTACACAGATGCAGTTATGAAACAAGCATCGGAATGAATAAAAACTGCAAGGAATGAAAAATATGAACTGGTTGGCACCTGTGGGCAATTGGAAATATGTTGTATTGATTCCATTTGTTTTCTTTTTTTTGGACTAAAAAAGGAACGAAATTTAATATTCGATGTCACAAATTTAATGATTTATGACATTATAGCTTTCCCGTAGTGCACAACTGATCTTTTTTCAGTTTTCTCTATTTCTAGTCATGGCTGTTCTGTTTCTATAGAGGTGCAGAGCCCAAAGTGAGCAAAAACTGCTTCAGTCTCATTTATTATGTCGCCTGCTTAATCTGCATTCACTCTGCTGTCTCTCACCTGCATTTACTTTCTCTTCGTACGGATCTATATATCTGACTCGCTGACTCCGTCTCTATTGTCCGTCAGTGCGTCTTAGTTACACTGACATTCTGATTCACGTTTATCGAGCGCTGCATACGTGTGAAATACTGCCATGCTGACTGCGAGAGACAAATAAAGGCGGCGGAATCGACTCCAACTAAAAAAAAATAGCTGACGTTGTGGAGTGTGTGTGTACAAGTGTGTGTTTCATGGCTTTGATCCTGAGGTTCCTCTGGGGTAGTTCTCTTGTTTTGCTGTTTGCTTTTATTCCCGCTGACCTTCTGCTTGCTTAAAAATCTTCCACTTTCATCCTTGCGACTCGTGCAACGGGACAACCTGCTGCTGTGTGCTTCACTTCGGGGTTTGGATGACTGTTAATAATTAAATACGGACCACAAAGAGAGAAAAGACAACAAGGCCTTTCAGTTCGGCTAGGTAAGACATCGGCTGGGTAAAAGCCTGCAACAAAAGAGTCAATAAAGCCAATTAAAGTGAAAATGGAGGCAATAAAGTCAGAATATACGGAAGTAAAAGAGCAAAAAGGCTGTCAGGTTTGTAGCCTAACTGGACTAAATTGTGTCGCAGGACGAGGAGAAACAAACAGGGAGGAAGAGGGAAAGATGCGGCGTGGGTTTGTGGTTGATTAATGCACGTAGGAGCAGTTATTGAATTTACAGAGAAAACCTCCAGTGCCAAGAACACAAACAGCCACCAGGGGATTAGTTTGGGGCGATTCAGAGAATAAGCGCCACCGTTCATACATCAAGATGGTGAAAAGATCCACATTTCTGAAAAAAACAACAACCTGCCGGACACAATTCATTCTGATCTGACCCTGCCCTGTGCTTTTTTTGGTAGTACTTAGGCTATTTATCCGATGTAATGAATCGCAACATCAATATGCTGCAGGAAACTTCATTTGGAAACTGTAAACAAAAAAGAAACAGCTTCTTCTTAAATCTGCTGTTATTCTATATTTTTCCTTCTTTGCTCTCAGTAATCCCTTTGGCTCTCAGCTCCGAGCTCAAAATACTAAAGACATAAATCTTTAAAAATGCACCACAGAGATAAAGTTTCCTTAGTTTTAGCCCCCAAAATAGCTGTAGTTTTTAGCAAACAGGAGTAAGACGAATGTATTTTCAGTTACGCAATTTTGTGCACGAGTGAGTTTTTACAGTGCTGGACACTGTATGGTGGACGGACTAAAAATAAGAGAGTGGACGTGTTCTTTGTGATGAGGTAAGCCTGTGCAACAATGGAGCAGAGGAATGAAATACAGCAGACTTTTGGTGCACAGACAGTGTTTGTTGGTAGCATCAGTTAATGTTGAGTTTGGCCTGTTCATGGGATGTACTGAGAGTAAGAAAACCACAGAATAACACCAGTCTGATGTTTTAACAAACAGCTTACAGCACATTTACTATACTGCTTTATGCGAGCACATAAGATGCAATTCTGGGAAAACTACTGGGCTGTGCTCCATTTCCATACAACATGTAAAGCTCCCAGTAGTCTTTTGAGTATGCAACGTTTTCATATGAGTAAAATCGCAAAGTATAAAGCAACCTGTTTAAATCTTATGAACACCAAAACCTGCTGGCGGCCTTGGAAGACACATTATATTTATTAGAAAGCTTCCAATTTTACACCATTTATCAAAGCTAGAAACTGCAGAGTTTTTAAAATTCTTTCTTGAACCATACTTTTATTAGACATTTTTTCTTGCTTTTATATGAGTTGTGATTTTCTTGAACTCTCTTTAATTTTATTTTTTTAAGCCATTCCTACCCTGAAAAGTTATTCCATAGGTCTTTTATATATTTTATCTTTTTACCTTACTACCTGCACTGGTTTTTATATAAATCTGTTTTTAAACCTGATGATTAATTTGCTGCCAAAGCACTTTGCAACATGTATTCTGAGAAGTGCTATATAGTCATTATTACTACGCCAAGGGGGCGGAGCCTCGTCAGAGTTATGTGACAACTGGCGATGTCTGTCTGTTCCCAATATTACTTGAAAACGGATTTGGATGAAATTTTCAGGGAAGGTCAGAAATGAGACAAGGACCAAGTGATTAGATTTTGGCAGTGATGTGGCTTATAGGCTGGATCCATGGATTTGTTAGAGATTTCTGTATCATTGCCAGATAGCGGCACGGCGTCACTGTAACTATGACAACAAGTGAACGCTACATCAGCTGCCTGCTGGCGATCACATGATTGCAAATTTATTCGGGTAAAATGCGGGCAGTGTTGCCACAGAGCAGAGAGGAGATAAATATAACAAGATATACAACAAGATAAAAAGAGATTGAGAAGAAAATTAAACCTACTTGAGCAATATGAATATAAATAATTGCATACATCTTCCTAGTTGATATACAGAGTCGTGTGAGAAACACCTAGGTAATAGAGTTTATATGGAAAGAATGCAGGTTTTTTGGAGCTTATGGAGCTAAAGTACACCCTAACCTCCTATATCCTACATTTCAGACAGTGAAGCTTTACATTAAGGTTTGCGACCACCTATGTAATTTTATGGAACTGCTTGCAATGCAGTTTTCTTTCTTAATGCATTGCAGAGTTATTCAGTTGTCAAGCATATGCATTTCATTGATTTTAATAACTTTAATGTACTCGGAGTGTGCGCTATCTGGGGAGAATGAGATTTGGTATTGGCAGAAACCAAATATTAAATTACTTCAGATTGAATAGGAAGCAAAAAAAAAAAACACCTCGGAATCATAACATCCTCAGTGAAAACTGCTATACAGAGAGGCAGGTGGTGATACTGAATAGATCTAAAAAAGCTATTTGATTTCATTTAAATCTTAAGGTTAGTAAGTCTAAAGTAGTTGTTGTAACTTGCAGTTTGGTCAATTTCCTGTTATTAACTAGAAAATACAAGCTCTTGTATACCAGCAGCAAAATGTGCTATTTTTATACACATTACCCCATATAATTGTCATCATTACTTTTTACTGCTCTATTCTAGCCTCATTTAGTTTGTTTATTGTATTTTATTAATGCATCATACTTACATATCATAATTGCTGTATGCAAGTCAAAAAATTTGAGTTTTAAGATAACATAAGAGAAGCCTTTAATAATCCTACTATGGGGCAATTTGCATTGTTACAGGAGGAAAGAAAGTGCAAACATTTAAGGAATGTACACTGACAGTCATTAAAAACTTTGAGACCATTTTTTTCAACATATTTTTTACTTTGAAGCCCGAAACTGGATTTTCTTCATATGAATCATTTGTTTAGCATATTGGCATACAGAAACAAAAATCTAAAGTTTCAAGAATGATTTCAAAATAAAGAATTTCACAAAAGAAAACGGCACCTGCCAAACACAAAGTCACAACAGTCAATACCGAGTATGGCCTCCATTTGCTTCGATGCAGGCAGCAATCCGTCGGCGCATGCTTTGGACCAGGCTTCTGATGGTGGGTTGGGAACAGCCCATACGCCTGGCTACATCACTGTAGCTCAAACCGGCCTCCACCATACCCAGTGCCCTGATGCTGTTCACTGGACTAACAATGGTGGCCTTTTTTGGGCCTTTATATAGGCCTTCAAAACCCATTCTCAAACTGTGCAGATACTCACTGAGTATTGCTTGGTGTGTATTTGGTTCACTTTTGCAAAGTGACCAACCCATGTGCAATGAATCATGACAAAATGACAACTCATCATTATCTCAATACCAGGGCACTAGATCATCAGTAAAACCACAATGAATAATTACAACCCTCCTACAAGTAGAATTCTGCGTACATTTCTACCTCAAAGTTTCTATTGACTGTCAGTATAGTATAAAAGTTAACCAAAATATACATAAGTACAAGTTCTAAAAATAACACTATTGCACATATCAGTGGTATTGCATGCATTTTTGGATGAATAGAAATACTGATAAAGCACAGACAGTACCTAAGTAGAAAACTAAGTAAGCAGCATATATCCTTGTGTATGTACAAAATATACTCATATATTCTGACAGGTTTTTTTTTCGATGTGTTATTAAGGACCTTTCAGCCAAATTCTAAAGATGTTAAAAGTCTTTCATAGTTGTTCAATGAGACTAAACTGCACAGAAGGTTAAGCGAGACCCATATAATCCTCCAAAATCTGCAGAAATAGAGCTGTTTTGAGGAGTTTTCACACATCCACAGAAACTGTTGTATTGTTCCCAGGAGGAGGATGTCTCTTGCCTCCTTTTACCAGGAGGTCAGAGGTGAAACTCGGCTACTGGCGGGGTTTCGTTGTCCTTGAGAACATTTCTAGTTAACAGAAAGTCTCACAGCTCTTCTCGTATCCACCCTGCTGCTCTCCCACCTCCTTTAACTTTTCATATAGTTTGAATCCACAGGTCTAAAACATGAGCAATTTCACACCAATCCCTGCCCTCCTCAATATTTCAAGCGCTCCTCCAGCAGGTGTTGTCCTCTCATTTGGATTCTTCATCTCTTTCTATAACTATAAATATGATCACGCGGTTATAAATATAGATATAAACGCTGCTGAGGCTTCACCTTCTGCAATATTCACCACATTCTTTGATATTAAAACATCAATCTGAATTCAATAAGGATTAATTTCTCAGTCTTTTTTCCTTCCACACTTTAATATAACCTTCAAATAACGACAGTGATGCCTCGTAACATTAAAACTCACAGTATAACCAACCGACCGCTGACCTTTATGGCAGCTAGTGCTCTTTATGTGATCGCCCTAGTGTGGCTATTACACCTTGTACTCGTCAAAACATCCCCAAGAGAGTCGTGCCGATATTATCAGAGAAATCTTTGTGAGCTCAGTGCACTGAAAGGCGAAGGAAAGAGCCCATTTAGAGCTGAATTTAACAGTCAAAGGTAACTGAACCGTCATGTGCTGCTTCATGAGAGGAGAATAGCGACAACCAGACGCTGGATGACGGATGTGAATGAAGAAAACGAATAAGAGGAACCCTCTTTATACTAACACCTTGGGTGCAAAAGCAGCTTAAATCAACTGCTTCACTGGAGCACATCTGCAGGCTTCAGGAAGCCATGTGTAAGACTTTCATGACCTTTTACTTCTACATAGAACTGCAATTAAGATTAGTGTACAACCCTAAATAGAAGTGAAGAAAAAAAAGGTAAAACAGTCTTTTGTTGAGCACAAAAGGTCACAAAAAGAAACAAGGCTAAAACACATTCAGTGGCACGAGGCTGACAAATAGTCTGACATTTAGGGAAATATGCTCATTCACTTTCTCGCAGAGTTACCAACGTCATGTCTGCATACTAAAGGTCAAGCCAGAGCCAGTTTAGCTCTGCAAAGGATTTATTTGCAATTTTTGCATGAATTGAAAAAGAGTCAAAAATTGTGTACAATTTAAAGACATCTGTCATAGCTGTTGAGGCAGCCTCCTTGTGCAGTGACACTCTGCTCCCAGTGCTCCTGCAAGACTTGTTATGGTAACCTGTGTCCACAGGATCCAACATTTTCCTGTAACCCATTCATTGTCTTTGTGAAACACACTGCGTTGCATGTTGATTCCATTTTGAGCTGTGATCTGGTGCATCTCCCCGGAGCAGGTTGTCGCTCTTTTGCATAAAACAGACGTGATTTCTACTTTATGTAAATTCCGTGCAGCAAACGGAGGTCCGGCACTTCGCGAAACTTTCGTCAAACGTGTAAAGTAGGCATCATTGGACTAAAATGAGGACAGATTCAGATACAGCACAGCTTATTTCTTGGCTCAGATTCTTTCAGGAATGCTTTTTGCGGAACTATTTTCATAATAAAGAGAAAGTTTGCCTCCGAGCTGTCATGTTGGTCCGATGCAGCAACCAGACTGAAGCTCAAGCGCTGTCCCCCATCGAGCGGGCAATTTTCAGATGCTATGTATTTACATGCAAGAAAAACGGACCCTGTGGACATGCACCATTACACTCTCTGGACATCATGTTATGGAAACATGTTGACCACCATCTGTGACGAGCGCTGAATGTCCTGAACTGTGTCAAAATGTCAACGCCTCAACTTGAGTTTCAATTTGAAGAGAAAAAAGAAGTTGAAGTTCCTGGAAAAAGCTGGATGTCGAGGTGGCTACAAAGCCTCTGCAGCCTACCTCGACTGGTCGGACCCTCACCTTCCTGCCTCGCTGTTTTGCATCAGTGGAAAGCTTGACATATCTCAGCTTCTTGCGCTCATAGGCCTCCTCTACTGAGCTCTCCCAGGGCAATGTGAGCTCGATGATGTAGATGTGCCTGAGCGAAGCTGACTATAGCACTACGTTTGGTCGCAGATTGGTGGATGCGATCTTAGGTGGCAAGCAAAGCTTTTGGTCCAGGTCTACCAGCATCCTCCAATCACAAGTCCCCCTCAACTGGCCAGGATCTGGGCAGCCTAGAGAGGTACACCCAATACTAGAGAGGTACGCCCAAATCAAGAGGACCCTCACCCTCCCAGAAGAATGTTGTTTCTTGCCCTTGGGTCGCGTGGGTAGTGTTAGCACTCACATGATGTGTTTCCAGCCCTAATGCCAGACACTTTGTTATTTTTATTCATCTCGTGCATTCAAAAACAAGTTATGTGCAGACTATAATGAGCATGACCATAATAAGTGAGCTTAGAGGTGTTGCTATGTGTATGTTTCTATTAGTTCAGCCGGCACCAAACACTTTCCCTGTTGTCAGTCTTTATGCTAAGCTAAGCTAATAGATAGCTGGTCACAGTTTTGTGTTTTGGCTGCTGTTAATCTTATATGGCTCTACAAGAAAGGAAGTATGCATATACTTCCTTAAGAGACCAAAACCATCCCTTAAGAGTTGATGCAGCAGTTGAAAAAAGTGCATCTTCTAAAGTATTAGTGAAACGCCTATGCAGTAATATTATCCTGTGGTGGTGGATAATTGAGTAAAATGACATTTTCTTCCACAGCGGCACATATATGACAAAATATAGAGAGTCTGCATACAATGCCTATTATATTACAGCCTGACACCACTATAGAATGATGCCCTCTGCTGAACAAACTGCACAGTTGGAGTAACAAAGCACCATTATGTGCAGTTGACACGCATTAGCGGTGAGATGGGACTAACTTCACTCTGAACCTGAGTCAGCACTGATGGCGTTTGAATTACCCATAATTCTCAGAGTCCATCTGAGCGAGAGCCGTGGCTGAGTGCGTGACCCGTTCGTATGCTAATATCCATATTTATAAACTCCTGATTTATTTTTCATAATGGTCTTCAAAGCATCCTGAATGTCCCTCTGTGAACTTCACTGTCTCCTGTAACCTCCTGACAGTCTGTTCTGTTTATCTACATCTTACCGCAGCGTACATTATATATTTAAGCCATTTATTCCTCTCTGTTAGTCTCAGCTGGCATCTTTTCTTTGCTGATGCCTTTATTTCAGCTTCAACTTTCTCCCTCCACTCACTTTTTCCAGCACTTCGCACCTTATTTTTAAATGCCAGCTTGTTTCCCACACATTCCTTTCATTAATCTGCTTTTACCTTAATTGGTCTGTTCTGTTTATTAATCCACAAAGTACTTAGGATCATATATCTTAGCTTGGTGGTTTGCAAAATATCTTTAGGGACTGCAGAAGATTTGGCAGAAAAATTGGCTGAAGTGTGATAGATAAGTCAAGCTCTATAACACTGATTTTTCTTAATTTTTTAAGAACTCCAGAATAAATTAGCTTGACGTCTTGGTCAAGAATTCATCTTGCCCAGAAGATGAACACTGTCAAATATCACCCAAGAATTTAGTAGAATTAACACATTTTGTAAATTAATTGACCCTAAATCTGTCTGTCATAGCTGTTGAGTGAGCCTGCTTGTGTAGCGGTACTCTGCTCCCAGTGCTCCTGCAACATCTGCAGCACTACCTGGAAATTCATGGTCCCTAGAAGATGAAGACTGTTGAATGTTATGCAAGAAGTTAGTAGAATTAACTCATTTTTCACTCATGAACTTACATTAAATACATCTGTCATAGCTGTTCAGATAGCCTCTTCACGCAACAATGCTCTGCTCCCGGTGTTCCTGCAACATTTGTAACACTATTTGGAAATTCATGGTCCACAGAAGATGAAGACTGTTGAATATCACCCAAGACTTTAGTGAAATTAACTATTTTTAAAAAAAATTGACACTAAATGTATCTGTCATAGCTGTTGAGCTAGCCTCCTTGTGCAGCGATACTCTGCCCTCAGTGTTCCTGCAACACTTGTAACACTAACTGGAAATTCACAGTCCCCAGAAGATAAACACTGTCAAATATCCTGCAGGAATTTAGCGGAATTATCCATTTTTGTTCTCATTAAATGTATCTGTCATAGCTGCTGAGCTAGCCTCCTCACGCAACGATGCTCTGCTCTCAGTGCTCCTGCAACACTTGTAACACTATTTGGAAATTCATAGTGACTAGATGGTAAACACTGTCAAATATCATGCAGGAATTTAGTGGAATTAACTCTTTTTTTCCAATTAACTTATACTAAATGTATCGGTCATTGCGGTTGAGGACCAAAAATGTGAAGAAAGTAGCTTTAAATGCATTTTTGAAGGGAAACAACAGTGCATATCAAAGCTGACATTTTTCTGAGATTAATCAGCAGCACACATAATCTTAATTTCCTCATTGTGTGTGTTTTAGTCCACTGTGACTGTGATTTTTAACTTTCAAAAATGACACTGAGACAATCATTGGACCCTGGTGGTGTACAGATTTGAAGAAAATATAAACAAAGACGATGTTTCTTTTTTTCTGATGTTGGGAAAGTCATCGAATTTCAAGTTGAAAAAACTTTTATTTTGGGTTTTTTCTCTGCTGTTAATCATTCATTAGGGTCATTTTTGACCCTACGACAACAGAAGGGTTAATTCTATAAGGTTCTCATTTGATATTTCGAGTGAAAAATCTTAACAGCTGTTGAGATGTTATGGATGAATTGCCATTAAATTATACTTAATGTGAAATGTTTTTCTTTTAGCAATTATCTGACGCAGGTGAAAAGGTTAAAAAAAAAAAACTGTGTGTAATATCCAGGTCCGCTGCATTTATATGGTGTTTTTCCTGGAAAATCAAACCTTGAGGACAGATAATAATTTAGCGGCTGCTGCTTTCCAAGATGGGGAAAAAAAAAAAAAATCAGAGCGTTGGCGTCGGTTTGTGCTCAGTGCCTTCTGGTTAATTATGCGTTTCATTTAGATAAACAGAACTGTGCAAAGATACTGCATGCAATGATAAAAAAAAGGAGGAAAAACGACAAATCCATGCTAGTGAGATTTAAAAGTCACTCCAGGCTCTATTAAAAACATCCCTTTTTAAAAAACAGAAGCGCACTCGTGTCCCTGTGGCCTTTCTACTTTCTCCATCCTGCTTTTTTAAAATTATCTTCCTTTTATTACTCTATAACCTGCCCGTCCATCCCACGCACCTCTTTACATTTCCCCTTTCTTCTTTTTGTTTTCTATCAGCTCCAGTTTCTCCTGTTTTTTATTACTTCTCCTGACGTGCCTCTCGGGGATAAAAGGACTGGAAACATACAGTAGATGCGATTGATTTTTCTACTTCACATGACAGGAATCACCACAAGTGTCCACTAGAGGTAAAATGCGCGTGCTAATCCAGCATCTCATGTGGTATATGATTTCCTGTGTGGCGTCGTCGTGCAGAGGGGAGGGATGATTGGTTTGACAGACTGAAAGGGGAGAGGAGATGACGAGCAATCACGTCTTTCTCCTGGTGAAGTGTGGAAGGTCAGAGGCGACTGGATGGGAGGACGAAGAGGGCCGGAATTATGTAAAGGTTGAAGCAGAGCGCGACCTTGTTGGAAAGAAATGTGCTCAGTAGCGCGAGCGGGCTGTTAGCGAAGACAACAGGTCATCCAGAGGTGACGTACACTCAGCTGTGGGGTGAGAGGATGAGATGAAGGGGTAAAAAAGGGGAGGTGAAGAGGGGTGGAAGGAAAATAAAGGGGGGATTTCACTTTTATTACATGTTCTGTGTCTCTCTGCGAGTCTGGGAGTGAAAGGCCAGATTTATTCTGACGCTCTGAGAAGCTTTCCACTGATTTATTCATCATTCACCGGCCCGCACCCACAGTTTGTGTGTAATCAGTGTTGAACAGAGGACGCAAATAACCGGAAGAAATAATAACACATCTGGTTGATGGAGAGTTTACCAAAAGGTGCGGGCGATTTATTGGGTTTCTGTGGAGGTGCAGATTGGTGCTGATTTATAACTGAAGGCTGCAGCAGAAGAGAAAAATCGCATATTTTGCAAGGAAAAGAAAGTAATGAATGAACACAACAGGAGAGTTAGTTGTGCTTATTAGTCAGATATTTTTTTGTAAATTAGGGAGGCTGCTATGATTTTAAAAGTGATTTCAAGGTAAAAATGAGTAATAGACAGACAAATTGGTATTTTCAGGGCCACTGAAGTATAATTCCACTTCCAGCATCACTACATTATTTTTGTGATTTCTATTCTTTGCTTTCTGATTGAATCCCACGATGACGGAAATTGTGTTGGTCTGACAGTCAGGAACATCTTCTTTCAGACTGATGATGGAAAAAATAGTTCATGCATCTGTCATTTCTCGGCTGGACCTTTGTAATTCCTTATTATCAGGATGTTCCAATAATTTCCGACTGATTCAAAATGATGCAGCCAAAGCTCTGTACAGAAAGATTATAATATTCCTAAATTAGTTCCCTTTAGGGACTCCAGAATGGTTTAAAATCCTTTCTTCGCGCATACAAAACTCTTAATGACCAAGCTCCATTTTATCTTAAAGACATTCTTGTACCATATTATAGCAATTGAACATTTCGTTCTCAGATTGCAGGTTCATTTTTGGTTACTAGAGTTGAATGAGATTCAGATCCTTCAGTTATCAACTCTAATGTTGTGGAATCAGTTCTCCGTTTTGGGTTCAGGCGGAAGAAACCATCTCTACTTTTAAGACTGGACTTAAAAGTTTCTTCTTTGATGAAGTTCATATAGTTGGGGCTGCTCAGGTGACACTGGCCTCAGTTATGCTGCCATAGGTTTGGACTGCTGGTTCCTAGCATGTCGCTAACTTTGCATCTTCTTTCTCTTGTAGCTGCACTTTATAGTGTTTTGTTGTCTCTGCAGGTATCTCTGGATCTGTAGCTACATGTTCGTGATCTGTAGTTACTAACCTCAACAACCTCCACAGTGTTTATTGATCTCTGATGGACTGTTTTTTTTTCTTTTCTATCTGCTATTCTGTTCTGTCCCCTTAACCCTCACCCTAACCAGTTGAGGAAGATGTCTGCCTTTCCTGAACCTGGTTCTACTGGAGGTTTCTAGCTGGCAAAGAGGAATGCTGCTCAAACTGAATTCAAATGAAACTTTGGATCCGTTGGGTTTGTCAGTTTGATATTGTCAAGTCTTCACCTTACTATGTGAAGTCATAGTAAGAATAAACCTATTTCAATTGATAGGTATTTAATAAAGCCTATTACTTACAGTCAGAGAGAAATCGTAGATGTAGTCATCTTATGGACACAGCAGTAGGGAAGAAAAGAGCCTTTTTATCTGTAGATTTTCAAAAGCCCGAGTGAGGAAATGTAATATCTTCCAAGGCTAGAAGTACATTACTGTTTGAAACTAACAGTGATTGTTCCAGAGAAATCAACTGCAGCAGTTTTGGTACCTTTGGTAGCATAGAACAAAAGTACAGTTTCCTTTTCAGAATTTTTGTATCAACTTGATGTTGATTCTCAGTTCTTGAAACATCTCTATTTAGTATTAGACCAGTTAAATAGCCCAGCGTGTTACTGTTCAACCAATTGGTAGGATCACCTGTAGGAGGGACCTTTAGGAGGGTGAGTAAAATGGAGTTTTGAGGTTTTAAAGACTCTCTGTTTTGCAGACCTTTCACATATCAGATTCATCTCTTTGCATTTTCTGTTATTCACAGAACAAAAGCTGTGTGATTCACCGTAAAGTTTCGATCCATGTTATTTGGTTCCTACGAAGCTAAAAGTGGATGTTTGATGTTGAAAGTTCTTGTGGACTGAAGAGGACCAAAGAAAACAACAGAACGCCCACCAATGAAGTCTGAACTGTGACCCTTTAAACTCTCTTGTTCTGCTCTGTGGGTAGAACCATCTACTTATGGCTGCATGTACAGTACATACTCTAAATCTAACCTCGAACCTGACAGAATTTCCCAAAAGGAATTTAAAAAAAAAGTTTCACATTCAATGGAGTCAAAAGCATCTTTAAAACGTTTGACTTCAAAAGTTAATCTCGACATCTGAGGAAAGGCTTTGCTGTAACTGTAAAGAGGTGAACGTCTCCATTAAGCAGAAGCTAAAGTGTGAGTGAGAGAAGGTTGTGGATGAAAGTGTATCTAAGTATAGTTTAGTGAACTCCTCTATGCAGGTAACCTGTAGAGGGGAAAACACAACTCTGGATGGATCTAAACTACTTTAAAAGCCAAAAGCCTGCATGTTTAGGTGGAAGTGAGAAGGTTTTAAGGCGAAACAGTGAAACCTGTGCATTTAAAAACCCAACGCAACATCTGTTTTTCTACATTTATTAAAATATGTACTATTTTTCTATTTATGGACAAACCTGTGCAATATAGATAAAAAGCTGTGCAATATTGATATGTCTCTCAGTATTTGTATTCATGAAAGAATCAATGCAATACCACTGATATGTGCAATACTGTTATTTTTAAAACTAGTACTTACATATATTTCGGTTTATTCTATAGCACTCCACCAAGGAATGCGGTGGAGCTATGTGACGATCGGTGTTGATTTGTCTGTCTGTCTGTTAGCAACATTACTCAAAAAAGGACCAACGGATTTGGATGAAATTTTAAGGGAAGGTCAGAAATGACACAAGGACTAAGTGATTAGAATTTGGCAGTGATGCGGTTTATAGTCTGGATCCATGGATTTGATTTGGTATCCATACAGAACATACACATGCATAACACATGCATGTGCTCAGCGCAAGGTCATTTTATTTGTGGGTACATCTATATTAAATGGCCACATTCTATGGTGACGTGATTTCTGCCACAAATTTTTTCAAGATTTCAGCCATCGGAAATGATACGACTGAGCAGCCTTGTAGGGCTAATAAAGGCTTATTATTATCTCATCTTGTCTTGTCTTTTCCAACTTAAGTCGCCATGATGTAATTTGACTTGAGCACTAACATGAGATGCCATCAATACTACTAATACACAAGTTAATCATTTGTAAAATCACTAACGCAGCAGTTTAAATCCTGAACCAGAGCCACTGTATGATCTATACCCTCAACTATCGTCTTCACAAATTCCTAATTGCATTGTTTCAAGTCAAGATTTTGATCTGAAACCAATTAATTGTTCGGCCCTAATGAAAAGTTACACAAGCTGCACTGTGTTTTGCGTGAAAACGAATGCAACATATGGTTAAAAACACAAACTTACAGTACTGGTGCTTTGAAATGTTGCGAGTTTCCACATTTAATTGCACGGACCGGTTTTGTGCATCAACACTACACTTTTACTCGCACATTTTCGAAGCTCTGAGGGAGTGAGATGAAGCTGATGCTGCATTACCATGGGAACTGTGGCGGAGTGTTTTCCCAGTCTGTGTGAATGCACAAATACAATTACCTCACGGGCAAAAATGTCCCCACTGGATACTATTTACTTTGTTTTGTAAAACAGACCTGCAAATAACCAAATGGACCCTGGAAAGCGAGGTAATTGCCGGTAGCTACTCCTTTAATTGCCTCGAAGTGTTTTAGGGGGATTTTTCCCCCCCTTTTCTTGTTTAAAATGTAATATTCTCACTGGTTTCTCAATTATATTCTCTTACTTTTGGTCTGGTCCTTGTCCTCTTGTCTTCATATAATTGCACCTTGTCGAGTGGTTTAGCAGCATTTCCTGGAGATGCATTTTGAAGGCAAATCAGAACTTGAAACTTCTCCCCTCGGTGAATGTGAGGAGTCTCTAATAACCTTTTTGTGTCTGTGGCCATGACAACAGGACAATTTCGTTAGGGCTCTCACAGCTTCGCAGCAGCTAATGGGGAGCCATAAGTGGCCCGACTGCTGTGGGCAAAAGTGTAATAGGTGATTATTACACTGTTTTTCTGCAGAGAGAAGATCTGGTGTTTACCTTCCTGAACTGGAGATCATAGAGTAGATGTAACGTTCAGTGTGCACAAAAACATACATACCGTACGACATTTCACACAAACACACCACGGCATTTATGAAAGAATAGATAGTGAGGAAAATATGTACCTATGTGAACCTTAGACCAGATGACACGTTTTTTTTTTCTCATGCTAACAACTCAACTCAATGTTAAATGCAAAATGTTTCAAAAAATACAAAAGACTGACTATAATTCAGCATGAACCAACTCCAGTGTGGCCAAAACAATGACAAAGAGTCACACTATGACAACATAGAGGCACAAAACATATCCAACACGCTGCAAAGTGACCACAAAATGGTGCAACATCACAAAAATAGAAGCAAAACGACTACAAAGAGGTGCAAAGAAGCAAGAAGCAACTGCAGAAGCCAACAAAACTACAAACTGTTTTGCATCTTTTTCAGTCTGGTTAAATGGTTGTATTTATATAGCACTTTTATCCAAAGCGCTTTACATGATATGTCACATTCACCCATTCACACACACATTCACACACTGATGGCGGGAGCTGCCATGCAAAGTGCTAACCATGACCCACCAGGAGCAATTAGGGGTTAGGTGTCTTGCTCAGGGACACCTCGACATGAGCATGACGGGCCAAGGATCGAACCGGCAACCTTCCAGTTACAAGACGGCCACTCTACCCACTGAGCCATGCCGCCCCTGGTTACATGTAGAAGAGGTGGGGGCTTGTTGACTTTTAATTTTTCCAAGGCTCTATGAGTTTCTCTGGTCTAGACTGAAAATGTCTTTACACCTGAACCCCAGTATTGTATGAATTGCAATGAAATTTTGTACAAGATATCTGCCCTCAGATTTCCTCTAGTGTCACTCTAAGGTGGACATATTGTTTTTCCTTTGAAAATGGTATTTTCTTGTTCACTCTCTTCCTTACAGTTATAAAGCACTATTGCACGCCGCTAACTTTTCCATGCCTTTCATAGTTTTTGTAGTATTTCTATCTTCTCTGCAGGTATCTCTGGCTCTGTAGCTGCACATTTCTGATCTACAGTTTTTAGCCTGAACGACTTCCGAAGTGTTTATTGATCTCCGATGCACTGTTTTCTACTAGCTATTCTGTTCTGTCCCATCCACCATCACCCAAACCAGTCGAGGTAGATCTCTGCCCTCCCTGAGCCCACTTAGGTAGTGAAATGAGAGGAGAAAGCCACATTATATGTGTGCAAAACGACAATCTTCTACTCATAGTCTATATTTGATAAGTCGGGATTAAAAGTGACCAGTTGTGAGCTACTGGGCTTAATATTTGCTAAACATTAACATTGTCGTTCTGCACATGTCAGCATAATGATGCAGAGACTTTGCAGAAAGCATCACTGTGCTTTAGTACAGATTCATAGGGGCATCAGCATGGTATAGATAGACTCTTAATCTTGTCTTTATAATATATGTTTTAATAATCTAGAATTGTTTGTGGCCAATAGTATTACTGTTTCCTATTTATTTTCACTTGTTTTCATTGTGTCTTTTCCATTTCCTCCTCAGTTGAGAAGCACTTTGTAAAGTCTGCTTTAGTGTCTATAAATTCCTATTCACACAGGACCAATATTACCTGGAGACCCCATGAGATTTAGAAATTACGCCTCCACGTCTGTGCTTAATGTGACACATTCTGATGGGATCTCATTTACCGAAATTATCTGTGGATATAACATTAATAGGCTGCCACATGATCACTGTTGAGTGCATTGAAAAACAGCAAAGTGTTCCTTACTGCTCTGTGTCATGCATGTCATCCATCTAATCATCCACAGAGATTCTGATCTTTCTGTAGTGACACAAGGCTCCTTATTTTTGCACCAAAAATTCTGCAAACTGTCATTACTAATTGCCAGTGCAGCCGCAACAATTCTCAAGCTGGAAAGAAGCAGAAGAATAGTGCAATGAAAATTAAAAAAAAAAAAAACATTGCAAAAAGGGGTGATCAGCGCAAGATAAGTATTATTGCAGGACCTCTGTGTGTCTGCATTGGTATTTTTACTGTAAAAATTCCAGATACGGCAGATACACAAACGATTGAATACACAGATGACTTCCGCAAGATCTCCTGAGAATAGGAGTAGCATGTTACTAGAGCGTAAGTCTACGAAAATGCAACTAAATGCTAATTATATCCAGTGTTTATTGATGATTATTACAATTCACAAGTTCATGAAATAAATTAATGGGCTATGAATAGTCAGAGCCGAGTGTAATGCTTGTTCATAATGACAGCTGTTACGGCAGTGCTGGAGAACTGATGGTATTACACTTGTAATTCATTTTTCTTGTCATTATTGTTTAATGAGAGGTGGAGCAGGCAGAAATATTCATACATCTCCATTTATAGCGAACACAGGGAGTAGGCAAGGGGCTCATGCATGCATGTTCCCCAGTGATTGAGATTCATAAATCAAAATTCTTTGTACACAGCTTTATAATTCTAATGATAAGAAAGTTTACAGAGGTTTTATGTCTTTGAGAAGAGTTTCAGCGTTGACTCTTTGCAAGATTTCATGGATCTGACTGGTGCTTCATGTATAAATAAACCACAGTGAATAGATTTTTCCAGGGTTCATTTGTCACTTGGTCTAGTGCGAGTCTACTGTAACTGTATACAGGTGCCAGAGATATCCCTTAGTCTGTAACAAGCACGAATCAATGCCGCCAACTACACCATCTAAACCAACATATACGACAGACAGACCTGAGCTCTTCTTTCTGCAACAAGATTTTCTTATCTCCTGTGTCTTCCTTTTATTACACGTCTTACATGTGCGTACAACTACAATAAATCCATATTTTCCAAAGACACAGATTATTTTTGGTGTTTTTTCAGGCATCTGTATATAGCTTTGACTCTATTTACTGCACTCTTGTAGTCTTATCATTACTTCACTGCAGGCATGCTATTTGCGATAAGCCTCTTGGCTGGAATTATATCTGAAAATGGTGTCAAATATTTGAGCTCATGTAGCTAAAAAAGTGTTGACATATGATTCAATTCAAAGCAGGCTTGAAAAGAAGGCACTACTTGCGGCATTTTCCGCATCAACCACTGATCATTACACACAACTTCAAGAGGCTGTATGTGTTTCAGACTGCTGTTATTTTTGCTGTGGGTGTTAGATATTGTAAGATAGTGTGAGACTATTAATTCTACTGTACAATACGCTATAAATTATTCATGCCCAGACAACAAAACACACACATTTCCAGGGAAATAATTCAAAAGATCACGTCACTACTGCTGAGACTTGGATTATTTTTGGACAGCGTTGCTCGTGCACAAGTATTTTTCTATGTTAATTGCATCACGGAGGCATGTCTCGAGGCACAAAGGTTTGTAGTGGTGGTTATTGTCCTTTGTGAGGCAGCAGTAAGTGGTGCAGGACCCGAGGCTGTGTGCTGCAGTGTCATGTACAACGGTTATTGGTTTAGGGTTTAGTCTACTTACTGCGCTGGTGGTGCCATCTGTGTCTGTTAGCCTCTGGTGCAGATCAAACCAGACCGTCTGCAAGGAGAAGCACAACAACAACAACAGCGGCAACGTGTCAATCAACGAGACCAACGACAGCAACTACTACAACAACAGCTCGAAGCAGACATTAGTCACTCAAAGCGACAGGTTTTCGTCGACATGCTGAGAGCCGAGACAGACATGAAAGCAGGAGACAACGGGTTTTGGAGACTGAAGCAAAGTTAGGAAGAAGCCGAGGAGATGGAATCGGAAAGCAGGTGGATGCATGGAAGGTAGAGAAACAAAAAATGAGAAAACACATGTGTGTATCAGCTTTTAAGATGAAAAACATGCCAAATCTAGGTAAACATCACAAAAAAGGAGCTAGAGGTGATAGGGTTTAGTAAGAAGAAGCTACAGATGCTGCAGTTTAGCAAAAAGAAATGAGTGGTGGTAGGGTTTAGAACGAAGCAGCTAGAGGCGGTTGGATTTAGTAAGATGGAGCAAGAGATTTTAGAATTAGTAGGAAGAACATAGAGGTACTAGTGAGGAGTTAAGATGGCAACTTTTAGCAAGAAGTGGTAAGGTTTAGTAACAAGAAGGTAGACATTCTAGAGTGGAAGGAAGTGGAAGTGGTTAGAGTACAAAAGAATGAGGCACAGTTGGTAGAGTTTAGTCAGAAGAACTAAGCGGTGGTACAGTTATGTAACAAGGAGATCATGGTGGTAAAGATTAGTTTAAAAGAAGCTACAGTTGGCAAGATTTAGTCAGAAGGCGTAAGTCATCGTAGGGTTTCAGGGTGAAGGATGTAGTGGTGGCAAAGACTGGTACAAAAAAGCTAGGGGTGGTAGAGTTTAGTTTGAAGGAGGTATAGAAAGAGGTAGGGTTTAAAAAGAAGGAGTTAGAAGTCGTAGGGTTTAGTAGGTTTTCATTAAGTTATTGTTTTGGATTTCTGTTTGCTTTATTAGACAGGAAAGTAGGGAGAAGAATGGGGTCAGGACCTGCAGCAAAGAGTCGTGAACTGGAACCCAGGCCGCTGCATCAGGGACTGTAAATCCCTGTTCATAGGTCGCCAACTCAACCGGCTGAGCTATCTGAGCGCCTCTGGGTTTTAAGATTTAGTAATGAGATGGTAGGATTTAGCATGAAGGAGCTAGTGGTAGTAGCGTTTAGTAAGAAGGAGTGAGTAGCTGTAGGGTTTCAGGCTGAAGGACCTAGAGGTGGTAGGGTTCAGTACAAAGGAGCCAGGGGTGGTAGGGTTTAATAAAAAAGGAACTACAAGTGGTAGGGCTTAGTAAGAAGGAGAAAGATATGATAGGGTTTTTTTTTTAAAAAGTTAAAGTCTTTGTGGTTTAATAAGAAGGAGATTGTGTTGATAAGGTTTAGTTAAAAAAAGCTACAGGTGGTAAGATTTAGTAAGCAGGACATAGTGGTAGTAGGTTTTAGGTATAAGGATCAATAGGTGGTCAGACTTAGAAAGAAAGACCTAGAAGCTGTAGGGTGTCGGGGTGAAGGATCTAGTGGTGGTATGGTCTGGTGCAAAGGAGTTAGGGGTGGTAGGATTTGGCAAAACAGGGGTAGAGGTGGTAGGGTTTACAAAAAAGCTGGTGGTGGTAGAACTTAGTAAAAAGAAACAAGAGCTGGTAGGGTTTGGTAAGAAGGAGATGGTGATGGTTGGACCTGGTAAGAAGACGTTAGAGGTGGTGGGGTTTTGTAAAAGGATGCTAGAGGTTGTAGTATAAAGAAATGTGTGGTGGTCGGATCTAGCAGATAGGAGCAGTTGATAGGTTTTAAAAAGAAGGAGTTAGAAGTGGTACGGTTTAGTAAGAAAGAGATACAGATCATAGGGCTGAGTAAGAAGGATGTAGGGGTGGTGAGATTTAGGAAGAAGGACTTACAAGTGGTAAAAATGAAAAAGGAGGCGCGAAAGATATAGGGTTTAGTAAAAAGTTGCTAGAGGTGGTAGCATAAACCAAGGGGGAATTACAGATGGCATGATTTAGTGAGGAGGAGGTGGTAGGATTTAGTATGAAACAGCTCGAGATGGTAGGGTTTAGGGAGAGGGAGCTTTGTGCATAATACAGAGACGGATCGTCGTCATTGCTAAACCCTCCCTCCATCCTTAGTTAGTATTACTATCTATCCAATATTTCCATCCTTGCACACCAGATTTGCAGTTTAAAATTACAACAACAGCAGACTTACTGTGACTAATTTTAGGTCATGTTTGAAACAATAGGTATTTGATTTCACACAAAACAAGGTTCCTTATTTCTAGCCTTAGATCAATAATCAATGTTTTGAACAATCACTAGTAGATATTATCAGCTCCAGGTAATGTAAATGGAAGCCCGATAGGTCTGAAAAACTGTTTCTAGCTGGGTAGACACATTTTGAATTAATCAAAAGATTCTTGTCTTTCGGTTACAGCACATGGCAAAACAAATTCTGGCATTAGCCATTTCCTTTTTGGATTACATCATGACTGCTGCAAAGAATCTTGGCATCTGGTTTGACAGTAAGATCAGTTTTGTGTAGCTCACCACACAGTTTGCTTTTTTTTGTCTTACAACTATTTTAAAAATAGGATCAATCTTAACTGCTGAAGATAAAAAGACTTCTATGCACACTTGAATCTCATCACACCTGGAGAACTGCAACCTAAAAAAAAAGTATACTGGTAGACTTTAGAATGTAGAAAACTCACCAGTTTTTGCCTCATTACACTGGTGCTCAATAGATTTTACAACAAACTGAAATACTTTACTGCCTTTTAAGGCTGTTTGTATTTCTCTCCCAACTATATCTCAGACTTCTTAGTATCGTTCTGCAATTCGACAAAGGTCTTTTGCGAGGCCTGTTTTGGGACTGAAAACTAAAGGGGTCAGAATGTCTGCAGCCAAGAGTCTCTGGAACAATCTGCCCAAAGAAACTAGGTCGGCTGAATCAATGACCTCTTTTATATCACTTCTTCAAACATACTTTTATCAAAGAGCCTCTCCTGATTTTATTTGAGTTTTAATTTCATCTGAACTCTTTTATTGCTTTTCAAAATGTTTTTATACACCAAATTCAGTTTTTATCTGTCTTTTAATGATGTGTCTGTTTAATTCTGCTGTCCTTGTGAAGCACTTTGTAACGTGGATTGAAAAGTGCTCTATAAATAAAGAATATTATGTTTGTTGTTATTCTAAATTACAAGCCGGTAAAAGGGTCTTAAATATGTAAATGATGGCTACATGCGTCATCTCTGGCATTTGAGAGACTTCTGCTGCCTTAGCAGCACACAAACCTAACAGCCTAAACAGTCAGCTTCCTCACCGGTTGAGGATCTATGTAGAAGATATGGAAATAAACAGCAGAAATGTATATTGCAGTGCAGAGCCAGTAAGCCCCAGTGTTACCCCCTTAAGCCCTGGCATATCTTTTCAAATCTCCAACTCAGGAACATCCCCGAACTTAATCAGAAACAGCTTCACAAGTTTAAGGACAAAATGAACAACCTTGGGCTTTAAGGATAAGAAACACTCAGGATTAAACTGAAGTACAATAAGTCTTCTTGTTCCCATCATCACCACAGAGTGACATCCATAAAACTCCATCAAATACTGTAATTTTTACTTCTGCCTCATAAAAACTGCCTGTCAGTCCATCCAGCCATTCTCTATACACCGCTTTATCCTCACTAGGATCGCGGGGGTGCTGGAGCCTATCCCAGCTGACTCGGGTGAAGGCAGGGGACACCCTGGACAGGTCGCCAGTCTGTGTCAGGGCTACATATACAGACAGACAATCACACTCACATTCACACCTACGGGCAATTTAGAGTAATCAATTCACCTCAGCATATTTTTGGACTGTGGGAGGAAGCTGTAGTACCCGGAGAAAACCCACGCATGCACAGGGAGAACATGCAAACTCCATGCAGAAAGATCCCAGGCCCACCCCGGGATTTGAACCAGGGATCTTCTTGCTGCAAGGCGACAGTGCTAACCGCCATTCCACTGTGCCTGTCAGTGACACTTCAATTCATTTCTTACACTTTATGTCTTTTGTTGCTGGTACTGGAAAGGTTAAAATAAAAGAGATCGTCCTCCAGGCTCTTTCGATAATGAGTATTACTCTTATTATGTCCCCCACGATTCGGTGGAGGGGTTTAGCAAAAGGTCAATTAAGCGAAAGAGGCACAATTAAAATTGCAGTTCAGTTCAAATATGCTTTCCAGGCCAGACATTAGCAGGTCGCCTGACAGGAGAGCGACTGATTACAAACATGACGAGACAATGAACTGTAGTTTTCTCTTCCTCTGTTGCTGCCTGTGAGTCAGAGTTATATAAACCTGCTCTAATAAATCACAGTAAACGCTGCGGGTTTCTGTCACCAAGGTGACTGATGAGTATCACTGTCTGGATGGTGTCTGAGGGGAGCCGAGACTTTTACCAAACACAGCAGGGACAGTGAAGGCAGTGGGGTCTGGCTCAGTGGGCAGGTGGCACATCCAAAAACATGAATGCAGCTCCAGGATGACTGATTTGAGCTCAATATGACATATTGGCCACAGCTGGTCTGAAAATGGAAGCTGCTGCGTGTTGTTGGTTGTTCAGCACATAAAAGATTTGACTCACTGCCTGCCACTTCCTTTACTGCACAGTGAAAGACTTTTTTGTTTACGCATTACACCTCTACTCAAGGTTGGACCTGTCAAACACAGTAAGAGTAGCATTATTAACTGCTGTATTAACAGATGCTTTTTGGTGATTCAATGGAAACAAGCTGCAAATACAGTCTTGACGTATTATTGCCTTGAACACTAACATGGCTGACAGCAAATGTGCTCTCTTACTGACACATAAGATGTGAACTGAAGACTTCACTCTTTTTTTAGCTCTGTTTTTGTTGTCACTAATGTTGGGTTGAGACTACACAATACTCTTGCCAGCTAACGTCTTCCCTGTGTCAGATTAGGTGATTATAGAGTCAAAAATTGTGCTTTGGTCTTTGCTAAGACACAATATATTGAGTATGTGTTTGCAAACTTTCACAACTTTACGATAAAAGTGCCAGAGACCAACTGCCAGAAACTAGAATGTACACTAACAAAGGTGTGAAAGGAAACAGATGTTGCACTGCATTGTTCTGAGTGAGACTTTTTGCATCAATATCTTAATTTTTTAGCACAGATTTGGAAATTTTAGTGATTTCTTTAAGGCCATTTGTGGTTTCCTCTTTCTCAGCTATATCTTGGACCTTTTAAGCTAATCAAACTTAAGCTAAGCTAAACTAAGCTAACAAAACATCAAATAAGATTTTTTTTTAATCCTGAAGGAAAGTTTTTTTGCCAGATGCTGTTCAGAAATGAAAAAACTAAATTTATAACATTGGAAAATATGGTTCTTTTATGCTTTAAAACATTAAGTATACGAAAATCTACTGCTGTTTGCCAGGTCATTCAACTTTTTGAACAAAATGTGCCAACATCTTTGATATGTTGCCAGCTCAAAGGGGTATTCACAGGCAGTTTGCTCCTCACGCTGAGAAAAATAGTAGATTAATCCTTTATAACAGTTGGAGCAGTGTGTTTTCCTTACAAAAATAAGATCAGCAACTGTACAACCAATGACAACTTGGTTGGAGAAAATCATATCTACCAACCAGTTGACCTGCAGATTGCTAGGTTACTATACTTTGCTTTCTTTTGGTCTCATGTTTGCACTTCTTTTAATATTTCCACTATAATTTTTTGGCTATTTGGGAGAAGCATGTGCCAATACGACACTGACTTATCACATTTCAGCAAAAGTGTGACCAGTGGTTGCTATTTGCACATCCTGCAGCCGAGGAGTGACATTAGCTTTCATTTGGTTTGTGCCAACCTAAAATCTTGCAGCTGACCCACTTTTGTGCTGCCCACACGCCTTCAATTTCTGTACAGTACGGCGCAATTAAAGTTATCAAAGACAGCACTGAGTTCATTGAGAGAAAAAGAAGAAAGCTGTATCATTTAGCCCGTCAGTATTCAGCCTCCGTATCACCTCCACCAGATGTGCGGCAACAATCAAAGCCTATCATGCCGCCGTTCTCCAGGGGAGAAACACATTTTCTTGTCTGCAGCACAAAGAGAACAAAAATCTAATGTTATTTTGTAAGCAAAGAATGCCGCCGACAGCAGGAGAATCTGTAAGTGAGACAGAGCGACGGCAGCAGCATGAATTTGCCACTCTGAGGAGGGTTTTGCAGCCAACAGGATTTCCAGCGTGTTATCACAGAGCAGTGGTGCCAACGCAAGGCACTATTTTCATCTCACCAGGTACAACATCGCTCAGTGTGTCGCTGGCGTGTTACTCATTCGGTAAACAATTCATGAGTCACTCTGACACAGTGTGATAATATCATTTTCCTCTTCCAGACACCTGCACGGTCCTAATAGTGAGATCCACGCAGGTCATACTCAGCCAAACAGACACACAAAGACACAAAGACTCATTTTGCTGTGATTTGATATGATTCCTCCACTGTTCTGTCTGCTCTTCTGGAAATGTAACTCAGCATAAACTGCCTATTCATGTGTCTATTTTCTGCAGCTCTCATTATTCTGAAAACACACTTTGCAACATGAAAGTTGTGGTGACCCAATTTTTTTCCCCTATGTGCACTGATTTTCTGCTATTCTTTGTTGTCAATGCAAGGGTGATATTTTACGGGCACTTTCTTTTCTTCTCTGTCCTAAAAGAAACCTTTTCACCATCTTTTGTGGAAAGTTGTATGAAAATTCGGCAACATTGCAAGCCCAAGTCCAAATACTGAATATAAAATCGGCTGTGTTAGACTATTTGATTTCTTTGGTGGGTTTTAGCTATGTGAAATTTTTTACTGAAGTATTTTTTTATAATTATGTGAAATCATTAATCTTGATCAGAATTGAACATATTTTCTAGAGTTTTACAGACCAAAAAGGAAAACTACTGCTAGTAATAATGCTATATACCAGTAAATAGAAAATTCTCAGCTATGTATATAATAGTGTGCTGTGTTCATCCTCTACATTTGTCAAAAAATGTCAGAAAAAAATGTGAAAAATAAGTTTATTTGCAAGTGGTCAGCATCTCCCTGCAGGGTATGACATCTCTGTTCACCGCTATGCTGATGACATTCAACTCTATCAAGTCCAAATAGTGAATATGAAATAAGATGAGTAAGATTATCTCATTTCTTCAGTTGGGTTTTAGGTATGGGAAATTAAAATAACTTTATTTTTACTGAAGTATTTATTTATAATTATGTGAAATCATTAACCTAGATCAGAATTGAGCAGATTTCCTGAAGACCAAAAAGGGAAACTACTACTAGTAATAATACTACACCCCAGTAAATTGTAAATTCTCAGCTATTTATATAATATTGTGCTGTGTTCATTATCTAAATTTGTCAAAAAACATGAAAAAAAAATGTGAAAAAGTTGTTTATTTGCAGCTGGTTAGCATCTCACAGGGTTTGATACCTTTGTTCACCACTATGCAGATGACACTTAACTCTATGTTGCTGTGTCTCCTGATGAAACTGGACAGGTCAGTTGGCTTTTTCAGCTGATATATATATATATATATATATATATATACATGTCACAGTAGAGATGGCAATTCAGTAGAATTGGCAATTCTCCTAGTAGAGATTGCGATTGGCATCTCTACTAGGAGAATTGCCAATCCTACTGAATTGGTTAGGATTAGGGTTAGGGTTATCAATCGCAATGTCTACTTTGCGATTGGCATCTCTCCTAGGGGAGATTGCGATTGGCATCTCTACTAGGAGAATTGCCAATTCTACTGAATTGCCATCTCTACTGTGACATATATATATATATATATATATATACATATATATATATAAACATACATGAGTAAAATGCCTGGATGCTACAGAATTATTACAGTTCAACCAAGAAAAACAGAAGTATTGACTATCGGTTCACAGCCAAGCATGCTATCGGACTCCTTCCTGTGGTCCTGTGTCTTCATCAGCAGGTCTACTGGTACTACCAGTCATCAAGTCTTTTTTTTTTTTTGCCACAACCAAGCTTCAAAATTCATTTCCCTCCTCACATCCGCACACTGGATTCTATTGCAAAATTTAAAACTGCAATCAAAGCCCGTCTTTTTAAACCTGCCACCGAGCTTTGACTACATTTACAAATTAATGCCAACCTGAGCTCTGCAGCTTAATGCAGGTTTTATCACTGATTTTATGTGATGTAAGGTGACCCTGAGTGTTATGAAAGGTGTCATTAAATTAAAAAAGTATTAATATTATCATTTGGCTCGGAGGGTTTCGATGTCAGTGTGATTGATTCTCTCCATTACCACCCTGGGTAACACTTTAGATGACAACGTTAATGAGTTACAGTGTATGCATTTGCCTCCTCAGGTGTTTAGGATCTGATGATGTGGCAGGATTAAAAAAAGAAACTATTAGAGGATCTTCTCTAATATCAAAGACTAGCTTCTTTTTCTCAACCTATATTCATGTTCCCCAGTACGTTTTCATAAATTCAGAAAAAGCCATTGCCTTAAAGCTATACATATAAAACTACATCCTGTGTTATTTTATCAAAAGTTGTGCTGTTTATTTCCTCAATTTTGCTATTCACTATAAAGCTATTTTAACTATGAAACACAAATGTTTAAAACACTTATGTATTCACAAGTCTCTCTCAATAGGTACCACACTATTTTCATTTTTTTTGTTTTTTCAATATCAATCTCAGATATAAAATCAATCATTTGCAAGATTCACTGTGGCACAAATAATCTTTTTACTACGTTTATGCAGTAAAAAGCTTTAATAGTGTGCTCAAGGTAAGACTAGTTAATGCTGTCCATGTTTGCGAGTGACCAACTGCACATGTGCCAGGATACAAATGGTGATAAAAACTAGGGACAGAACGATTACCAGCCTGGCTGATTATTGTGGCTGACGTTTTTCTGATCATCTGTTTTTATTTGGCCAGTTACTGATAAATTAAATGTGCTACTTCAGGTCTGATGCAGCCTCCCCTTTCTGTCTGTTGTCACTCTGTGGTCTCAGAAATGTCTCTCAAGCCGCAAAAATGAACAAGAAGCACAAACCAGGAAATTAGCTTCTCACACAGTGGCTAAGGCTATGCTAACGGCTAACAGCTAAGTTAGAAGACGGCCACAGATTAACCTGAAACAGAGTCTGGAAAACAATAATTCATAATGATTTAGGATCTGGACCTTCGTGGAAGATAAAAGTGATAGAACAGTGAAATATTAAGAAAATACAGAAGAATAGCAGACGTAACTGCCTGAGACAAACTGATCAATCTCACTGGCACCCACATAAACAGTGGAGAGCATCCAGTTTAATCACTCCCATTTCTATTTTACATATTGAGTTATGGTCACTCTTAATAATGAATAAGCCCAGCTGTGAATGGTTATATGCCATCACATTCTGGTAAAACATTATATTTAATGTATATCGGATCCAAATATCAATTATTGGCCTTTCTATCAACAATCGGCATCTGTATCAGCCCCAAAACTCCCATATTAGTTGATCCCTACTCATAACAAATGCTGTTTTAGGTAGAGACTGTGTCAAGTGATTCTCCTCCATCCACACCTTTAGAATTCATTACTAACACAGTTGTAATTAAAGTCGTCGATGTTGGAGGAGCTTCGACTTGTACAAGTTTTCCATCGCTGGTGCCAAACACAATAAGAAGTCCTCAGATCTCCAGATGATCTGTGCTTGCTTTTTGTGCATTTTAAAAGCCGACATCAATTTGAATAAGTAGATGAAGAAACCATAAATTGACCTTTCTTTCGTTCATTGTCTTTATCGTTATTTCCTGGGGCAGGTACACCTTATTTTTCTGGATAAATGTTGGGAGCCCTCTTGATTATCAGATATCGCTTTAGATTTAGCTTGGTGATGAGGTGCGAAAAGAATGGATAAACGAGGGCACTGTCACTGTCAACTCTGCTTCTCCCATTGCGCAGATTTCAGTTAACTGGCCACCTTCATACACCAAAAAAAAAGAATCATAAATTATTTCTGAGGAGCTTTTATTGCTGTCTGAACTGGTACAAATCAGACCTGACTGTGTTTAGTCAACCGTGAGGAGATTTTTGTGCCACAGTTGCTGCAAACAAGTCCAGGTAGAGTAATGGGATCTCTGGAGGCCTTTGAGGTCACAGATGATTATTGAACAATTCCTTTGTTCAAGCATTTCAATCATTCCGGCCAAAATGGGGATCACTAAAGCAGTTCTACTTAAACCTGGCAAATTTGTTGTTGTATTAAATCAAGGCTCAAGGGGCTGAAGGTTGCTTCTAAAGAGGGATTTGTGATACAGGTCTGTTCAGGTTTTATTTCTTCTTCCTATCCCCCTTCTCTCTTCCCACTGCTTCCATCTCTTCCTCCTCCGTGGAAGCACATAGTGTTTAGTTATTCTTAGCTCTCTCTGTTGGAGTGGCTGCCGAAGACAGCTGAGTCTGCTGGGGCGCCATTAGCTTCAATGTGTTCAGGACTGGATCAGATGCAGGGAGGAAGGAGGAGGCCAAAGAGCAGCTATACGAAGATGACATCTCTCTTTGTTCACTCCCTCCTCCTTCTCCATCACTTAGTGTTAATTAACTCCTTGTCTCCCCTCCCCTATCTTCTCGGTAACCCCCCCCCCCCCCCCCCCCCTTCCGTCTTTCATTCTCTCTGTCTGTAAAGAACCTGTTTTATCCCACACAAAGCATTCTTTAATGTACAACTGTATTCTTCACTTCTTTGAAATATGACAGTTGAAAAGAAGTCTGGCTGGACACATTTGATCTATGATAATGAGGTTTCCTATTTCCATTATCGCTATCTTTTATACAAAGAAAACATTTGTCTCCGAGAGGTCAGATAAACAAAATTGCTTTTTTCCATGAGATGAGTTTTCCATGAGACAGAGAAATGTGGAAACCCAGCTATGATGGATGTCTGTGGATGTATTGAAGTTCCTCTCAGGTTGTTGATTAAACCCCTGAAAACTCATCTGTGTATCAAAGGGAGATATTTATTGAGGTATTTTTCCATGAAAGTAATCCTCTCCTGCCTAAACATGGCTCAGATTTAACTTTACACCGTTTCTTCCTTTAGCTTGTGCAGATTATTTGTGAAATCACTTCCTCTTCCTTCACCTTTCCTCACCTACTCACAGCAACGGGAGCACACCAGCTCACCTACAACAAGGGCTACAATACACGACTGTTTTGATTTTTAAATAGGGTACTGAATCCTGACACAGATTACTAATTAGACAATTAGTAAGAAGCTTTAATTTAGCCATCATTTTTCTAATTTAGCTTGGGGCTGTTTTAGGTTTATGCTAACTAACAATGAAGACAATTAAGATGCTCATTGTGCACTTTGCAATAGAATACAAGTTTGTTTTTTAATTCATTTATATGAACTGCAGCTATAAAACTGCATTTTCCAAGACTCAGCTATTCTCAATTACGCTTTTGCCTTTGGTACAGTCAGAGTCAAATAATATTGAGCACTGCCCAAGTCCCAGTCTGATACCATTTCCCTTGATAGTGCACACTTTAAGTGCAATAAAGTTATTGATATCAATCCAGTGTAAATGTTTGAAAATGGCATTTCTGCATCCAAGTTGTTACTTCACATTACGAAGGTGGTTGTGCACCTTCATGTAGGCTCTGTAGTACTGCAATGTAGTGTGGAGAGGGTTGGTGAGGTTCCACAAGTTTCAAAAGATAGCAAAAAAAAATTATGTTTTCTGAATGCAAGTCAGACACTGCATTGTAGATTAGCTGTAGTACCTGAATGCTGCACCAGGTGGAGCCTCTTACTGTTTGATAGTGTAATGATCAGAGGAGGTGGTGACAACAGGCAGTTTGGAGATGGCAAGCAGTGAGCATTGTAGGGGTTTATCTAGTAAATGGCCGCCATGACAAAGACATTTGAGATGCTTAATGACCTATAGTGTTCCTACATCCCAATAATGTGAAACAGAGCTGCTTTTGAGGCCCAAATCATGTGTCAGTTGTCTAAATCATTAACATTTGCACAAGGCAAATGTCCACTGCGTCCAGTTTGTGCCATATTTTAATTAATTATTGCTTTACTATTTACTACTCTGCTAAGGAACGCAGTGGAGTCATGTGACCATCGGCACACATTTGTCTGTCTGTGCGCAACATTACTCATTGTTGGCAGCAAATACTGATATTCATTGATTAGACTGATTGTCCCTACTTGCAACACTGCACACCGTCAAACCATTCTCTGCTACACAATGTCAAGTTGTTTTGTTGGAGTAATCCAGTCATACATGTCAGGAAACTGATTCTGAAGAAGCACAATGATACAGAAAGTCCCACCTGCTAGCTGATGGGGCTGGTTCTTTAGATTTGTCAGATATGAAACCCTGAAAGTCTGAATCTGTGTTTTTAAGAATGTCATCAATACGGTGCATTACTGAAACACTCAAGACATGATTTTGATTGCTTTTTTCCCCTCATCAAGTGTCATCTAGCACATAAAAACACCATATGGATTTGTTAACAAGGTAAAGAACTCATCTTTCCTCCATTCACACAGTCACATGATGGGGCAAACCTCTACAAAACTTGGTTCAACCAACTTGGCTGTTGGTCCATTATCTCATGACCTCTCAAATGTCATGACATGATGAATAAATTAGATCACATTTTCCTCTTCAGGATCTCGAAAAATAATTAAATCAAATGAGAGCACTCAGTTCTGGAAACTGTAACCTTTAAATAAGGGTGCTTCACATTTAAGGGTCACAACCTAAAATGGTTCGAAATCACCAACGTCACGCTTGTTCTAACTGCAAATGTGAATTTCTAAACTAGTGACACTTAGACAAGACTTATTAACTAGTAGAAATATGTGGACATTGTAGTTTTTAGCCAAAGTTACACATTCAGGAGGAAAATGTGCATTTAGTAGGGACTATTTTTATCTGCAGATTATTACAGTGTATGTGCTTTAGAGAGTATTTTCTGCAGCAGTGTGGTAAAAGTTGAGATTGACTCAAAATCCACTACAAGACCCAAGTTTATGGTAATGAAGGACATATACAGTGTAACAGTGAGGTTTACTGATGTGTTTTTTAATAGTTTTCGGAGATAAGACAGATCTTGTTGCAGTATTTGCTGACAGTAAGAAAAACACTGAACACTGCGGGGATTATCCTTTAAGGCTTGAGCTTTGATCAAGGGTTGGGGTGAGGATTGTAGCAGTTTTAGCTCCAATAATCCCCCAAGGAATTCATGTTAATCAGGAAGATGTTAATCAATGCAATCTCTTCTTAAATGGCCAAAACAAGCTTGAATGTGTGTATGTGTTTATGTTCTTTACCTTATTCTCCAGTCGTCCGATCAGTTCAGCCAGACGGTTGATTTGAGCCTCCAGACCTTCTTTCCTCACCTCCACTGCACCTGTAACATGAACACACTCATTGTAAACGCTCTGATTGAAACAGTCTGAATTCACTTTAACCTGCATTACCGGTTTCTGCTTCGTGATCAGATCAGACGCACCTGGATTACTTTTATCCAAAAGTATCTTACACATATTAAACATCAGATTTTCCAAACCCAACTGCAGACAGAGCAAACTGGATACAAGTATGTAAACAAATTAAAAATGTAAGCAGTAAAATATCTATCATATGCAGAGTCATCCTGTTTTCCAGTACTGGTAAACATATGGACACTTTATAGGGAAAAAGATACAATATGTTAATGGATTTTTTTCCTTTCTTTTAAGATTTATGGCACGATAGTGTTAATATGTTACACATATGCTATTTCTGAGTTCTGTCTCCTTCTAGCCATGGATTTGTTGTTTCCACAGAGGTGCAGGACTTTATCTTGCAGCAAAAAATGAGTCCATAGTGAGTAAAAATGCGCAACAAGACACCCAGAAACTGCTTGGGGTTCACGGTATTACGGCTAAGCACACTAATATTTGTCCAATGCTCTCAAAATATTAAAAAAAAAGGCATTTGCAACCATTAAATAACAGTTTTGGTGAATATGACAAAGACTTCAAATGGAAAACCAAAAGGGAACTTCACCAGGGTTCATCCTGACAAAAGCAGAGAAAGACTGCAGCTCTTGCAGACTGATCTCACACAGCTGGAAGTAACAGCTGATGCAACATTGCATCATCATTGATCTCTGTTCTGTGAGAAGCACATACTGAGGCTATACGCACAATTGCAATTTTACCAGATGATGCACTTTCTCTCAGCACCTCTGGAAAGCTGCAATATTCATGTCTGTTACATGTCAGAATCATCAGCTCACCCATGAATATATAGTCGTCCTTTGCCTCTTTCAGCCATCACACCGTGTTAGTTAAATCATTTACATCATCCTCAATAATACAGTAGCGTATGGAGGAGCCACAGATGGTGATGTACGGTGCTGTGACTCCTGAAGCCTCATGTTTGGCTGATAATAAAAGCACAGCTACACTGAGCAGGTCCTGCACAGTAAACATATAGAATCACACCACCCAATGTCAGGTTGTCTTTGCTCTTTCCTTCTCACTTTTCGTTGTTTCATCATGAATATTTTATGTAAAGTGGGAGTTTGAAAGACGCTGATAAATAGGCAATTATATGTGTTTATCAGAAGGAACTTGGCCCGTTCAAAGACAGTAAAGGAATGGACGAATGGGAAGCCAGCTCCTTTGAGGTGCTCTGTTTAATTGGCTCTTATTCCAGTGTGATTTTAAGATGCCCATCCACACAGGGTTCCTCCTAATTAGCTTACGTCTAACAAGCAGTATTTCACTTTGGTACATAATGTTTGCTTTGTCGCAAGAAAGAACTCCGGTGAAGCAGCAGAGCTCGTCGGTCATTTGCTTTGATGGCTTTTTAATATTTCACTTTAACTGCAAAACATAATAGAGTGATTGAGGCTCACATTATGCAAGTGTGTATTAAATAATCAAACTGAAATCCTTAAACCAAGACAGAAGGACGCCTTTATTGCAACAGTATTAATTGGTGGTGGAGAATTGGTGCAATATACAAAGTTATACATGAATACTGCACATTATCAATCAATATAAAGCACTGGATTGATTTCCATGAACAAAAAAGCCAAACTAATACTGGCTTCTCATAACACTAAGTAGTTTGATTGAGAAACTATGTATTTAAGCTCTGTTGGTCGACAGCATATCAGTGTAACTGTACAGAAAATCCAAACTAGGACTGATTTAGAGACAGTATAGACATTACATACCACATTTTTTTTGCTTCATATGTTTGCCATTATGTAAACTTTACCTTTATGTATGACCCCCTTTCATCTATTCCTACCTTGGTCATATGTCTTAGTTGCTGTAATGATTTATGTTTTTTTACCTTGTATTTCCTATATAGTTGTATTGTTTTTGAATCTTACTCAACTGGAAAGCTTGCTGGGTCAACTTGCACTGAAGCTTCAAAACTGCCGATCAGAAAACCAACGGGTGACGTCCATCAAAATATACATGTTTACATGGAAGTGATAATTCCCTCTGCTGTGCCTAGTTGTTGTTGTTATAGTACTTTTGTAGTCTGTGGGGGTTCCCCTTTGAAGACTTGGTTGCAAACATGCAGTAAGTACTATCTACAAACTCTTGCATATTTAACGTTCAGGCAAATATAAACAAATGATCACATAATTCATCTTGCTGAAGCAACACTTTCTACAGCTCAGGTGTACTCACTCAGTAGAAATCTAAAAACGGGTAGTTGAGGCAGCAGCATCCTTATATGTGGAGTTACATGGTAAAATCAAAACCGCTAATGTCGCAGTTTGGTAGATGTCATGCTCATGCCTTAAGTTCTCAAATATTGTCAAATACATAGTTCTAAAGCACGATGAATGGCAGATATGATCGAGAACGCTTTCTGGTGGAGCAACATAATACATGCGAGTCATCAAATAAAAAGCTTGGACATGAAGGCGATTTTTCAATGGCAGCGTCATTAGATTTTAGCAACTCCAAAGCCGCGTTTAAAGTGTCCTTACATTGAAGTTAATACAAAAAAAAAAGAAAATAAATTTTAATAAAAATAATAAAATCTGCAGTCCTGCATTTAGCAAAAAGGTGGCAATACAAGTTTAAATTGTGTGTACTGGTGTGTAATACACATAATATGTGTGCGTACTCTAACCAGAACGGCAGTGGCCATTTTTAAACAATCCTTCATTTCAGTCATGTTTGATGCACACAAAACTAACTCATGATTAGGTTGTGAAACTAAAAAAAAGTGCCTTTTGGTGGAAATAATAACCGAGCAAGTCTAGAACAATCACCACTTTGATTCAAAGTCAGATTTCATCTAGTGACTCACTCTCTCTACAACCTGTTAAAGTTGTAGTGTAGTTGCAGCATGGAAAGACAAACTTTGGTCCGCAAGTGGACGTTTGTGGCAGTGTCTTGGGGGAGATGACAAAATTGAAATTCACATACTAATATACACTAAATGTATACCACCAGTCCAACAAATAAGTCCAAAATCCCCCATAGAATTGGTGACTGTGAAGGCAATAGAATACAATTCACATTATTTTCATACTTACTAACCATTACGTTAACCCTTGGGTCCTATGAATGGGGGAACTGCCATCCTGGACACTCGCAACAACTTTGCATTGATTTGCAGCAACCCTTCTCTCTAAGAGGAAATAATGGAGCCACCAGATCACAGGTTCAGAGTTTTCCTTTAATCTGACACCCATCTGTACGTGTTGTTCTGCTATTTCATGATCCTCCTCTGTGTGCATGTATTTTTCTGTACCATAATTTGCAGCTCATCATGGCGCTGTGTCCAACATGTCCGCTCATGCAGAAAAAAACCTTTCCCCCCCCCCTGTGATGCTCTTATGTATGTACAGTAAACATGTAGAGTCTCTCAGCTTGTGTTCACAATATCCTAATGTCAAGTATTCATCAGCTTCTGTGCTGTTAAAAACTATAAAATCCACCCTCACCATTTTTGTTGGTGATTTTATGTGAGTGTTCAGACGATTAAAAAGTTTCTGAAGCGGCACTGAAAACATCATCTTTCCCTCTCATTTACCCCACTTCAGTCGGTTGCCTCTTATCACCTCCGTGGCCCTCTGTTTCCTCCCTCGGATCCATCCCACTCTTCACCCTCTCCGTCTTCTCCTTCCCACCCCCTCCGAGCTGCTGGCCTCTTTTCTTCCCCTGATGGCCCCCTTACAGCTAATTGGAGAGCAGGCTGGCCACTCTTCATTAAAAGCTTTAACAGCTAGTCAATTAGGAGCTTCCTCCCTCCACCCTAAACACACACACACACACACACACACACACACATACACACACCCCCCCCACAACTAAACCACGGTCTGGAGCCATGGAGACAGTTGGAGATAAAAGCCCACTGGTCATTTCCATGGACTTAGAAAATAAGTGGCCTGGTCAATTATAGTAGTGTGTGAAGAATTATGGCTTTCGAATGTAGCAGCGGGTTTGAAGGGTAGGGGGAGTCTCTATTGACTCTCTACTCAATTAAACCTGATTTGAGTTATTCCACTTTCACCTAATTTAACTTTCCATTCTGTGTCAGCTTGTACTTAAAATGTGTTGACATGAATCATCGAAAATGGTGCGCAGTTGTTTCGCCGTCTTGCTAATTGAGCGGATAAAGTTCAAATGTTTGTTCGGTCTTGTTCTCTTCTGTTCATCTTTTATTGGACACAGTTTACACCAGTGAAATGTCTAACAGTAGAAGCAAGTGATACTAGTTCAGCTGGACAGCCAAGAAACTTTTTGGACATGACTAAAAGACATGGCCAAAGCTGGAAGTTGTTTCTGAATGTCCAAAAGCAAAGGTGTAGATGTCAATATGTGATATATTTGGCTTTCACACTTAAAACTGCAGGGTGCATCCACCGTTTTGATATCTGCACAAGCATTTTTCGAAATAGAACGACACTGCCAACTCGATGATAGAAACATTATACACCGATGGAAAGCTTGGAGTCTCACGAATCTGTCGGTATAAACCACTTTCAGATGTGATTACCACAGCGGGTAATATAAATACATTTGTCCGACAAACAACGAATATCCATCCATCCGTTCTCTATACACGGCTTCAACGTACACAGCACGACTCACATTTCCGGGTTCATTATTACACACAGATGAAAATATTCCACAAAAAACGGCCATAATCTAAATCATAAAATAATACAGAAATGATACAAAACTCGGTTCAGATTTTTTTGTGGGTTAGACCACTCAGCTTCTAACCCCCTCACTACAATTCCTTGAGAACCAAGAACCACGTGGAACCAAGAAATGTCAGTTGTGTGTCAAACATCAAGCTACAGGAGCTTGCATTGCTAGTTGAACTGCCAAGTTTATTTACTGCTACAGCTGCTTTTTTTCTGGGTATAAATGTCATAACGCAATTTTTTGCAATTATCACTATGTCTTAGCGTTATTTTCCCTTCTCAGCACCCGACATTCATACCAAACCAGCTTTTTTTAACCAGTTTATAAGCTTGAAAAAAACAATTCAACTCACATAAAGTAGTTTTCATCTGAACAAAAAGGGATTCCAGCTCCTCCATTGTGACTAAGCTGTTACGGATGCATCAAACTGACTTGGTTGAATTCATAGGGGTTATATTTTAATGATTACGCTCATGGGATATACACTCATTGGCCACTTTATTAGGTACACCTTGTTAGTAAAAGTTTGGACCCCTTTTGCCTTCAGAACTGTCTTAATTCTTGGTGGCATACTTTTAACAAAGTGGTGGAAACATTCTTCAGAGATTTGGTCCACATTGACATGATAGCATCACACAGTTGCTGCAGATTGTCGGCTGCACATCCATGATGCCAATCTCCTGTTCCATCACATCCTAAAGGTTCTATTTGATTAAGATCTGGTGACTATCGAGGTCACTGGAGTACAGTGAACTCACTGTCATGCTCAAGAAACGAGTCTGAGAAGATTTGAGCTTTGTCACATGGAGCATTATCCTGCTGGAAGTAGCCATCAGAAGATGGTCCACTGTGGTCATTAAGGGGATGGGCATGGTTAGCAACAATACTCAGGTAGGCTGTGACATTCAAACGAAGCTCAATTGTTACTAAGGGGCCCAAAGTGTGGCAAGAAAATATCCCCCACACCATTACACCACCACCAGCTGCCTGATCTGCTGATACAAGGCAGTATGGATCCATGTTTTCATGTTGTTTACTGCAATGGAGACTCATCAGACCAGGTAACGTTTTTCCATTCTTCTGTCAGGTTCATGACAGAAGTGGCACCCGGTGTGGTCTTCTTCTGTAGCCCATCTTCTTCAAGGCTGGATGTGTTGTGTGTTCAGAGATGGTATTCTGCACTCCTTAGTTGTAACCAGTGGTTATTTGAGTTACTGTCGCCTTTCTATCACCTCCAACCAGTCCACCCATTCTCCTCTGACCTCTCACACCAACAAGGCATTTTGGTCCACACAACTGCTGTTCACTGGATATGCTCTCTTTTCCGGACCGTTCTCTGTAAATCCTAGAGATGTTTGGCATGAGAATCTCAGTACATCGGCAGTTTCTAAAATACTCAGACCAGCCCGTCTGGCACCAACAACCATGCCACGTTCAAAGTCCCTTAAATCCTTTTTCTTCTGTATTCTGATGCTCAGTTTGAACTCCAGCAAGTTGTCTTGACCATGTCTATATATCTAAATGCATTGAGTTGTAGCCATGCGATTGGCTGATTACCTATTTGTGTTAACAAGAAATTGAACAGGTGTACCTAATAATATAGCCGATGAGTGTACATACAAAACCCATCTGTAAATAATTAGTCGTTTCCAAATATAAACCAGGATATTAGACATAACAGACACATACAACAAAAACACCTGAAAAAACTATAATATTGCCTGCCATTCTGACTTTTTCCCTGCAAGACGTAATCACAAGTCACCAAGATTACAACAATTTTGTTTGCATTGGGTTACTTAAAAAAGTTAGAGTATTAGCCGCACGCAACTTGTAGAATTGCTTGTAGATTCCTCCGACTTATGAATACAGCACACAGGAATCATATATGTGTTGTTCCTTGTCATCTCGTTTTCCACAAGCAATCCTGTTCGACCTCAAACTTTATAGGCATTGAAGGAAACTTGCTCGGCTTTGCCGAATATTATCTGAATGTTGAATGACGGCAGGTTTAAGCTTGGAGGGTTCCTTGGATGCTGATAAATTCTGAATGGACTTCCATGTCCAAAACGCCAAAAAAAATAAGATATTCAAGCTTGACTCAAAGCCAGAAACAGCTAAGAGGGAAGGCACAGCCCATGAGAGGACAAAAGCAGGACAAACAAAGGTTTGCTAACATTGTGTTGAGGAACTAATCAGTCACTGCTGTGAGATTACAGCATTGTTCTGCCCACAGATGAGTTGTCAGTCAAACAGTGTGGGATGTAGGTATTAATCCTTCTCTTATACTAAATAGCCTTCTTTCTAAGACTATATTTATGTAAGATCACCTCTTTCTCCACAGAAGAAGATTGTGCTCCGCTGGAAGAAGCTGCCAGACAGCTGCTGTTTAGGATGCAAAATAATAATAATGGAGTTGAATTACACCAAACAGAGCAGCAAGCCGACATCTACTGTGTGTACATTAACAAGAAGAAGTAAAAGGTCGTCGTCTTTCTTCTGCACAGGCCCACTCAGTCACTGCCACCCACTCAGAGCCCATTTCCAGCTTTATCAGCACCAGAGACGTCCTGTCACAGATAAATGCATCTTCCCAGCGGTTCGGAACATTTGACATTTCATGCTGATGGCGCTCCCACTGATACTCTGGCAGTAGATAAGAATAAGTAACATGTAAGTGGCTCTTTAGGACGTCAGATGCAGTTAATGAGATAATTTATATTCATATAAAGAAATTTATTATATCCTACTGGTATAAATTAGCAGTTAGTGTGTTTTGCATTTCTACAGACATCTGTCACAGCAGACTGGAAAACATATGTCTGCCTCCTTTTCTCTCCATTACAGCAGCACAGAGTTGGGCACAGCTGGATTTACTCAAATAAATGCAAGAAATATATTAACTCTGTCCTCTGGTGTATTTTTGACAGCATTAAAAAAAATTCAGTACAATATAGAGAAAAGAGACAGAGTTATAAAAACTTGTACTACTTATCCATAGGTACAGTAAAAGCAGGGTTGGATAAGTTGTTGATAATTATTAATAAACTAATTACATTTTTTAATAAAGAGCAAGGGATTTATTTCAAATATAATTCTCTTACTTTGAATTTAACCTCTTTTTAGTCTATTTAGAGATGCGAACAATAGTTTGTACACAATTGTAAACAGGGCTTGAACCACTAAATATGAACAGTTTCAATGTCTATGTCCATCCATCCATCCATTCTCTATACGCCGCTTTATCCTCACTGGGGTCGTGGGGGGTACTAGAGTCTATCCCAGCTGACTCGGGTGAAGGCAGGGGACACCCTGGACATGTCACCATTCTGTCTCAGGGCTACATACACAGACAAACAATCACACTCACATTCACACCTACAGGCAATTTAGAGTAATCAATTAACCTCAGCATATTTTTGGACTGTGAGAAAACGGAGAAAACCCACGCATGCACAGAGAGAACATGCAAACTCCATGTAGAAAGATCCCAGGCCCAGGCTGAGATTTGAACTGGAGATCTTCTTGCTGCAAGGTGAAAGTGCTAACCACTACTCCACTGTGCAGCCCTCAATGTCTATGTAAAGAACCTAAATAATACAAAGCTTTGCAAAAAATAAAAAGTTCTTACTCGTTAATGTTAAATAAATGCCATTTAGGGTCAAGAGCCATGATTTTTTTGTTGTCTGTTGTATTGTATAATGCAAAATAAATTTTAAACATATAGTCCAAAAAAATGTATTTAACAAGTCCTGATTAAATCGTTACACAGGTAACTGTGCATAATGCATCATTTTAATTTCTCAAATAGTAAGGAATAGCAGAAAGATGGAAATATTTTACGCAAATACAAAAGCTATGAGACTCGACTCTTATCAAGACCAACTATGCTTGGTGTCATATGAAGTCCCCTTCCAAACGTACTTGAAGAAAAAAAATCTTGATGAAATGAAAAGGTGTTTATGGTTTCAGGGGATATTACCCAGTGTCACTGCCTATAATAATGTTATTTCCAAAAAACACATTGTAAATTTACTACAGTTGCTTAGAAACCTGCACTCGCCACTGATTCTGTTGGTGACGTTCATGGACAAGATCTCGAGACGAAACCAGGCTAGACCGAGAACCTCATAGTCACATCCCTCCTCTTTGCAGATGATGTGATTTTGTTCGTTTCATCATGCTGCGACCTTTAGCACAAATTGAGACTAGTTTGCAGTCAAGTATGAAGCAACCGGGATGAGATTGACCACCTACAGTTCTGAGGTCATGGTTTTTGGTTGGAAACTGTCTGGGTTGGGGGTTGAAAAAGAAGCTTAGTATCTTAGGATCTTGTTCATGAGTGATGGAAAAATAAAGCATGATATGGACAGACGGATTGATGCATCATTAGCAGTAATGTAGACAGTGTAGTGGACTGCTAATTCACAAAAATCTAATTTACCATTTGGTACACGTTACAACCCTCATCAGTGGTCCTGAGTTTTGAGGAAAAACTTCAAGGTAAATATGTTGAAACAACAGCCAAAATAAGTCTCCGTAGGGTGTCTGGGTTCAGTCTTAGAAAACTGATGAGGAGCTTGGACATGTGGAGAGAGCCTGGAGTAGATTCGGGGCTCTTTCGGATCAAAAGGAGCCAGTTGAGACGGTTTGGGCACCTGATCAGGATATCTCCTAGATGGCTTCTTTTGGAGGTTTTCTAAACACTAGATAAGAAACCCCAGTTGTCCCACAATTCACTAGAAAGATTACATATCTCATCTGGCCTTGAAACGCCTCAGGGTCCCCCAGGAGGAACTAGAAAACCCTGATGCAGAGGGGAAAATCTGGAATGCCCTGCATAGGCTGCTACCTCTGAGACCCAACTTCAGATAAATGAAAGAAAATGGACGAACAGACGGTAGTTTACAGTTTAAAAAAGCCCCCTTTACGAGAAGCACATCCACTGTGTGTTATTTATCCATTGTATCAAAGCGTTGAATTGGATCCTGCCAAAGCTTAGGTTAATGTTGACCACTCTGTTTGGCTCTTAACATACAAAATAAAGATTAAACTTATCATTTAATTATTCCAGAGATTTCAGTTTGTCCCCAACTGCTGACAGACAATTGACTCTGAGGATAAGCGATGGTTGAAGTCAAATGCAATGCTTCACTTTGACATGCATTTCCTACAAGTTCCTGAATGCATGCAGCCTTTAGTGCAGCGAAACTTGCAGCGAAGTTGTCTAATAAATCAAGAAATGCAGGTGAAAGGAATGTGTAGTTAACTTAGCAACCGAGATATTTTTTTCTTTAGCTTTTATTAAATCTTAGGACCATACTTGCTAGTGCAGAATTTTTCTCAATCATCTCAACACTACGGTATCGCATTTATTTTTATAAGTCTACAAAACACAGTCTTGGTTTGTTTTGGTTTAATATTTGTTATCTGGTCGATACTCGACTGTTAGAGATAGAAGAAAACGGTGCAATGAAGTCAAACATTATCTTTTGCCTAATGGAAAACGGAGTGTTTGTCATTTATGGAGCATCCTACTGTGTAAAGCTTGAGTCTCCTGTCAAGAATTTGTATGTTTGCCTTTTGGGGAAACGGCAGTGGCGGCTGGTGGTGAAATTTGTTGGGTGGGCTAACAGATGCATAATACCGATTAAATGGTTAACACAGCTGCAAAAGCAACATCACCTATGATACACACAGTTACATCAATTACAGGTACACTATGCTTTTTTAGTGTTCTACATCAACATTCTCACTCACACACACACACCACTACAAAACGTGTTCCAATTGCAACGACTGTTTGGCGACATGTAGTGCAAAACACGCCTTCAGTACAACAGATCACCTCAGCAAAAACAAGGTGTCACAGTCCTTTAACAGGTCAACATGGGCCTACCTTATTTGACAAGAAGCTCACATCGACGGCCGATGTGATCCCAGTCTCTTAACTTCCAGCTTTTCCTCCAAAGACATTAAAGCTGCTGTCCGGAGTTTGAATCACAGCGTCTCCCGAAACACTGTTGGTCCCTCCCTCCCTCTGATTTCGCCCCTTTATTTGTGCACGCGCGCAGTACATGAGAGTGGTGCCCGGAGTGCTGCAGCATCTTGCCTGTTTTGCTGTTTTCCACTCCTCTACATTTAGTACATTTAGTAAATAATAAAGGAATTACGTTAGAATGCTGTATTGAGTCTAACTTGTCCTAATACCAAAATAACATGAATCTGCTAGGACGAACCAGTAAAGTTTCAATATGTGATTACACTCGTGTATCCCTCTCGATGACGTTGTTTATCAAACTTAGTGCATTTACGCGTGTATATGTGTTACATTGTTTATTTATTTCTATCTAGAGTTCAGAATTGCATGACTCCTCTGACGAAGAGTATGTCCCAGACGCCCCAACATCTTCCTCCAGAGGTCGGGCATCTAAACGAAGCCGTCAGGCGGGCTATGGAGGCCGTGGTCGGGGAGCGACGCGAGCACCCCGAGCCAAAAAATGTCCTGCAGTCTCTTGGCCTGACAAGCCGTGGGATTGGTAACTTTTCTGGAAGTTGCTGAGCCCTGATGCTCTCTCCTCCACAAGCAAAACAAATGTGCGCGCGGTTGCGTAGCTCGCCCACCTCTGCATGGGCTTGCTTGCTGTGCGCGTAACTGTTGATTGACAGCATGACAAAGCTGAAGCTCGAACTTGATTGGTCGGCAGCGACCGGCGCTTTTTGGAATAACATGGGGGTCTATGAGAGGAAGGCGGAGCTCAGGAATAAATTTTCATATCGCGTTATACTAACTTTATATTATAGTATCGAACTAGACTAACACATTTAAGCTTTGTTGAAAAATGATACATAAATTGAAAACAAACGGAAACTCCGGACAGCAGCTTTAAAGAAAATGGACATGAAAGCAAATAATCCACCTTGTTCATGCTAACGCCCGCCATAGCTTAACCTTTTCTTGCTGCGTCAAAGGCCTGTGGGCTGACCAAAGTTAGCCCAAATGATCACTAAATCACGGGGGTGGGACATGACACCTGTCAATCACTTGCAAGAACGAGATGAATGAAAGCCACCGCTGTGTTAACTCGCTGCTATTGGTCAAAAGTCAGTGGCCTGTGGGCTGCCTGAAGTTAGCCCAAATGATCAGTAAATCACGGGGGAGGGACATGACACCTGTCAATCACTTACAAGAACGAAATGAATGAAAGCGGACGTATCTGCTGGGGCTGTAAAAAATACGCCCATTTAGAGATATTCTATGTTTTTCTTTTGACTGATTGGTGCTGTTGCTACCTTTGTTTTCACCTAAACTTAAAACAATCTGTTGTAAGTTATTTAAAAAACAATTTTCCCATCTTTTTTGTGCTGGCCTGGGAGGGCTTAGCCCTGTTAGCCCATTTATACCAGCCGTCCCTGGGAAACGGTAATACTTGCCAATATAAAAGCATTTCTAATTTAAAAGGGTAAACGACTCATGACTTTATGTTTAGGATAATGAATGGTAAATTTAATGTGAGAACTTATTTTTCCCCTAAAATGGGAATAGACTAAAACTCTACACTTAAGTTAATATTATTCAACATTCTCAGGACAAAAGGAGCTTTAAGTCAAACGCAAAACTGACTTTAACAAGGATTTCCTGTAAGGTCCTGCAGGAATTAGTGAAATTTCAATTAAGACTCAGAAGAAAACGTCTCTCTGGAAAGCATACTATGATATAATCCACAAGCTGGGCCACATACTGTATATAAACGTACATGATTGTGTCTGAAGAAGCCCTGAACACTAAAGTGACAGGTGCACTTAGAGCAGAGATCCACTGAAGCGTTGCACACAATACAGCAGCTCGACTTAAAGTTGGGTATTTTTAGCTTCTTATTCTCCTTCCCTCACTCTTTTAACTCTACCCATCTCTCACTTACTGCTTTGTCTTCTTTCCTTTCTCCCTCCACCTCCAGTTCACAGAAGAAATGTCTCCATATGCGGCGTTATGGCGACAACAGACGCGATAACAGAACTTCAAGGCGACTGTATAGGAGTGCAGGTAGCTATAAGTTGAGGGGGAGAGGATTTGGGAGTCATTAATCAATCGACTCGTACTGACTGGAGACAAAGTGCGGCTGACATCAGAGCTGTCAGTGCTGCTTTACAGCCGGCAGTAGAGAAGAGAGGTGGGGAGGGAAAAAAGTGAGATGAGAATGAAAAGGGAGACCTGAGGCTGGTTTTACATATTTATCTGGTTTAGGAGTGAGAATGCATCAAAGTAAATATTAAAGGGGAAGAAGAGTTCACTGATGCACATGTATGTCAACAATTATGACAATTTCTGTGACAAGATAATAAAAGGAATTTAAAAATGATAAAAATGAACGACTAAGAGTTCACTTTTATGTGACACATGAAGCTAATAGTATATTATATACAGTTGCATTTCTTGTATATTAAGATAAGATTAAGCAAAAAGAAGATTAACTTAAGATTAGATTAAATAAAGTCAAATAAAACAAAGATGAAATGAAGATAAGATTAAGATAAAAAAACATTCAATTAAGATGGAAATAAGTTCAGATTAAGTTAAGATAAAATATGATTAAGACAAGATTAAGTTAAGCTAAAATAAAACAAAGATAAAATTAAAATAAGATGAAGATAAAATAATATGAAGGTAAAATGTGATTAAGTAAAGATTAAACCTCCTTCACTTGTATCAACACCTGTTTAGATCACATGGTAAAAGCTCCAATGAACAGCTACCAAATGCTAATTCAACACTTGGACGCAACTCCAGACATTTTATCCCCTTAATTTCTCGGGAAATTACAAAAAACAGGCCAGGTCTGGGTGAAATACTGCTTTTTAGGATGTGAAAATGAAGCTGCTTGAGGACAGTTCAGTCTGGCGGAATGCTGAAGTGACAAACTGGCTGAACTTGCTGCATATTAAAAACCAGACCAGAGCAGTTTGGTTTAATATGACAAAATGTCTTAATCAGAACGCGGAGGCTGTACAGTTACTGGAGCGAGCCGGGACGTGCTGCAATCAGGCAGCGTTTAATACTTCAGCTGCAGCCTCCGTCCAGCCGTTCTGCCACTGAATAGCTGTTAATGTGATGACACTTTGGGCTGAAATCAAACCTGATGGTGTTCAGAGTCGCCCAGAGCTGCCACATGCAAATGTTTGTTGAAATGAGGACCAAAATGTCTTTTATGTGCGCTCTTATTACACAGTGAGGGTGTCATTTGGTCTGATATTGGACTGGTTCATCTCCTGTGAGTCACCATTTCTTGCTTCTGTGCGCTGAAGAAAGGCACCATACCTCACATCGAACCAGCAGTAGTGCAGATGAAGCTGGAAACTGTGCAGTTGTAGAGGGAAGGGCAAGAGTCCCTGTCCAGTTATTGTTAAAATCCCCAAAAAACTCATCTCTGTGCACCAAAGTTACAGTTTTAGAAATGTTTTGATTGAAAATAATTCCCTCCTGAATTCCTCTTTATCCCAAAACTGGCTGGCTCGTTGGAAAGTCATGCTGTATTTAAGTCACTGTATTTGATATGTCCGTTTTAAAAATCGGTCAAAAATAAATTATTTGCTGCAACCAGATTCTGTAAAAAACAAAAAATTCTGTGCTTTTCGGTACAACTAAGAAACTATGAGTGAGTCAGGTGCACCAAATGGTCACAAGACAAAAATTCAGAACTTGGGTTGAACTGCAGGCAGTGTTTGCAGAGCAGATCTGAGACAAGTATAGAAACAAATTAAAATGCAAACAGTAAAACATCTATAGATCTATAGAATGTGGAGACTATAATGCAGTTTGCCAGTATTGGTTCCACCTGTGAACATCTGGAAAAATGTTGTACATGTTTATTCCAGGTTTTTTTTAAATTTGTCTTTTGGTAAATTAAATACAGAAATTCAACTCCCCCCCAAATTTCTGACATTATAAAGTTATTATACTGCATAAAATACATTTTAAAAGTTCTCTTTCGTTCTATTCGTGGTTGTGTCGTCTCCATAGAGGTGCAGGACTTTATATTGCAGTTAAAAATGAGCCCATAGTGACAGAAAAGTTTAAGAAAACCAAAGACATTTAGGAATATATTAGGGTTAGATGAAATTGGAAGTGTAAATCTGTGTTTTTGCGAGTGTACACTACACTTTCAAGGTGGAAATATTTTTTTTCCACTCATAATGTGTCTCCCTGGATATAAAACCACCAAAATGGCTTGTTTACAAAGTAAAAACAAAAAGTTAATTTTCACCTCAAGAGGGTTTTAACAGGTTATGCACAGGAGTTTTTATGAAGAAAATGGGCTGATAAAAACCAAAATGTAAACCTAATTCTCAGTTAATTTCACAGCAGATTATTTCAGTGGCCTTTTCTCTTCACTGTAACATCCAGGATGCCCTCCTCTAATGGGTGACTGATGTCTGGACTCTCAAAGAGGAAGAACTACAAAAATCAGTCAGTTTCAGATGTCACCTTTGTACAAGCCATGAATCGATTTTACTTCTGTGAAACAACGAAGAGCTGCGAGAAACTTTTTAATTCCTCAACATCAGAGCAGCTCCTGTCGCTGCCGTGGAAACTTTCTGAATGTCATCTACCTGTTATTGTTTCTGCGCTTTGATGCCTGAGAACAGAAACCAGCTTCTCTTCTGTGAAGCGCACTGTTCTGGCAAAAAGCAAAACTCCTTCTGTATTGACGTCGTTTGTCTGTCAGATGATAGGTTGTTTTTTTTTTCCCATTCATTTTTTAACAGAGCCACAGAATTATATATAATATGCACTTTGAACAGGGCTTTGAACATTAATTTTCAATGAGAGCAACAGAAAGAAGGGGGTAAATGAGATGGAAAAAGCCTAAATGCAGTAAGTTTTTGCTTTTAGTGCACAGTCTCTTCATTAACTGAGATGGTTCACCAGAGGAGCTTTCTAATCAGTGTGTTTTCAGACCTTTTTTCATTCATGTCAGATGATCTTAGAGGGACAGGAGGGTTTTTGCAGTTGTTTATTTTGTCAATTTACGGTGCACTTAGTATGTTTTTTGCATTTGGATACAAATAGAGAAGCTAAAGTGAATTTGTAGCTCAGATGTATGAGTGTGGCCGTATACTGGATCCACTGGAGGCCACTTTATTACCCAGCAGCCCTCTGACTGGGCTTTATTGGACTGGTATGTCACTGTCAGGGGCCTGGGTCACCTCTGGCTCATATTACCTCCACCAACACATCTGTATCCGTGTCAGGGTCAAGGACCACATATCCAGCAGTGAGCAATTTAAAGGAAATACGACTTTTTTATTTGCCCAAGGGCAGCTTAATCAATAATTTAGTGGCTTGAAGGTATAAAGTGAGGACTATATTCCTGCTGGAGTCATGATGTAAATGAAATATTTTACTGCACATATGGTGGCAGAACAAATGTAACAAGCACCAGTAACCGCAGTGTCAAAACTCCATTTTACTATCATTTAAAGAGAGTCTGACATTTATTTCCGTCGTATATTTATACAGTATATATGAAGCTTAGTTTAGCACAGAGACTGGAAGCAGCAAGGTTGGCTGTACACACAAAGAATAAAGATCTGCATACCAGCACCCGTAAAACCCAACAAATTAGATTGTATCTTGTATAATTCATATAAAGAAGTATCCAGATGCCATGTTGTGGTTTTATAGGTGGATTATGTGCTCAGCTATTTCAAGACCGCATGTTTCTGTGCCTAGGCAAGAAAAAGAGGGTATTTTTTTACATTTAGGTTTAAATAATTGTTGACTGAATCATTAGTTGATGACTAACAGATTAATTGCTCTACTGTTATAGCAAATTGTTTTTTCATTTTAAATATTCTTCCTCGTCAAAGCTAACACATTTGTGCCTTTCACCAAATGCAAAGCATCTTTCTAATGTTGACTCCTTGTTCTTAAATTAACATTTCTTTCCTTGTTAACGTGTTTATATCTTGTTTTTCATACCTAACAAACCTAAAGAACCAATGGTGAGACTTTTTGTGTCAATATTCTTTTCCAGGTCAGTAATTTACGGCCGAATTATTTCGATTTTACAACTTGTGCAGCATTTAAGCAGAGCTGTAGGTGAGCTGGTGTGCTCGAGCTGTAGTGAGCGGGTGGAGAAAGAGGTTTGAAATCAGTTTTGCACATACTTCATTACATCTAAACCATTTTCAGACACTAAGTGATTATTTTCATGAAGAAAAAGCTTCTGTGTGTTCAATTTTAATGAACACAGATGAATATTTAGCAGTTTAATAATGTCAAGAGGATGAGTTTATTATCATAATAAAATACATTTATGATACAAGAAATACTACATTTATTCAAACAAATGATATATAGCATGTTCATGTATTCTAAGACGTTCTGTAGGAAGGACTGTCACATTTATTAGAACAGAAAAGCACTTGGAGAGCACAGTACTCCGCCAAGGCTGCTCAGTCATTGTAACATTTCCAACAGATGAAATCTTTAAAAAATTTGTGGATCCAGACTATAAGCCACATCACTGCCAAAATCTAATTACTTGGTCCTTGGGTCATTTCTGACCTTCGGAAATTTCATCCAAATCCATTAATCCGTTTTTGAGTAACAATTCTGACAGACAGACAGACAAACCAATGCCTCCTTGGTGGAGTAACTGCAACATTTGAGATGACTGTGATCATTTTTAATAATCATCAGTTTCACTTCTGTGCACTGGCATGAAAATATCTGGATCAAACTCACACTAATTTCATCTTTTCATGCCATTTCCCACCATTTGTGTCTCCTTCTTCTGCTATTGTTTCACGGTTCATCTTTTTATCTAATGACAAACAAACCAGTACCATTTTATTGTTATTTAATTGAGCTTCTGCCGACGTTAAAGTTAGCCCCAAGCACCACTCTGGATATATTTTGGTTGCAAGCCAAATGGGGAAAAAAAAGAAGAGTCCAATTTGATTTTGTTGGATTTATGGCTGAAGGGTGGCTTTCCAAAGTCCTTAATGCCACTAATCTAAACCTAATATAAGCATAAAATGATAATGAGACTTTAAATTTTAATAACACATGGCAATTATTGTCAGCTAATATTTTATGGTCACAACGGTCCTGACTTTAACTTGATTTTTTCAGTGTAGACAGAGCCAGTCTTGCTGTTTCCAGTTCTTTATGCTAAGCTAAGCTAATTGGCTGCTGGCTGTAGTTTCATATGAAGGTTCCACATCACTTTTTCGCTTTAAATACTTACTGCAGTGGCCCTTACAAAATATATAGTATTGCATTCAGTATTAAAACAACCAAGACATACTATTTCACAAATAGCATGACATATATTGTGGGTCAGAACAGCCAGAAAAGGACAAATGTAGTTGGAAATCTGGGTATTTTTGGCATACTACCTGTGTTGGGACATACTAAATCTTTTTCTGCTGTACTTACAGTGTAAAAGTACAGATATTGGCACCTCCTAAGTGAACATATTGAGAAGTGGTATTATTTAACTCTACCAGACAGTGAATAAGAGCTATTTCCAGAATGTCAAACTACTCCCCTGAGAACGAGGAGGGAACAGCTTCTAAAAAAATAATGGAAGTAAAGGACTTTCCACTAACAACTGCTCTGTCACTTCACAGCATTAGACACATTTGTGTTTTAACCATTATGTACAGTGCAATCAGTGAGCTGCACAGTACATTAAGCTGAGTATCCATGAGTGCAGATGCTGTTAGCGCACACAAATTCAGTGATATTCTCTATTTACTGCGTTTATTTTTCTTGTGCGAGCAGGCAGCATGAGTGTGTTACCAGGTTTCATGCAAACAAAACAAGATGTGTTGTTTTTTGTCATCACAGCGTGTATCATGTATAGGAATCTGTCTCCAGGGTATAGTACAAACTGTAAACTGTTCCTCAGTAGTTTGCTGTCAGAATCAAAAGGCTGAGCGAGAACGAAGAGGCTTGAAGGCATCACAGCTGGTAGTGGCTCTCTTTTCGCTTAATTGCATCAGTGAAGACATAAATCACAAAAATACCGTCAAAGCAACAAACTCATACGAGCTTAATTTGTTGCTTTTTCATGTTCAAGTCTGAGCTCTCGGTATTTATGACACACACGTTGTATCATATGTGACCTGTGAAAGGAGACGACAGACTGATGTCACTGAGGACGCTTTGTTTATTAAACCACAGCGGATCAATCTCTGCTCGGCTGATCATTCGACAAATCGATAATGGCTGTGACAGCGTCTCTAGTGTTTGTGTGAGTTTACTTGACAGCACTCAGTCATATTTGACCACAGAGACAGGGAAGGACGTTTTTAGATTATGTTGTCCCACCACGAAGGTACGTTTATGGGCCGTTAGACTCCAGGAGATTATTATTATTATTATTGTCGTATTTTCACATCAGTAAATCATACTAAAACCGTCATTAGAGCGGCTTCTTACATAAATATGACTCACATTGTCTACTGCTAGCAATTTTTTCTAAAATACTGCATTTTGTAGAGCTAACCAGAAATTTACAGGATGTCCACTGTAGTTTGATGTGTTAGGGAAGGTGTCCAGCACTCTTTAAAAAGACACCAAAGACATCAGATTTGCATTTCTTGTGCACTGATTCATTTATGGGACCCATGACAGTATCAGCTTTCATTGCCACTGTTGATTTTCTACTATCAAAAGTGCTAATTCATTGATGAGCTGCATCCCATTCGCTCAATAGATACTTTGACCATGGACCATTCTTCTTGATGCACACTCTACAGCAATGTAGAGTTTGCATGTTCTCAGCTTTTCCTTGCAGAATTGGATCAATCTGGAGTTTAAGAATGGTTGCTGCCAATCTCAGTGATCCAACTCTAGAATTAAATCATTAGAAGCACACCAGGAGTTGTGTTAATTTACCAGATTCGAGGCTCTGAACAGTGTTTGAGAGGGCCAATTGGACGGACGTATTGGGTATTGGTTGAGTCTGTTGTGTCGGCTTGTTTATTTAGGGTGATTTTTGTTGTTTTATTTGTCTAATCTAATGGTCTGCCTTCTTGAGAATTAAATTCAGTAAATAATTATCCTAGAAGTTGTAATTCCAAGCTGCAATACAATGTAGAGTTTGAGTTGCTGATGTATTAGTTCAGTTAATTACCATCATCAGCCATAAAGTGTGTAGATTAGGGATGCAATGAACGATTACTTTCATTGTAGATTAATTTGTCAATTATTTTCCCAATCAGCTAGTTCTATGCTCTGTAATATGTCAGAAAATGGTGATAAATGCCATTCAGTGTTGCCCAAAGCACAAGATGATGGCATTGAATGCCTTGTTGTGTCTACAACCCAAAGATATTCAGTTTATTGTCAAAGGAGAAGGGAAATCGGAAAATATTCACATTCAGGAGGCTGGAATTTTACAATTTTGGTGGATTATTTCTTTTAAAAATGGCTCACATCACTTCTGAATAGTTGGCGATTAATTTATTAGTCAACAACCGACTAACAAATCATTGCAGCCGAAGTGTAGACAGGACCACATTTCATTATAAAAACTCTACAAATGTGGTGCATCATGTTTGATGACAGTGTCTCCTCATCCCTGCAGAGTTGATCCAGACAGGAAACGCTAGTTAGCAGCTAATAGCCAAGCTAGAGCAAAGACATTTCACCTAAATCACAAGTTGCCCTGCCACAATAAGGAGGGGCAGATCTGAACAGGTGACACAACATCTCACAAGCTCACAATAACTTAACTGAAGGATTGGATCTTCAAGACTGACAGCACTGTGTTAACAACAGAGAGAACTTGAATGTGTCAGTTGTTCATGATATGAACCATTTGGGAACTACAGACTGCTTTGTGTTCTGCAGGGAAAAGTGCACAAAAATCCTTTAATGTGTACATGATTTGATGAAAACAAGATTCTGTAGAACATAACAGTCTGTTGATACCACACTATCCTTCTTCTATAGGGGTAAAATAATGCTCTGGCCTGCCAATCACAGTCATTGTGGATGGAGCTAAATGAAAAACACAGCTTTCATGTTACCTCAAAATGGTACAAATGGGTGGAATTGTGGTGGATTTTTTTGTGTGCATGGCGATAAGCACGGTCACTAAAATGGACGATCCGAAGGGTTGCTCGACTGCACTATCTGAACCTTCTGCAAAACTTCCTAAAAATCCCCAGTGTGGTGGGTTGCTGCTCGGAGGCTGTCATTTCCCAGCATGAAGAAATAGACAGCAAAAGAATGAACAGAACAAGCAGATTGAAATGAGCACTTTTGCGAATGAATCTACAATCACCAGTTGTTAGACTTTCTGTAACAGGTAAGAAAATTAAGAAAAAACAAAACATACTGCTCAACTCTAGCACCTGCAGCACCATATGTAGTAGAGAGTCAGTGCTGCTGTCTGAATATGCTCAGTGTGGTAAATATAAACATGTTCACTATGTCCTCTACTTTACAACATCTGCTAACCACAGCGTCACTAATTAAAGATGCACAACAGCTGCATTCTCTGACATTGACAGTGTTTCCAACAGCATGTCAGTAGTTTCCAGTCCGGCTTAAACGTCAAGAATTAATCGTCTTCTTTTCTAAACCTTCAGCTGGAGGCTAAATGACACACCGACCCTGAAACTACACTCTTCACCTTTAACTCGTCACTACCAACATCTAAGAAGTGACTGACTGCCCTTTGAGACTTTCCTCTCACCTGAGCCTCCGCTGTTTATGTTCCGAGTTTGTGTTTCAACTAAGTGATGCCACGTCTCCGTGACCTTTGAAGTGTCACCACTTCGACATGCGATTTGCAGAGTGTCAAGTTGGGTTTGCAGAGCGGCGTTAACTGGCAGTTGGTGGAGGATGAAGGGGAGAGGAGGACTGAGTGAACTAGGGGGAGATTACCAGCTAATCAGTCAATCTGGAGTCTGCTTTAAGCTGCTGTGACGCACAAAAGCTCCACAAAAACCAGCACCACAGAGTAGATGTTAGCTGTTTAGTGCTGACTGGACTCAAAAGTTGTAACAGAGCTAATGTTGAAGAAACTGAGGTGTTTTATTCCAACATACAATGAGCTGACCGACACAAAGCAGGAGTCTGTGAAGATACCGACCCAGAACATTAGTAGGGTAGAACATCTTCTACAGATGGTCAAAGGGTAGGGAGGGGACAGTATGTAAATATCGTAGTAACCAATGTTTGGTTTGCATATGACCACCTGCCTAATACTGTGTTGGTCCCCCGTATGTCGTTAAAAATGCTCTGAACCATTGGGTCTAGACCAGAGGACCTCTCAGGGTGTCCTGTGAGGTCTGGCATCAGGACTTTGACAGTGGATCTTTTAGGTACTGTGGGTTTTGCAGTTGGGCTTGATCAGAATGGGGTCAAGGACGTTTGGAGGTCTAATCTTGGGCAATCGTCAAGTTCCTCAAGATGTTCCTGATTATTTGACATTTTTGCAATGTGGAGAGGTGCATTTTCCTGCGGGGGTAGGCCAGTGACATTTAGGACTGCCATTTACATGAGGTAGTGTGCTTGTTCTAGGACAGTGTCGAAGTCTCATCAACATGGATACCAAAATCCGAGATTTTCCAGCAGAACAGCACATAGTACCAAATTGATCGATGTTATTCACTTCACTGGTCAGTGGTGTTAATGTTGTGACTGATCGGTGTAAAGGCTAATTAATGACGAAAGGAGTACAAGGCGTCTGCAGACAACAAAGGGGTGATGACATGGAGGGTTGACATTTGGGGGTAAGACGTTATTTGAATACCAACCTGTCATGCAGACCAGTAGTCCCTAACCACCGGGCTGTAGACTGGTACCAGGCAGTGGGTCATTTGGTACTGGCACGCACAGGAAGAATAAAAGCTTATTGTTTTTTGCTGGGATTCACTGCTGAACTGGGGGTTCAGGCATATGGGTTCTGTAAAGTGTCTTGAGACAATCTGACCTATAATTGGCGCTATATAAATAAAACTGAATTGAAGCCTTTGGAGGGGCTGGGGGCCTATCAGCGAAACACCGATGAAGGAGGGCATCCACTTGAAAACCCAGAGGATGTCTTCACTCACTTGACTATCTCACAGAGTCATAGGTTATCTCATGTATGCAAGAAGGGATATCAACATCTATTCCTACAACAGATATTTTTGTTTTATTTCCAGTGGAGTCTGCAGGGTGTTCTATTTTGAAAAACAACTGAATCGTGTACCCGTCACTTCCATCTAAGCTTGTTTCCTGCACTTGACTCTGTCGGTTTAATGCCCGGCCGGTAAATTAAACCATCAATCTAACCCCTGTCAAAACTAGTAAAGAATAAACATCTCTAGAGAGCTTTTTAGAAAAGAGGGAGAGGCTGAGACAAAGGAAAAAGTAAGTAATATTTGCAATAAAAAGTCATTTCATTCGCTTAGGATAGTTTTTATAAAAACAATACAAAAAAAAAGGTTATTTGTAAAGTTTGTCGAAAATTGTCCCGCTTGAAACTGGTCTGTGGTGCAAAAAAAAGTTGGAGACCACCGCTGTAGTCTATAGATTCTGGATAAAAACAGCAACTGGATGCGTTTTTCTTCATCGTTTAAGAGTTGAACCATCTCTCTACACTTTCCTCCACTCTTTCTTGACTGTTCCCTCAACTCTCCGAGAATTTATCTTCACTGCACTTTGCTGCTGTAAGAAGGCTGCATCAGACCTGTGCAGGTGGCTGATTGAAGGGTCTTTACAGAGGAGAGTACATCACAAACAGCTGTGTGTGAGTGTTTACAGTGAATGGAAAACTGCTGAAAAGCACTCAGAACTTGACTTCTGCTCATTCAGAGTGATGTAAATTCACTGAAGGTGGTGGATACGACCCTAATCATAGAAGCATGAGACAGACGGCCATCGACCATAAAATCAGAGTGTGTGTGTGTTGTCTGTGTGTGTTGGTGAGTGTGTGTGTTGTGTGTGTCACCTGAAGCAGTGTTGATGGTCCTGACAGCCTCCCTGGCGCTGACTCTGTTGTTCGGGGGATAGTCAGGGACGGTGTTTACCGGACGCCTCTCTGACATCCGTGGACTCACCTTGGCAGGTAGATGACTGAAATACAGTGAGGTGGAGAAGGAGAAAGAAGTGCAGGGAAGAGAAAAAGTTTTAGAACAAACAAAAAGCAAAAAGAGAAAAGAATTAGTGGAGAAAGAGCAATTAAATACTTTGGTTTTAGAGAACTGGCATAATCGCCTGGAACCAAAGGGCACTACATCGGACATCTATTTACAAAGTTGTTACTTGGAACCCACCAAGTTATGTAACATATTTTGGCTGAATTTGAGAATTTCATGATTTCAGAATTGGGAATTTTTGTATTTTTACCCTGGGAAGTCATAAGGGTTCAATATCTCAACAAATGTAAATTCCACAGACATAGAATAGTTTCCATCAGGCCCAGATGATTAAATGGATCCAGGAGAGGCCTGGCTTTTATTGGACATTTAAAATGGAAGAAAGTGCAAAGTTTTCAAACAAGGGTGGCATTAAGGCCCAGAAAGTTCTGGGAAGCTTATATATGGATGTATTCATATTTTCTACAAAAAATGCAGTCTATAGTTGACACTTAATCAGTGTTTGAGGCCTCTAGCATCAGTAGAATTTGGTTTGTGGCAAGGAATAAGACAAGTTTCCAGTTTTTTGTAATTTTGACAAAATGATTGCACTCGTATGTAATTTGACAAAACAAGGAAAAATTCTTTAAACTCTAAGACCTACCATTGTGCAAATCCACGAGGACAAATTCTTACATTTTTTACATGCTGTAGTGCCATTTTTGAGTATTTTTTATTTGCTTTACGTCAATATAACCCTTATATCCCCAATTTTAATAGTATGTATTGACTTATGTCCTAACTACGACAATAAATTGCTGAAAAGTGCAATAAACCTATAAACCCAATAAACTGAAACTCTACTTGTGTCATTTTCAGAGTGACGTTATAGCAGTGTGGGACCTTCGCGCTCGTCCGCTCGTCCGTAGCGACCTGAAACTCGGCCGGACGACTCGTCATTACGATATCTACATTCTTGCTCGTCCGCCCGGACGACCGTCGCTCAGAAAGACATTAAATGATTTCTTACCAATTTAAAACAACGAATAACTTCTCGGTTCTCAACCTGCAGGAGGCCGCCATCTTGTGTCATTGCGCATTGCTTTCGCGCAGGTTTCAGTTTCCGGTTGGGGTTCGTGTGGATGTTGAGCGATGTCGATTCCGACTCTAACCATGTATTTATATTTATTGCTTCGGTTCCCAACTTTCCTTAGGGGTCTCGCTTCGATCATTGAATGACAGTACAGAGGGGCCTATAATGGATAATGAAGAGTTTCATTTCCGATTTTTCTTATTATTCGATGTTTGGAGGTTCGATTCCCACATCTCCACACAGGTCTCAGTTTGGATCACACAGGTTATTAGGGCAGACGCTTGGGTTTTGTTATCAAGGAATATTCTCAGGGATGATATGGTCTTAGGACTTTTTTGGTATGACATTTTTGTGATATTTTTGTGCTAAGAGACTTTGTGCTAACTATGTGGAGATACATACAGGGGGTGAAAAACCCCAAAGCTGCCAAGGACAGCTCTGAGTCTGAGGATGCTATAATATCTCATATTTGCTTATCAGAGATAAGTTTATTTCAATGTTAGATAGATGATACTAGTAATAATGTACATAGTTGTTATGTTAAAAATTATCTCAGGATGATGATCTCAGTGCTACTGGAGGACTTGATGCTACATTTAAATTTTCAATGTTATTCCTGTAGAGTTGCCATATTAAAAGTGATCATAATGATCTCAGGATGATGATCTAAGTCTTACTGGAGTGTAGTATTAAAGTTACACAAGATAAAATTAAAGATAAAAAAAGTGACTTTTTAATCAATTTTATTTTTTGCTTCAACTAAAAAAAAAAAATGCTGCGAATTACGGACGACCAGAAATTTGTACGGACTACCAAAAATTTGGATTTGGCAGGAGTTGGTCGTCCGTAATTTGCTGTACGGACGACCAAGGATTTTGACGAAGGTCTCACACTGTTATAGTCCTGTATGCTGTTGAGCAGAACCCAGAACCTGGAAGCTCAAAATGTCACCTTCCTCAGTGAAGGGATAGTGAAGCTTGAACATCAGTGGACCAAGTATGCTGAAGTCAGGGGAGACTGCTGTTGAAAAGTGATGCAAAAAAGAACAATCTTTCTCCTGTGTTTGTTTAGTGAGGCCACTAACCTTTTAAAGGTGATATTTCAGTGATAAAGGGGATGAAAATGAATGTCTCTGTGTGTGTTTGAGAGCAAGAGATGTTTTATCCAAAGCAGATTTGCGCTTAAAGCACTTTCTGGTTTCTATTGCAGCTGCCAACACGCTACACATAATGCTACGACACGTGCACAGTCATGAACAAACACATTTCCAATTTCACATGACAGCCACCGATGTTGTCCTCGGCTCACCCTGATTGGCTGTGCTGCTCGTCAATCGCGTCCACTGCGCTCTCCACGGAGCTCAGGAGAGACTGGATCTGATTGGCCGACTCCTTCAGCAGGAAACGGGTCACAAACTGCTCCACGTTGGTTCCTCTCTCGTACACCTGCAAAACAAGAATGGCATTTATTATTCGATGATATAAACACGTGACTTGGTCAACGGTTTTAACAGGAAATTGTCTGCAAAGGTTCTGTAGAAAGTTTATTTTCCTTCATTGTGTCTTTCATGGATCACAGCATTACAGCCTCCCAAGCACAAATCTTTCTGAGTTCCCTCTTGGCGTGTTTTTGACGCATGAAGTGCTTCTCAAGGTGAAAACAAGCAAGTGAGAAATAGACTAGTGCCTTGTATTTTTAGTTTATAACATGTAGGTTTGGGGGCTGAAAGTTTGTGGCAGACATAAACCGTAAAAACCTTTTAGTCTGAGTAGAAACCATGGAAAATAGGGATCAGAGATGCATAGTTCTCCTCAATATCTTTGTATTTTAGCTTTTCCAAACCAAAACCACCGGGAAAAAAAGTGTAAGGAATAGAATGCAAAGGCCTGTCCAGCTAAATAGCTTATTTTGTACACAGTCCTACACATATCTAACCAATTTCTAGGGATTTGATCTTTACAGCAACTTTATTAATTGATAGTCGGCCACAATAGAAATCAGCAACTGATTTGTCATTGAAATGACTGGAATACAGTGGACATTACCATATGCTGATAAAACCCTTTAAATTATTGACACTTGACCCTTGAAACCCCAAACCCATCTGACAGCATGCTATCTTGACCATTTGATGTACAACATGGGCCAAAAGTGACCCAAACTCAATGGAAAATGGGTATCTCTTGACCCAAGTTGTGCATCAAAGGGTTAAAAAGACACAAAAGCATCAGCATCACACCTTTCATCAGAGCCAAAAACAATTAACTGCAACTTTACATACAATGGTTAAAGTTGGGAAACAAAGTTGAATAAATCATTTGTTTTCTGTTGGAAAACTTGACGAAACCTGTGAGTTTTCTACCATGTCACTGTATTGTACATATCTTCTGTAAAAACTGGTCATAAACACCTAGAAGCACTTGGAAAATGCCCAATATTTGTACAATAAATGAAGAAATTAAACTTTTATTTTTAGGATGTATGATTTTATCACTGTGCCATATTGCATAAAAGGTACTTCTGAGTTCTGTCTAGTTTTAGCCATGGTTGAGCTGTTTCCATCGAAATAAAGGACTTTTTTATTGCAGTGAACAATTCGTAAAAGCAGCAAAAAAATGGAGTTCAGAAGGTTAATGTTCACAGTAAAATGGGACTTGAAGAACAGATAAACCAAACACCAGGTTACATAGAAAGCATAATAACTGATCCACATGTTCTATGTAGTTCTAATGTTAGTCCAGTTGCTGCAAACAGCTTCTCAGTTGAAACAGATGTTCACAAATACTGGTGGGGGAACTTTCTCCTTCCAGGAAATATGTCAGTATTTACTGACACTTTTACAATGGATTTATACTCAGAACAGAGCGAAACAAATACTCTTCAGCACAGTTTGAATGTTGCTGGAAGCATATAATCAGAGTCCTGCTGCTTTCTGCAGACAGAAACTCAGCTCCTGGCTTGTGTTAGCATTAGCTTAGCATTAGCTTCAGGTAGCTAGCTAAATCAGACTGCCACTAGACACCTTTTTTTTTAAAAATTTGATGCTGCAGAGTTCATCAATTGGCACCTAGGCAGCAGGACGGCGCGCTTGTTTTATGGACCTTTACAGGTGGTCAGCAAACACACCTGTAACTCAATCTAAATAAACAGTAAAAAGCTAAAATTGGTTAAACCAAGAGGCACGACAGCAAATCTACAATACATTTACTGACTATTAAATTGCTTATCATACATCTTCAGCCTTTTCAGTAATGATTAATACTTTTTAAATCTATTAAATTATTAATTGATAGCATTTAATCATTAATATTTGTCACAGGCACATTACAATGGAAAAAGAGATCTACATGTGCTCATAATCATACGTTTCATAATTAATTTAATTTAGAATTTCCACATTTTGCATGTATTACTTATTAGCATAAACATTACGAGTAATAATAGTCATGACGGTACATAATGAGAAGGAAAATTTACTCATTCTCCATTTTAAGGTATTTCTTTGCAGCCGTTAGCTGACATTATCCCAAATTATCTTCTGACAATCAGACGCTATAAGAGGAAGATATGCCATGATTCTCTACTCTGGTCTCGGTTAGATATTAGATATATTAACTAAGCAGACGAGTTGTCTCCTTATTGGTCTGTAATCAAAATGTGAATCTGACCCCTCTCTCAATGACAATATATACCCAAAGATCAGAGAGAATCCTGAGAAATGATCCTGGCATAACTTTCCTGGCATAACTTGCATGCACTGCTGCTCTCTCTGTGTCACTTCTCCTGATATCAGTAAAACGTACTCGCAACCAAAGTCATCCGAGTCCCTGGTGTTTCTGTCTGTGTCTGCCTCCTCATCCTTTCTTGACCTTCCTGAACTTCCACAACTCATAATGGTAGTGATGCTAATCTCTTTAATGTGTCTCTGCTTAAAAAAAAGTGAACTTTAACTCAATGTTCTAGCAAAGCACAAACAAGCTGTAATTTCCAAAAAACTAAAGAGAAAAACAAAATCTCTCTCCTACTCTGTTCCCATCATCAGGTCGAGCTGACCTGGACACATAATATCTTTTGCATTTGTAAGAACATCTGATTTGTAACAAAAATGTCCTAATTTCCAAAACAAACAGTGCCAGATCTTTAATCATCTATTGGCTTCCATCCTTTAGAGACTTGAAGACTTTGCCAATATTATGAAAACTTATGTGCAAAGTAAAGAATCCAGTTACTTTTCTCTACATAGATGACTAACTCAGTAATTTTATGAGTCCAAGTTTCAATCTCAACATAAAAGTGCAATTTTATTACTATTTTAAGTTTGGCTCCCATTAAACTCAACAGCATTACGTCAAAAAGCCCAAGAATCAATGGAGTCTTTAGCTGTCAGGATCACTCACTGCTCTACTATGATACGTGGAGATCTAACACCGGACAGCTTAGATCAGGCCTATTGATCTATAGGTAATCAATTTTCATAGACTGGCTTTAAATTGCCACAAGTACCGCCATAGAAGCTTGATGGGTAATCTATCAGAATAAGGATTTACTTAAACACGACGGCCCTGCGTGGGTGGACAGCTTGAGGTTGTTAAACCTGAGCAAGACACTTTCAAAGGCAAAAGAGAGACGTGACATCCCGACGACGGCATCAAAGGAGAGAATCCTGAGCTGCTCTGCTGACGGTGTGAACACAGCCGAGTATCAGAGGAGTTGAGTGTTTCAGATAAGACCGGAGCTGCTGCTTCAACTCCGATGACCTTATCACCGACAACCTTTAATTATTCAGGGATCTTACTAAAAAAAGTACCCTCTGCTGAACATTTCTTTAAAGCTGAAGTGTGCTGGGTTGGTGTCTTTTCTGGCCTTATTAAAATTAAAACCTTTGTAACTTTGGTACAGTGTCTCCTATTTAACCATCAAGTGTAAAGACCTCATAAAGCTATTGGTTTTAGCCTTGAAGCACCTCGGCTGGTTTTTGAAAGGTCCATCTGAACAAAAGCTCTAATTTCCATCAATAACAACTTTACAGCTGCAAAGCCAAAATAAAAAACCTTGGAGTCAATGAGCATTTGAGAATTTGAAAACAGAAAAAGCTTCTTTGTCCCATCACCAGGTCAGTGTAAGAGTTAAAATATCCAGAAAACACTGCAGTTTTACTGGAACCTTCAGCAAAATTGAACTATAACAATGAGTCATCCAACATGTTCTAACAGGTTCTAAACATTTCTAACAGGTCCTAACGTGTCCCCCAACCAATATAGAATGTTTAGTGGCTCCACATCTGTCGGGTTAAACTTCAAAATAAGAGTCTTTCACAGGTACCAGTGGTTTAAGGAACTATAGCAGCTGCATGTCGTTATTTTTCTTTTAAACGGAACAAGACCCGAAAAGGCTGAGAAAAGGAAGCATGTAGGCTTTTCAGAGTAAAAGCCCCTATTTAGTTGAAAAAAAAAGTCAGCAGGATGCATTAGGAACACTACAGTACCAAAAATATATAAAATAAATAAAAATCTGAAATGTTTCTAAAGGTAAAACATATCTGAAATCTGCTGGCTTTTCAAAATAAACACACCACATCATCACTTTCCCTTGTGCTAGACTGTCAAAACAAAATCTTCAGTGGTATGTTATGTATCGTTCTCATACACTATATATATGTTTGGGGTCACTTTCAAAATAAGAGCCAACACCCAGTAGCAGAGCTTAGTGAGCTCGATTGTAACCTGGGTTTATTTATTTAAACAATGGTATTTACAGAGAGTTCACAAGATTCTGTAAACTACGCTACATTTTCAAAGTAAAAGCTCAGAAATTTTAAAAGAAACTGTTCCAGATTGGCAAAAATATGCAGGGTTTTCAAAATAAAATGCACTTGTATAAATTAAACTCTATGCATGACATAGCAACAGGCAGAAGCAAGATGCTCTGTTGACTTTGAGGCTTTGCTTTGATATATTTCTTTTTTTACATTTAGCGATTGCATGAAACTAACTGATGCGCTGCTTAAGGCATGTTTAAGGCCCCAAAACCTGTCAGAATAATGCATAAGAAACTCACTATCAAACAGAAGGCCATAATTGACTACACATGTACTCTGGAGGACAGAGTCAGTCGGTCATGTCAGCTTTACTGTCAGAAGTCACAGTGCAGTGATTCAGGGAGACAATTAAGGTTCCTGTGCAGTCAGCCATTCTCTGCTGCGCTCTAATCAAAGACAAAGGCTCCCTCGAGGCCCCGAATCACACAGGACATATTGACTTCCATTATCACAGTCAAAGGCTTCGTGCACACACACACACACACACACACACACACACGTACGCACAGTCGCACACAAACATGCCAACACACATGCACATCAGCTCATGTGCAGAAAAGTCCTGTCAGCCACTTCTGTTTTTTTCAAGAGCAACCAGTGAAAGCAAATATGTACAAACCAGCAAACACCGATTGTACAATTTTCTGTTTCTCTCATTTCTTCTCGCTTTTCTACCCAGGAGGCACCGATGACACATTAATGGCCGCCACGCTGAGATTCAATTACGGCGGGATCCACATCTCAATAAGCAGAGATGATAAATAAGAATTTTAGCACTTTTCTTGCAGAGGTTATGAGTGCATTACGAGTCCATTACAGGCACTTAGTCATTAAATAAGAAAACGCTGAGAGATTCTCGTCACTTATTTTGCATTTTAAGCATGATTTCGCCAAACAGTTACGCAGGTTAAGCACTGACATTATTTGAAATGATGCAACGATAGTTCCCTCAGGAGCCATTTTGACTGTGTTTTATGAATCGATTCAGAAGAAAAACGGCTCAAGGCATGATGGATGACAGAGGTAAAGTTGATGGATGAATGCTGAGATGGGAACAAAACATGGTGGTTACATTTGTTGTTGCTGAGGGCATTTTTAACCATAAACCACACAGTTTGATGGACTAATGTCTATTCAACACAGAGAGTCATGCAATGGACTCCGGAGACTCTTTAGAGTGTCGCTCAGTGGATTTATTACGTGAATGTTCCTGTAATATTTTGACTCAAACTGGTCAAGATGAGTGGTCAACCCATTATTGGAACTGCTTTTTTTTTTTTTTTTTTACATTTTTCTAATTATAAGTATCATTTTTTTGGTTAAAAAGCAATTTTACATTAAAAAAAGAATATAAAATGTGTCTTTATCTGTAGTCATTCAGTGGACAGTCTGGTTGGTTGCATGCCAATCAACACTAAAGGATAAATGTTAAAAAGCTAAATTAAACATGTAAAAGATAAATATAAAACGATGTGTCATGGAAATTTTGTATTGGAGCTTTCAGTATGTTATCGATACTTTGGCTTCAGGATTTTCATGTTACTGCAAAATTGTACAAGTTCCAAGTATCAGTTATTGCTTTTTTGATTGCAAATATTTTCCATTGGTCCTGAAGAAACAACAATGGTCAGCCCCTAGTATATGCACAACATATGGTAGAGTAATGTCAATATAACAAAGTGAGTATTTGCCATTTTTTAGAGACTCTGTGGGATGTTTTTCTGTGAATTCATGACTAGAATGTTCATGCAACATTCACACTCAAAGCAGTTTGTGTGTTGACAAAGATGAGGGTTGGCCTGGACTATTATCAGATCTGGTTATCTGTATCATTACTTCATTTGTGAAAAGAAAAAAACTCTATTGTAAAATTTGATACTGTCTGTAGTCACCTCTAATGTAAATGCTGGTCAGTCTGACTGGTTGTAGCACAATCAATACTGACTGATGAATCTGGAAAGTTTTCTTTCCTAATTAAAATACGTAAAATACAAATACACAGAGACATTTTAAGCAAGCATTGGGTTGGACTTCTTTTATTTTAAATTTTGACACCAGTGTGATTCCAAATTTGAGTTATCGGTCTCCTTGATTACTAAACATATGAATCATGTTTCCTTTGTTAAAACTGATGCTGTAGTCATTTTAATATGCTATTCCACATGTGTCGTTGTGTAGGAGTGTGCTGTGACCATTCAGTAGCGACACATCTAATGCAGTGCTGCCAACTTAGCGACTTTCTCGCTAAATCTAGCGACTTTTTTTTTGTCAAAAGCGACTAGCGACAAATCTAGCGACTTTTTCTGCCGTTCTGGAGACTCTGACAGGAAAACTCGGATCATTCTGCAGTTACTGTTTTCAACAAGCAGGAGGTCAGGTGCTGCTGTGAGCTTCTCCCCCTCCCAGAGCACAGGCTGTCAGTCCAGTAACCCCGCAGCAGTCTCAGTGAGGGGAGGGGGAGACCCACATCACTCCGCGGCCAGACGACAGATGAATCGCGCATGCGCAAAGTCACTACAGATCCCATCCAGACTTACGGAGCCATATAAACGAAAATGTTTCTTCACTGTCATGCTAAAATAAACCACAGCATTTAGCCTCTAGTACAAAAACATATTTTGGGTGTTTTATACTCACTTTTTGGTCTCTTCCACAACGTTATTCCTCTCTCCTACAACATTGATTACAATTACATGCAAACTGGGAAATATGCAAATTAGACGATGACGTCATTTAGCGACTTCTAGCGACTTTTAGGACAGCCAATAGCGACTTTCCTTACTGAGGAGTTGGTAACAGTGATCTAATGTTGAAGTGAAACTCAAGTATGGATTTGCGGTCTGAATCCTATTTTTACATTACTGGATACACAAGCTTCTGAAGAGGTCAGTGCTCGTATACATTTCAATCTCACAAGGATTAAGTAAATGGAAAACTGAATCTGTGCTCACATGATGTTTCTGTATGTGCGTCATTGTGATTCATAACTATGCAGTGCTGGTCCACTTGTCCACTAACTGTAATAATTTGCATCAAAAAAGCAATAAAAATTAGATTTGGGGAAATGGGGAGTTGGAAGGACACAAAGCAACCAGTTTTTATTGTAATATAAAGTCCTCCACCTCTATGGAAACAGCATAACCACGACTAGATGTAGAGAGAATTGAGAAAAGTGTTTTGCAAAGTATAACAATAAAACACTGCCATAAATTACAAAAAAAATTTCAAATAAACGCTGAATTTCTGTGATTTTTCATTTCACAAAAAATGGAAAAACTTGGAATCAATATGGTCAACATCTTTCCAAGTGTTCACAGGTGTTACCAACACTGGAAAATAAGCAGATCTTGATATTGTATAGATATTCCATTAGTTTTCATATTTAACTGTAAACACTGCCTGCAGTTCAGTGGCGTAGTCCCTTAATTTTGGTCATGAAACAGTTGTACAGCTTTACAACTGTACTGAACAGAGCACATTTTTACATTTTGTGATCTGCTGCAGATGCTTGACTTTTGGCTATTTTTTATACGGCACATGTAGAATAATATAATTTTGATGAAATATGATTTTAAACTTAAAATTAGTCACCTTTTCGCTTGGAAAGGCATGTCAGAAAGTGAAAAAAAAATGAATGAATGATCCACACAGTTTCATATCATCACTAAAAATAGATTCTTTCTGTTTGTAGCTATAAAATTGTGCAATTCTGGCAATATTTTAAAGATAACATATTTTTCAGACGGTTAAATAATTTAGCAGTCTGGAAGCGCTATGAAAAAACACTCTTTGTAGATAGATGCATCGGGCATTAATGGTTTTTTTTTTAACGTTTTGAGACCCAACAGCCACACAGGTTCTCAGCTGTGCACACTGCAGGAAATGAGGAGAACAATCAAAGATCATGACTGAACAATGGAGACCAAAGCGCTCTGAGCTCGGCTGTATTAACCTGCAACCTGAAATTAGCCTCTGGGACCATTTTCCTGTACTGTGCCCCGGCCAGCACACGAGCCTGAAACTGAAAGAATAAAGGTCTTAAACGTAGATTACTGAACACATTAGCGCTAACTAGCCAACATAAATGAATCCTGCAGCTTCGGGCCTCCTGGTATTCTGAGGATTCGCTCTGGTAATCCAGTTTAAACATCCAGAACGTCCAAAGAGTGAAAGACTGATTAAGAGAAAAAGCAGTGAGCTTATTTGTGCATTCTGGTAAAGGTCGACTGAGCGCTTTTTGCTTCACAGTTCTTCCATTTTTTTTACTCCCTCTCCCCCTGCAGAGAGTCCCGGGGGCCTGGCTACAAAACCTGGGATAGAAAAGCTGTAATCTATAATTCACACAGATCACCGACCCAGGAGTGGATACGCCGTCTCTCTCTGCTGGCTGCCCAACACACCGCTGATTAGCTACACTGTGGATTACTGTTAGCATCTGTGTGCGAGAGAGTGTTCACCTCCACGGATCAGCTTGTGGCTTGTTTTTGAGTGGTGATTGATGACAGAGCTCTCCAGAACTCATCACGTCTATTAGGCTCAGTGCATTTCGCTGTCACACGTTGCCAAAAGCTTCATTAGAAACGGCGCACACAGGCCATGCAGGTTAAGTAGCAAAAAAAACAGAAGTCTCAGAGTATCAACCTTTTTTACTGCAAAGTAAAGGTGACATAATTTCTCTGAATGTACCGCAGTAGGAGGAACTGACCGAGCCAGTGGGGGTCACCGAAGCCCGCGAGTGTATCTGCTTCTGATCTGATGCATTTCTTAACAACAAACCTCCTCATTACCATCCACCTACACATGTGCATCAGTGTGTAGCTCAGCCTCCCCCTACAAAACACACTCACACAGTCTTTTGTGATAAGATGGAGGAGGCTGATTACACGAGATTGTAGAAGGTGGTAATCAGTGATTACAGAGGCTGGCCTCGTTAGGGGAAATTACTCCATCTTCATGTCTCAGATGGAGATACAGAGGCTTTGAGGAGAGGCGGCGATGACAGGGATGCAATTGGACTGGAATAGGCTGTCAATGCCCCATCGCAACGGATTTCAGGAGGTAACACACAAAACAAAGTGCAAGAAAAGCCCCGAACAAAACTTAAATAGGCCAAATAATAATAATATGCTGTCGTCTCATTAAAAAAAAAATCCATTAACTCACTTTTAAATTAGCAGAAAGTGTGTTAGCAGGTCAAGGTGGACTCACTAAAGCTGACAACATCCTTTCTAAGTTATCAAAGGAATGCTTTGCAGCACATTTGTCTGTTGCTTTTCCTGCTAGCCGCATTTGTGTGTTTAAATGGTTTCCTCTGGTCATTTGAATACAGGGGAGGTTTCCATTTGCACAAATTTAAATACAATATTCGACATGCTGCAGCACATTTTTTGAAAGCAAACATGTGAATTAGGCTTGTTTCTGTTCTCTCATTTGAGGAGAATATTCTAGGCTGCGAAGAAGAAGAAAAAGAACAAAGAAGAACTGCTAAAAAAACTCGAAAAAGAAGGAAAAAACAAAACTTTCGTAATATATGAGAAAAAACTGACTAAAGTCTTTATTAAAGAGGTATTTCTGCTTTCATATCAGCTGGTATTAGTCATTTTCAAGCTTTCTGGAGACAAAGACAACAAAAAAGCCCAAAAAAGTCTGATCACAACTTATTCAGGAGGGAAAATGTCCCATTAGGTAGATTAACTCTGTTCCATAAAACTAAAAAAAAAACTGTTTTTTCCCTAATTTTGATGTTTCCATTGATGTTTTCTTATGCAAAGCTTCAAAACACACACAAAACACATTATGTAAATACGGCTGATGACAAATATCTCACGTTAACAAGGGAAAAGTGGAATGATGCTGTTATGTGCCAGAAAATTGCCTGCCATTGGATGCAAAAACAAGAGATATTTAGGTATTTGATTCACGTCCCATCTGCAAACAATCGTGCTGTTTGTTCAGCCAAGAAGGAAAATGTTCCCTAAAAGAAGTGTTCACTGTGGGAAAGACACTGATTTCCTCTCTGCATCTACAACACCTGCAAACTGACTCTGACATATAAAACTGGTTGAGTTCTTTCAGTACTAAGCTTTAGTTCCGTCTTAGTGTAAAGCCTGGAAACAGGAGTAGCCATTTTATGTCCCAAATTCTTAAAATATAACATGTAAGACCTCAAAGTCACGAATAAATACTTGCAGAAGACACAAAGATGGGAGATTAAACTCTGCATTTTTGCATTACAGTGAGTTTAAAAGCTTTGCATGTAGGACGGATAATCTATGATAAAGTCCGATAAAAACTAAGATTTTCCTTCTTTGTTCTCAAAGAAAATCTCACAAATAAAACAACATGACTGAAGCACTGCAAAGAGTTTCCAAAACCAGCAGGCGGTGATAAAGCTGTAACCGTAGAGCCACGTTAGCCAATCAGAAGGGATAAAAGAAGCTATTATCTGTTCCAGTCGGATTCAGAGAATGGTGCATTGAGGAAGGAGGTGTGGACTAATTCTCTGTTCCTCATTATGGTGGAGGAGTAACTGTACATTTATGTAAAAAACACGCAAGTCTTGTAATCCAGGCTAGAACTGGCACCATTTTGACCACCACTGGACAAAATCTAAACACGTCCTCACTGCAAACAGTTTCTTCGCCGTAGGAGTTTTCCAAAAGCTCAGTTTTTCAGTGACCTACAGCTGCATTTTTGTGGACTAAAAGGCCAAAACACACAGATAAAACCACATTTTAAAGAAAATCTGTGGACATTGCCTCAGTTACCTGCTTCTTTTTGCCTGAAGCAGACATCAAGACAGTCTCATGTTTTCATTACCTTCAGCGAGGGACGAATTCCAGGGTGAAGAAAAGCAAACTGAGCCGTTAGGTGTTCCAGGAGGAATATCACAGAACACCTCTGCCATTCAGATCTGCTTCGAATTTGCAACAGAATGTACATCTGCTTTTAAACAAATTGAACAACACTAAAATTAGCATATGGCAATGACTTAAAACCATTATATTTACACTACCGTTCAAACGTTTTGGGTCCAATTTCATGTTCTTCATGAAAACTCACACTTTTATTCATGTGCTAACATAACTGCACAAGGGTTTCTAATCATCAATGAGCCTTTCAACCCCATTAGCTAACACAATGTAGCATTAGAACACAGGAGTGATGGCTGCTGGAAATGTTCCTCTGTACCCCTATGGAGATATTCCATTAAAAATCAGCGATTTCAAGCTAGAATGTCTTGACTGTATTTATGATTAATTTTAGTTATCTTCATTGATAACTAAATACTAAAAAAATGCTTTTCTTTCAAAAATAAGGTCATTTTTAAGTGACCCTGAACTGTTGTACAGAAGTGTGTATCATCACCAAGTCTCCAAGAGTCCTTTCACACATGACCACGAGACTACGCCACAAGAGTCTGGACAAGAGTGTGCATTTGGAGGATTAGGGTTAGCTTAAGGGATTCACAAAACAAGTGCCCCTCCCTGTCATCCCTGCCAGCAGTTAGAGTAGCTAGACTCTGATTTCATGCTTCTAACAACATTTGAACCTAAACGTATTGTCCACACTCTGCTCTGAATATAAATACATTTCCGAGTTGGCAGAAATTTTCTAGCAGATTTCCTGAACTGCCAAAGTTGCTGCAACAGTATTTGTGCACATCTGTTCCAGCTGAAGCTTGAAGTCATTCCATCATGTAGATCAGCAATCAAGACTATTTACATCATGTTATCTTTATTTAAAAAAAACTTTTTATTCAAAAATAAGGACATTTCTAAGTTACCCCAAACTTTTCAATGGTAGTATATATAGCTGTATTTGGGGAAAAAACTTCATTTTCTATCACACTCTGTCTTGTAAAATACTTATTCACCATATTTGACAAGCACTGTTCAGAAAACAAGCTGGATTCATTTCATCTGACTCATGTAAACAATCTGCAATCAGTAAAACCTTTCTGCACAGCATCAACCCAGTTATCTTCAGCCACACTGAGCTTTCTGAAAATTGTACTTTAAAAAGCCACAGCAGGGATTCTCATTGAATTTAGGTACTTTAACAAACTCTGGGAGGTCAGAGGTCAACATGACACAGCATGCACCACTCTGTAATGATGGGGTTCAGTATAATGATACATTTCTGCACAAACACCAATCAAGAGACAACCGGGGGTCATGGTATTGTGATTGCAGCGCTGTTTAGTCTAAATAATGTAACCACAGTGTTCCCAGGATCGGGAGGAAGAGGAAAGTGTTGCAGGCAGACAGACAGCTGACAGGAGGGGTGTAAGTGTTGGTATTGATCCTCCGATAACTCCCTATATCCTTCAGCTTAGCGTGAAGAAGCTCAATCAGTCTCAATGGAGACAAATCGAGTCAGAGCTCTCAGAGAAGTGGACTAGCAATCAGGTGCAAAAAAAAAGGGAGACTATAGAGGAAAATGTAGCTCTAAACAGCCGTAATATCCATCTGAAAGCACGAACAGCATACCCGGGCTGCATCAAGTGATGCTGCTGAAGTGAATTGGAAGAAAAATAAAAAAATAAAAGCTGAAAAATCAATGAATAAACAAAAAAGTGCATTGCCTGAAGTACTGCAGCATTCATATCTTAGCATTTTTAACAAATATCAACCCCAAAACCCACCAGTGGATGTAAAAGGTATGTTTTCTTTAAAACTGCCTTTATTGCACCACTTGTCAAACCCAGAAACTGTAAGCTTCAGTGTACCGCCGGCGGTAAGCCTACTAATTTGCATAGGAATTTCAAGAATGTCCGACGGCTGCAAACACGATTATACAAACACTATACGCCGATGGAAAGCTTAGATTCTCATGAATCCACCGGTATAAACCACTTTCAGATGCGATTATCACAGCGGGTGAGAAAAACACATTTGTCCGACAAAAACGAATATTCATCCATCCGTTCTCTATACACGGCTTCAACGCACACAGCGCGACTCACATTTCCGGGTTTATTATTACACACAAAAAAAAGATTCCACAAAAAACGGCCATAATCCAACCTTTTACATCCAGACAACACAAGCCAGTAAACTATTTTGTCCAAAACATGTCCTGAAGTCGGTATAAAATCCCCGAATCGGTCGTTTTCAAGGAAATGCACCTCGCGATGCCCGTCCAATATTCCCCGTATTTTTCGTAATTTTTTAAATTTAAAAATAGAATATTAGCGATTTTTTGTACTGAAAACGGCTGGAATTGACTGAAGCTTAAAGGGTTAAGATAAAGGACTGTCGAATTTCCAACTTTCTAGTGGTCCTTGAACACATCTGTGATGTGCCGATCGGTCAAGAAATGCGAGCAAATCTAAGCTTAAAGTTATATTTCAACAAAGTCACTTCATTCTACATTCTTTAGTTTAGCAAAGTTCAAAAAAATTCAATGATTACACAAAATTCCATTAACAAAACCCCCTAAAATTCTGTAATCTTTGGTGCAATCGTGTGGCTATTAGTGACTCGGCTGTGACTGACAGGTTAATGGCAAAAATTCAGAATTTTTAGACGAACTGCTGACAGTATTTATACAAAGTGGAAAAGAAATAAGTATTGAATCAAATGAAAAATGTAAGTAACAAAGTATCTATCATGTGTAGACTCACCAAATTTCTTTCAGCTTTTTTTCTTCCATTTTCATGAACATTTTCTGATGCAATAATTGAAAATGCACATGAAATACTGTTACAGAAACAGCTGCAGCGAAGCGACAACAATGTCACACGTCTGTGTAGCAGCTGTGAAATGGTTGGCTAGCATTACAAAGGAGACTACCATATTGCAGAAAAACACTAATACCAGTACTAAGACTACATTGGGATGTCCCCAGCCCAATCCTAAGATCAAAATCAGGGCTGATCAAAGCAATTCTTAACAGACTGGTATTGGCAGAGAGCTTAGCCTGACTCTTTCATTACAACCAGTGTACGGTGGCCACATGGAATTATCTGCAAAAATCTATGCCACTGAAATAAAACTGCATTGTGATTTAGCACTTGGGTGCTGGCTGGAGGTCAGTAAGCCTCCGAGAACACCTTGTCAGTGCCCCTTTACTAGCTAAATTAGCTTTATGCATGCAAGTACCCACCTCCTCTGGTTGCTACAGTGAAATATTTTGCTCTCTTTGCATTATTTGTCTGTTTTCCATCTGCTATTCAACACCCTACTCTCACCCCAACCGGTCGAGGCCGATGGCCGCCTTCCCTGAGCCTGGTTCTGTTGGAGGTTCTTGTTTTCCTTCACATTAAAGGGTGTTTGATTTTGGTGCCTTCTCACTGTTAAGGGCTTCTTGCTTGGGTTTCCTGTTTTGTGTTTAAAATTCTACAAATATTCACCTTACTATGTTAAGATGATGACATATGTTGTGAATTGGCGCCATATAAATAAAATTTAATGCAATATTAAACAGCAAAAAGCTCCACCTGGTGGCTCAACCAGGAAATACAGTTAATCTGCAATACTGGAAGTGTGTGTTATTGACTATATTAAATGACTCATATTGAGAGTAAAAAAAAAACGATTTGGGCATCCATAAATTACCATAAATACATGTGTTATTACAGCCAAGAAGTAAAAAGCCCTGCCTCTTTTTGTCGAAGGGGGTTGGACAGGATTTCCAGAAGCCTTCTGGAACAAAACTATCAAACAACTTGGACCACAGTGATACCTTCAGACATGAGAAAGTGGGTCATAGACGCAGAGAAGAGAAGAGAAGAGAAGAGAAGAGAAGAGAAGAGAAGAGAAGAGAAGAGAAGAGAAGAGAAGAGAAGAGAAGAGAAGAGAAGAGAAGAGAAGAGAAGAGAAGAGAAGAGAAGAGAAGAGAAGAGAAGAGAAGAGAAGAGAAGAGAAGAGAAGAGAGATTCGGTCTTTCAGTTTGCTGCTGCAGCATTTCCCTTCCAGCTGGTCTTCAAACAGCTCCAGGACGAACGACGCCCACATCTCAGCAAGGTGTTCTCTCTGGAGGCTTCCCGAGCTGCCTATTTTTAGAACTTTTATTACTTTCCATTGGTTTGATCTCGTTTGCCATGGCAACCAATAAAAGTTGTTTATGTTGCAGAGAGTCTGAATCAAGTTGCTTTTTGTTTTTTTATATTGCAGCTTAAGAAGCATCAACTTCTCTTTCACAAGTCTGTCTGCAGAGCTGGCATGGTCTCCCAGCAGCAGCTTTCTATCTGCGAGGATAACAGGAGGGTTTGATGTGTCTGGAAGCACTAGCGCTACCTCCGAGAAACCCCCACAACCCTGCCTCGGCTTCACACATCAACCAATTAAAACGGTCTCCTAGCAACCCCAGTCAATATGTCTCTAAGCAACACCGTTTAAGCAGTATGGAAATTATATCTGAGCAGCAGAGAAGCACACATTCCTCTTAAAAGCTTCTTCTCGCCAAACTGGACTCTCTCAGTGGGCAGAAACTCTGTCACAGTGTTGTGGCTTTGTGAAGGCAGTGGTGCACGCACTCATTCAGCCCGATCCTGTTGGTTTTTACAACCCTCTTTCTTGGCACTCTCAGCCTCCTCTTGTAATGAAGATATCCCAGCTGCAGCACCAGCCGACCACAGAGAGCTCGACCGACTGCATACATGTGAGAGTGTGAGCACTAATGGAGGCCGATGGTGGCTGACCACCCGCTGCTCTACCTCTGGAGACGTCCACCAGGCCATTAGCATGACGCTAACTTGACTGCAGACACTCACACTGCACTCTCAGCATCAGTTCTCTGCTGGGTAGGATTTGCACTTAAAAAAATGTGCTGCAGCCCTGTGCTGTTGTACTCCTTTCCCCCTTTTGGTGTGATTAACCGTGTCCTGATTCAAGATGCAAACCAGCACGTGACAGGCCCTGTCCTGGATAGGAGCCTGCAGTCGATGGCTCCATCTCAGTGTCATTTCTACACTAATCTACACTAGATTAAGTACTTTATATCCTCTGAAAATTGTTCTACAGAAGTGATTGCAATGGTCGGAACTTCCACAAAGGTTTTGGTCACCCTAAAAGACTACAAGTGGAAAAAAGCCCATAATTAGGAGTTAAGTAATAATATTTTCCAGATAATAATTTTTCACTGTCTAAACTTTAATTTTTGAGTTAGTGGGTTAATTTTTAGGATAAAAAGTTGGCTGGAGCGCATTGTTTCAATCACAGCCTTTTATTGTGCAAACAGACTTAAGTATCAACTTTACTGTAAGATTTTGACTCAATGATTTCTGATGATTTGAAGAGTTTTTGTTGTCTGGAACTTTACATTCTCGATCTTAGAAATGCCAGCTTTGGTTGCGTTTTGATGGAAGTTGAGCAGCAAAATGAACCTTTTCTCAACTACTGGTAGTCATCAGGTGTCATCCTGTATCCTAATATAGTTCTTAGAAAACAATACAGAAAGAAGTTCTACAACCACAATTACTACAATTGGAACCTGCACAAAAATATCAGTCGCCCTAAAATGGTCTACAAGTGGAAAACTGCCAATAATTAAGAGTTAAGTCAACAAAGGAAATCTGGTCTTGAGTGTCAATATTCTCAAGACAAGCAGCTCAAGCTTTCTATGTAGAGTTTTCTGGAGTCTTAATTTTAATTTTTGAGATAGTCAGGTAATTTCCACTGTACAGAAAGTTGTCTGGAGCACACTGCTTTTGATTGTGCAAACAAACTGAAGCATCAACGCTACTGTAGGACTTCAGACTCATCTCTGATGATCTGAAGACTTTCTTTACTCTGAAAATCCACAGTCCTCAAGCTTAGAAAAACCTGCTTCAGCTGCATTTTGCTGGAAGATGTGCAACAAAATGAATCCTTTCTCAACTAGTAGTCGTCAGGTATCAATGTATATTTCATCCCCCAAAACAACTCAGAAAGAAGTTCTACAGCCACACTTACTACAACTGGAACCTGCCCAGTGATCTGAGTTGGCTTTAAATGGTCTACAAGCAGAAATTGCCAATAGTTAAGAGATAAGTCAACATGAGAGATCTTGTCTTGAGTATTATTATTCTCCAGAAAAGAAGCTCAAGTTTTCCATGTTTCCATGTATAGTGAGTCTTAACTTTAATTTTTGAGATAGTCGGGTAACTTTCTCTGTTCAGAAAGTTGTCTGGAGCACGCTGCTTTTGATTGTGCAAACAGACTAAAGTATCAACACTACTGCAGGACTTTGACTCACTCATCTCTGATGATCTGAAGATTTTTTTCTCTGGAAAGTTACATCCTCGAGCTAAGAAACATCTGCTTTGGCTGCATTTTGATGGAATATGTGCACCAAAATGAACCCTTTCACAACTACTAGTCATCATCAGGTATTTTAGTTCATTATCCAAAACAACCCAGAAAAAGTTCTACAGCCACACCTAACAACTGGAAAATGAACAAAGATGTGAGTCACCCAGAAAAGGTCTACAAGTAGAAAACTGCCAATAGTTAAGAGTTAAGCCAACAAAGGAAATCTGGTCTTGAGTGTCAGTATTCTCAAGACAAGCATGTATACGTTTTTAGGGTCTAAACTGTAATGTTTGTGTTAGGTCATTTTCACTGCACAGAAAGTTGTTTGGAGCATGCTGCTTTTAAATGTCCAAACAGACTAATGGCTGAACACTACTGTAAGACTATGACTTATTGATCTCTGACGATCTGAAGATTTTTTCTTCTCTGGAAAGTTACATCCTGGAGCTTAGAAACACCTGCTTTGGCTGCATTTTCCTGGATAACATGCAGCAAAACGAACCCTTTCTCAACTACTAGTAGTGAGATAATTTGTTAAAACTTTAGTATTGTGGATTCTTAACCATAAGACTTAAATTAGTCTGCATATTTGTATAATAAACAATACTGTATGATTTAACCTTTATGTTTGATTAAGTCAGGTAATTTTGTATGATTATCAGAATGGTTGATACTGTAGAATACCCTAATATTTAAACTTGTAAATTTGCAGTGCCAGTCTTATTCTTCTACTGGAAAGCACTTTGGCTCAACAGCTGTTGTTTAAATAACCCTGACATAATTAAGTTGGCTGATGGTTTGAACTGCTCCTCCGTCACCCTGCCTCCTGTCCTGACTGATTGGATCTGTGTCTAAGCATCATTGCACCTGCCTGAAAGCTCAGCCAAACTGTCACTCAACCAGGCTGTGATTTATACTGAGCAGTTCGCCTTTGTGAGTCTCATTTGTGTGTTTTCTACTGACTGTGCCAGGAAACTTTGCAGATATGATTCTCACATAAAATAATAGGAGATTGGGCCAGGGTGGAGGGTTTTGTAGCTGCAGATTTAAGTCAAAATGTATCGGGTGTGAGTCTCAAATGTACTTTTAGTTTTGGTTAGTAAGTGTTGGTAGTTGAGCACAAGTTTTGAACTTACTAATCCCTAAATGTGGTCAGACTGGCTGGTAAACAAGGTCGCAGTAAGTAATTTCCCTCCTAACAGGTTAATACGGCTGAGCTCAGAACACTTTGTCCTCCATTGTTCAGTCATGATCTTCGATTATTCTCCTCATTTCCTGCAAACAATGCGCACAGCTCAGAACCTGCGTGGCCGCTGGGTTTTAAAAACTACAGAACATTCGTGCCTGATGCAGTGCTCTCTCATGTGATCGTCTAGAAACAGTGATTTTAGCACCTCCTGGCTGTTCAATTATTTAACCATCTGGTTGTGAAGGCATGTTATCTTTAGAAAACCACCAAAATACACCATTTATCAGAGCCACAAATTGTAAAAACAGATTTTGAACTTCCAGTGTTCCTTGTAACATTCATCTATGATGTGCCTTTTGGTTGGAAAACGTAAAGTCCGAGAGTAAAATTTTGACGTTTAACCAAAATCACTTTATTTTACCTGTCGTATTTAAAAATTCACCCAAAATTTACTTTTACTTGAACAACATTCTGTGAAAAACAAAAAATCGGCGCTCCTCAGTGCATCATGGAGCCTTTGGCAACTCCAATGAGACCAACAAAAATTCAGGGACTTTTCAGCTGAACTGGGCTGGATTACAGGCTGTTTTGACAGCAAACTGTGTCTGTGGCACTCTATGAGATACTTTTCGAACAATATTGGTGCTAAAATGCGCAAAAAGCCTTCCCAAAAACACTTTATACAACTCCAAGTACTGCTACTTGTACTTGAAAGCAAGGAACTAGTTCAAGTTCAGCTACGATTGCCATTGAGACTTTTACAATAAAGCTAGCTGGGCATACATTCAGACAGGAAGTTCACAACTTGAGGTACTGTCAGAATAAAATGTCCAAAAAACATGTACTACCACTGAACTATTAATTGTTCTGCAAACCTTTCATCATAAACCCTGTATGATCCATGAAAAACAAAGTCATACAGGCATAGCAACGTGAACTATCGAGGATTACCTTCAGTTAATGGTTCATTTTCAACTCAATATTATCATTTTTATCCACGAACAAAACACTGGCACCAGAATAAGTTAAAAAGCAAGAAAATTCCACTCATTTTAACATATTAACACATCATCAGGGGGAGATTTGTGTTGGGCTATACTGGTGGGATGCTATAAAAAGCAAGTGATAATGCCCTCCCAAACATTTGGTTTGTTGGAGCGATTTAACTGGTGGAAGTGGCTGCTGGACGTGTGGCAGTGGTTAACAGGAGGCAGCGTGCCCGAGTTTGTTTCTAAACAGAAGGCGAGTCCACAAAAACAAGCATCAGAAACATGCAGCCTCTTCAGAAAGCTCGCCAGCTTCCATCGGCCCACTGAGAGGGAGGCAAGAACGGAGAGGAAGCGAGGGGGGAGGATGGAGGTCGAAGGCGGGGAAGAAACAGTAGGGAGGCGGGGAGGAGGGAGGGGAAAAAAGAGGATGCAGAGAAGAAGACAATAAAGGCGATGAGGCAACGAGAGGGACGTTCTGTATATTGTGTTGGGCTTTCTGGTTCATCTGTGGGTTTTACTTCCTCCCTCAACCCCGTAGTAAATCCCTGAGAGGAGTTCCTCTGCCTCTCTCTCTCTCTCTGCTCTCCTTTCACCCAATTACCCATCTGCCTCCCCCACCTCCCTCACTCTTTCTCACTCCTACAGTCATCTGCATTATTCATGCGTTGGGTGTAACCTCATCAGACCCAGCAACACACACCCAGCTGACAACAACACACACTGTGCCAGTTCTCACCCACTCACAAATTATTCAAGTCAGTCGGTTGCGTATTCGGTGGATTCGTCGGTCGCAGTTCCACCTCACTTTGGCAGAGGACGAGCAGGTAGACACACATATACACAAAGCTCCTACAGCATGCACCATCTCTGACTGGAAATAGTGGATCTACAATTCTAATGCAGGCTCGATAAACAGGCGGGGATGGGCTGAGCTGTGGTGGCTACTACTGTTACAGTGCAGGCTGGTTTTACTGGCGGAGAAGAAACTGACTGAGATCTGCAGGTTTGAAAATCAACTGCAGGGTTTTCTGTGCAATGTCTAGTACTAAAACAAACAAATATGCCGGCCACAAGTACCCTTCCTTTTACTTAAATTTACAACCAGAAAGATTGCATACACAACAGCAAAGTAAAGGTAATCTAATCGTAACAGTTAGCCCATGATAGCTTTGTAAAAACACTGAATGGTTGCTTTTGTTTCTATGGTTGTTTTGACCGGAGCAGGTCAGATGTGAGGAAACAGACACACAAAGACTGGAGCAGGAGAGACACGAGAAAAAAGCAGTAAAAGAAAAAAAAACAGAGCCTCATAACAGCAGTAGAGACTCTCCTACTGACCTAAAATGAAATGAGTGTACATTAATGAGCCAAATAATAAAAAACTTTGTTTTTAAATTATTTGGACTTTAAGTGCACCAGTTGAAAGCTGGACGGCACTTTCGCATTGCCAATGTGATGTATGGGATGTACACACGTGGACAAAATTGTTGGTACCCCTCAGTTAAAGAAGGAAAAACCCACAATTCTCACTGAAATCACTTGAAACTCACAAAAGTAACAATAAATAAAAATTGATTGAAAATTAAATAATCAAAAACAGCCATTACTTTTGAATTGTTGATTAACATCATTATTTAAAAAAACAAACTAATGAAACAGGCCTGGACAAAAATGATGGTACCTCTATAAAAGATTGAAAACTATTTGACCAGAGTGACATGATTAACTCAGGTGTGTCATTTAATTGACATCACAGGTGTTTCCAAACTCATAATCAGTCAGTCTGCCTATTTAAAGGGAGACAAGTAGTCACCCTGCTGTTTGGTGAAAAGGTGTGTACCACACTGAACATGGACAACAGAAAGCGAAGGAGAGAATTGTCCCAGGACATCCGAAAAAAAATTATAGACAAACATCTTAAAGGTAAAGGCTATAAGACCATCTCTAAACAGCTTGAAGTTCCTGTGACAACAGTGGCTCATATTATTCAGAAGTTCAAGACCCACGGGACAGTAGCCAACCTCCCTGGATGTGGCCGCAAGAGGACAATTGATGACAAATTGAAGAGACGGATCGTTGGAATTGTATCCAAAGAGCCCAGAGCAACCTCCAAAGAAATTAAAGGTGAACTCCAAGGCCAAGGTACATCAGTGTCAGATTGCACCATTCGTCGTCGTTTGAGCCAAAGTGGACTTCATGGGAGACGACCAAGGAGGACACCACTGCTGAAAAAACTCATAAAAAAGCCAGACTGGAATTTGCAAAAATGCATGTTGACAAGCCACAAAGCTTCTGGGAGAATGTCCTTTGGACAGATGAGACCAAACTGGAGCTTTTTGGTAAGGCACATCAACTCTATGTTCATAGACTCAAAAACCAAGCATACGAAGAAAAGAACACTGTCCCTACGGTGAAACATGGAGGAGGCTCAGTAATGTTTTGGGGCTGCTTTGCTGCATCTGGCACAGGGTGTCTTGAAAGTGTGCAAGGTACGATGAAATCTGAAGACTATCAAGGCATTCTGGAGAGAAATGTGCTGCCTAGTGTCAGAAAGCTTGGTCTCAGTCGCAGGTCATGGGTCTTCCGACAGGACAACGATCCAAAACACACAGCCAAAAACACCCAAGAATGGCTGAGAGAAAAGCGTTGGACTATTCTAAAGTGGCCTTCTATGAGCCCAGATCTGAATCCCATTGAACATATGTGGAAGGAGCTGAAACATGCCATTTGGAGAAGACACCCATCAAACCTGAGACAACTGGAGCTGTTTGCTCATGAGGAGTGGGCCAAAATACCTGTTGACAGCTGCAGAACGCTCATTGACAAATACAGAAATCGTTTAATTGCAGTGATTGCCTCAAAAGGTTGTGCAACAAAATATTAAGTTATGGGTACCATCATTTTTGTCCAGCCCTATTTCATTTCGTTTTTGACAAGTTTCCAAAATTACGCTTATGTATGTTTCTTTTGATGGAAAAAGTTCACTTTTTTCTGTCAAAAAGTAACATACATAAGCGTAAATTTGGAAACTTGATAGGCCATTTGTCAAAAACGTGCCTAGTTTACTATCTTTTCATATGTTTCTATTGTTAAGGCAATCATCAAAGTATAATAAAATGTCCTTTGATTAATCAATAAAAGAATTTGAATGTCTAGATGATTTGTTACACATTATTATTCCTTAGCTGATTTTTACTCACATGCATCTATAGCCTACTTAATGGTACACCTACTGGTAGCTTCTTAATTTACAAGTGAAACATTATTTACATAAGAAGAGAAGTGAGCTATAGCAAAGCGATGTCGTGCTCCAAGGCTGAACGATGGAAGAAAACCATGTAATCAGTGATCAGTTTCAGTCACACAGCTGCTGAGCTTCGTCCAGACCGTGATGGCAGCCATGAGAAAGATGCTTCGCTTGGTTTCTGACCTCCTTCACCTCTTTCACTCACTGAATCTGACCTCCTGGTTCATCTCAAACTGCTCCTCAAATGCATCGCCTCCTACATTCCTACAGCCTCTTATTTCTTCCTAATCTGTTCTTTGTTTCCGCATGTCGCTGCATTTCTTCTCCACGTCTCTTTTCTTGGTTAAATTCTCCCCTCGGTCTTGTTTTTCTTCCCCATTAACATCATCACTTGCCTCCTCTCCTGATTCTAACTTCGCTTCTTCAACATCCATGGCTACAGCATCCGCCTCCTTGGTTACCGGGGCAACAGTAACCCTGGTCACCAGGTTCTAGAGGCTGAGGGATGCACTTGCTGTTGGGGTTGACACCACTTAGTGATACATGTGTATATAATCCTTAGTATAGTCTTTGTTCTTTGCGCGTTGCAGTTATTTCAGGAATTCCTTCGACTGACTTGTAATAATTAAACGTGCAGTTTATAAACCGTCAAAATGTCATGGAACCCATTAGGTTTAAATCACTATGATGGAATATCTCCTGAGAAGACCTGAATCGTTTTCCTTTCAAGTCACGATTTCTATCATTTTACTGTCATTCAAAACTGAGTCAGTTGTGAAAATCTACAGATTATTTCTTGTTATTTAGTTTACAGTTAGTTTACATTTTGTATTATTTTATTTTATTCGTATTTCTATTTATTATTATTCATTTTTAGACACAATCCCTTGACATCCACTTAGACACTGTGCGTTTTGTATTCTTTTTTGATTTTTATTTAATTACTAACCTCTCTGTAATTGTGTATATTTCACTAAACTTTGTTTATTGTATCTGCAAAACAATTTCCTCCAGCAAGAATAAAGTTTATCTTATCTTATTTCTACTAAAATGTCTTCATTCTTTAATCAAGAAGTTTGAAAAAAATATACGGATGATAATTCCAATGTTTAATGTAACTTTAAGAGTCCGTTCAACCATTTTTTTCTGCTTATCAGGAGTCAGCAGCAGTCTAAGCCGCTTTTCCAGCTGTCCGTCTCCCCTGCAGCGTTTTCCAGCTGCTCCTGGAGATCCCGAGGCGTTCCCAGGCCAGATGAGATGTGTAATCCCCCCAGCGAGTTTTGGGTCTACCCTGGGGTCTCCTCTCAGCTGGGAGTGCCCGGAAAACCCTCCAAAGGAAGGAACCCAGGAGGCTTCCTAATCCAATCCACCTCAGCTGGCTCCTTTCAACATGAAGAACAGCAAATCCACTTGGAACTCCCTTAGGATGGAACAAAATGCACTCAGACTCCATCCAGCTTCTTCTACTATTCCTCTTCTGCCTTTTTTCAGCAACATGTCACTTCATGCATGTTCAGTAATCACCTTCTACAAACCAGTTTCTATTTGTAGTGGTGCATTTTTATTGAAATTGATTCACATGCACCAACAATCCACAGGAAACTATGCAGCACATGATCCAGTGTTCTTGGCTGCATAAATACATTTTACTGTTCAGTCTACTAACTTACCCAAGAACTCCTGCTGCTGGAGCTTCACAGAACAAGCTGAATGCCTTTAATGTGAAGCAGCCACAGGAAACTGAGGTGAGCAATCATGACTGTCTTCAACATTAGAAAGTTGTTTGGGGATTTTGTCAGCTGCTAAATTAAGAGTTCAGGTGTTCTGAACACCTTAAAACCCTCAAAATTACAACCAGCTTTAATCTGTGCTAATCTTTTTGTGTAAAACAACTCATACTTTCTGCAGCAAGTAATTAGGTGAGTTGTAATAGTTATAGAGCCTTTAAAAAGATGTCAAAATTATCAATCAGAAACAATATGACATAAAATTGTTGGCTTTTAAATTCACCCATTATCCTTGGACTAATTGTCGCTAAATGTGCTGTTCTGTCTAAAAACGTAACAAACTCGAAGCTTAAAATTGTGATATTTTATCATAATCTTTGCTCCATTTACAACAAAAATAAACAAAATGTTTTTACCAAATTCTACAAATAAAAAAAATGCATTTCTTGACGCAACCCAGAAATCAGAAATAACTCATTTGCGACCAACAGTCACATGACAAAAATTCTAAGACTTTAAAGTCAGTAAAAATGTAACAAAAGGGAAGAAACAGCTAGAAAGCGTTCATTTTAGTACATATTGTATCATTTGCATATGTCCTTCTGACAATAAAATAATTATTTTGGTGAGAGCATGTAGTGTTTGTACATGGCAGGAGTGGAGGCTGTTTTTATTACTCCATCAAGGAACGCAGCGGAGTTATGTGAGGATCGGTGTCTGTCTGTCTGTAAGATGACTCAAAAACGGACTGACGGGTTTGGATGAAATTTTCAGGGACGGTCGGAAATGACACAAGGACGAAGTGATTAGATTTTGGCAGTGATGCAGCTTATAGTCTGGATCCATGGATTTGATAAAGATTTCTTTATCATTGTGAGATAGTGGCACGGCATCACTGTAACCATGACAACAAGTGAATGCTACGTCAGCTGCCTGCTGACGATCGCATGATTGAATCTCACTGCAAATCCATTGCTGTGGACTTATTTGTTGGAAACGATACAAGGAGCAATTGATTAAATTATGGGGGTGTTAGTGCGTCCATGAATTCCCGCCGCCTGCTACATGTTTAGGTCACACGATTGGATATCCGTACATATGCAAAACACACGCCGGTGCTCAGTGCAAGGTAACTTTTTGTGAAAGAATTCATCCGTCAGAAATGATGCAACGACTGAGCAGCTTTGGTGGAGTACTGTGCTCTCTGAGTGCTTTTCTTGTTCTTAATGGATCAACTAATTGGCTACTTAAGGACATGTAGAACGTGTTATATTTCTCAACCCTACATATTATTTATGACAGCATTATTTATTCATGTATTCAGCTGGATTTCCGACTTTCTTGATTCCCTTTGGCTGCTGTTCGTCAGTTGTGTGCTGCACAAAATGAAACACTCAAAAGGCTCAAAGTTCACGATCGAGATCTGAGCTTCAATGGTGCAACCCCGATCCGGTGCAGCATTCCCAGCATGCCGCGCTGCATATGAACACATGCAACCCCCATTAAATCCTGATGAATAAATGATGAACGCTGTACAACCCTCCACCACACCACCAAGAATCATTGTTTTTGCTTTTACACACTTCATTATTTTACCCATCTTCATTTCCTCAGCCAACTCCTCAAATCAACCTCCTCTTACATCTACTGTGCACAGACCAAAGCGCCTCCCCTCTCCACCGTCATCCACTTCACCTTAATCTTCCTGAAAAGAAGGACAAGGGATGAAGAGCATGAGGAGGTGACTGTTGTGGTGGTGGTGGTGGTGGGGGACAATAGAGCTCAGATGAAAGAGAAGAAGATGAGAGAATGAGGGAGGCGGAGGAGATGGGGAGGAGGGGAGAAAGCAGCTAAAAAAGCTCATGGAGGGTCACTTGATGGTGCGAAACAATTTCCTGAACAGATTTCACAAAAAAAAAAAAAAAACGCAGACAGGCTTAACAAGATTTGAGAGAAACTGTGTGTCTGTAGAGTTGAGCGTGGCAGGAAAGCCTGAAAAAATAAAGTGCTAATGAGAGCGGCTCATTAAACGCTGCATTTACACAGGACAGACAGGAGATTTAATGAATTCTCTATCTCTTTTTTTTTTTTTTTTGCTTCATCACACACCTCACGGGAGGACACGTCGCTTATCTCCACCTGCTGGAGAGCCAATTAAAATTGTTTTCTGGAACCACTTCTGACTCTGATAGTGCCATAAAAGCTTAAAACAAAAAACTGAAAACGAGATAAATAGTTGAAAGAACGCTGGATGCGAGGCTTTTCCACACATTTGCTCCATATCTGTGGATCATATATTTGTTCTCCGTCTGAATCGTGGCGTTCGGAGACGTCATGTGGGAATCTGAGCGAGTTGTAAAGCAGCAGACGGGGAATGAGAAACTCTCCGTCAGCCGTTCCCGTCACAAATTTTTCTCTTCAACTTTGTTCATAACACTTGATGGAAGGCCGTCTTTGATAAATTAGAGAGTCTCGCTGTTGGAAATTAAAGTCGTAGCTACCACAGTGAAGCCTGAAACCGAACAAAGCGGTAAGATACGAAGTTGAATCTGTTTGCAAACATGAAAAACTTAAAAACTTAGCAGAGCGAGATCTTCTGCAAACAAGCCTGGACTGACAGCAACTACATCTGTATCCACGGCAACTGTCGCCATAGTAACCAGGAAGAACTGTTGAGGCGATGCTGTACTGACATAAGATGCAGTGGGATGTTTGAGGCAAAGTTAGCGACTGACATGTTTTAGGTTGAAAGTTTACAAAAAAAACCTTACATTTTTTGAAAGTTCTAGGAGGATTTTTTTGGGCTTTCTTTTTTCTTTTCTTCTGCACCGATTTTTAATGAGTTTCAGCCCAATAAATCCTGTCAACCTCTAGAAGTTTTTAGGGTGTTCTGTGCTCCTGTCACATTTTTTACTCAATGTTTTACTCATTTTTTTCACAGATAGTCCTACACCTCTGTAGAAACGGCACAATGAAGGCAAGAAGTAGAAAGAATTTAAAAATGTATTTTCTGAGTTCTTAAATATAAACAATACAAAAGTCAATTTTATTTTTTAGAAATTTACATGAAATCAACATTTAGTTCCCACAGGTGGTACCGATACCAGAAAAAATGGTGACTCTACATTTTAGAGATAATTTATGACTTACATTTTTAAGTAGTTTCCATGCTTGTCTCTGCTTTGTAAACACTGGCTGCAGTTCAGTCCAGTTTGCGTGAAAAGTCCCTGAATTTTTGTCATGTAGCACTTACTTGTATTTCAGTCACTAATGACCGCCTGGTTAGAGTGAGAAGTGCAGAATTTAGATATTGAGCAAACGACTATTTTTGATGAAATTTTAAATGAGACATGTAGAATAAAGTGATATTAAGCGAGCATATTTGGTTGTTTATCCTGACTGATCTAATAAGTCACACAGGAGTAGGTCAAGACATCATATAACAGCACACAAATGTTGAGATGCTTTATTAAAGGGCTCTGCTCTGTAAATATCAGCATAAGCCAAAGAAAAACCCACATCTGTTGACCTTTAATGGTTTCTAAGTCTTGTTGTCATGGACTAGTTGTCTGGTTCAGGAATGAATGCAAAGATTAAAAGGATGAACTGAGGTGGAATAGATCTGATGCTGTGCTGTTTGGTAAATACTACACTTGCATAAATAGTTCAAGAAATGTGCAGATACACTTCCAGCAAATCATGTTTTTGTCTCAATCGTCAAATATGTAGGGCTGGACCATCCGAAAATCTGATTGTGATCTCAAAATAAATATTTGGATACCACTGTCACGACCTAATATTAGGATATTCAGGTCCAGCCTTACTTATTTGTCAATTATCAGATTATTCAGTTTATTCATCTTTTGCTCCATTTCTAGCTTACAACAAACTGGAATCTTTATTTCTGCCAAATACTAGATATTTTCTACAGTTTTTCCACAGTTTAGAAGAAATAAATCCAATTTGACTTCAAAACAGGGACATATTTGCAATTTTTTCACATTTAACTATGTTAAAACACTAATAACTCATTAAAATGGGTATGGAATAAGTAGAAACTGAACAGATTATTCAGTTTATTCATCTTTTGCTCTATTTTCAGCTTATAACAAACCGTAATCCATATCTATGCCAAATAAAACATGTTTTCTCACAGTTTTTCCACAGTTTGGAGGATTAAAGCTAATCTGGTGCCCACAACAGGAACATATTTGTAAATTTTCTCACAATTTTGTTGTGTTAAAATACTAAAAAAGTCACTAAAAAGAGTACACAAAAATAGAAACAGAAGGTAATGCATCTTTGCTTTATTTCTAGGATATAACAAACTGTAATCCATATTTACTGTTATGAATACACGATTCCTCACTTTTTTCCCCAGTTTTGAGGGTTTACACTAGTGTTGTCCCCAAAACAGGGACATAGTTGATTTTTTTCAGATTTTGTTGTGCTAAAATATTAGTGTCACTAAAATGTGTACACAATAAATATAAACAGAGCAGATTAGTCAGTTTATTCATCTTTTGTCTATTTCTAGGTGAAAGCAAACTCTAATCCTTGTTTATACCAAACAAAACGTTTTCTTCCAATTTTTCCACAGTTTAGAGGAAACAAAACCAATTTGCTTCCAAAACAGGAACATATTTGTGGATTTTTTTTCCCACAATTTTGTCGTGTTAAAACACTAAAAAGTCACTAAAATGGGTATGGAATGAATAGAAACAGAACAGATTATTCAGTTTATTCATCTTTTGCTCTATTTCTAGCTTGCAATGAACTGTAATCCTTATTTATGCCAAATATAAAAATGTTTTCTCATTGTTTTTTCCTTAGTTTTAAGGGTTAAAACTAATGTGCTTCCCAAAAACAGGGACACATTTCTATATTTTTTCATATTTTATTGCATTAAAACATTAATTAAGCACTGAATGAAAATACAAACGGGTAATAAAACAGATTACACAGTTTGCTCAGAAATCCTTCCATAGATGAAGATAATCGTGTCTTTGGAGTGCTTCCTTTGTGTGTGAGCAGGATAATTAGAATTAATACCTGGACTGATCTGACGTGAGGTCAGAGGTGATTGGGGTTTATTAACCAACACTAATTACTTTATGATCGGCTCATTTGCACAAACTCATGAGCCTCTTTGGACGGGCGGCGCTAACTGATACCTTGACAGTCCAAAAATAATGAATACTGCATGAAATGAATGGAAATATCACATTTGCATGAATTATTAGTCGTCCCGTCGGGAGCAGGAAACGGAGGATGACGGTGGATCCTCTGCTTCCTCACAGTGTGTCCGGCTGCAGATAAACTTCTCCTCAGGGGATGGACACACATACAGATGATTTACAGCACTGTGTGGGGACTAATGGCCTCCAGGACCACGCGGACATGGAAGTGGCGACTGTTTTATTCCAGGATCAGCCCTCAGTCTGTAATTGTATTTGCAGCGTGTTGTGTTGCACAGACTTGGCAGCAGCACAGCAGGGCCGCCGCTGCCGCCGCCATATGAGTTTCAGCCGAATAATCTGGAGACCTATTTTACTGCAAACCGCCCCTGGGTGCCAAACCCTCTGCTGAAGAAAAAAAAAATCACTTTTGTACAGTACGACGGGTAACTGTGGAGGACAAAGCCTGGCTTCCTCTCGCACTCATTCGTCCTGTGTGTCTATATTTGTTAAGGTGGATGGAGAGCCAATCAATTCTCGCCGGGTTCTGAAAGGCCACGGCTCCGACTGCAGCCTTCTGCTCAAACTAATATCACGCTCTGTCTTCTAGCTCCACCTCCACCGCCTCCTCACATCTGCCTCAATTTGGAGATTCTCTACAGCTTTTACATGGTTGTTGTCCAGAAACACCCTTTTTTGAAAGTGAAAAAAAGTAAAAGCAGCCCACTGGAGGTTTTGCTGGTTTCCATTTCAAGGTATGATCTTGACTGTATTTTGACATCTACAGTGAGGATGATGTTAGACCGGGTGTCTTTTAAGAACATGACAGAATGACAGCGAGAAACAAAGAGACCGTGAGAGGAGTGAAGTAGATGGGAGGTGATGATCGGTGCACAGGGGGAAAGAGGAAGAAATGGACGTCACTGATGCTAAATTCAGCAGCTATGGGTGATAAATCATGCAATTTTTGGCAGTTTTGTAAAGAAAAATGCCCCTCAAAACCCTTGTTCATAAGATACCATGATGTTTTCAGGAGCTGATGGATTCGCCTCAAGTCTAGGATCCCTGATAATTTCATTAAACTACCGTCCTGACAGCAGTTCCTTTTCAAAGGTGGATTTATGCCCCCCAGACACAACTGGATGATCACCACACTTCACTCTGTGGCAGAGAAACATACAAAGATGTAAAAAATAAAGTTTCACAGCACCAGTCCACTGACTTCTAGGCTGTAATTCCTGCATGTAGATCAGCTCTCAACAGTCCACTCAGACATTTACTGAGGAGCCGATAAGCTCCAGTTTCCCTTTGAAAGATTAAAAAAAAACTCGTAAGGCATAAAATATTCAAGGAGTTGAGCAAACTGCAAGATAAATTACATAATTTCTTACATAATGTCGAGTGGGAGCTTAAAATTGGGTAGTTAACACCAAAACCTGCCACTGGGTTTGAAAGGTTGATTTTTCTTTTTTTTTTTTTAAAAAAATCACCCAACTTGTACCATTCATGAGAATCAGAAAGTGTGAAAAAAAAGCATAAAGCCATCAGATTTTGAACTTTCAAGAAAAAGTTTTCATTTTTCTTAAAAAAAAATCACATTATTCCACATGCCCAATGTGGACAATTTACAAAACTAAAGAATTTGCTGTAACCAGATTCTGTAAAAAACTAAAAATTCTGTGTTCCTCTGCGCAACCAGGAAGCCATTAGCGACTCAGCTGTGACCAACATGACAAAAAATAAATAACTTTCCAGCTGAACTGAAGGCTGTTGTGGTGATTTTGTCAGCAAACAGTGTCAATATTGGGGCTTAAATCTGAAAGAAGCCTTCCAAAACTGCTAGCATTAACCAGATTCTGCATAAAATCAAAACATACAATAAAAATCCTGCATTTATTACAGTGATTGGGGACACCATTAGTTACTGACTTGTGACAAACAGTCATGTATCAATAATTCCGGCTCTTTTCAGTTGAAAACTGGGCTGAACTGCAGGATATGTTTGAACAGACCACAAAGAAGAGGACAAGAATGAAAAGAAATTAAGAATGTGGGTAGTAAAACATCAATGTTATGTCGAGACACCATTTTCCTCTACATTGGTAACACTTGGATAAACAGTGCACATATTGATTCCTGTCATTTTCAATTTTTGTAAAATGAATAGGAAGGAAACCCAGCTTTTGTCTTTTTCTCTTTTATGATTGTTGGCTTCATAACTGTGTCATACTGTAATACAGACATTTGTTAGTTCTCTCCATAGTTGTGCTGCTTCCATAGAGGTGCAGGATTTTATATTGCTGTGAAAAATGAGCCCACAGTGAGAAAAAAATGTAAAAAAAAACAAAACAATAAACAAACAGAAATGACTTGATGTTCAGAGGGTTCATCTGCATCATGTGGAGGTGGAAAACATATTAGCTTTACAGCAGCCAATAGTACAATCAACACATCCTGTTATTCATGACCAGTAGTAGTAATTAATTTGTAGTAATTAGTAGTATTAGGTATTTCCATAAAGATACAGATTACTTTTCAACTGAGTTAATGCCTCAGATTAAAACCGTTTATGGGACAAGTGATCTTATTTGGTAACATCCGCACACATTAAATATGGCATCGCTCCCGCCTCTTAGTGCGGTTGAGAAGCATGTGGTTTTCACTCAGCCATCTTCAAAGATCACTCTGCATTACAGAACATAAAATCATGGCATTTGACCAATCAGCAGAGGAATGGAACCTGTCAAACTTTTCCGAGGAAGTTGGAAAAAGACGGACTTGCAGCTTGGTCCTCTTCAATATTTTCGGTTAAAACGTCAAAACTAAACATGGCTCGTTGACGACACTCACACATTTTACAGCTCAATGACGATATATACATTTCTTGGAATGTGTTTTTTTTTAACCACTAACGAGCGAGGAATCATATATGGTAAGTTCATCGACATTGAGTTTCAACACGAAAATCAAAAATTTGGAAAAGTGTCACAAAAGTAAAAAAGTCTCATGTCCTCCAATAACGCTCTACGATTGAAACTGTGAAATTCAAAGTGTTTCAATGAGTGCCCTTTAACCCTTTAAGCTTCAGTCAATTCCAGCCGTTTTCAGTACAAAAAATCGCTAATATTCTATTTTTAAATAAAAAAAATTACGAAAAATACAGGGAATATTGGACGGGCATCGCGAGGTGCATTTCCTTGAAAATGACCGATTCGGGGATTTTATACCGACTTCAGGACATGTTTTGGATAAAATAGTTTACTGGCTTGTGTCATCTGGATGTAAAAGGTTGGATTATGGCCGTTTTTTGTGGAATCTTTTTTTTTTTGTGTGTAATAATGAACCCGGAAATGTGAGTCGCGCTGTGTGCGTTGAAGCCGTGTATAGAGAACGGATGGATGAATGTTTGTTTTTGTCGGACAAATGTGTTTTTGTCACCCGCTGTGGTAATCGCTTCTGAAAGTGGTTTATACCGGCGGATTCATGAGAATCTAAGCTTTCCATCAGCGTATAGTGTTTGTATAATCGTGTTTGCAGCCGTCGGACATTCTTGAAATTCCTATGCAAATTAGTAGGTGTACCGCCGGCGGTACACCGAAGTGCAAAGGGTTAAAGGGTTAAATGGATAACACTGAAAGAAACTGCATTCATTGTGACTAAAATCATTCCAAATGTATCATGGAGAATGAAAATCTATCTACTATATTCAGACTTCTCAACTAACTACATTCTAAATATCCATCTTTTAAATTCGGCTTCCACAGCACACATTGTCAGAGAAACTTTAACAATTTTAATCTTCTTTTGCTTTAATTTGAAGGTGCAAAGAGTGCCAGGAGTTTGACGAAAACAAAAAAAAAAGCGCAGTCAGGGAAAAAAGCAGAGTGAACATAAGAGGCAGAAGAAGAACCAAAGGAGGTTTCTACAGAATAAATTCTAAAAAATGAGTGACACCTGCAGCCTCGAACCTTCATTTAAACCTCTTCTGCAGCAAAGTCTGCTCAAAACACACGCTCGCAACCAAATGTCTGTCAATATTTGTCTCGTCAGCAGCTCTCCGGTTCGGCAATTTGACTCTTTGAGCCGAGCACAGCGCTGCTCACTTCCTGCAGAAGGCATTATAATGATATCAGGGTGTGTGTGAGTGTGTTACAGAGGGAAAAGGACAGCATGAATGAGGGGGAGAAGAAGAGGGAGCAGCGGCAGAACAAGAGAGACACTCGACTGATTGATTAAACAATGGCTGCTCATTAGAGAGAAACTAGCTGCAGGTTGTGTGTGCGCGAGAGTGTGTGTGTGTGTTTGTGTGTGTGTTGCCGGATAGCCTGAAGCTGAGAGAAAGATAAAGACGGAGCTGGTGGATGGAGATATAGACACACACAAGCAGGATCCATGAACATGGGTATCAGAGAGTGGCTGTGGACCAGCTTCTATATATAGAACACAGGGAAAAAAACTGGGATAACACATTACTGTTGTGCAGCTACCACACATACACACACACACACACACACACACACACAAAATCACACACACATGTACTCACAAACACAATCTGAACCAGTGGGCCGAGGAGCAAGCGGCTCTGTACGAGAGGGAGACTTGACATACCATTATTTTGCTCATGTTCACTAGCCTAGCCGCGCTAGACCCATGCTCTGAAGACACAAGGGTCTAGGAACTCTCGACAGGGAGGTAGGTGGGCTAAAAGGTTGTCTTTCAAATCCCTCTGCAGCAATTGGGTAGGTATACAACCAATCAACGCAACGAATAGGCTCCGAGAGCGCCGGAAATCAGAGGATGCGGTAGTTCGGTGAAGCCTTATTTATACAGTCAATGGGTGAAGTTCAAGTATATTACAGACATGTTAACAGAAAGATTATACAGAGTCGGTGCTAATGGAGCTCAACGACTGTTGTCGTTTTTGTTGTCGACCCCGGCAGAGAATTAAATTAGTTGCCGTGGGTTGTCTAGCGCGGCTAGACTAGTTGTTTCCGGTTGTTTCTGTCAGAATCGTCGCGCCTCTGTCATCACTTAGTTACGCCCGCCTTCTGTCTCTACACTTCATGGTGATTCGTCCGGCCAGTTTTAGGAGCATCCAACCGCGAGGCTTACCAAGGGTAACTAGACCCACCCTAGCAGAGAATTAAATTCGTTGCCGTGGGTTGTCTAGCGCGGCTAGGCTACATGTACACATCATTACACCTGATCTATGGCAGCGATATACATTACGATGTATGTTCAGGGGGTTGTATGTGGACGTGCTGCCTGCACTCATGTGGCAAACACACACACATTTTGTTGTCAGGGACTGGAGTTTAATACAGTCAAACAGAATTATTGTTGTTTAGCTTTTATGTCTGCTATTGTACTGCTCTTTCAGGTTCCCTAGCAATGTAACATCAGGTTGTGTTACAAGCCATAATTAACACAGTAACGGCTAAATCTCTTTCCTTTAAGGTCTGCTGTGAGCTTTCTTTTCCCTTTTATCTGCAGCCACACAATGCACCACAATGTGAGCGAATGCTGCATAGAACCTGGTGATGGAACTTGTTTTAAAGGTAACAATATGTGTTGACTGTTTTTTTTTTTTATGTCAGAGTGTAATGCAACTTAAAAAAAGAGACCTTCCTCGAACAGCATCTAGACTGAGTTGCAGCAAAAATTAGAAGGATGTGTTGCTCCTGGTTGTCTTTCATAATCAACAGTGTGCAAGACTTGATCAAATCCGGCTAACACCAATAAACAAAAGTCTTCAACTGCAAGATTCTGATGTAAGCACCAAAACTGTGTTTTTTGAGGAAATTTCTAGTCCAACAGGAGCATGACTGATGTGCAAAGATGACTAAAGATCAACAAAAAGAGAACGTTCGTTTCAAGAATGGAAAAAAAAAAACGTAAAAAGAACATCAACATGAGTCAAACTGTGATCTCATAACCAACCCTATGTTCATTTTCGTCCGTAACGGCAGTACAATTAGTTACCTCATCCTTCAACATGACGCTGGTCAATCTCACTAAAGCTTGATTTATACTCCTGTGTAGAATCAATACTAAGTCTACACTGTAAGTGGCCAATGTCATAGTCTGCATTTCTAATTGTGTGCAAAAACACCAGTTAGCAGTGGGGTTTCCATGTCACTGTTTGTAGTTCAAACACTGAAAAGGTGAATGCCATGCTGGAGTTGGTGCCGAGAATATTTGCAACGCAGAGAAAAATGAAGACGTCTGAACCAGCTGAGTCCATGATTGGATTGGTAGAGCTATTAAAAATGGCATCTGGCAACACTGGCACATTCTGGCTCCTGTGTTTGTATCGTGAGCCAACCAGATCCAGTTCAAGCATATTGCATACTACATTTAGATTCATAAAAGCGTTATCTTTGGGGTAAACACAGCATACTATAATACCAAAATACTACCAAATGGACTAATCACAGTCATCCCAGATTGTAACTAAGTGTAATTAGTGGTTACTGGCTAATATTAGGCTAAAATGTAGGGTATGCAGCAGTGCAGATTCTACACTGAGGTGTAAATTAAGCTTAAGTCTTACAGACGCCACGTCAATGTTTCGCCAATGCATGCTACCGTTCAAAAGTGCGGGGTCACCCTGGCAATATCTTGTTTTCCATTTTTATTCATGTACTAACGCAACTGCACAAGAGTTTTCTAATCATTAGTTCACCTTTCAACACCACTAGCTAACACAATGTAGCATTAGAACACAGGAGTGATGGTTGCTGGAAATGTTCCTCTGTACCCCTATGGAGATATTCCACTAAAAATCAGCTGTTTAATGTGTAAATAGTCATTTACCACATTAACAATGTCTAGATTGTATTTCTGATTCATTTATTGTTATCTTCATTGAAAAACCTGCTTTCTTTTAAAAAATACGGGCATTTCTGAGTGGTCATAAACTTTGATGGTAGATAAAAAGCAAACACAAGCCAAGTGTAGTTTACTGGTGGTTAACAGCGTCATTGAGGGCTGACTATATTTAAAAAGAAAAAAAATCATACTTTTATGTTTGACAGATACTGGAAAAGTGACATGCGGCAAATTATAGTAGAAATGGTAAATGTGCTTTTCAAATTTTATTTTTTTTACACTGAAAAAAATCAGCAATATCTGTATCCCCACAAAGCTACATTTTATCCTTATAAAAAATACAGCTTCTAATCAATCTGGATTTTGCAGTTGGCTACATTGCAATTTTGTTAATATTTTGACAAGTTCTCCAGCTCTACACTCATTGATAACAAGGCTTTTCTGAACGTTACACAGAGAACCTGTAAAAGAAAATTTAATTTTTTTTTTTTTTTTTTTTTACTACAGGCACCCCAAACCCCAATCTAAACACCAGAGTCGATCATGGAATATACATCAGCACAAACCTTTCCCAATTCCATATTTGTATCTGTTCTTACATAGAATCGTGCACAAAATGCTGCAAAATGGCCCTCAGATGTCCTCCTAACACATGGGATTCCTTTCCTACCTCTCGATTTAACACTTGTTTGCAGGTCTGAGGTCAGTTAGCCTTATACAGGTCTCTGGCATGGTGCTCCTTTACTAGCTAAACTGCCAAAATGCTCTCTGCTTGCCAACATGGAAGCAACTGTCTACAAGATTAATCAATAATAGCCTACACATGGTGGCGTAACCAGGTACTACGGCAAATCTACAATACTTGAGGCGTGTATTATTTGGGAACAAGGTATTCTGTATCTGTATAATAAATATAAAATGAGTCAGATCAGATCAGCAGTAAAAAGACAAACCTTGATCAAGACATTCCTAATTGTAACCTTATGTAATTCCCTTAACAATTTTGCACTAGGCTCCTCTACTCCAGAAATTTTGGGAAAAAAAGATTAAACTTTGCTTTCACACAGAGCTTTTTTGCTGCATAAGTAGGAAAACCTCATTGAAAATCCCATTAACTTTTGGAACTACACGGAATTAGCTGCCTGGACTTCAGACAAGGTGTTTCAGGCAGGTATTAAGCAGTGTTTTCTGTGGGAGCTTTGTATGTTTTCAGATCTTTTATTTGCAGAAAACAAGCTACTGCATTGCAATAAAGGGAAAAATTTTAAAAAATCCTTCAATCAAATGTGTTTTCAGGGTGAAAAAGTGTGTCGTCTGTTCAAGTTGAATGAAAAGACAGAATAAAACTGTCGTGATTAGAAGAAATTCTGTCACCAGCCACCATCCCTTTCTCTTTACAAACTCCTACCTTTTTGGTGAAGTCCATGGCTTTGAGGATGGAAAGGTTGAGCGTTTCCAGCGAAGCCAGAACTCCCTCGTAGTCCCCCATGTGCTTGGCAAAGTAATCTGTTTTACACACACATATAAACGTGCACAACTTTCAGAGTCACGAAATAGTTTGTGGCGGTTAGCCCCAAAGTGCTATTACTATCGGATATTTTAAAGGAAAATAATTGCATTTCAACTGAGAAGCCGTTTTTAATAATAGATAAGAGTGGCAGGGATATGTGTGTGCTGTGTGCGTGGGCAGTCGACTTACCACAGAGTTCCTTAGTGTCAACATTACTATCACAGCACAGCAGAGGAGAAGAAAAGGAGGGTCGGAAGAAAAGGAAAGCGGGAAAGAAAAGGAAACAGAAAGCAGGGTCAGAAACAGAGGAAAGGCTTTTTGTTTTCTGCATACACACAAAGAGTTTGGCAGGCACAGAGCGATCTAACAAGACTCTCTGACAGGACTCTGAATCAATCCGATGCCATCATTCATGCTCGGTTCGCCGTGCGGGGACTCATTTGGCAGCGAATCCTTCACTGGTGCAAAGGAGACTTTCCCTGGTTGACTGACCAGGAGAGAAAAGAGGAGGACGAAGATGAAGGCAGCAGGACGACGCAGCCAAAAGAGGGATGAGATGTAAGTGATGATGGAAAGAAGTCTGAGCCAGAAGAGGAGCTGAGCAGAAACACTCCATCTGTCCATCGTAATAACAGATTACTGTTCAGTAAAGCTGCACGTAAAATGACAACTGGAATGTCGAAAATAAACACTGTAAAAATGCCATTTGAACATTTTGTCGATCCTTGTTAGACAGTCTTGAATTATTAAAGACCTGCATTATTTTATTAAGTATTTCACATGCAGGGCGTCTGCCAGAATGAATCCTGATCCATTACTGTGACAGATGGTCTTTAAAAACGTCCAACAAAAGCTCAGCTTTACTCAACGTTAAGTGCGTTTTCATGTTTACTGATAGCACATGTAGTTTAAGTTGAGCTGGGAGCTTAATGACAGGATAAAGATTCCCCAACTGCTAACTGGCTAAAGTAATAAGTGGCAGATTGTTTACTACCTAAACTGTATTTTCAGATTAGTAATATTTATGACTAATTGTGAATACTTTAAGTGATTCAAAATATATTAAGTGATAAAGTAGAAGGTGATGAGAGATAAAAGTATAGTAGATTTGCTGTAGTACCTGCGTGAACCACCAGTGTTCAATGAGATGGAGTTACATGCGTGTTTGCTGACTGTCCAAAAGGACAGTGTTATACTTTGCGACTACACAAAGATCTGCTAGGTTGTGGTTCATCATCTGCTTAAGTCTCACAGAGTTTGTCCACATGCAGACCAAAATTTGTGCTTATACGGCAAGTACACTGCAAGGACAGAAGTGTACATGCGCAGCAGTGTTGTGCATATGCAAGGGAGAATTAGGGATTAACTTAATGGTACATTTCCACAGGATCCGTTCTTCTCACATGTAAACACACTGCATTTGAAAATTGCCCGCTTGGTGAGCGGGTCACTAGTGGGCCACTGCATCTTCACATGACAGCGCTGAAGCTTCAGTCTGGTCGATGTTTCAGACCAACATGGCGGCTCGGTCGTAAACTTTCAATTTTATTATGAAAACATTTTAGCAAAAAGTATTTCTGAAAGCATGTGAAACGAGACATAACCTGTGCAGTTGCTGAATCTGGCCTCATTTTAGTTACACGATGGCTAGTTTGATGAAAGTTTCACAATGCCTCCGTTCGCTGCATGGAATTTGCATAAAGCAGAAGTCAAGTCTATTTTATGCATACGAGCTCTGGAGACCCACTGTTTGCAGCTCGAAACGCACCACAACAGAACCAGCATGCAATGCGGTGCGTTTCACAGACAATAAATGGAATGCATGAAATTGATGGATCCTGTGGACACATGCCATGAGGTTTTCATAAAACAAGTGCACCTCTCTGTTGTCTAACAACTAACTATCGCATTCATATTGATGAATTCTGCAGCATGAAGTTGTGAAAAGGCGTCCAGTTTAGCTACTAACTGAGCCTCATGCTAAAGCTAACGAAAGACTTTCAAGTGCTAGGACAGACCAGTTGCTAAGTCCCTGTCAGCAGCTAGAGCAGCTAGACTAATTCTGTGCTTCCAACAACATTTGAACTTAAGTATATTATCCAGCCTGCTCTGAGTATAAATACATTACAGAGTTGTCAGTAAATTCAAACAGACTTCCTGGACTGCTAAAGTTGCTGCAACAGTATTTGTGCACATCTGTTCCAGCTGAAACAAGCTTAAAGTCAATCCATCACGTAAATCAGCTATCAAGACTATTTTGACATCAAACTACCGAGAAGAGATTAGTAACATTACATATTATCTACTGTGGATAAGTGCAGCTTGTTTGCAGTGTTTAATACTTTGGATGAAGTTAATATTTTTTTAGCTTTCAATTCAATAACTTGGTGTTTACTCTAGCTGTTCTGCAAATCAGTCTGAAAACTGAGAATATTTTACTCTGAGGATAAACTCTTACTGACTCAACAGTTTTATCAGCATATGAAAAAGCCTACCTATTTTGTTCATTGTATCAAATAATGAATTATTAATGCTGCTGATTATCAGTCAAGCAACCCATTTAAAATTTATATTCCTATTCTAAATGCAAGCTGATTTTTCACAGATCAAACAAACTAGTAATTCTCATCATCACTGCGAAGGATACAGCCACCTTAGGTAAAAAAAAAAAAAAAGTTTACATAACAAAACCAAAGGAAAGTGCTGACGTGAGTCTTCCATGCAGTTTCTCATTCATGTCTGCAGGCCAGGCAGAAGCAAAGGTGTCGACGAGGTTCATATCAAAATGAGATTAAATTAAATAAGCGTTCATTAAGTATTATTGCTCGTAAAGTGGCGCTTCAACAAAAGGAGTCAAGAGGGGTTGAAGTTGACCTGGGATGAGCGTTATCCTGAGAGATTAAAGGCTACAAGTGTGCAGCCAGTTTTATAAACCGGTGGCTAAAAGAGATGCATGTTCACCATTATTACAGGAATTATGGGAAATGTAGTGTTTTTGTAGCTGGATCCACACTCAAGACTACAAATCAGTTGATATCTGCACCAAACTTGACAATTCAGTTGCTCTTATGCTCAACTTTCCTCTTATCAGAAGAAGAAATATAGAGTAAACATGAAATAAACTCTTAATTTTATGTAAAAACACCAGTGTTTGAAAGTCATTTTTTGTGTGTAAGCAAAAAAAGAGCTATTTGTTTTCAGTAGAGCTGCAACAATCAATCAATTAGTTGTCAACTATTTTGATAAGACTAATCGGTTTGACTAATTATTTAAGAAAAATAGATTCCAGCTTCATAAATGTGAGTATTCTCTGGTTTCTCTTCTCCTCTGTGACAGTAAATTCATTGGGTTGAGGACAAAATGAGACATTTGAGGGTGTCGTGGAAATGCTGCTCTAACTCTCATTACTTTAAATAATAAAACAAACTGTGTGCTTGGCTGTTGGTAAATTCATTCCACAGCAATTAGGAGAAAGTGACAAATTTTCCAACTCCTCTCTCCCAGAGAGGAATAATGACGGCTTGTTTACAATGTAACAGTGAATACAAACTCTTTTCCCATTGGCTTGTTGTGGATTAGCCACTTATGGTTCGATTTAATCACCATGTGAGAAACTTTAAGTCCTGCATTCCTTCAGTTAACCAAATAAGAATCCTTGGACTGAATCTAGTTACTATTATTATTATAACACGGATTAGTTTAACCTGTAAGCGTTTAGTGTCCCTAAAAAGGAATAAACACTGAAGAAACTAATCATGACCAAATAATTAATATATAAATAAATGACAGCTTAACAGCTTACAATTGATTTGACTTCACTGCACGTCACCCTGGGCTTTGGGAAACATCAGGCTCATTTGAGACCAGTCAGATCTACACAGTTTCGATTGCTGATGTTAGATTTGTGTCCGACTTGATCCCGACTTGCTCTGGTCAGCGTGAGCAACGATAATATCGGGAGATTGAGACGCTGCAGTTGCTCTCCAGTGACTGCACGGCCTCAAGGCATGATGGGAAACATCTGACTCACCTGATTTCACAGCTGATTGGTGTAGATACTGTAGATTTATTATATTTGACAGAAACTTGCCATCTTAACTTATTCACAGAGATTTTAAATGGACATATACTGATTTTGAAGGTTAATTCTGCATGTGTTGTTGATGTTTATCTGCCAGAGGGGCTGAACATATTCAGATCACACTTAAACTGCAGACAACATGTAGTTTCAGGATATGATTAATCTTTTCAGCCCTGCTGCAAATTCATTGACTCCAGGGGCATCATTTAGATTATTTATTCATGTAACTTTAATCAGTTTTCAGCTTTTAAACTCTTTGGACTTGCAGTCTGCTGTTAGTCTTCCTTCTGTTTCTTTCGTATCTAAACCAACTATTGTTCAACTTCAACTCTTTTACTACCACATAGACACAGCATTTAGATGTTTTTTTTTAAACAAACGTGTTCTCAAACTGATTAAGCGATTAATTTAAAGAATTAACAGCTAATTGTATAATCATTTATACTGCAGATTCACTCCAGGTGCATAATTTTTAATATTTATGAATGATAAAACTGATTTAATTGTTCATTTGAATCAGCTTTCAGCTTTTAAACTTATTTGACCTGCAATCTGCTGTTAGTTTTTTTTTTTTACATTTATTGAAAATTAATTATAAATTTAGTTTTATAATAAATGTCTTGTTTAGTCCAAAGATCTTCAGTTTAGTGTCACAGAGAAAGAAAGAAGCCAGAAAATATTCACATTTAAGGAGCTGCAATCACAGAAATGAGACTGTTTCTGTATCTTGACTAAAAGTATCCTCAAACTACAAGAAACGGAATTTAATCAGGATGATCAAAAACATTAAGACTTTCCAGAGAAACGGGGATTTTTAAGTAGAAGACACATTAGAGCAGAAATGATGCACTAGTGCTGCAGGTTTTATAATTTCTGCATCACCATCAGACTTTATTTTATACCTTATTATTTATCTTTTACCTGTAAAGTGTCAGAAAAGCACCATACAAATAAAATATATTATTATTTTAACACTGCACTGATATGAATGATTGAAAGCATTTAGCAACACCAACATTTGTGCTAAGGAAGGTACGGATTGTTAAAGTAACATCTGTGCAGATGTTTCAGCCCTCAATATTGGAGAGATTAGTAATAACAGCTGTTGTCCTGCATATTATTATACTATGCTACTGTATTTGCCCCAATAATCAGTGCTGTTTCTTTATTTATGTAGTTTGAGAGGAACAGGTTGGGTCTCATTTGTGTACAAACTGATGTGATGCTGTTTTTTACATGACAATTCAGGTAAGATGAATCAACGATGAACAGAGATCACAGCCTGTGTAGCATTTTAAAAATGGAGACTCTGTACAAACTCATACATTCGTCTGAGAATAATAAATCAGTTTGTTTCTGTGAGTTCTCTACAGTCTGAACGTTTTACCTGCTGCTGCCTGCTTTCGTCCAGTTTCTGGGTGAAGTGCAGTTCACCTAGAACAAGCCTAATGATCGACGCTTTGCACCATTTTCTGACATTTTACAGAACAAATGACTTGCATCTGTAGATTTAAGCAACTTCGGACTTGCTCAGATTCCCTCAGCTGCCACTATATTCTCTGACAAACTGACTTGCAGGTGAGTTTGTTCCTGCATTTTAGTGAGAAGTCTGTTATTAGATGCTAATTAAAGTGATTCTGGAAGCGACATAAGCTGAGATTTCTTGGTGTTCCTCCTCTACGGCACAAAGTTGGTACATGGAGTAAAGTCAAGCCAAACAGCGACAGAGATGCCAGAAAAGGGGCTGAAGCCAGGAGTGAGTGACAGATGGAGGCAGGATGAAGAGGCAGCAGAGTGATGAAACCGTGACAGAAAGCTCAAGAAAACAGGCTGAGAGGGGAAGAAAGCCGAAACCGCCGAGCGACAGAGACAGACGAACGACCGGAGGCAGGACAGCGTTCAGTCTCTGCCTCCGTCCAGCCTCCTCCACATCCATCAAAACTCCTGCTTCAAACAGGAAACGCTTACACCATCATTTCTGCTGCTACTCGAACCAATCAATAAGCTTATCTGCCGTCACGTGACGATGATAAGGCCCCTTCATGCCAAGTCTACTTAACTCTAATGAGTAGAAACCTTTGCATCCACCGTAGGGATTTATACAGGAAGAGATGGTGGCAGCTGCATGGTCCACTTACTGCGCTGACGTGAAAAGAAAAAAGAATCTTGGCTGCTGGAGGATTTATACATGGAAGCCTAATTCAATTCTACAACAACTATAAAGGTCAGCTTTTGTTCTGCTTGGTTTCATTTTATTCGAAGGGCCCTGCAGGATTTGGAAGGTTGTGTAAATGAACAGAGCCAGGCTTTTGATTACTCAGGCCCCTCTGTGTCAGCACACTTGTCCTGATTGGCTGATTATAAAGGGTCAATAAATTGATGTAATGAGAGTCAATCAAAACAAAATGTCCCCGGGAGTCGAGGAGAGGGTTGTAATATCCCGCAGCGTCGCACTGCTGACGCAAAGAGACGGAGCGAGGGAAGACGTAAAAACAGGTAACAATGACTTTCCTGGGTTTTCACTCCTCTTTCATCATTTCTTCCCTCTTTACGCTGTTATCTCTGCTCCCGTTTCATTTTTTAGTTCTTTTATTTTGCCTTTTTTTCCTCCCTCAAAGTGTCGCTTAATGAAAAGGGCTTCGGTGCAGAATGTTCTCCATAAGAAGAGCTTTCAGAAGTGGATGTGACACTTTCTGGCTGCAGGACAAATTACATATATTTTACCTGAGCGCGCACACATGGACACAGAAAATGGAAAAGAGCGTTACAGAGGCTGTGCAGCAGCTGTCTGTATCTTCCTTCCTGTTCATAATTGATAGTGAGATGCGATCAAAAACAAAAGTCACGGCGCAGCGAGCACACAAACATGCGATGTAAATGCACAGCATGCAGATGTGTATCATGCAGGAGCGATGCATGCTGCAGGCAAACACACACACTCGTGCAGAAATGGTGTAGCAGTGCTGACCTGGTGTTATCAGAGTCGATGGTGTGAAACAGCTTCTCCAGCTCCTCCTCGTTCAGCGTGCCATCCGAGAAGAAAGCCTGGAACTCGTCCAGAGACAGCTTCCCATCATCTGCACCAGACACACAAACACACACTTACATCAGTGTGAAATCATCCACAGAAGGAAGCAGGACGATCAGACATCTCTGGACATTTGTTCATGACAATAAAGCAGCATTGCACAGTATTATGAGGACCTGTCAGAATAAACAACCATGTAAAGTGTCTGCTGCTCTTTAAAACACATGAAAGGAGGTGAAGTGACACTACAGGCTCTGCACTGTGATGCTGTGGAATAATATATTCATGCCTCTTAGCCTCTTGTACAGCCAACATTGGTTTGCTTTGGTGTTTGCAGATTTTCAAAGAAGAAGTTTCACTGAAAACATATTCGCCAGTGCTTGTAAATCAAGTTTTTCCCTTGTTAATATGTACATCTGGCATTTTTTCCACGTACATTATAAGCAAAATGACCACCTTGGAACTGCAGTGCACCAAAGACGATCTCAGAAACAGATCTAGACCTCTGCAGTTTTATTAACCAATCCAGTCAAATTGCAAGGTGGAGCGTTCTGCATCGTTATATAGTGCAGACGAGTGGGTGAGCTGGTGTGCCTGAGCTGCAGTAAATAGCAGAGAGTGGCTGTAGAGAGAGGTAGGAACCTCATGGATGTAACTTTGATAGACCGATCAGTTTTAAGGGGCTCAGTTTGCTGCTTTTTAAGGTACATGAAAGAAACTGAGGTGGGACTACAGGTCATTGCTGAAGCTCTGTGGAATTACACACTTATCCTGATTTAACCTCTTCTGTGTTTGTATTTTCAATAAAAAAAATCTTGAAAGTCTCCATTCATTGATGCTAAAGTCAAGTGAAAATCTTTTTAATCTTGTTAACATGCCCATGTGATGTTTTTCATGTCAGAGGACACATTTTAAGCCAAATGACCACCATAAAACTGCAGCATACTGAAGAGTCTTAAAAACACACATTCAGATGTACAGAGTTTCATCCATAACAAATATGGATCGCCCAATATGGATTTGTTACTCGTGGCCAATACTGATGCCAGTTATTGGCAATGAAGCAAGACTGACAACAGATACTTGAGACTGATACACAATAAATGCAATATTTAAGAGCACACGATAGCAGAGAACCTCACATTCATAAGTAGGCTTCTTCACTAATAACAGTGACTATAACTGGATACATAAAATAGAAACTGGAGTGATTGAATTTGGACGCTCTCCTCCGTCTATGTGGGATGAACTGAGATTGATCAGTTTGTCTCCTGCAGTTATATCTGCTGTTCTTCTCCGTTTTCTTAATATTTCACTGTTCTGTCACTTTTACTGCCCACTAAGGTCAAGATCTTAAAGCTTAATTAATTATTGTTTTCCAGATTCTGTTTCAGGCTATTCTGTGGCTGCCTTCTAACTTAACTGCTAGCTGTTAGCATAGCCTTAGCTACCATGAGAGAAGCTAGTTTCCTGGTTTGTGTTTCTTGTTCAGTTTTTGCTACTTGAGAGACATTTCTGAGACCTCAGAGCGACAGCCAACAGGGAGAGGAAGCTGCATCAGACCTAATTTATCAATAGTCAGTCAATAAAAATAGAGATAATCATAAAAATGCCAAATATCAGCAACAATAATTGGTCTATCCCGAGCAACAAACCTAAAGAACCTATCATGTCAACTTGAAGGGTGGAATTTTCTGTGTCAACATTCTTTTTCAAAATCCAGTTCTATCATACCCACCCCAATCTTACAATTTTGCGTAGTGCAGAGGAGTTTTAAAGTTTTTAAACTGATGGATGTAGAAAGATTCAGGGACTTCATGGATGTAACTTTGATACACAGAGGTCAGACCAAAAGTGGACTTTTGTCAAAGCCAAAGTTCTATGAGTTGGTATGTGGCCCTCTAACAGGCTTTATGATTGTTGGAATGGGTTGCCAGGTCTGATGTATCCATTGCCCCCTTTTAGCTCCATGCAAAGACGACCTTACATGGCTGCAGAATCTTGCTCTTGCTTAAAGTTTAGCTCCCAGTTGCAGATCAACCCCAGTGTGTTCGTGTGACATTTCATATTTCATTGTTTTCGGTCTCGCCAGTATCCTTCTTATTGATTCAAAAGAACCCGAGTGCATTATCTTTAAATAGGTGGCCAGCAGCTACACATTCTGTCTCCAAAGCTTATCTCTAAAGGAGATGAAGACGATGAGTACGACTGCTTTTGTTCAGCCGATAAGCATCTCCAAAGACCAAACCACTCCTGTCCTCTACTGGCCTGAAGAAGTCATTCAATCTTTATCTGTTTCCTACTTCAACACTCAGCCCTTCAGCCTCCGTCAAACTTTTTATCAGACCTGCAGCTTCCACTAAATACCTTCTTGCTGTTTAATAAGCCCTAGTTCATCTCTCATTGCCCATTTTTTATGCAAAACAGGTGCAATACCTGCTTCTCCAGCCCGGTGTGATCACAGCCTTCAGTGATTTCTGGAGCTGCTGTGAAATCAATCCAGCATGCACTTCAGTCTGCTGCAGACCTTTAGCCGAATCCCTGCCGTCTGTCTCCGTTGCACTTTGGTATGTGCACAATGCTGATTATGTTTCAGAACCTGGCAGCCCTTTGGGAGCTCCGCCGATAACCAGTGTGCTCAGAGAAAACACTGCTGGATCTGTGGGCCGGTGCAACGATCAATAGAAGCAGGTTTGAATGTTATGCCGAAGCAGACAGTGTTGGAACTATCACACTGACAGAGGAAGGCTTTGACTTACTGAAGCAAATAGTGCTTTTGCATTTGACGCCTCAACAGCGTGCATGTTTTTTTTAGTGGGCAGCCCTAAAGGAAGCCCGTAGCATATTTTATAGATGACTGCCCAGATCTGCAGTATGTTTACTCAGACTAACTTCCTGTAAATAAGAGCTGCAGATTTATAGTAAGCTGACAGACTTTCATTATAGTTTCATGTTGTCAAAGTGTGTTAACGGACAACTGAGCAGCTCCTACTGCATATAGAGATATAAACAAGAATATAAAAGAATCAGATCTATATCTCTGGTTCATCAACTCTACAAAAAGTAATGAAAAGTGTCTTTAGAAGTTCACGCTCTACACACTTGTACTCACAACCGTCCATTCTCATTAGCAGAGCATCAGAAACTGCCATTTTGTCAAAGTAGTCAGGATCTAAGTGACATCCACAAGGTTTCTCTTGGTGTTGGTGCCACACTTGTCAATATTTGTTTTATGTAGGAGTTTTTCCACTTAAAAACAGCAGCATCAAATCATTGTATTTGCTTTCACTCAGAAGTCTGACATTCATGTCCAATGTGGGACCAGTTTTTTTAAACTTTCTTTTTGTTTTGTGACGTAAGTGCATTTTCCTTGCTGTTTGGTTACCTTCAGGCACCAAACTTAATTGGTTAAGTTGAGGAAAAACATCATGATTTGGGTTCAAATCCATCTTTTTGCAACATTGAGCTCATGTTACAAGGCAAACCTTTTGCTGCCTGAAAACCTGTAACAGTGTCGACACTCAAGGCATCCATTTTCATTTTCAACATTCAGGGTTTTGTTTTACTACTTATGAATGACTGCTATCGTGTGCTCTTAAATATTGCATTTATTGTGTATCAGTCTCAAGTATCTGTTGTCAGTCTTGCTTCATTGCCAATAACTGGCATCAGTATTGGCCACAAGTAACAAATCCATATTGGGCGATCCATATTTGTTATGGATGAAACGCTGTACATCTGAATGTGTGTTTTTAAGACTCTTCAGTATGCTGCAGTTTTATGGTGGTCATTTGGCTTAAAATGTGTCCTCTGACATGAAAAACATCACATGGGCATGTTAACAAGATTAAAAAGATTTTCACTTGACTTTAGCATCAATGAATGGAGACTTTCAAGATTTTTTTTTTACTGAAAATACAAACACAGAAGAGGTTAAATCAGGATAAGTGCTTTTATTGTGTATCTAGATCCAAACATCACCGCAAAGTAACAAAAAAATAAAGCTGCTCTTTTTGCTGCCAATTTCATTCCAGTAAATGTTTAAATGGCCAAATACTGTAACACAAAATTGAAAACAGAGTTTTGATGCAGAATTAATAATCTGATGTCATGCATAATAATATAGTGCTCAGAGGGAACAAACCAGGACGTCTTCTGTACTTTGACTATGTAGATTTTTCATGCATTTTACTTGCAATGGAGGATTTTTACATTGCTGTGTTGCTACTTTTACTTAATCTGAATACTTGTTTCTAGCACTGTTAATCATTATTAGCAGGTTTTCATTGTGCATCTGTCTACAAACACCCCTGCAAAATAAAAAAGCCTTTCTTTTTGCTGTTTATCTGTAATCCAGCCTCTCTGTTGTGAGCTGCCTGGTGGCTCTGCAGCAGGGAGTGGTTATTCATCGACTCCATTCTAAATCTGCTTGCTAGTACTGAATGCCTGACTGTCTGTCTCACCACATGATGCAGAGCTAGATATCAAATATTAATTCCCTTGCCCTCAAAGTGTGTTTGTCCTTGAGTGTGGCTGACTGGATGCAGCAGGTTGAGCGGTGGGACCACTGCAGAGCACTGGGGAAGCCACGGGGACTGCAGACTTCCAGAGAGCTGCATGCAAATGTGCTGCTCTTAAATCCGCCTCGTGTATTCCCCTCGCTGTTTCTCAGTTGCAGGATTAAGGAAGCATGTGTTAATGAATTTCTCATTTTAACATCAAGACTGTAGCTATTTTTCTTCCCTCTGTTTTTGGTGTTTTTGTGTTCTGTTTTGCTGGTCTCTTCCACTCCGGTGCGGTGACTCAAGAATCTGGAGTTTTGATTCAAACCTCGTGTGGTTTTCTCACTGACAAACTGTCAAAAAAACTTCCAGCAACTCCACCACCGGAGCCAGAATCTGTTTTTTTTTGGCTCCCGTCCTGCCTCCTCTGCACCTCACTTCTTTACACTCTGCTCTCTCCACATCTACCATCCCTCCTCGAATTAAAGCTGCCTCTCAGATGTTGTGCCGTGTCCATTTCTGCTGCAGCATAATGATGCCAAGTCAGAAAACGTCCTCATGATTTGCTTTCTTTTGGTGACGCCTGGCGTTGCGTTTTCCACAATGGACGCTTTTGCTTCCTTGCAACATTCGGACTCTGTGTCCATGACTATTTCTAACCTGTCCCTCTCTGTGTAGCAGCACGGAAAGCTGGTGTTTAATTCAGCAGTGACCCAATTTACTGCGTGCAGCCAGCTCTGCTTGGTTAGACCCACTTAGGAATTCTCCAGTAACACACCAGTCAAGCAGAGCAGATAGCGCGCTAACCCCATTTCCAAAAGCATGAAATACTCCCAAATTACACATGTCTAACAAAAACCCACAGTGATTCCTGGCCAAATGCTCACGCAAGTCTTTTTTTTTGTCACAATAGCTTCTCTAACATGCCAGTTTCCTTCACCTCCACTGAGAGATTTTCTTTTCTTTCTTTTTTTTGTTTAATAGGACAGACAAGCAGCTGTGGGTCATTTCAGCTGCTTCTTGTTGTGGGAGTCCCGGTGCTGCAGCCACTAGTTCACCCTGCAAACCTCACCATAAATAATGTACAACAACCCTGACATCCACTCTGCCAGTAACCACACAAGACAGCAACAGAAAAGGAGACGCAACAGCTTCTGAGACCCCACAGATCCGCTCTATTTGCTGAAATTACCTTTATTTTACTCGCGCCAGAACGGTCAGCAGAGGGAAATCATTTTGATGCAAAGGAAATGACCCGCGCAAGCAGATGTATCGTGAAACAGCGGGGAGGAGATGAGGTGCTCGGCGGAAAGCAAAGTTGGAGTAACTCTTCAATGTGAAACAAATTATGTGTTTATTTTTTCTTTCCACTGATGTCAGCAGCGAACTCAGGCACATACAGCATGAATTCGCTCTTAAAACTCCCCCAACACCTGCAGCGGCACTTCTATTAAAGGGAGAGAAGCCGGGTAGATGTCAATCATCTTTCAAGAGCCCTCAGATTGAAGTGCACGAGTTGCAAAATACAAAGTGTAAGTTAAATAAATAAACCCTCAACGCTGCTCTTTAAAAACCACCTTATAGTGTTATAGCAACAGCTCCTTCTATTTTAAGACTCACTCCTATTCATTTTCATTATCTAGCTAGTGTATTTCTACTAGTTACTGTCTGGATTAAGATTTTGTACAAAAAAAATGCAGTACGACATTGAAGGCTGCTGCAACTGACAATCTATGAATGAATAAATGCTTTTGTTCTGGACATGAAGAAGAAAAGCCCCACAAAAACAAATCAAACAACAAAACAAACAAAACAAAAATAAGCAAAAAACAACAAGAGAAGCACTCAGAGTGCGCAGTATTTCGTCAAGGCTGCTCAGACGTATCATTTCCGATGGCTGAAATTGTGAAAAAATGGTGGCAGAAGTCCCGGCACTGTAGAAAGTGGCCATTTAATATAGATGTACCCACAAACAAAATGGCTTTGTGCTGAGCACAGGTGTGTGTGTTATACATGTGTACGTTATGCGTGGATACTGCATTGCATGACCTAAATATGTAGCGGGCGGGGGGTATAATGGGACTCGGAAACACCCCCACAATTTAATCAATTGTTCCTTGTATCATTTTTGATGGATAGGTCTGCAGGGGTCGATTTCTAGTAGGATCGACCGTCAGCAGGCAGCTGACGTAGTGTCCACTTGTTGTCATGGTTACAGTGACACTGTGTTGCTATCTCACAATGATACAGAAATCTTCAACAAATCCGTGGATCCAGACTGTAAGCCGCATCACTGCCAAAATCTAATCACGTGGTTCTTGTGTCATTTCTGACCTTCCCTGAAAATTTCATCTAAGTCCGTTAATCTGTTTTCGGACGGACGGACGGACGGACGGACGGACGGACGGACGGACGGACGGACGGACGGACGGACAGACGTCACATAACTCTGCCATTCCTTGGCGGAGTAATAACCCAGCAAATCTGAAAAGGAATAGAACTAAGAATAAGCTTATTTACTCTTACTCCTTCCCTATCTCGAGCACTTTAATCCTGATTTTATAACCACAATATCGTGTGAGGAGTTAAATACAGCGACTGTGATGTGAATTCAGCTAAATTTTTAATTTAACCCTTTAAGCTGCAGTCAATTCCAGCCGTTTTCAGTACAAAAAAAATCGCTAATATTCTATTTTTAAATAAAAAAAATTACGAAAAATACAGGGAATATTGGACGGGCATCGCGAGGTGCATTTCCTTGAAAATGACCGATTCGGGGATTTTATACCGACTTCAGGACATGTTTTGGATAAAATAGTTTACTGGCTTGTGTCATCTGGATGTAAAAGGTTGGATTATGGCCGTTTTTTGTGGAATCTTTTTTTGTGTGTAATAATAAACCCGGAAATGTGAGTCGCGCTGTGTGCGTTGAAGCCGTGTATAGAGAACGGATGGATGAATATTCGTTTTTGTCGGACAAATGTATTTTTCTCACCCGTTGTGGTAATCGCATCTGAAAGTGGTTTATACCGGCGGATTCATGAAAATCTAAGCTTTCCATCGGCGTATAGTGTTTGCATAATCGTGTTTGCAGCCGTTGGACATTCTTGAAATTCCTATGCAAATTAGTAGGTGTACCGCCGCCGGTACACTGAAGCTTAAGGGGTTAAAACTACAACCAAAAACAACACAATAAGGACAAAAAAAAGAGTTGCTTTAGCTGCTATGTGATCTAAACTATCCACCACGTCCATGGTAATGTTTCTTTAATGTACAGACCAAACTTTTTCATTGTGTGATTTATTTTTACCATGTTGAAGTCTCTAGTTCAATGCTTCAGTTTTGCACTTTCACTTTCGTTCCATACTGTGTTGCATTATGCAATAAGGCTGTCATGAAAATAAACTTAAATAGGCACTTTTCTTCTTTTGCAGGAAAATGAATCACAGTTAATCAACTAATCTAGAAAAAAAGTCAACAGAGATTAATCAATAGAAAAAAAGGCAGCCCTAATGCACTGTTTAAGTTGAACTAAACCAATAGTGAATGCAATAATAATGTACAATGGGTGCTTTCACTTTCAATACATAAAGTATGTTCAGGCTACACTTACTTTGACTTAAAAGGTAAAAATTGGAATGCATGAGTCTGTTGTGTTTTTGCATTGCCGTGCTGTTTCTAACACTTAAATAAAGGATCTAGAAACTTGTTTTACCAATCAAACAGTCAAATGTTTAAACAGACAAACACATTTGTAGACTAATACCAAACAAATAATAACAGAACTAAAAGTCGGAGGCTTCCTCAGGCTTCGCTCTCTGCAGCTCTGATTTGCTGCACAGCGCACATCGTCCCTGAACTGGAAGTGTGTGTGTGTGTGTGTTTTGGAGAGAGATTTCCATAATTTAATCATGCTGTGCCAAGGTCCTGTACATTAGTAATACAGGACGTTGTGTTGGCACAAAATGAAAACGGCGAATGCAGCAGTGCGAACTGGGAGCACTCAGTGGGATCAGATGAACGGCGTTGAGGCTGCACCGGGTGGGTTTGTATGTAGGTGGCCACAAGTTTTACTGATGAAGTACAAAAACCGTGCACACAAACACATGCAAATGAGGAAATTATGTTCAAATAAAGAAATGCTTTGAATCCAAAACACTACTACAAAACAAAGACATAATACAGGTTCCATTCCAACTCAGTTCACCAAATATTTTTATTAAGTTCACACACCTGATCATCTCATATTTGTCTGATTGTTTTTTTCTGAACAAACACATGTTAGTAAGCAAAATGTGTAAAATCTGGGCTCATAGGTGACATTAGTTTTTGAGGTGAAAATTCTTAAAGATGGTGGGGTCATGTTGATTTTTGTGGAGCATGGTGGTGGCAGTATCATGCTGTGGACCAATGTTTTAAGCGCCACAACTTGAGAAATAATACAGGTATAATTCTGAAATTTTGCAGGTTCATTGATATGTGCATATGATCTTCAATGGTACAACCCTGCTTTGATAGTATAATACAGGGTGACCTAAAAAAAAAAAAAAAGGGAACTTTTTAACAATCCAATAAAACCAAGAGTGATGGAAGAAAAATATTTTATTCAGAGTTATTGAAACCTTAAAACATGCCATTTAAGAAACAATGATGGAATTTTCATTTCTTAAAAATGACTTCCTGTAGATGGCGTCCTCCTGTACGAATGCATTCTTGAAATCTTGAAATCTGCTGTTGAGATTCCTCATTGACCGCTGCACCATCTCAGCTGGGATACTGTGAATTTCATCCTGAATTCTCCGTTTTAACTCATCCAGAGTTCTTGGTCGAGTCGTGTACACTTTACTCTTGAGATAGCCCCAGGTAGATTTCAAGAATGCATTCATACAGGAGGACGCCATCTACAGGAAGTAATTTTTAAAAAATTTAAATTCCATCATTGTTTCTTAAATTGCATGTTTTAAGGTTTCAATAACTCTGAATAAAATATTTTTCTTCCATCACTCTTGGTTTTATTGGATTGTTAAAAAGTTCCCGTTTTTTTGTGTCACCCTGTATAATCCAGTCATATGATGGTGTACATTTGGTCAAAAAACAATATTCCACCAACCATAAGACCTTAAGTTTTCACCCTGAGAGGCTGATTTTATTCTGTGTTTGGCATCAGTAGGAGCTTTAAAAATGTAGGATGCTGTGCAAGTCAGAGAAATACCTTCTAAAAAAAAGTTTCAAGTGATGTATTTGGCATTTATGCCCAATATTTGAACTTGAATTGAGCAGATCTGAAGATAAAACCACTTCCATTGTGTCCCAGCTGGAAAAGTTCCATAATTTTCTTACTGGGCTACAAGAAAAATCTTGCTTTTTTAACTCATAAGGCTTTAACATATTCTGTAAAAAGTGTTGCCCGTCACAGGGGTAAACAAAACAGAGTTTTCAGGAAAAAATGACGGTGTTTGACATTGGTGGAATGTCGGAGTAGAAAAAACATGGACATTTTTTGACCAAATTTGCACCATCATATAACTGGTTTGTATTATTCTACCACAGCAGGTTTGTACCATTGAGAATGTAACATTTCAGGACTGTAGCTATATTATTTCTCAAGTTATGGCACTTCAGACATTGATCACAGCATGATACTGACACCACCATGCCCTACAAAAATGGACAAAATCCCTCCTTCTTCAAGGATTTTTAACTCAAAAACTAACGCTACCTACTAACCCAGATTTTACACATAATCAGTCATGATCAATCAATATTCAACACTTTGTCAATTTGAAAACGGGCAGACCTATGGTGACATGAGGTTGAATGATCTACAAAAGAAGAGACAGAGGACATTACATGATTACTGTGAAATCAGAAGCTCCTTTTCAAAGATCACTGACAGTTGACAATTTCAATAGTTTGTGTTGTGTACGACATTAGCCAAGATGAAACTGAACAGACTGAGCTCATTTTTTTGTAATTTTAGAATCAGGTCAACTTCCATCAGATCTGCAGATGTTTGACGTGCAATTTGAAGAAGCCACAAAACCTCAAAGTTGTGGAAAATCTAAGTTTGTCAAAAAAACCTGTCAAACTCATGTGAGCTTGTTTTTATTGCCTCAAATACTGCTATGCCTTGAAAAACGGTCTTAAAAAATATTAGGTGCAAGCTTGTTTTAAAATACTCGACTGACTGATATTTGTATGCAATGTAGTAAGAAAACGCAGGTTTACTAGCAGAGACTGCAGGGAAGCCGAGTGGGAGAAACAGAAGTGTCTACGTATTGATTACAATGACCAGCAGGAGCAGCACTCTGACAGTTTGTTTCTTTCAGCCTTGAAATTTCACTTTGCCGCCTTTTAGTGGTATTTTGGATGCCGGTGTTTCTGCACAGGTGGGAGGAGAAGCAACGAACAGGTGAGAGGTTCAGATGAAGCAAGTCGTTTGATGGAAAATGTGTCGACTCTGCTCTGAGAATAGACGCCACGGAAACACGACCGCTGCCACTTTCGTTGACTTTATTAACGAGAGCAAAGCGAATGTGCAGCAAAAACAATGCTTGAAATGTAAATTAATCATTTCTCCGCAGTCAGGAGAAGAAGAAAAAAAAATCACATTTAATGTATCTGAGTCTGCAGCTGCCTTATTCTTAATGGAAAGCAGCTTCTCTTTCAGGTTACTAAATCCCTGAAGCCATCTGAAGTGTGTTGATACATCTGCAGCCTCAGATTTATAAACTGTAAAAAAAATAAATAAATCGCTGCTGTATAGATTCCTAGAAATATGTGTGGAATGTGGCAGCATCAGAAGCATAATGTTGGAACACTGAAGGGCTTAGAAACTGGACTAAACAATGCCTAAAGGTAAAATATACGTTTATTTATCCACTGAAATGTGCACATACAGTAGTCTATTTGCAATGTGCATCATCAGGAGAGACAAACCAAACAAAAAATTATATCTGATAATTTTTCATACAAAGTAGAATGTAATTTCAGCCTCATGTTGAAGGCAAAGCTGGTGTTACTGGATTAAACAACAACACTCCATCACCAAGAGAAACAACCATGTTATCAGAAAGTGGGGCGGAGTTATGTGACGATAAGCGTTGGTTTGTCTGTCTGTCTGTCTGTGTGCAACATTACTCCAAAACAGACTAATGCATTTAGATGAAATTTTCAGGGAAGGTCAGAAATGACACAAGGATCAGCTGATTAGATTTTGGCAGTGATGTGGCTTATAGTCTGGATCCACGGATTTGTTAAAGACTTCTGTATCATTGTGAGAAAGCGGCACAGCATCACTGTAACCATGACAACAAGTGGACACTATGTCAGCTGCCTGTTAACGTTCATATGATTGTGATCAGTGGGAACAGTTCATTAAATTGTGGGGGTGTTTCCGAGTCCCATCAATTTCCACCGCCCGCTACATGTTTAGGATTCAGTATCCATACAAAACGTACACATGCATGAGACATGAGCGCAAGGTCATTTTGTTTGCGAGTACATCTATATTCAATGGCCACATTCTACGTTGTTGTGATTTCTGATCATCAATAACTAATAAAAAAATGCTGCATTTCCCAAAAAATATAATGCTGCATTTCTGCCATATGAGGGAATGAGCATCCTTGGTGGAGTACTGCGCTCTCCGAGTGCTTTTCTTTACTGATACGTGATACCAAGAGGAACTTAATAAAAAGGAGAGGCAGGTGTTTGAAAATGTGTGAACAAACTAGTAAATAAATCACTATGCTGAAGCTTGATCCGTCTTCATAACCTTATTATGTTTAAATACATGACAAGCCTCATTAGGAAGCTCCGGCTTTCCTGTGATATGTGTTCCACATCTGTGCAAGTGGATGAGTAATTCACTTCAACGCACAGAAAAGCAACCGCCGTCATTGGGAAGGTCAAACTTTGAAGTTTCATTTGATATTCCTGAAACCTTGCTGACATAAATACTTGAAAAGCAATTTAATGCAGGAGAAAGACGTTATACGGGTGAAGCCTCATATTTACCAGTTTTGTCATTCACTATAGGTGAGAAAATGAATTTTCCACAAGGTCTTTAGTCCTACACTCGGTATATTTGTGGAAAATGTCCACAAGGGGGAAAACTGGATGACTTCTGAGCAGGTAACTCTTATTTTAACCTGCAGGCTGAATGCAGATTTGACTATTTATCGTGTTTCTTTCAGTGTTTGTCTTATTTTCATCGCTGCACAAGTTCCTCTGCAAATGTAAAGCTTATATTATGGAAATCTGTCACTTACGCACACAAAAATAAGATAAAGAAACCTACATTGAGAGAGTTTACCAGTTTATGCCATGAATCTGAGCGATAAAAAAACCTGCTCGCTTCCTTTGTCTCTGTTGTTTGCTTTCTATGATTCGTGTGTGACTCAGAGCTCCTTCTAGGAAATAACAGTTTGTTGATGCTTTCATCCACTTTTACTGACAATTTTCCCTGTTTTTATACTTTCTGGCTCTAAAAAGTGGTTTCATTTTTCAATTTCAGGCTTAAATCGTGTCAATTTTCCCAATGGAACCACAAATTCTACATTAATAATCAATGCAGAACGTATCTGAAGGTTGAAATTTAAAGGATATTTCTTCTTTTTACAGTTTCTGGCTCTGACAAATGTATTATTTTGGCTGCTGCTTTTTTTAGGTTGTGATAAGTTGATTATCACACATAATGGCTTCAAATGAAAAATATTTGAGGAAAACAGTGCAGCTGTTATACTACTGAGCTGTATTCAAGGTCTTGCCTTACTGCACCACAAAGAAGAGGAGACTAAAGATGTTTTCCAGGTCAGATTTCAATATTTCCAGTTAAGAAGCTTATGATATAAATCTAAATACACAGCAGTTCAATTGAAGTCTTTTTGTCACATGATGATTGGAGCAGCAGAATTCTTTGCTTTTTCCAGTATCTGATGCTTTCAAATTGTTTATTTTTGACAGATTTTTAAAACAAGACATGCAGAATAAAGTGGCTTTGATGAAATGTCATGGTTTTAAGCTCCGATTTGGTTCATGTTCTCAAAGGAATTGCACGTCACATGAAAATAAGGAAACAAAGGACTATCTGAAAGTTCATTCTTTGTCAATTTTTCTGTTGTTATAGTTTCTGGATCTAAGAAATGGTGTCATTTTTCAATTACAGGCTTAGATTTAGTTCATTCTCCTCATAGAACCACACATTCTGCATTAATAATCAAAGCAGAATGTGTGTGAAGGTTGAAATTTGAAGGGTATATTCTCTTTTTTCACTTTCTGACACTGACACGTCATTTTGGCTGCTGCCTTGTTTTAAGTCTCACTGCAAAGTCCTCGTTGGAAACTGTCATCATTGTTGTCAGAATGAGAACAGTAGTAGGAAATAAAAATGCACAAAGTGGATAAAAAGCAGTCATTCAGTGATGAATGAGTTAATCAACAATCACATTATGGAGATTGAAGCCCGGCTCGTTTCCCTGGAACGCCGTCGGGGCGTCGCTGCAGCCCAGAGGAGGCGACACAAACAGGGTGGCATTTACAGCCCACTTCTCTCATCAAAGTTGCTCGTTTGGTAAAATACCACGAAGCAAATCATGCAACTCAAATCCCTCTTTGTTCAGCCGCTCGTGGGAAAACAGGCCGATCTGCATACCATCTGTGGAGTCACAAATTACAGGTGCTGAAATGCCACCGGCGCACCCCGTCATTTACAGATGGAGCATTGATTCAAGAGTAATTCCAGATTGGAGTCACCTTTGTAAACACGACATGCTTTTCAAGGGAGGGACTGATTCAGTTCTTTCATCAGAGAAACCAACCAGTCAGATTAAAGTCCAGCTGCCCTCTGATTTCTCACTTTGTGTTGACTTTTTTATCAAGTAAAGATGTTCTGATTCTACATTTAGATGCAAAGCAATTAAATATTTAACCATCAACAATGATTTAAATCAAATTATTTCTAAAAGAATGACTCCCCTATCATTTCACTTCATGTGCATCCTAGCGTATCAAAATTCTTCCACTGTAGGTGGCAACATCAACAGAAAGTCTACGCTATTAAATCCCACATTCGAACCACGTCTTTAAAGAAGGTTAAAGAAGAGTCACCGTCATGACACTGAAAACTTCGACTTTAGATCAACACATCTGGCGAACCTGCTAATCTTACCTCCTAGCTACAGCCCTCTGGAAGACATTCACAGGTTTGACTTGCATGAAAAACACCTCAAATAGTTCTAGACCAAGATTTTTAAAAAGATCTACAGAGAAAAGGGAAGAACAGAATACTCTCTCACCTGCACAAAAACAGCATGAAGCAGGTTTTATGTTGAAGCGAAACTTGCAAAATGATCATATAGAGCCTCCCCAAAGCCAATCTGTCTGCACAACAAGCAGATCTGGAGGACGATACTGACACCTGAACTCCAATACAGTTCCAATCTACTGCTGCAGCGGCCTGGAGGTGAGTTCTACTATTATACTGGGACGATGTCTGCCTGTCTGGGGCTCCTTTTGATTTGTTTTTCATTTTTTCTGAAAAATTGCATCATGCAGCTCATTTTTTTTGCGAATCTCCTTCAAAGACATGGACCCTCGCTGTACACTGCAGAATTTTTGGGTCAAAATTTGGCCCCAGTGGTGGTTCCCAGCATAAATCTTTCTCTCTCATCTGCCCTTAGTGACGATTTTGATGTCACTAGTTCATTAGTTTATCCTTAAGCATCCCCATTTCCATATCTATGAATTAAATTGAAATACACAGCCTGCAGTTCAGCTGAAATGTCGCAGCCAATCAAGCTAAATTTGGATTGGAGAGAAAAACTGACACCAGGTACCAGGAGCACAAGATCATTTAGCTCCTCAAACTGGGTCATCTGGAAGGCAGCAGTTCTATGAAGCCAACCCAAGCTTTATCCGTGATGATTATAGAGACGTACGTACGAAAATTTCAAAATATTACGCATCACAGTTGGTTCTTTGGTCCAAAATTGGTATTTTGTGTGTGTCTGTGTGTAAATTTGAGTCACAAATTCAGTCAAATTTTGCAGTTTCGTATCAGTTCAGCACAAATATTCAAGCAAGTTCATAAAAAATATGTACAAATGTGCTCAAAATTGTTCACATGTGGCAATTACTCAACATTTTGATTATAGTCACCTATGACGGTTTCAAATTGAAAATATTTGAGGAAAATAGTGTGGGAACATGTAGACCCTCACTGTTTTTCACATTTTTTGGTCTGAATTTGGCCCCAATGGTGGCTCCCAGCATAAGTCTTTCCCTCTCTTTTGCTCTCAGTGGAACAGACTAATCCCTGCTGTGGGGTGAAACCGGTGTTTTTACGTCAGCTAGCGAAGCCTGGGGCTGAGGGAGGCCATGTCTGCAGGACAGTCAGGAAAAAGAGGGAACGCTCCGGGGTGGAAGCGTCGGGTTTTGCTGTTCGTGGCTGCTCGCTGTGTGTGACGGAAAAAGAAGGGAAAAAAAAGCGACAATGAGGCGAGGGGCCGGTCTGAGCGGTGGACCTACTGCTACCCGCTCTCGCCTTTTTTTTCTCTCTGCGGACTAAAGAGAAGCAATTAGCACTTCCTTCTTCCTGCTGGGCTCCACTTCCTGCACACAGCGGCAGCACTCTGACATACCTCCACCGTGTCACATTCAGCCGGCCTCCTCCTGGCTGTGTTTGCACTTTAATTTCATTTTAAAGAGGACACTCAGCTGCCTCTGCTCGCGCTGCCTTTCTGGCTGTTTATCATTATTTTTGGGGCCGCTGCATGATGGGTTGTCATAGCAACAAGAAGAGGGGAGTTGACCCCCCTTTTCAGGCTCAGGATATCTCCATCTCTTCCTCTGTGGGCACACCATTAACACACATACACCGCTGCCTGTTTGCACGTTTCTGAACCGCTTCTTCATCACCTGCTTTGTTTGCAGCGTTTCCCCTCATGGTCTGAATTATCTACAGGTAATCAGTATCAGGAGAAGAAAGTGTGTTTCAGAGTGTGTCTTTGTGTTTTCAGGGCCGCCGCTGAGCTGCTGTTTCATCTGATAGATGAGCAACAGGACTGATCTTCACTGAGCTGTCAGATCCCGTCCTTCCTGCCTATCCATCAACGCAGCCCACCTCCAACACACACAGATATATCCATTATATGTAGCATAATTTGGCATTTCACTTAGCGTTCCATCAAGTTTCACAAGAAAGCAGCAGCCTCGTCCCACTTTCTAACCAATCAGGATCTTCTCTTTGGACACTATGTGCCATTGACTGATTCCACCATCGAGGATAAACAGATGTTCTCATTCAGAGCGACACGAGGCGGCTCAATATTTATGAATAACACCATTAGAGCCGGAGCATTTGGCAACCATCAGCCCACAAATTAGCAGAATGTCCTCACAGGCGACTGTTATATTGAACCAACAAGCATCAATCTGCACAATTTAATAAGTTCAGCCCTCAGCCAATCGAGCTAAATTTGGACCGGAGAGAACAAACGACACCAGGTAGCAGGACGACGAGATCATTTAACTTCTCAAACTGGGTCATCTGGACACAGAATGGAAAAGAGCCGCTTATATGAAGTCAAGTTTTGGCTGTGAAGATTTTAGAGACAAACTAATGAAAACGTCAAAGAATTGTGAGGCACAATTGATTTTCTGGTGCAAAATTGGTATTTTGTGTGTGTTTGTGTGAAAATTTGAGTCACAAATTCATTCAAATTTTGTAGTTTCATGTCAGTTTGGCACAGATATTCAAATTTCAGAGCCCTGTAGCAGCACAGTTCATTCTCTGGTCCCAAAAATAGTACTTCATTGATGTTTTCACAGAATTTGATTCACAAAGTCATTCAATTTTTTCGGTTTCACATCAGTTTAGCACAAATATTCAAGCAAGATCATAAAAAATCCGTATAAATGTGCTCAAAATTGTTCATATGTGGCAATTACTTATTAACAGTTGGGTTATAATTGCACATAATGGTTTCAAGTTGAAATTATTTGAGTCAAACAGTCTTGGAACATGTAGACCAACACTGTTTTTGGAAGTTTTTGGTCTGAATTTGGCCCCAATGGTGGCTCCCAGCATAAATCTTTCGAACAACGAGATCATTTAGCTCTGCAAACTGGGTCATCTGGACGCAGCCTTGAAGGGCAACACTGTATAAAGCTAATCTAAGCTTGATCTGTGAACATTTTAGAGATGTCCTAATGAAAATTTCAAATTATTATGGAGCACAGTTCATTCTCTGGTCCCAAAAACGGCATTTTTTAAAGCTTGTCACAAAATTATTCAAATTTCACCCAAAGCCCTCGCTTTGAGATTAGAAACCACAATGGATGATGTGATTTCTGCTGAACAAACAGGTTTTATTGCAAAAAGACATTTGTTTACAAATATTCGTCGGCTTTTAAATATAATTTATTCTCCTGCGTCCAGTGAGTCTCCAGAAGTGGTTATCTCGCTGGACGCAGAGAAAGCCTTTGATAGAGTGGAGTGGGAGTTTTTATTTACATGTTTAAAGAAATTTGGTTATGGTCCTAATTTCATTTCCTGGATAAAACTTTTATATACTTCTCCAAAAGCCTCCGTAGTCACAGATAACAAACGATCCTGTCTCTTCCAGCTTTTTAGGGGGACCCGTCAGGGGTGTCCAATCAGCCCGCTGTTGTTCGCTTTAGCCATAGAGCCCTTATCTATTGCACTTAGGTCATTAACATCAATCAGTGGAATTCAAAGAGGAGGGGTAGAGCACCGTTTATCTTTATACGCAGATGATTTGTTACTTTATGTAACTGATCCTATCAGAAGTGTTCCTTGTATTATTGACTTGCTGAAGAGATTTGGTATATTCTCCGGCTATAAGATAAACTTTAGTAAAAGCGTGTACTTTCCTGTTAACGACCTGGCTCTCCATATAGAGGAAGATAATTTCCCCTTCCAAATATCTAAAGTCGGCTTTAAATATTTAGGTATTAAAATTACCAGAGATTTTCAGACTCTGTATCATGAAAATTTGTTGTCACTGTATGAAAAAGTTAAAGAAGATTTAAAGAAATGGAAAACACTTAATCTGACTTTGGCAGGAAAAATTAATTGTATTAAAATGAACGTGCTTCCAAAATTTCTGTATGTGTTTCAGTGTGTCCCTCTATACTTGCCCAAATCTTTTTTCAAATTGATTGATAGGGCTTTTGTCTCCTTTTTATGGAACGGTAAAAACCCTAGAGTTAGGTTAGAATTATTGCAGAGGCCAAGAACTCAGGGTGGTTTGGCCTTGCCAAGTCTTTGTCATTATTACTGGGCTGCAAATATCCAAAAGATTCTGTATTGGCTGCACACTCCAGATATGGATTGGTGTCAGCTAGAAGCCACATCTTGTATCTCAACATCACTTTCAGCACTGGTTACCTCCAGCCTTCCCCTCTCATTTTCACAACTGACGAAAAACCCAGTTGTTTATAATACCCTCCGAATATGGATCCAATGTAGGAAACATTTTGGGTTCCATCAGTTTCTTAAAATAAGTCCTATTTGCAATAACCATCTCTTTCCCCCTGCTGTATCAGATTCCGCATTTTTAATGTGGCAAAGACATGGTATTTCTAAATTTAAAGACATGTACATTAATGGTGTATTTGCTAGTTTTGAGGATCTCTCACGTAAATTTAGTCTCCCCCAATCCAGTTTATTCCGCTACTTTCAAATTCGGCATTTTTTTCAGCACCATGACCCCAACTTTCCAAACATCCCATCTACCCCAGGTCTTGATATCATACTGCAACTCTCTGCTACTTCAAAATGTCTGATTTCTAAGATATGCTCTTATATTGCTTCCATTAAAAATGTGTCCTTTCAAAAAATTAAGGCAGACTGGGAGAGGGAATTAGGAGAGGTCATAGAAGAAGATATCTGGAGGTGTGCTCTACAAAGAGTAAATGACAGTACTTCTTGTGCCAGACTGAATATCATACAGTTTAAGGTTCTCCATCGGGTTCATCTCTCCAAAGAAAAACTTGCTAAAATATACCCCCAACTAAGTAATAGATGTGACAGATGTAGCTATGGTCCTGCCAATTTAACTCATATGTTTTGGTCTTGCCCTGCTCTGGTAACCTTTTGGACAGGAATTTTTAAAATGCTGTCAGGGGCACTTGGAGTTAACCTGTTGACTGATGCCACAGTAGCTTTATTTGGTATAGAAAAACAACATTCTGACCTAAGGAAGAGACACAAAAACATTATTGCCTTTACAACACTGCTTGCACGCAGAAGAATATTACTACACTGGAAATCACCAAATCCACCCAAATTATCCACATGGTTGAGCGACTTGATGAATTTTATTCAACTAGAAAAGATAAAATATTCACTAAGAGGAAATAAGAGGAAATTTAATTTAATATGGGACCCAATTCTATCATATGTAGGGGGACTAGATGTCTTACCTGACAGCATTTAGCTGGCTCCTTTTGTTAGGGGTACCTGTCTTACCCCAATCCCAGTCCATCTCAACATTCTATCTATATCTGTTTCTTGTATGTACATGTCTTGTTTTATAACCTTATTCTTTATTATTTGTGTATACTTGGCATACTTAACAGTTATATCCCACACATATTTGTATATATAAAATAAGGTATAGTGTATCCTCACCTGAAAATGCTTAGTTATTGTTATCTCTGTCATGCCAACCTTTATACATTGAATTATGTGTCCTGGTTTTTTTTTTTTTGTTTTTTTGTTTTTTTTTGTTCTTTTGTGTTCTTTTTTGGGGGGGGGGGTCCTTGTTTCATTATAAAAAAAAGTGGAAATATGTATTGTAAGCATCTTGTCATTATGAGCGTGTACATTTCCAAATAAAAAGAAAAAAAAATTTCACCCTTTCACATCAGTTTAGTACAAATAATCAAGAACGTTCACAAAAATATAGATAAATTTGCTCAAAATAGTACAATTATTTATTTGAAATTTGGTTATATAAACATGTATTGGTTGCAAACAAAGAAATATTTGAGACTTCATACTACTAAGCCATGTTTAAGGTCTTGTTTTAATACAACACAAAGAAAAGGAGAATGAAGATGGTTTCCAGGTAAGATTTATAGATAAGGCAAGTTTATCCATAGACACCTTTGTTTCCACGCCTATGATTTACATTTAAATTGAAATACACAGCCTACAGTGCAACTGAAAAGTCATAATTTTGTCACTTGACAGCTCAGTCACTAACAGCTTCACAGTTATGATTTGAAGCAAAGAATTTTACTTTTTTTTTTTTTTACAGGATTCGATGTCTTTAAATTGGTTATTTTAGGCAGATTTTTGACTGATATAAGCAGAATAAAGTGATTTTCACCAAATATCACAATTGTTTGTTTCGATTTGGTTAATTTTGTCAATAGAATCGTTCATTACACATGAATCATTGAAGGACCATTTCAAAATTTTTGACAATTTTTCCTGTTTTTACAGTTTGTGGCTGTAAAAAAATGGTTTTATTTTTCAATTTTAGGTGTAGATTTAATTAATTTTCCTGATGTAAAAAAAAAAAAACATCCGACATTAAAAGTTGACACAGAACTTATTTGAAGGTTGAAATTTTAAAGATTTTTTCCTTTTTTCTAGCTTCTGCCTCTTCCAAATAGTATCATTTTGGTGATCAATTTTACTGTTTTATTGTTTTTAAAAAGTAATTCTTGTTGTAATGATCGCTTCTTACCTTGTAACATAGTTCGAAAAACACATGAAACCTTGACACAAACTCATAAGATAAAAACTTTTGTGACTATATATGATAAATCTGACAGCGTTGAAAAGAAAAAAGTACTATTTCTGAATAAAAGATGAAAAAAGCAGCTTTTCCGGCTCACGGTTTTACTACGACTGCAAGAGAACTAATTCACTGCCTCTCTTTCTTACTTCTGGAGGTCACAAGCTTGAATGATTCAGAGGCCTTGGAGCTGCTGTTTGCCTCTAAAAGTAGATGAAGAGTCGGCGGTGTCAGGGACGGTCTGTTCCACAGCCAGTTATTCACTGCCGGTTGGTTTCTTAGAATTGTTTAGGGAAGTCTCTGAATGCTCTTTAACGCAGGCCAGGAAGTGCGTTTGCCCACCAACCGGCTAGTTCTGGAGCCTCATATATAAAACAGACTCAGGGTTGTACATTTTTTTCTTATGTATGAGACTCACATTCGTATGTATAGTTGATGCAAGTGATTTTCCTGCTGATTGCGTAGGTGTATTGTAATTCAGGACCCATATGGATTTGAATTTGTTGCTCCTGTCACATTTTTATAGCCTAGCCGCGCTAGACAACCCACGGCAACGAATTTAATTCTCTGCCAGGGTGGGTCTAGTTACCCTCCATAAGGCTCGAGGCTGGATTCTCCTAAAACTGGCCGGACCAATCACCATGAAGTGTAGAGTCAGAAGGCGGGCGTAACGAAGTGACGACAGAGGCGCGACGATTCTGACAGAAACAACCGGCGCACAAAAAAAAAACAAAAAAAACAACCGGCGCACAATAAACAGTTATCTTTCGACTAGGCTTTGGCCACAGCCCTTAAAGATTTGAAGCTAAAATTCAACTTGAAAGATAAACAAAGGACGGCACTGAAGTGTTTCATTGAGAAAAAAGACGTATTTGGACTTATGCCGACGGGATATGGCAAATCCTTAATGTACCAGTTGGCTCCGCGGCTCCACTGGTTGGGAAGGTAATGGGACTTAGCCACAATCCGCCGGTGCTCTCGGAACTACGTCAGCCTATTCGTTGCGTTGATTGGTTGTATACCTACCCAATTGCTGCAGAGGGATTTGATAGACAACCTTTTAGCCCGCCTCCCTCCCTGTCGAGCTTCCCTAGACCCTTGTGCTGTCAGAAACATGGGTGTAGCATGGCCAGGCTAACATTTTTATGCACTGTGGGATCATTTTTCACTGCATCTCTATGGAAACAACTCAACCATGAATAGAAGAAAAGAGAACTCAAGCTTGTCTTCTGTTAACTATGATACCATTATAATGTCAAAAATCCAAAAAGCCAAAATCAATGGGAAATTTCTTTGATTATTGACTTTGCAACAATTAAAACAACATAGAATCAACATGTACAGAATTTTTTCAAGTGCCAAATGCTTTTCCAATACTGGAAAAAAAAAAAAATTCTGCTTCTACATACTATAGATATTTTATTGCTTACAGTTTTCACACTACTCTGCTCATCATCTGCAGAAAGAAGTTTCACCATGCTGAATGTATCTTCCAACAATTTCCTCCTCTGTAGATCATTTTACAAAGAAACTGATCAAGACAACTATTTTGTCAAAAAAAGCACCAAAGAAGAACATTTCAAGTGTCTGCAATCCGATGTTCACAACCACAGTGACTATAAACCCAATAAACATCAATCTTCCAACCTTTCAATAATGACAAGCAACAAGTCTGAACATATATGTTGTGAATCTTTACTGTACAACATAATAGATCAGTTTGATGAGGGGCAGAGTGACAGTCATCACCGCCACCTTTTAACCCGACTGATGATCTACTCGGGTCATCGTGCTTTCATATGAACCCAAAGGCATTGCCGTGCTCCTGTTTTTTAATAAAAACAGAGATGGGGGTCATAATTTGCCCTCATGAGCAGGAGATGATGCTCTGGGTGAAACATGGCTCCCGGGTGGAAACAATACGCCGAGTGTGTGTCTGAATGAAGAGACGAGCCACAGCGGATGATCATCAGTCGCTCTTATCTATTTTCTGTCTCAGCGGAGAGTGGAATGATCTGTAATCACCATCAATCTGCTGGATGAACATAATAATGTTATTATTAGAGGCTGCGCACAATGCAATGGGCGTGGAGAGGGAAGACGTGTGCACAGTTCAGGAGTGACTGTGAGGGTGTGCGGGTCCATAACTAATGATGAGTAATCCTAGCTGATGGTAGATAATAGCAGCGTATCAGCGTGTCGCTGAGGATGATGCATTCAGGTGCCTCCTCCACTGCACATCGCGCCATCTGAAGCCACATTGGCAGCCCCTCCGGCTTCAATCAGCCCAACGGGAAGGCCTCATTTGCACAAATAGTGTTTTATGGCTCCTGTTACAGCCTGACATGCTCCTTCAACATACTGTAATTGACTATCATAGCCCACAGCGGTGCTCTTTTTTTCTAATGCGGTGTGATGGTGTTTAATGGCAGATAATAGAATATCAGCAGCCTAAACAAGGTCGTGTGCGCGTGGTGTCGGAGCTCTTTGCGGGTAATGTTATCACACGACGCCCCGGTGCAGCGGCAGATTAACACGCTTGGCAGGGAATCTGTTCATATTGTGTTAACGCAAAGACTGATGTGTTCTCATTATGAGCGTGAAGGCATCATGTTGCATTTAAAATGAGGGGCTCCAGATGTGAAAGGAGGCGCTACAAGGGAGTCAGTTTTCCATTTTGTAGCTCCCTTGCATTTCTAAAGAACTCTTGTCTGCACAATTTTAGAATTCTAGTTGACTTACCCAGCAAAATGTTCGAGTTTACAGGGTTTTTTAAATTTTTTCTGAGTTTTGACTGTCAGGTTTTGAAGTTGAGGCAGCAGCTCCAGATTGGTAGAGGCTGCGGCTACAGGCTCAGAAAAAGACTGCATGTAACAATATCAAACTTTTCTGCATGTTATTTGGGTGAAAATCCATTTAATCAATATTTTGTTCCAGTAAATATTCTCCTAAAACATACAACAGCACATCAGTATGGTAAACGACGTGAAGGCAGAGCTACTTCGCTAAGCTAGGCTGGTTAGCTTTGAGCACAGCGAGTTGAAAAGGTGTTTTTCTTTCTGAATCCTTGGATGCATAATTGGGTCTTGCAATATCTTTGTTTAGAAATGTTTTTATCGTTTCATTTTCCAGTTATTCCTCAAAAAACATGTTTTCATTTAAACTTTTAAGTTACCTTTTATAAGTTTAAAGAAATTCTAATATTTCTGTTACTACCCCAAACTCTTTATCACTGATAATATCATTCAAGAGGAGATGCAGCGCACAAACTTGGAGGGACACAGAGTAGCAACAGCTGGAGGAAAAGAGTGGAAAAATGTCAACAAAATGGATGCCAACATTCTTCTATTGCTGTTCTTTGTAATATTCTTCTTTTTCAATGACCAAAATGTTCAATGTCTGTTTTAAAGTGAAACATAAACACATTTCAAACATGAAATCATTCTTGTGTGGACAAAAATAGAATATAAACAATAATACATATTACTAATCTAAAACAAAAAAGCAAAAAATAAAAAATAAAAATGGCATAAGACACACTGATTCTTACACAGGTCATTTTTGACCCACTAATGGAAGAGTTCAGGGTCCAATCACTCGTGCATCTAAGGCCTAATTATGATTAGATTTAGCTGCTCTCTTGTTTATGTAGTGTAACAAATGTAGTTAATATACGATATCATAAATATATCATCATGTTGGAGGATCAGAAATGATTTAATTCAACAAAGCATTAGCATAGTGAAGCTCTCACCAGGTCACCAGCTGAAATAATTTTATTTTCTTTAACCTCAGTTTTGCAAGTTTACATGTTGCTTTTTAATTCATGGTTACACATTTCTATTGCAAACAGTACCTCATATTGTAATCTTAACTAAGTGTGGGTGAATTTTTCTTTTTTTTAAAAATGTACAAAGCTGTAATATTTAGGGAAAAATTCAGACTTTTTTTGAGATAAAAATTGTAAATTTACTAGAATAATAACAAAACACACAAAAAGGTGTTTCTAAAGTCACCAAATCACTTCTTTTGCAAGCTTGCATTAACTTCATCATGTTTGTTTCCTACAGCAGATGACCAGATTTAATTATTCTTTTGCTTTTGGCAGGAATTACAAGAATCATTTGGAACTGTTTACTGGTATGTAGAGGCAGCATTTTCAAACACTTGTGACAATTTCAGCAGGTATGAATAATTTTGCACTTGGTATTTTTAGTAAAAAATAAATAAAAATCAAGAACAACATGGAAATAGCTTAAATTCACTGTCATTTCAAGCCAGAAGAAGCCTGTTTGTCAAATAATAATTCAGGTCTGATGCAGCAACACTTGTCAAAACTGGCATATCAGACTTTTGGTTGAGTTTGTTCACAACATTTTAACTGTTACTTCCTTTTCTGACCATCTAAAGTGTGTCAGTTCTTCATTGTCTGTAACTATAACAGTTTGTGGACTCCTGAGGAAAATCTGCGTCTCTTTACCCACAAACTATCTCACCGTGCTGACAGAATGTTTGGTGTTGAGCAGGTGTACAGTTGGTTTTTAGAGCTGAAAATAGCTGCTGCTGAGCAGACACTGTGAGATCCATGACAGTGAACCAGAACACAAACTTGTGGTTGTGACAGCTCAGCAATGAGCCGAAATACAATATAAAGCTCCATAAAGAAAGTGAAGCTGCAAAGTCTGGTGCTAATTCTCTGTAGCTTCATCTCTGGAAACAACCATGTATGTAGCAGCTATTTAAAGTAATGCAGTTAACTAATATTACCATGAAGTACTTGATAACATTTTTAGGGAACTTGTGCAAAGAGGAGTCACCTTTTCTTAAGAAACCTCTAATTTTATTGAAGCAAAATGAAGAATAAATGCCAAAACAAAGTAATTAGCTGCTTCCGTCATGCCAAAAATGTAGTTCAAGGTTTTGCTGTAAGCACAAGCAAATTAAATCTCCTACTGAGACAAATAAAAACCAATTAATACAACTCAAATCTTAAGACATTTAACTACAAACAAACAAATAAGCCTAACATTATTCATAACTTACCGAATTTTTGATTTAAAGTTTGACCTTTAGGTTTGTTCTGGCCAGAAATGGCATGATCAACTGACAGAAGTGAGTGAAACAGTTTTCTTTTTAGAACTATTTCAGTTTTTTCTTGTGATGTTTTGAAGAAAAAAATCCATATCCAAAATTATTTTGTCACCACATGGTCTAAAGCATTCTAATACACTATAAACTGAGAATATCTGATGTGTTCAGTGGTCACCTGCCATGATGCATTTTAACCATTTCTGTTCATTTTTACATTGTTACTAACATTACAATAGCCACATGTGTTCAAACTCTTTCTCAGTAATCAGTGATTGAGCCTATTTTGTCTCTACACCAACCACACAAGTTTTTTGCATCTCCAGTAGGATTTTGTTCCATGTTTGACAAGATCTCCAGGTCTTTGATAGCCTAGCCGCGCTAGACAACCCACAGCAACGAATTTAATTCTCTGCCAGGGTGGGTCTAGTTACCCTCCATAAGGCTCGAGGCTGGATTCTCCTAAAACTGGCCGGACCAATCACCATGAAGTGTAGAGTCAGAAGACGGGCGTAACTACGTGACGACAGAGGCGCGACGATTCTGACAGAAACAACCGGAAACAACTAGCCTAGCCGCGCTAGACAACCCACGGCAACTAATTTAATTCTCTGCCAGGGTCAACAACAAAAACGACAACAGTCGTTGAGCTCCATTAGCACCGACTCTGAATAATCTTTCTGTTAACATGTCTGTAATATACTTGAGCTTCACCCATTGACTGTATAAATAAGGCTTCACCGAACTACCGCATCCTCTGATTTCCGGCGCTCTAGGAGCCTATTCGTTGCGCTGATTGGTTGTATACCTACCCAATTGCTGCAGAGGGATTTGATAGACAACCTTTTAGCCCGCCTCCCTCCCTGTCCAGCGTGCCTAGACCCTTGTGCCTTCAGAACATGGGTCGAGCAGGGCTAGGCTAGGTCTTTGAGGTTGCAAGGTTTCTTTGCGTCACTCTGGTCTTCAGTTTCCTCCATAGATTCTTGATGGTGCTCAGGTTTGGACTTCAAAATGTTCATATTGTTCTGTTTTTAATCCATTTTATCAACCACTTTGGCGGCATGTTTCATTTCTTTGTCTTGTTGGAAGCTCCAGCATTGCCCAGCACCTAGTTTCTCTGTCCACACTGATGTTTTTAACTTCCTCTTTTCTCATTATGTCGTTCACTTAGACCACGTTGCCTGAAAAACACCCCCCATGAATCACATTCACAGCATGCTTTGCTGTAGAGATGCTGTTCTTGGGGCTGAATGCTTAATTTTTCTGTCTCCGCAGTGATTTTTCACTATGTGGAACTTCTTGTACTTTATGATGACACTTTGCTCTGCGACCGCTGGCACTTTGAAACACTCACATTTTATATGAATATGGCTTTTTAGTCTTTTGTCCGTCTTGTGAGCAATCACAATGTGTAACGTTCTCTCAGTAACAGACCATAATAGCAGCTCACTAAGCTCTTTGGCTGTATCTACAAACTGCAACTGACAAGTAACTGATTAGAGAACCAGTGCATCAGCTGTTCTCAGATTATAGTGTACTAGAACACTCTAGAATATGGTAGAAATGACTTGAACTATTTACAGTGGCAACAATTTCAAGGGGTATAATTAACCCTTTAAGCTGTAGTCAATTCCAGCCATTTTCAGTACAAAAAAATTGCTAATATTCTATTTGTAAATAAAAATATGACGAGAAATACAGGGAATATTGGACGCGCATCGCGAGGTGCATTTCCTTGAAAACGACCGATTCGTGGAGTATATACCGACTTCAGGACATGTTTTGGACAAAATATTTTACTGGCTTGTTTCGTCTGGATGTCCAAGGTTGGATTATGGCCGTTTTTTGTGGAATATTTTCATCTGTGTCTAATAATGAACCGGGAAATGTGAGTCGCGCTGTGTACGTTGAAGCCGTGTATAGAGAACGGATGGATGGATATTCGTTTTTGTCGGACAAATGTGTTTATATTACCCGCTGTGGTAATCACATCTGAAAGTGGTTTATACCGGCAGATTCATGAGAATCTAAGCTTTCCATCAACGTATAGTGTTTGTATAATCGCGTTTGCAGTTTCATACATTTAGCAAATTGCTTATGCAGATCTCAAAGTGTACCGCGGGCGGGACACTGAAGTGCAACGGGTTAAATATGGCATGGAAATTCTTGATGGGATGCTCTAAAACCTTATAATTGTTGTGTTCAAACCATTTCTTTATTACTTTTTCTCCATGTTTCAGGTCTTTGACTTGTTGAAGGACCAATGTGTCCAAAGACACGTTTTTCTGCAGACTGAAGTTTTCATGTAGAATCTTCATGTTGTCCTTTATTCATGATGCCATTTACTTTTTCCAAGGTTGCCTGGCCCGTTGATTGAAAGATATCCTCAAAGCATCCCATTTGCCCCATTTTTGACTATCAGGATGGTGTTATCTCCTTTCTTCCACCAAATGAAAGCCACCTCACTGTGTCCAAACAACTCCATTTTTTTGTTTCATCTGACCACAGAATTAATGACCAAAAGCTTCTTTGCCTGTCTGGATGAGCTTTTATGTGTCTGTCTTGGAGATGTGGAGTCCTTTCTTGGTTGGTGTCCATGGAAACCAGCTTTGTTCAGTGTCTAATTGAGATGTTGCTACCAGATTCATCAGGATGATCTTGCTGTGATCAGTGGATTCTTCTTGGCCTCCACCATCCTCACCGTTTCAGGGGTCACTTTTAGCTTCCTTTTGATTATACTTTCCACTGTAGCCACTGGCACTTGAAAACACTTCAGTATGACTTTATAGCCTCCCTCATTCCTGTGAGCAGCAACTCGGTCTCTCAGTGATGGATTTTAATAGCAGACTAAAGAACTAATGCCTCAGCTGTTCTCACTTTATTCTGTACTAGAGGCTGTACAAGAAAGTGGGGATTACAAGGATCATTTAGAACGCTACAGAAGCAGCATTTTTCAAGTATTTGTGACATTGTCAAAGGGAATGGACAATTTTGGACCTGGTAAATACTATACATTATGGGAAAAATGTAAAAACAATATAGTAAGAGTTTAAATTTATTACTAATAGATTCATAAAAAGACTGGAGCTGCTAATATTAAACTTTTCCACACTTCATTTAGCTGAACCTTCATTTGATCAATATTTTTCCAGTAAATAAAATATGTTTTCTTGAAACATACAACAGCACGTTAAGAGGAAGTCATTGATGGAATTTATAACAACAAAAAAAATGGCTGCAATATGTAGGAAAAAAAATATGAATTTTTGTGATTAAAATTCAGGAGAAAAATTAATGTTAGCAGTAAGTACATCTTTTACTTTCAAGGTTGAAAAAAATGTCATCATTCTTGTCAGGAATTACGAGGACCGTTTGGAACGGTATAGAAGCAGTGATTTCTCAAACATCTGCGACAATTTTGTACAGTAGTTTAGTAAAAAAAACAATAAAAACTAGCTAAAATTCTTCATTAACATCTCTAACACAAAGTCTTACTGCTTTTTGTGGCTTGTTTATGTCAGTTCCAGAAGAAGCAGATTTGTCAAATAAAAAAATCACTATAAATCAAATGAATGTTTGAGTATTTTTGTGGAAGTTCAGAGAGTCGAGAGAAGATGAGGAGACAGACACAGAGAGACACACTGGAGATTCAGATGACTTGGGTTTAAGGTTGACCATATCAGGAGAAGTGACACCAACAGAGCAGCAGCACATGCAAGCAACGACAGCATCAGTTCTGAGGATTCTCTCTGATCTTTGGGTATACATTGCAGTTGAGAGAGGGGTCAGATTTAGACTACAGACCAATTTGGAGACAACTCATCTGCTTAGTCAGAATAGACAATATCTAACCTTGACCAGAATAGAGAGTCCTGGCATATCTTCCTCCTACGGCGTCTGTCAGAAGACAATTTGGAATGATGTCAGCTAACGGTTGCAAGGAAATATCTTAGAAAGTGCAAAGTGTAATTTTTCCTTCACAACTATGAGTCACTTTGAGCTTAATTACACATCAAGGTACTCAATTCATATCATCCTCCTCATTGCTAGATGTAGCTCATCAGCTCAACATTCAGATGTTGTCAGATGTTTGAATTTAACCTGAAGTTTGGGGCTATGGAAAGAGCTTCGATTAAACCCAACAGTCGCTGATGGCAATTCAGTTAACAGAGTTTCACTAGGCCGCTAACTGTTGTCACGGCCTCCTGATTGATGATGAACAGCAGTAGAAAAGCCTGACAGGTACAAAAAAAGAAAAAAAGAAGCTGCAGAGCGAAGACGGGAGGAGATTCGATGCTCAGGGAGTTCAACTGAATGTGATGAGAAATGGATGAAAAAACAAGAGGAGGATGTGAAAGAGGAGAGAAAGGAAACCATCTTTCATCATTTCTTTTTCTTCCTCCACTCCAGGCCTCATTCGTTTCTCCCTCACACATACTGTAAGTACTAATGAAAAACTCTCCTTTTGATTTCCATAGGGGGACACAAACGTTTCAGTTATACTCCCACGGCGGTCTCCTTCTCTTTGCCTTTGTCACAGAAGGTGGCAGCCTCACAGAAGAGGCGATAAGAGAAGTGGAACGAGGCAGAGAAAGGAGAAAAGTTTATTCAATTTCAGTCTGCGAGGGAAGCCGACGGGCTGAAGGAGGATGAGAGGCTTCCAGGCAGACAGCTAACAAGACTGTAGACAGCGAAGAGGCCACAAAAGCCTCCGTGTTAGGCTCGAATAAATCTCACAAACAGCTTCAGAGATGCACAGACTGTTTAATGAGATAAAAAAACTGCAGCCACTTTTCCAGAATATCTCCATCAGTCACCAGGACTGCAGCGATGCCGTTTCAAATGTGGAATATGTTCAGATCAAACTGCATGATACCATTATCTTCATTAGAGTCAGGACATTTAGCAAAATCTAAGCTTTAAATCGTGGTATTTCATTAAAATCACTTTATTCTATATGTCTTATTTAAATAGTCCCTAAAATAACCCATTATTCTCTCAAAAACTAATATACTTCAACTCAAAGAGTAACTCCCTTGTTACCAGCATTACAGATTTAGAAGTGTTTTCCAGGAAAATAATGCAGGTTTGTAATGCACGTCGTCTTAAAAAAATAAAAAATAAAATAAAGCAAAATCACACTATTTACAGAACCCAGATACTATAAAAATAGAAATAATTGCCAGACTTTGAACTTTCACATGATCCTTGAACTCCATTCTGTGAGAAAAATGAGCACAAGTCAAGCCTAAAATCGTAAGATTTCAGCAAAATCACTTCATTCTACCTCTGCCTCATATTAGAATTCCCTAAAAATACACAGTTTGCTCTCAGTGAGTTCTCTCAAAAGCCAAACATTTAAACTCAAAGACTGCTTTCTAAAAACTAAAATGTTTTCCTGAAAAACAATGCTGCTTTGAAATGCATGCCATCTTTAAAAAGAAAGAAAGAAAAAGATGAAGAATAAAAACCATTTATCAAATAATTGTCAGACTTTGAACTTTCAGATGATTGGTGAACTTCATTCTGTCAGAAAAATTCACCAAATTGAAGTCTAAAATTGTGATATTTCATTAAAATCATCATTTTCTCCTGTATTAGTAACACTTTGGGCACTTTAAAACATGCTGTACATGTTGACAGATTTTTCCTTTTTAAGAATGTAAATAATCAAAGGAATCCAACTTTTTTCTTTTTTATGATTTACGACATTATAACTGCATCAGGCGCTCAAAAGACATTTCTGAGTTCTCTATACTTCTAGTCATGGTTTCCATAGAGGTGCAGGACTTTATATTGCAGTGAAAAAATTAGCCAAAGCAAAGAAATGCCAAGAAACTGCTTGGAGTTCAGAAGGGTAGCTGACTACCTGTTGACTAGTTAGTTGATTGACTATTGCTTTGACAATTAGTTAATCAGTTTGAGCAACTTTTTTTTTTTAAGAACACGTGTCAAATTTTTCAGATTTTAGTGTCTTAAATGTGAATATTCTCTGCTTTCTTTGCACCTGTGTGACAGTAAAAGGAATGTATTTGGGTTGTGGACAAAACAAAACATTTGAGAAGATTATCTTGGGGTTTGGGGAACATTGATGGACCTTTTACCTCATTTTACTGACTAAAAAACTAATCAATGAATCAAGAAAATTATCAATAATAAGAGTGATAGTTGGAGCCCTCCTTTTCACCACTCAGTACTTTTCTTCTTTGAGCCTTGAGTTGGCAAACCACCAGCAGAGGATGAAGCTCTTGTATCTTGACGTTGTGACTGAATTTCTACGAGCCTGCATCAGGGCTGGTCTCCACAGCATGACACCATTCAGATTCTGACCTCAGGGATATTTAGCACGATCTTTCTCACTACGAGTCGCTGAGTTAAACTTCCAAGTTATGAAGCCGTTTCTCTCGGGCTGAACAGCAGAACGAACTGAAAAAACGATGCTCCGGGTGAAGCGATGTGGGTGCACGTCGGTGGGTAACAGATGTTGTACGAGATGCCAGCTGCGAGGCGAATATTAAATGCAAGTCGACACTAAATCAGTGAAGTGTGTCGGTAATGTGGGAGCAGCTGCGATGTGACGGCAGAGGCGTAGCTGCAGGTGTGGAGGGAGGCAAAGAAGAGAATAAAAATTAAAATCTCACCAAGATCAGAGGTGACAGTGACGAGAAATGTGTGGCAGATGGCTCCGTATACTGTATGTGCACTAAGAATAACTGGAAAAGATTTGCTGGGAATATTACTGCGACTTCAACTGAAAAGACTTTGATGGTAAGGCAGCTTCTACTTTTAACGTTCATTGATTAACAATGAGAAAATATTACAAATTCCCATCGATCACTTCTCAGGGGCCACTTTAAAATTTTAAAGAACTTCCTGTGTCTGGTTAATCAGGTAAAAAATAAGTTTACTATCATACTGTGCTGAACAAAAAACATGTTTGTGAAGGTTGAGCCGGCAAATGTGCAATGATTTGGTTAAACTTTCTAACTTTGAAGCAAAAATTACCAAAATTACTTCATTTATTACAGTCAGAAACTGTCAAAACACAAAGATTTGTCAGATTTTGAACTCTTAGTTAACGCTTGATGTGTAATTTCACCAGTAAGCAAACCAGACTTAGGTTTAAAGTCGTCATCTAAATCATTTTATTCTACACGTCTCATTGAAAAACACACAGAAAAACACTTTGGATGAACCAGATCAAATTAAAACTAAAAATTGTGCAGTTCTTGGTGCAAATCCTGAAGGTAGTAGTGACTCAGCTTCAACTGACACTCAAGTGGTGGACTTTCCAGCTGAACTGCAGGCAGTGTTTACACAAAGCAGACAGGAAACACATTTTTAATGGATAAGTAGTAAATATCTACAGTATTCAGAGTTGCAATTTCCCTGTACTGATAACAGATTTAGTCACTTGTACGTGTTGATTGTGTTTTGTTTTCATTTGGGGGGGTAAAATTAATAATAAAAGCAATTCTGTTTTGTTTTTCCTTTCGTGATTTCTGACATTACTGCTGTGTCCTACTGCACAAAAACTTTTTACTTTACCTCCAAGCACGACTGCGCTCAACACAGCAGTTGCAGTCTTTTTAAATAACAGCAACTTCTATTGAAATGATGCTAAAACAACAAACGACAGTTATTGGCATTAGGTGGTCCCATATAATTGAAGGTATTTTAATTACATAATGATTGGAAGCATAAACACAAGTCTTTAAGTTAATTATTCATAAAAATTAAGCTGTTCCAACTGACATTTCCAAGCTGCATCAGAAAAATTATAAAAACTAAAAAAAAGATGGGTTATGTACTTAATTATCGTAATTATGAATGTGCATTTTTAATTTAGTAAATTAAGCTGCTGTAATGTTTAAAATGGATGGAGCCCTTTTTTTCTTTCCCAGATGTCAATGTACACTACCTTTCAAAAGTAGTGTAGAAATGTCCTTATTTTTGAAATACAAGGGGTTTTTTTTTTCCAATGATGATAACATTAAATGAACCAGAAATACAATCTAGACATTGTTAATGTGGTAAATGATAATTCTAGCTGGAAATGGCTGATGTTTAATGGAATATCTCCATAGGGGTACAGAGGAACATTTCCAGCAACCATCACTCCTGTGTTCTAATGCTACATTGTGTTAGCTAATGGTGTTGAAAGGCTAATTGATGATTAGAAAACCCTTGTGCAGTTATGTTAGCGCATGAATAAAAGTGTGAGTTTTCATGGAAAACATGCAGTTGTCTGGGTGACCTCAAACTTTTGAATGGTAGGGTTTATTCAGTGTACTATTGGTAGAGTAACTGCATACTCTCATGCACTGACAATATTGGTGTTTTGTTCCCATTCAAACAAAGTATTCATAATTTTATATTATAAAACTATATGCTGCTAACTAGTTGGTTATAATGATGCTATCTGAACTATTCCCATGAGAAACAGATTCTACTTCATTCAGATCATCCACTACACTGCTGTCCACGAATCTTAGTTATAGTTTCCAATATTTGCTAACTACCATCAACATATTTGAGGCTAATGGAACCAACAGCAGTTCTGCCAGACTATTGGTTCAGAAGTACTCGACACACTGAGTTGAAGGTGGTGTCAGACTGTTAGATTTCATCCTGAGGGGACGGTGTCAACCTCAGAGTGCAACTCGAGGAAACTTCAGCAATCTCCAAAGTCGACCGGGTTCCATTCCCTGAGGAACAGGCTGTACGAGTCACTTCAAACAATACATCCAGGAGGCACCGAGACATTTCAGTCCAGACCAAAAGTAATGAAGAGAAACACTGTCTCCTGAAAAGAAACATGCTTCCACTCAGCTCAGTGTGTCCTCAGGTGGTGGGCGACACCCGAGTGCAAATTAGGAACCGAAGGCCAACAGCTGCACAGGAATGTTTTTTAGGGGGGTAGATGAGGAGAGTGGGGGTGGCAACTGTGGTGTCATGGCAACAGCGGGCCATGAAGCCTCATGGGAGGAGAACAGAGGGATGCTGTAACCAGGGGCAACAGAGTGGTCACCAGGGCTGCTGTATCTGAACAGAGGTAAACCGCTAGTTTGGTGCTTTATTACAGAATGTTGAAAGAGGACAGGACACCTCATTTAGCCTAATGAGCTGTAGTTCAGTTAAAGCAGCATTAGGTGACCTTCGCTGGGCAACAACAGAGGCCGCTGTGGCCATGAGGGGCAATTACAGGATTCTGGTGCATTAACAGAACTGCGGTGTCGAATAAAACAGATTCTTCCAAATTCTGAAGCTAATACTTTAAGGTGCAATATACAAGATTGTGAATGTAAATACAGCAATAATATAGCAGCTAACAACTATGAAAAGATGGAGCAACGTAATGGAATCCTTATGAGTGAGTGAAATCTGTTCCTGTTGTTGTAGCGGTTGGTCCTGTTGTGCATGTGAACCCCTCCCATTGAAACTGCTGGTCCTCCCTATACTTAGAAACAAAACTGGCCTCTCACACCACAGACGAAAAGCAAAAGTTTCATCCAGGATTCAGTCAGTGCTTCAAAAAAACATTTAAATTAAAAAAAAAAAAAAAAAGTATTTTAGTTTTGTTATGTATCTAATTTATGTGCATTTGTTTTAAGTCTCAACTACTGTGTCAGTCTTCATTCAGTGTTTCGCAATGATCAGTCCACAAGCATGAACTCGGTGCTATTTAAGCTGATAACTGGATGTGACCGATCAATGGGCATTACAATGCCAATGTTGGCTAATGTTTGTGTTTGGATTATTTTTTGCTACAAGTTGTGTATACAATTTTTCTGGTTGTAAATGAAAGTCACAGTTGGGAGGTGTAGCTGAGATGCCCAGTGGTTTTGGTAGGAAATGTTGGTGCTGTAACGACATTCAAAAGGGTACCACAATTAGATGCCATAATCACTTCCTTGCTGAAAATGCATCAATATCAGTCTTGTTAACTCCAGTTTTTAGTTTCAATTCCTTATAAATCAGCACTACAGACCATGCTGGCAGTAGCAGAGTCCGACTCAGTTTAGTCTAACAGTTTCCAAAGACCCAAGGAAATTAAAGTTAGGAGTACTTCAAATGATTAAAGAACAAAAAAAAAATCGATTTGCACTGTAGAATTTCAATGGCAGACCACACCAGTACAGTGAAACGCAAGAAAACTTGAAGAGAAAACATCCGGGAGATATTTGTCTATTTAAAGGCACTTCACTGTATGTCATTCTGCTTTTCTTCTGCTCTCTGTGCTCACATTTACTGCATTATAACACAGCCAAAATCCCAATAAAGCTGTTCTCATTCACATATTTTACCGTTTCTGTTGTCAGATGATGCAATAGTGTCCAAATCACAACCCATTCAGACGCCATATTACCCAACCTGCTGCTCTACACCGAGGAAATCCTGATTTTTTTGACCACAACTATGTCAGATAAACTCACCACACAAGTTAAAGATGAGGGCAAAGCTGGCTCTGTTTAATAAAATTGTAAACTACAACCAAAGTCAGACAGCAGCAACACAATAAGTAGAGAAGCAGTTGGTTTAGCTGCTTTGTACTTGGAAAATATCCACCCTTTTGCACTTTAATATGTAAAGCTTTGCTCCCATTTTGTATTGTGTCGCTACAGTTTGTCAGAACCTAAATAAAATGGTTGTTTTGCATTTCTGGAGGAACATTAATCATTTAGATTGTGTAGTCAATAAATTAATCAATAATAATAGTCATTAGTGGCAGCCCAAAACAGGACTTCTTGGGTAAATTCATTGCATAATGTAGGTTTTTGATGAGACTCTCATTAGTTTTCATCCATGTGTACCTTTAGTAATGAGCGTAGAGAGAAATCCATAAGTTCACAGCGGGTGTAAAAATCTATCAATCACAATCATCTCAGGTTAACACGAAGCAAAGTTTGGCAAATAAAAGCAGCCACCGCAATCATTCCTCCGAGAGACCTTCAGGCAGCGTTATTATTCACATGACACACATTCAGACACACGGCAAGGCCACAGAGTTAATTATGTGGCATGTAAATGTCATGTCTTAAGTGTCCCTGGTGCTCTCAGGCTTATAACTGAAGACCCCCACTCTTCCAATAACACACTCACACAACACAACACAACACACATCCTCTGCTGAGTGGCAGCTTCCAACCGCTGCTCATTAAGAGAGAAAAAAAAGCAGAGTATTAGCAGTCGCTGATAGATTCTCTCCCAATATAAAGCGAGGCTCGTGGAAAGAACAAACACCTTCTGATCATGGGCGCTGCCAATCATCCGCCAGAGCTGTGCTCGCCATGGTAACCCCGCGGCTTTCTGACGCTGAGGCGCCTCACTTTGCTGTGGCAGGTACTTCCTCTGCTGCTAATGGTGCAATCCAGCAATGAGCACATGCTTCATAGGGAGATAATGGTTGCTTCTACAGAAACATGCGTTGTCAGATTTCATATTCAGTTTTCAACACGACATCGGAGCAGGCTAAGATTTTAGCTCGCGAGGAGCAGATGTGCCATATGTTGGGGAGCAGATTTCATTCGCACCATGTTTTACCGTCCAGGGACCTCTACTTGTCCATACAGGCACTGAACACATGTGCAACAAGTCAATGAAATGTGGCGTTACAAAAAAAAAAGAAAAAAGATCATGATTGTGTTGTGTGCTGCTAAACGAGGCCGACAGCATAATCAGAACAAGTGGCAGGAAAATAAAAGGACTGTAAAAAGTGAAACATCAACGACAACCTGAATAAAGGGGTTTTGTGTGATTCTAGAGAAGTCCGTCTGACAAATTAAGTGATAGAATATTAAAGCACACAGAAGCATTTTCCTCTCAGAGAAGTTTACCTGCTCCCAGTAGCTGAAACACGACTGCAGAAAATGGTCTTCTCTTTGTAGCTAGTTTGCAGATTGTTGCTGGACGCTCTATTGCATCTCTGCACTGTGACACTGGTGTCAAGAAAATATCAAAGCAGTTAGGATGTAGCTGGTATTTTGCCCAAACCGATTAGTAGCAAGTGCTTCCCTGCTGCAATTCTCAGAGGAAAGAAAAGCTACAGAAGCAGTTTCACTTGATGTTTTTAACACCAGTCGAACAAAAATGGCTTCATTCATTCTTTGGTTTACAACAACCTGTAAAGCTGTGTTCAATCCATTTGCAGTTTCACATTTCTGCAGCAATGTCTGCCCCTGGAAGAACTGCAGATGTGGGCAGAAACAGGGCAAAAAGTAAATGTTTGAGGAATTAGTACTGTCAATATAGTCCAATTCAGGCTTTCTGTATCCACAAGGGTCTGCATGGCATAAATTTAGTCATCAGAGAAATGTGTGGATTGCAAGTGTGCCAAGAAAACAAATGGCACTTAAAACAAATACTTGTTTTGAGGCGAGACTGTGCATGGAGATTCACTGTAATCCACACTTTTTATATACAAAATGTAAATTAAATGACTGCATAAATATTCACACTCTCTAATGTCACTGTACATTGAGACACATTTACTGTATGGTGAATGACTGTAGCATAAAAATTCCTCTATCTGTAAAGTCTGCTCACTGGTGAAACAGTATTTCTGAATATAATTACACAACGAAGATGAAAGAACATTCGAGCTCTGTTAAGACGTTATTGAAAAGCAAAGTTGGAGGATGGATAACAGAAAATTTCTGAATGACTAAATATCTTTGTTAAATCATGACGAGAAGCATGGTGGTGGCAGCATCATGATTTGAAGCATGGAGGTGGCAGCATCATGATTTGAAGCATGGAGGTGGCAGCATCATGATTTGAAGGATGGTGGCGGCAGCATCATGATTTGAAGGATGGTGGCGGCAGCATCATGATTTGAAGGATGGTGGCGGCAGCATCATGATGTGAAGGATGGTGGTGGCAGCATCATGATTTGAAGGATGGTGGTGGCAGCATCATGATTTGAAGGATGGTGGCGGCAGCATCATGATGTGAAGCATGGTGGTGGCAGCATCATGATGTGAAGCATGGAGGCGGCAGCATCATGATGTGAAGCATGGAGGCGGCAGCATCATGATGTAAAGCATGGAGGCGGCAGCATCATGACGAGAAGCACGGAGGTGGCATGGTGGTGGATACTACCTTATAATTCCTTTGAATGAGTCATAGGTGTCTTGGCGGCCTGTCATACTAGTCCCCTTTAAAAGATGAGTACAAATAATTACTATGTTTATTTTTGTATATTTTTGTTAATTTTAAAAGGCAAAAAAAAGTTCAAACTTCCAAGCGGGGTGAACACTTTTAATATGCACTATGAACAGACAACCTGAAAACACAAGATATCGTAGCTGTCGCCGGCGCAGAGGAATAAAAAACACTGAATCTATTTTTGCCTTCTGATATTGGAAAGATATGCAGTGGATATAGAAAAGAAAAGACTTAGCTGAGCAAACACTCCTCACCTCCAGCTCAGTTATTTTTATATATCACGCCTCACCAAATGTCATGGTTTGCTTATTTTTGTGCTACAAGACATTCAAAACATTTTCTACACCAAAGTCCACACTGTAAGAGTGTAGAGGTAAGTCGCTATAGGCGCTACGTGGAACTAATCCCATTATTGAAAGCCTGTTTGTACATTAGCAGAGCTCTGGTTAATCTGAGTGAAAAGCAGTTTGTGGAGCTGCTATTAATTACACCTGTGTTTTATCTAAATGTTTACCGAATGGCTGAGACTGTTGCTCTCTTTCTCTTATTTAATGGATTAAAACTTCCTCCTTGCTCAATATTCAGAATTTCCTCCTGCGTACAAACACACACCCACACCGAAACCACATCACACACAATCAGCGGGTGTAATCTGCTCAGGAGACAATGCTGCCCTGATCTCATCACTGTTTGCTTGTTCAGATCCTCAAGAGGACTTTTGTGTGAGTGTTTGAGGGACGGAGTGGTTGAAAAGGCTACATCAGTGAATCAATGATTGCCTCTTATACCTCCGGCACTTAAGCAGACAATCTGGTGGGACTGATTAAAGCCTCTGCTTTGTTCCTAAATACTTAGACTCATAATTTGCTTGGCCTTTCTTGGTTCCAATCTTTGCTTTCCTTTGCTCATAACATCAATCAATAGAGCCCGAGACCTTCAGAAGAGGTGATTGTGAAGGTTGAAAATAAAAGAAGAAAGGCAGGGTTTTATTCTGAAAAGTGACTTTCAGAATCACCTTCACTGTAAAAAAGTTCATATTTGAAGCAACATTTAACTATAATCTTACTGTTATTTGACAGATATTCTGTTTTATTAAATGACATATCTATAAAATAACAAAACTTATAATAAATATACGTCAACTGTAAACTATGTATTCTTTTGTAACATTTAACCATAATATTATGCAAGTTTAATGCATTTAAATCAGCAAAAAAATCTTAATTTTATAGACATTTGTTTTTTTAATCCTAATCAATAGTGTTTAAGCTGTGTGTGGCTTTAGAAAAGGTGATTGTGAAGGTTGAGAACAACCAGAGAAAGGATTGAGGATTTTATTCTGAAAAGTGATATTTAAAATTGCATATACTGCAAAAAAGTAATATTTTTAGCAGTATTTAACTGTAGTTTTTTTAATAGTTTACTGTTATTTTACAGATTTTCTGTTTTGCGAAATGACAGCTAATAACTAGAAAAAAATGACAGAAGTTTAACTATATGTTAAACTGTGTCTGTTCTGTTGCAACATTTGACCATAACATTACACAAGTTTTACTGCATTTAAATCAGCCAAAAATATTAAAATTGACAGATATTTGTTGTTATTTGATTAAAAAATAATGAATACTAAAAACTGAAATCATAAAATGCTATTTTACAGAAATTTCTAAATTCGTGACATAACAGATATTAACTAGTAAACTCACGTTATAAACAATTTATCAATTTACATGTTAACTGTAAAAACATAATGTATATTAAGACTAGAAAAAAACTGAAAAAATGTCACTGCTACTTATTTTCTCAATTTTATGAAATTACACACATCTAAAAAAAGAAATACAAGAAGAAAGCATTAACTTTCATGTTAACTGCAATTAAAAACCAGAGGGCAAATACAATGCCCACAATAATGTTCCCTATTAAACAGAAAAAGAAAAAAGTTATTTTACAGAAATTTCCAAATTTGTGACATTGTGGATATTAACTAGTAAAATCACATTTAATTTTTAAATTTTAATTTATATGTAAATACAATTGACAAAAACTCTAAATAATGTCCACAATAATACCCATTATTGAAAATAAAAATAATGTATATTAAGGCTTGAAATTTTTTTTAAAATACTACTTCTACTTATTTTCTCAATTTTGTGAAATTACTCATAAAAAAAGTATTATAGTATTCTAACTTCTTTTAACATGTTCTCCCACATCCTTACTGTCAGATTTCCACTGTTTATTTACAGTTATTACCTTTTTTCCACATTGCAGTTTAAGTGAATTTTTTCCTTAAAATTAAAAAAAAAAAGAAAAAAAAAGAAAAACTTCCAATTTGGACGATAGTTTGGAAGCTGGTCTGCTCTTCCTTTTGTCTGCCGTTTCTCCGTCATGCTCTGTGAGCTCGATCTGCTCAGAGAGGAGATCAGCAGATGAAGGACGGATGGAGGCAGGAAAGTAGGATGGAACAGACGTGATTACACAGCCATGCAGCTGGAGGATTCACTGACGGAGAGGAAGAGGGGAGGAAGATGGGCGACGCTAAAAAGATCAGCGCAGCTTTTTTTCTGCAGCGGAGCCAGATGCGGCTCGACTGGGGAGGCCTGCTGCATGAGGGCCGGATTAAGACAGGAAATAAGGTGGATGGAAGAGGAAAGAAAGGAAAGAAAGAAAAGGGGAGAAGTCAATTAAAAGTTGACAAAGAAGAAAAGGAAGCAGAACCCCTCCAGCCTGTATCAGTAAAATAATAATTCTGCTGGATAAATGGTGGCCAGTGTGTTATCAGTGACCCCTACAGGGACCATTTCAGGAGCTGAAAGAACAATTTACTTAGTAGAAGAACACAGCTGAGGAGCAGATCTGTCTGAGGGCTACAGGGGGAAGAGGAAGACTCTTTATATTCCTACAGTATGTTACACTCTGCCCTCAATCAGGGTTTTACATATTAAAAAAAAGAGAAATTCTCAAACTAGATAGATATACAAATGCCCGAGGCAGAATGACCTGCAAATGTAAAGAAATGTAGAATAAGCTATGATTATGTGCACTGAAGCCAAAAATGAGTCATACCTGTGCCAAAATTTTGATTAATAGTGAATGCATATTTGAGAAATAGGTTTCTTTTGGCTGGAACTAACATTAAAAAAAAGCCACAAAACACATTAAGATGTTGCGCGAAAGACGTTATAGATTTGAACCATTTTATTCTTTCTTTTCATTTTTTCCAAAAAATACCATGGAGACTTTACAGAAGATGTGGTTTCTACACCATTGCAATGGTGTAGACCATTCAAAAATACTATAAAATGAGATTACCTGATGCGGTGGTAGAATTTAGTCAGCTGCAATGATGAAGTATAATAATTTCCTTTTTTTGCTTGCTTGCTTGCTTATTTGTACTTTTTTTTAAATTTACATTAAAAAAAAAACATGTCCACATTGATTAATACTATCTCTTAGTAATCAATGGAAAACCCTTTATAGTTAAAGGGGTAAATATTGTTGAATAAAGTAGTAAAAGAGCACCAATGAAATACTGAGTGCGTAAATTTACTTTTTTTCTAAAGTTGGACATTTCTGTGCTGTAAATCCTTTCTTTTGAATATTCTTAGATAATACTGAATATTGCAAGATACTGGATTTCTGGTCTTCATGGGTTATAAGCCACAGTAATCAAAATTTAAACCAAAAAAGGCTCAAAATATTTCACTTTATGTGTACTGGATATAGAACATAAGAGTTTTTACAACAAAACAACAATGTTGCGCCTGTATTTGCTTCTACATCAATCAAACAGTTCTTAAAGTTGCTAACAGTATTTCTGCAGGTCTCCACTGGGATTTTGTTCCACTCCTATTTTGAGAAGATCTGCAGGTCTTTGAGGTTGGAAGGTTCCATTGCATCAATGTGGTCTTCAGTTTCTCCACAGATTCTTCATGTGATTCAGGTCTGGACTCCAACATCTTCGTAATGTTCTCTGTCAACCATTTTTTCACCACTTAGCTCCATGTTTCAGATCTTTGTCTTGTTGGAAGCTCCAATGCTTTCCAAGTTTTTCCTACGGACTACTTGATGTTTTTCTTCAGAACCTTAACGTTGTCGTCTTTTCTCATGATGCCTTTGACAATGTTGCCTGGAAAACACCCCCAAAGCGTCACATTTGCACCATGGTTGACTGTAGAGATGCTGTTCTTGGGGTTGAATGCTTCTTTTTTCATCTCCACTGTGTTTCTTTAGTGCAGAACTTCTTGATAACACCTTGCACCGTGACCACTGACACTTTAAAACCCCCAAACATGAGTTTTTAGATTTTTGTCCATCTGCCAAAATGCACAACTCTCTTTCTCAGTAGCAGCTCACTAAGATCTTCGGTTGTTACCATGAATTGCAATCAGCTAGTCACTGACTAGAGAACCAGTGCATCAGCTGTTCTCCGTTTATAGTGTATCAGAACCATCTAGAATATGGTAAAAATGACAAACCATTTAGAGTAGCATAGAAGCTGCACTTTCAAGGGGTACTGATCACTCCGAAATGGATTTTCATTAGTGAAACTGAACAAAAACAACAATATGCAAATAGTTTTATCTTTTGTCACATATTTATCACATTTCCAGCCATGAGAAGGGGACTGGTTGAGTAAAAAAAAAAAAAATCACCATAAATGAAAACTTGATGTTGCTACAAAGAATTCTGGGCTTAACTGTCTTATTATTTTTGGTATAATTGCACATATTTTGTGCATAAGAATGGGCTTAATGTAAGGAATGGGCACATTTCATATGTTCTGTGGGACAGTCCCATGGTTTTGAAATTTTGGAAACTGGTGATGGAAAACCTTGACAAATGGTTCAAACAACCTCTACCAGAGTTGCCATCGAAAATAGCTGTTATCAGTGGAGCCAGGCTTGTTTTTCTTAACCGGAAGAGCACAAGATTGTGAAATAACATCCAAGCAAAAGCCTGATCTGATATTTTTATGTCCTAAATTACTACAGTTTTTAACAGGATGAAGAGGATTAATGGGTCTGTTCCTTTTGACAGTCTTTCTGTTAATATAGAGCTTTTTTATTTGAATGTGTGTCTTTTCCCTGGATAAAAACAAAGAGTTAAATGGCAAGAAAGAAGAAAGAAAGAGCAAATATATATATTCTGCTGTACAAAATTCACCAACGCTCCAACCGCCCTCCCTTCTACTGCTGGTAAAAAAAAAAAAGCTCATAAAATGATAATTCTGTGTATAAAAGGTTTCCCTTTCAGCTTTGTGCCCCTGCAGTTTAGATACAGCCCAAATATTCCCGGTGAATGAGCTGAAAGGAGCGAGGGATTGATCCCGAACCAAAGGAGGGCAGAAGGCGTCAGGTGAGGAAAACGTCTTCAAAGGGCGTCTTAACTCGCAGCCTTTGATGGAAATCCAGACGACCCAGACGGTGAACAAAGAGACTTCAATCCCCTCCAGCCTCCTCGCTCTTTTTCGAGTGGGGCCACCAAAGGAAACCTGTATAGAGTCCCTTTTTATATTTCACTGCAGCATTTCCTTCACATCACAGCACTCCTGCACCCCATTAACTCCTTCAGAAACACTGGTATTGGACCTGTAAGTCACTGAACCCTGCAGGAGTCGTGCTGTTTGAGTAACATGAACTTTACTGTGACGTTGTGCACTTATCCAGAATTTAGTTGCTGTATTCATTCCCTCTGATGCATAGTTTGGACATTTATTGTTGGAAACTGGGCTTTTTATGTTTGTTTTCTTGTGACTGAAAGATAAAAAGATGGATTCAACTTTGTTCTTGATCCAGCATGCTGGTGGCTTAGTAAATCAATGAACCCTGATCTGTCCACAGATGACAAAACCTTCAACATTCAGAATTTGACTTGTTGTTTCATCAGCACACAAAGAAGACGAGTAAAAATAACAAATTGTGGCTTTAGGGAAGGTGAAATGCAGTTTATGTTAAGCAAAGTTGGTTTTAGCTTAACACACAGATGCAAGTTGTGCAAATCTTAAAATCTAACTGGTAGAAATACTGTGCTTTTCCTGCAATCTTCCTGAAAATATGCTCATTATTAGTAGCCCTGAGTGACAAAATGATGTTTTACGATAAAAAGTTGATAGTTTCATTTGTGTATTTGCTAGATAATATGCACTTCAGGTACTGTAGACAAGCTACATTAGCTCTGTTTGTTTATTATTATCGTTAGCAGAGTGGGCAGGCAGGTTGGCAAGCAAAGAGCACCGTAGGGGTTTGGCGAGTAAAAGGGCACCATGATAAAGTCTTTTGTTAGACTTAATGACTTCCAGTCAACAGATGTAGGTTATTTAATCTCAGGGTCTTTCAGCTTGACCGTCTCCGATTTACTTAAAACTTTTATATAATAAAATATGAATATTAAAATGGTGGCTGTGAAACTTTACCGTGATATACCAGGTAGTTTGAGATCTTTTCTTTAATTTTAACTGCCAGTCAGTCGATTTTTTGCAGGTTTTTCTGCACATTGAAATTTGAGACTGTTTGAACGACAATATCTCAGGAACTGTTGGCGATAAAACCTTCAAATTTTCAAGTCATTTATTCAGAATCTGATCAGAATCAATATTGAACAAGTAGATCACATAATCTGGGATTATGGGCGAATTAAAACATGGGGGAAAAAATCATGAAAAGTCCCATCTTTGATCTCATATTGACAAAAAAAGGGTAACACAGAGGTCATCTTGTGAGATTTTTTGTTGATAATATAGTCATTCAATATCAAATTTAAGTAATATGTCAAGCTAAAATTTCAGAAGCAACTTTATGAATATCCCTATTCTGGTTGAGCAGTAATCTTTTTAAAAGTGTAATAATCTAAGAAGGAATGACCTCAAACAGAGGCCTCATGTTTGGAACTTAAGGTTAACTCTTCCTTTCCATGTTTGCAAATTTCTTCTCCTATGCAGATATCTTTGTGCAAAATATGTCACAGTGTGGACTGTCCAAACAGAAGGCACTTTTAACCATGTGTCAGAAAAACAAGTGGTGCTTAAAACATATTTGGTAGGATGAGAGTGTGTGAGGTGATGCTCCGTCATTCACACATCCTTTATAATTCTTCACTGACACAGCTGTAAATGAAGCAGTCACTGCTGAACTTTGGAGGTTCTTTGATGTGGACCTGTTTTCCTTTGTGGAGCCCAAACCTAGCTAGTTCTACTTTCTCCAGGTATCCTGTGCTATGTCCTACCACTGCACTCGGCAAACCTCAGAAAGTATCCAACGCCGAATCAGTGCAACAGCTTCACCTTCTGTACACCTCCTGGTTTCCTTATTTCATGTGTACTAAGGTGAGATGATTGCTTTATTGTTATTTATTTACATTTATGTGTGCAAAGTTTGTTTTATGCTAAGGTTTTGTGCTAATGTTGAAGCTATTGTGCACTTTGAACAACATTCTAATGTGGTTATACTCAATTTGAACCCTTTCTTCTTGCTAAAATTGATCATTGAAAGTGAGTTTAGAGTCGTGCCAGTCTTCCCATCTAACTCTTGGGGAAAAAAAAAACATGACATCTACCTCACACTCACATCCTCTGACACAGTGACACAAAATCATTTTGGGCCGCCAAAATTACAAACAAAAAACTATTAACTGAACTAACATTCTTCACATTGCGTTCTTGAGCAGAGTTGTTTTATATGCAGATGATTTATTGAGCTCTTATGACTCTTTTAAGCAGTCGTGTCATGTATTCAGACGACCTGGTTCTTTCCGTTTAGTAGTCTTGGACTGTTGTTGGCCGCATGTTTCCAATAATGTGCTGCTGACTTTAACAAAACGAGCCAAAAACATGAAAGTGGTCCTTCCTGAATCCTACTCTTGATGATGTCCTTAACACCTTCACACTCGCCAGCCTGAATGCAGGCCGAGTCAAAATTATGCTGCTGTGTTATGCATCAGCATATTTCTGAATCAAATTATACAGCATTCACAAGTCAAACGGTGTGAAGCATTTTAAGATCCAGAGACCCCTGCAAGAAAACAGCTGCAGCAGCAAGAGCTTCCTACTTTGTACTAAGAGCAGATACACCTGTAAAACGGTGCTTTCTGACTTTATCTGCCATTTTTATATTTTTGTTTTTAGTTAAAAAAAAAAGGTGAATGTTAAGGGGTGAAAGCAAGCTGCGGGCTGAAATGTCCCAGACTTTAAGAGCATTAGGTCGAGTAAACAAGGGTGACATTTAAAAGGGATTTTTCCTCTTTTCTTCTCGAAAAACAAACAAACACAACCTCCATCCATATAAGTTGTGCTGTAAAGAACACGCCAAACCAGCAGGTGCTCATAAAATGGGAACCCTAAGACCATGTTGGCCAATCTGAAGCCTGAACAAATGTTATTTTCAGTTCCTGCAAGAAGACCAATGGTGCATCGAGGAATCATATGTGTGGAGACGGACTCTGATGCCTCTGTTTCTAAGCTTCGTGGAAAATTAATTTATTCGTTTATCTTTTGGGATAGATAATGCTCCTGAAGGACACCCAAGACTCTGTTTTCCCATCTACATGTCAACGTTGCAACCATTTCTGATCATCTCTTCGCTGCAAGCCAAAGCACTGGTTTGCCTAAAAGTCCAAGTTCAGTGACCTAGAACTGCGTTTGCCAGTGGATAAAAGGCTGAAACACATAGAAAAGGCTGCTTTTGAAAACAAGCTGTACATGTGGACCTCTTAAGGTTGTACACATGCTCAGCCAATGTCAGGATTTGACTGATTAGAGCTTGTAAAGGTCCTGTGTTTGACATGTCTACAGTAAAAGATCAATAAGATAAATAACCGATTTCCAAACAAACGCTTCATATGTAGCATTCAGGGAGGTTGCATTTCTATTACAATGCAGGGGCTCATTTGCACATTTTGAGAGTCATCTGCAGCATTGATGCATGTGATTTGAATTATCTATTTGGACTATAAACTTATCTTCTTGTGTACAGAAATAAAGTACAGGCCGCTCAGAGGGGCGTGTCGTGTCTACTCTTCATATGCCTGTGATCAGGAACGACGAGGAAGCCCCGCCTCGAGCCATTTGATTGACAGCTCAGTCCACCAAGTGAAAGCAAACTGATTTGCATTTTATTTCTTGGTGGTTATTTCATAATGGCCTGACACCATGAAATAGAAAAATGCAAATCAGTTTGCTCTGGGCGGGGCTTCCTTTTCAGGGTGGGGAGTCGTACCCGCACACAGGTTTCTGTCCTGACGCCAGCTCCGATCACGGCTGAAGTGAAGCCGTGTCACCGTGGAACTTCGGCTGATTCTGCCATCAGACACTGAAAGGACGCTGCTAATTCGGTAAATTAATGTTTATTTTCTTATCAGTGGCAGAATAAGCCGAAGCTCAACGATGACATGGCTTCACTTCAGCCGTGCTGGGAGCTGGTGTCAGGCAGGACTCCTGTGTTCAGAATCCCCGCCCAGAGCAAACTGATTTGCATTTTTCCTTTTCTTGGTGGACTGAGGAAATATAAAGGGAAATAAATAAATAATTAAATAAATAAATAAATGTGGAAATATAAAGAGAAATAAATAAATAAATAATTAAATAAATAAATGTGGAAATATAAAGAGAAATAAATAATTAAATAAATAAATGTGGAAATATAAAGAGAAATAAATAAATAAATAAAAGGAAAAAACAGAAAAGGTAAAAGCAAAGACAAAATTTTCCTTTTTATTTATTTATTTATTTATTTCTCTTTATATTTCCACATTTATTTATTTATTTATTTATTTATTTCTCTTTATATTTCCACATTTATTTATTTATTTATTTATTTCTCTTTATATTTCCACATTTATTTATTTATTTATTTATATTTTGATTTGGCACTCCTATCGCTCCATAATCCTGCGGGCCAAAGTGACCTGTAAGTATGGAAACGAATTAAAAATGTACGTCATAAATTATCTATAGTAAGTAGAGGCAACATTTTCCATTACTGGTTTCACCTTTGGGCACAATTTTAGAAACTCCATTTTCCTTTTTTGGTTTGTATTTTAATCATTCATGGCTTTTTAACTTTACTATAACGGAAAAAAGCCATTTTTGAGGCTTCTCTCCTAGCCATAATTGTGCTGTTTTCAAAGAGGCGCGGGACTTTATATTGCAATGAAAAATGAGCCCACAGTGAGTAAAAAATGTGACAAATGTGAGCAAAAACAACCCAGAAATTACTTGGCGTTAACAGGGTTAAATGTGCTTCAGTATGAAGTTGCAGCGTTCTCTTGGTAAACAGCCAGTACTCGAGTTTCTGCCTTCACACTAAAGAAATCAAGTCATGTATCAGCTGGAAGACAAAAGTTCGACTGCAGTTTGGAGCTTCAAGCAGCAGACTGGATATGAGTTGAGTGTTCCAGCACCATACAGAGTTTTAATTAAGTCCAGTCAGAAGACCCTGCAGCCTGAGATACGGAGAGGAGAGCGGTGGGAGAAAACTTTCCGTCAGATCGGACCGTCTTTGCAATCACTCATTTGGACTGCCACTGTCGAGGTGTTATTAAGCTGCATATTATAATTTTGTTTGGGGTCCTGAGCATAAAATTGTGATTTGATGCGTTTCTAGGTGCAGCAGTGAGGCAATATTGTTGTTGGTTTGGCAGCAAGTCAGATGACGGCATGCGGTGTCTGCAATTTACACCCTCCAGTTGTTAGATGGAACATTTAAGAAAAAAAGAACTAAATTCAAGGGTTTCCGAGGACAGGAAGTGAGAGCACAGCCTTGTTTTCTTGTAGCCAGATTCGTGTTAAACAGCGCTTCCCTCCCTCGCTGTCACTCTGACAGAACTTCTCTCTCGTCTGTCTCCCTCGGCATGCAGCACTCTGGGGCTTGTTAGCGACAGTGATTAAAGACTGCAGGTAATTAGATACACATGACACCATTCTGACTGACTGGAGAGCTGCAGCGTCTACCAGTAGACGAGCCCCATGCTTCTACAGCATGGTTTCAGATGGAGAATGCAAGTGCCCTATGCAACATCTAAAGACGTTTTCACTGGAGATGTAGCTATAATTAGAGTGTTGTTTCCGACTCATAAACCACCAAGAGAGCCAGTTTAGCAACAATTACATTACAGGGCCTATAAAATGTACGCACTAGTGTAATTTGGCGGTTTTTTTGGAAATAATTTGCTAAAATATAAGGCCACCAAGAAAACTATAAGTCCTCTGAAGGTATTCCAAGCTTGTATTTACCTTGATGCTTTACCTCATGATGCTGCCACCACCATGCTCAAAGCTCAATTTTGGTCTCAAAACTAAAGAACCTTCTTCCAGTGGCCTTCAGAATCTCCTGCATGCCTCTATTGAGATTTAATATGATTTTTTTTCCAACAGTTTCTTTCTCTGAGGCTTGTAACTCCTTCAGAGGAGTCATAGATGTCTTGGTGGCCTCTCTCACTAGACTCTTCCTTGTACAGTCACTCACATGTGCCGTAGTTTTCATTTTGAATGATGAATTAGATGAGGAGATTAACACCACCACAGAGATCCTCTTCACAAAGCATGAAAGGCTTATAATGCAACTACGTCTTTCTAATCCTCTTGTACCGGTCTTCTCAGACTGCCCAGAATTTTGTTCAAGTCCACAGAAAGAGCTTTTAGTTACTCTGCTCTCTTTGTATGGAACAAACCTCCTGGGGACTACCTTAAGTCACTCCAAAATTTTAATTAAAACCTTGTTATTTTCCAACACTTAGAGTTTATCAGCTCTTCTCAGCTTCTTTCTGTTCCATTATCACATGTTCCAGGTGATGGTTTCTGTGCTTTTTCTATTCCAAGTGTGAAGCACTTTGACCTTGTGTCTTTAAAGTGCTACACTGCAAATGAAGTCCTCTTCTTCTCGTTCATTAAGTAAAAGGCTACAAACTGCAATGAATTAGCTGAGCTTATCTGAGCCTTCATTTCAGTTTCAATGTCCATCTAGGCTAATCTAACATTGCATTTTGTAGGGCTGGACCCGAATATCCGGTCGTGACGGTGATATCCGAATATTAATGTTGAGACCTGAATATGCTTTCATATTCATTAATTATGAAAACTAGCTTATAAGTTGGCTAATTTATACAAATAAAGTTGCTCTGCTGTTCAGTAGGTAAGGAGGGGACGTGAAATCCTGCATGTAAATGTAGTTATCAAGCTAATTTAATTAAGTTACATCGACTTTATTTTAGTTTTAATCAAACAAAAAAATATGAGTTTCATATTAAGTTGATGCAGCATTATTCTGTCAATTAAACTCATAATTAGCAATTTAAATGGTTTATTAAAATCAGGTAATCAGATTTTTTTTATGTTGCAACCATGCATTTAATCAAATGGTGGAAAAAGGTGCCTTGAATGACAACCAACTGATTATTTAAATGATTTTTAAAAATTAGCAAATCGCAAAAGCTGTAATTTTGGATATGACAGCATTTAAATGTTTTCGTAAATTCCTGCTCCATCACATTTCATGATTCAAATCTACTACATACTAAAATCAATTCTTTATTGCAACATCTAAAAATTATGACTTTTAGAGATTTACATCTTTGACTTTAACTCCTAGAAATATTGCAAATAAACATTTTATTCCCCCCCAAATGTCAAAACATTCCTTTACACATCAGAAGTGTTGAGAAGTCGACATTAAAACGGGGTTTGAGGAGCCGACGGTTAGAGATCTGATGCTTTCGGCCTCTTTTTACGACTCGAGCCGCCGTGAATCAGCTGCTGCTGAATAAACCATGAACTAAATGCTGCTTACAGCCCAGCATGCTGTCTGTCTGTCTCTCCGTCTGTCTGTCTAACCGCTTCTCCTTCATGTCTGCATTTCGTCAGTTCGTCTCTTTCCGCTGACTGATGTCTTGTTTTTTGCTCGATGCAGCAATTCCTCTCTTTGTCCTCGCCTTCAACTCAAAATTTAGATTCTTCGCTGCTCTGACACCGACTGAGACTCGGTTTCTTTGCAGCATCTTTTTCCCTCCCACTATTTTGGTCTGTTTGATCACTACTTATTATTAATTTCCCTCCAGTCTCGCCCACATTTGCTCGTCTGTCACCTTCATCTCTGCACTCCGGTTAAAAAAACAGAAGCTTTTTTTGCTGTTGTGTCACCAAATCTCTGAGCAAGTAGGACTCACCTCATGAGTTTACGCCTCAAACAGGTGAAGCAAAGTCGCTCCGAGTGTTTAGTTCTATCAAATATTTACCAGAAGTGTAGGAGGCGTTTTTCAGAACGTGAATCTGTCACACTGCAAATCTGCACAAACTTTCATACAGTTTTGTAAACAGAGCGACTTAAAGTTTAGAGGAGGAAAATATCTCACAGTAAAAATGGATTGAAACAACTGTGAAGGCTGCAAAAAATAAATACTAGTTTGTAATCTTTGTGCTTTAATGCTTGCTGTAATTATGTTTTTAATCAAATCACTAATTTTTAAAATTATAAACAAAACAGCCAGTAATTTTACAAGACAGCAAAAAAGGGATCTACAGAAGAATTAATAAGGTTCAACAAAATCTTAATTTTATTTTATATAAATATATTTGCACTGCAAGCTGCAAAGTGGCCACAATAATAGGTTGTACTGATTGTCAGAGAGTTTGGTCACTTAAAGAACAAAAAGTCTGTGAAACGTAATGTTTATTTGCTAATATCCTGTGCAGTAGGACAGTTATAATGGTATAAATCAATAAAAAGAGGAAAAAAGTATAATTTCTTATTTATTTAACAAAATAAATAAAAAAATATCTGGAATCAACAACACTAAAATCAGATTATTTTTGTCATTTCACCGTTTTAGCTGAGTCACTAATGGCTTCAGGAGTGCAGAATTTTATTTTTGAATACACAGAATCAGTTGCAAATGTTACATATTTGGAAAAATAATAAATGAGACAAGAAAGTGATTTTGATTAAACATCATGATGTCAAGCTAGAATTTGACTAATGTATCCAATGAAACCACAAGTTATACATGATTTGACCATCTAAAACCATGAGAACTGTCAGATTTTTCTTCTTTTAAACTAATCCAACAGAACTTTCAAACTCACCTATGGGTTTTAGAGTTCAGAGGATTAAACAAGTAACACGGCTTATTTTAAAATGGCTCCCTGTTGCTTTTAAACTCAAAACTGTAGCTTGATGTTTGTCAAAAACGTGTGAATTTTCCTGTCAGAAACCACCTCGGTTGAAATAATGCCAACATTTGTTCATATTGTGAACATTCTGTCAATTTAATCCTAAAACTTCACATTTTTAAGTCCAAAAATATTTCAAAAGTAGCAAGAAATATAAATTACAACCAACACAACAACCACTGAATGCATTCTAGGACAACACTGAACCCAAAGTGTTGGAAATGAGAAAACAGTCAAGTGATGCATAAGTGTTGATGACTAACTGCTGCAGTAAGAGAGTTAAATGTCAACTTTAAAGCAAAATCTAGCAAAGAAATGACATCTTGCTGTATTATTTTCACTGTTTTCACTCTGTGTCCAGATACTGTTACAGTGATGGTGATCAAAGCACAGAAAAGGTCTGATCTATTAATCAAGAAAATCGCCAAAAAGCTGATAATAAACAAGGAAAAAGGTTCTATTTTGAAGCAGATAAAGGTGCCGGTCGAGCTTCACTCACACTTTATCTCAACTTACACTCAGAGTTTTATGGGAACATCTGTGGGATCCAACATTACGCCAGCTCTGCCATAAATTCTGCTTTTATGAAGCTTCAGTGTTCTCAGTTTCTGCTGAGATTGTTAGAAAGTTTAGAATTCTGCTGGTTGTATAATGCATTAAACAACCAGCAACTACAGCCTTAATAAAAAATAATAAACAAAAATAACCTGACAATGAAAAAACTCAATAAAAGCAGAATGTATGGCAGAGATTGGATTGCAATAGATCGCTAAATGAATATTAATCGGGCAATTAAATACAAATGTAATATAAAAATTAGTCATTTCATCTGAAATCATCACATTTTTATACATTTCTATTTGACCCTCTCTGATGTATAAGAAGCTTTTACAGCATAAAACAAAGATATTTACCAAATTTTAGCCTGATACATCAACTTTCAAATATAATTATCATAAAAGTTGCCCGGCCACCCATTTGTAGCAAGTCTCTCAAATTCGTGAAAGATTAGTCGGAAATTGTCCCTTCGATTTTTTCTCATCATGTCAGCGATGAGCAATAAAGGACAAGTATCTAATAAAGGGGCACCATGACAAAGTCTTCTGTGAGGCTTAATGACCTCTAATCAGCATAAATGCGGCTTATTCTATCTGAAACCATCAGAGGCCTAGCCTAGCCACGCTAGACAACCCACGGCAACAAATTTAATTATCTCCCAGGGTGGGTCTAGTTACCCTCCATAAGGCTCGACGTTGGATGCTCCTAAAACTGGCCGGACCAATCACCATGAAGTGTAGAGTCAGAAGGCGGGCGTAACTAAGTGACGACAGAGGCGCGACGATTCTGACAGAAACAACCGGCGCACAATAAACAGTTATCTTTCGACTCGGCTTTGGCCACAGCCCTTAAAGATTTGAAGCTAAAATTCAACTTGAAAGATAAACAAAGGACGGCACTGAAGTGTTTCATTGAGAAGAAAGACGTATTTGGACTTATGCCGACGGGATATGGCAAATCCTTAATATACCAGTTGGCTCCGCTGGTTGGGAAGCTAATGGGACTTAGCCACAATCCGGCGCTCGAGGAACTCCGTCAGCCTATTCGTTGCGCTGATTGGTTGTATACTTACCCCATTGCTGCGGAGTGATTTGAAAGACAACCTTTTAGCCCGCCTCCCTCCCTATCAAGCGGTCCTAGACCCTTGTGTCTTCAGACCTAGGTCTAGCACGGCTAGCCTATCAGAGGCCTATTGCTCAACCACTTCTGATTTGCTGGATTTTTTTTCATTACAGACTATGGTTAATTTAAAATCTGTAAAATTTTAGCATGGTGTATTAAATACACTCAGATGATTTTTTTTTTCGGCCCACATTTTTTGTCACGTTCTTTCGGGCATTAAAATCTGAGGTCATCTGAACAAAAATGTGTCAAGATATGTTAAAGAAAAAGCCTGAAAATTTCACTGTTATTTCTCGCCATGTCATTAATTAATAATCTGCAATACTGGACATATAGATGAAACATTGTCTAATTATGGGTGAGGTGAAACACGCAAAAAAAAATCATCGATCAAATTGAACTTATGAAAAATCCCATCTTTTAGCTCACAATAGCAAAAAAAATGTCAATGCTGAAAAAAAAAAATACTGATATTTTCAGAACCACATGAAGCTGGATGTCACAATAATACAAAATTAAACATGTAAAATATTTTTCTTATGAAAAACTTGGTCACAAAAATGAAAAAGTTATTTTCGTTGGACATCCTGGACTGAGCTGTACTCCAAAGACAACATTTTGTGAGATAGTCCAATCCAAACAGCTCTGGAGTTTCAAAATGGTTCTCCACATATAGCTAAGAAAATATAGATATATTCTGTTTTTTTTTTAAATTCGGTATATATTTCATTGTCTATCCCAGACACCATTTTAAACATCCATAGTTTCTGATTTAAACAGTCAAACAGATGATTTGAGATAGAACAAACCAAATACAACTCTATCTCCTGTTACACACCAATACTGAGAGATTTTTGCAAAATATCTTGAGATGGCAGCTTATGATGGTTCTTTACTTGACTTATTTCATGTTAAAACTGATGTGAAACCATTTAATCTCATTGAATAGCGAGGCAGTCAGTCTGCTGACTCAGCAAATCTAAATTCATGGAGGTAAATGTGTCGTAGCTGGTTTCCCAAATTAGCTTCTTTCTCATTCAATATTTACAGTCAGACACGAGCTGGAGTTGCGACAGCTATGATGACAGGAAACAAGCAGAGAAACGGAAAACCCACCACGGATCGACAGGTGATCTGACAGGAGGAGAACATTTGGGCACCGACTCTCCAGACAAAATCCAAACAGAACGAGGACGTGGGTTTAATGAATGCAGTCGAGCGGCTTCTGGCCTCAGCGAGACGAAGCAGCTGCAGCCTCCTGTTTGCTTTAAGCTCTAACATTGTAATTCTGTCGAGTGTTGACAGTGTGGATAAACAAGCCTCCCTAAACTCTGCCTGCTTTCAGTCCTCATGTCAAACACGGTGATGATAATTAGCAGATGGTTGATGAGTCACGAGGCAACAGGCAAGAAAATAAAGCAAAAAAAAAACAACTAAAAAACTAGCGTCCAGCAGGTAACTGATGAGAGGTCAGATACTACATCCATGCTTGTGTCACTTGTTGTCTTCCCAGACATCACTGTGTCGTTTAAAAAGTAATTTTTCTTTAATTAAATGAGTTGACCAAGGTTCACCTTCACAGATGTTTTCATCTACGTTGATTCGATCTCCTGTGCGCTGCCTTCATTCATTCACTACCTCTTAACAGAGCTGTGACTATTTATAGGAATGTTTTGAGCTCAACCTAAGAATCAATGCAACTTTTATGTGATCTTTATCAGCAAGAACCATCTGCCATCTATCCTTGAATTGTGCATTTCAATAATTTACTTAATATGTGCAGCAACATCAAACAGGAACTGATTAAATGACAACTCTGCATGCCTTTACCTGTACTGCTAAAGCCATAGTTATATGTTGCAGGCCACAAAAACAGCAATTAAAAGTTTAGCAAAAGTACATTTTTTCATTTTTGTGACTACATATTACATATTTTAAAAGTATTCTACGTGTTTTTGTCTTGTATTATTGTGACATGTAGCTACAAATGGTTCAGAAAGCATCATACTTGACTTCTCCATTACGAATTGTTTTGTTAAGTGAGCCCAAATGTGGGACTTTTCATGTTGGCTTTGCTTTTGTTTTTCATATTTTAAGTCACCCATCAGAAACTATTTGATCTACTTGGCCAATATTGTCATTGTCACTGGTCAAACAACCTCAAATTTTAAAGCCCAAAAAGTGCTGAAAGTGGCACGACAGGTAGTTTTTATTTTAGAAAATGATCTTAAGAAGTATTAGAAGTTACAATTTCACATGAAATTCTGAATAATAATTTATTGTATAAGAGTTTCAAGCAAATCAGAGATGATAGTGCAGAAGGCCTCTGATATTTGAGATGATTGGAGGTCATTAAGCCTCACAGTGATCTTTGTCATGGTGCCCCTTTACTAGCTAAACTACCACAACACCATCTGCTCATCAGCATGTAGCAGTCAGCCTCGTCTACCTAGTCTGCTACAGTTTTAATCAGTACAAGCTACTGCAGGTAATTTATAATTTTACCTTGTGTATACTCTAGGAAAATAGCATGGAGTATCGGCGAACACTAAATAGTAAATTAAGTGGATCAGGGGGGTTAATTGAGATATCCCTAATTTTTTGCATTGTTGATAAACCTGTCAACTATTTTCTTGTTTAATCAATTAGTTGTTTGGTCTTAAAAGTGTCAGAAAATGGTGAAAAATGTCTCCCGAAGGCAAAAGTAACGCTATATGTCTTGTTTTGTCCACAACACAATGATATTCAGTTTACAGCCACAAAAGAGGAACAAGGTCAGAAAATATTCACATTTAAGAGGCCGTAATTAGAGACTTTAGATCATTCTTTCACATACTCAGGCAGCTTCCTGTTGCACCATATCTCAGTCACCACTTAGCATTTTTTGGTCTTTGTTCAATATTTATTTTGCTTTTCAGTATTTTATGTACGGGTACTGTGATTTTTTTGTTGGTTTTTTTTAACATATCAGTGCATCATGAACACTACATTTGGCAAACTTGGTTTGGCTCTACTGCAAATTTTCCAGCCATGGGATTAATAAAGGCTTGTCTTGTCTTTTATAGGTTTATTTTATTTACAGCTATGCTTGCACTAGGAATTTGAAATGAAGAGCCACTGTGGCTCACTCATAAGAATAACAATGAACCACAAAAAGCCACAAATTTCTGTGTAAGTGATAGCGGAAAAAAATGGAGTCTTGCAGGCTGGTTTGCTTCATGCTGCAATTAAAGTATTTAAAAACATATATGAATGTTCGGGATGGGGTGGGGGGTCTTTGACGACAGCCCTCCCCTCAACATGAAATGTTTAAGTCTAAGTCCTGTATATAAATATCATCCCAAAGTGTGAGTCTATATCATTTTGCTAAATTTTCAGATCCAAATTTAATGTTCTTTTTGTAAAAAGAGGCAGTCAGGGGTGAAGACACATTCCCATGTATATATGCATTTGGCCATTTAAAAACCTGTACCTGAAACATATTCATGATCAAAACTTTTTGACCGATAAAAATATTAATTTCATGTCCAATTTACCTTCTTTTCCTCCTATGTCCAGTTCTTCAACCCTCACTATGTACCATATCTCACAACTGTAGCATAACCTCAACAAAAGCCTCCTCTTTCTCGCTTTTCCTGATCACAAATGACTTGCCTTGTGGCACACCGTTCAGAGATTTCACGCAGTAAAAATAGCATGCTTTTCTGTGATTGGCCAAGAGCGGGTCATGACCCGGGCGCGTGATCAAGATTCGGGTGGCTCCGACCATTTCCGACGCCTGCCAAGAGAAAAAGTTTGTTTTTCTTATATTATCGCTCAGGCGTTTCGAAGACAAAGTAAGTTGAACCCTTTTTTGTTGTTTCTTACAAGAAAAATAGAGTGCCACTGTGGCTCACACGGTTCAGAATGACTGCGCCATCCAGCAAAACGATACGCCAATGGCGCTGTGGCAATCGGCTAGTGCAAGCCTAGTACAGTGAATAATGAATTAAGATGCAACACACCCACTGTGGCAATATTTGAGGTCACTATATTGAGCAATTTTACCTTCAGACACTCATTAAAACAGTAAATAGCATATTTTTAGTATTAATGTCTTTGTGTTGGTCACTAAACCAGGAAACCATGGCTACCAGTGTGTGTTTCCATCCAGCTACTTTTATGCACATTTCAAGTGAAAACCTGAATGGAAACACGAGAAATTTGCTGGTACAAAAAAAAAAAAAAAAAGCTGAACTACTGCCAAAGCAAGACAAAGAGCAGCAGCAGATGAGACATTAAAGGAGACACTGAGCATGAAGGAGAAGCTTTGTACAAGGTTTCCACTGTTTGTGGTTGCTTTTAATTAAAACCCACTGAGCACTTTTCTTCTAACACCTGACTGAAGCAACTTCTGATGCGTAACTGTAGGAGGAAGAAACGTGCATCAATCTGCATTTTCTTTGCCAAATTTCCAAGAAATTTGGTTAAAAATTGAATAACATTTGGATGGAAACTAAACACGCCAGAACCCAAAAACTGAGGCGACTAAACTCAGCTGTGACGGGTCTGAATATTTACACCTGTGCTCTTCAAACTGACACCCCAAAGTGTCTTAGGTTTAAAAGGCCTTCTGAGGTCTAATTAGTCAGCGTGGGCGCGCCAGGCTTTTAACAAGAAGCTCTCCTTTGTTAGGGTTTGCAAAACGTAAACAAAAACCTGCAGACGGAACAAAAGAGAAGCTTTTGTTTATTGCAGACACTTTGGCACGTCTGTAATTAGTCACAGTGAAGAAGAGCGTGGATCATTACTGGATTAACCGCACAGGAGGGTACAAATGTGTTGTTGGGCCTCTTCATGTACAACCAAGCGACACTCTAGAGCGGATATTAGCCGAATATTTAACAGATGATTGATAAAAGATGGAACAAGTTTGTAGAAAGAACAGAAAACTCGAAAACTCCAAAGCAATAAACTCCAATAAAATCTTGATTTAGGCAGTTTAAAGCTGGACTGTAGGACTTAAAATGGACGTCAGTTGCATGTAAGCCTTCACCAGTCTTGACTAAGCCCATCAGTAGTACAGTAGGGCTGGTCCGAATAGCAGTTTCTGGGCTCCGGATATTTGAATACCAATCACACGACATCATTCGAATATTGGGATCTCAAAATAAATATTCGGACGCTGCCGCAACCACCGAATATTAAGGTTAAAAAAAAGACAAATAGAAAAAGCAAGAAGAGTTTCTGAAGCTCCACATGAAGAAGAAACTGAGTGTTCAAAGGAAGAATTACAGTACAAGTAGCAATATATATATATATATATATATATATATATATATATATAGTGAAAATCAAGGTTTTAGCTTCATGACTCAAAAGCAGTCAACACCATAACTGACTATTTCCACCTTCAAACTGCAGTGCACTTGTGACAGTCACAAAAACACAGATTCAGATTTCCTGGGTTTCATACATCACAAGCCAAAAGAACCAATCATGTCCACTTGCAGGACGACACTTCCTGTATCAGTAATCTTAATTTCCTACATATTAAACCAATATTAGCTGACTGGTTGAAGAAATGAATGATCAAAGATGGAACAAGCTTGCAGAAAGAAAGAAAGACAAGAAAACTCAAAATTCCAAGGCAACAAACTCCAACAAAATCTTGATTTAGGCAGTTTACAGCTGGACTGCAGGACTTGCAGATAAAAATGCACATCAGTTACATGCAATCCCAATTAAGCCCATAAGTCATACAGAAAAGTTTAAAAAAAAAAGACAAAGAAAAGAAGTGAGAAGCGTTTCAGATGTTCCACATGAAGAAGAAACTGAGTGTTCAAAGGAAGAATTACAGTAGATGAAGTAGCAAAAATGTGAAAATCAAGGTTTTAGCCTCATTAACGCATCCATATGGTGTTTTTTTATACGCTGCAAGACATATCATGACTCACATAAGCAGTCAACACCATAACCGAGTGTCTCTCTACCCTAAAACTGCAGCGTACCGATGACGGTCTCAAAAACACAAATTCAGACTTCCTGGGTTTCATACATCACAAGCCTAAAGAACCAATCCTGAAAACTTACAGGGTGACACTTCCTGTATCATTATTCTTCAGAATTTCCTACATGTACGGCAGAATTAATCCAATATGAGTTTGGCATCGTGTAGGTTTGTCGTTTTAGTGTTTGAGCAGATCGTAGGTGAGCTGGTGTGCTTCAGAGGAGAGTTTAAGCCAGTCTGAACCAGTTTAAGGCATAAAGGAATTATTTTCATGTAAATAAAACATAAATATGCAATTTTGATGTAAAGAAATTAGATTTTTAAGGATTTAACTAATGACAGTGAGAGATTTTAAGTTGAATCTTTGAGTTTATTTGGTCTAATAGTTCTGTATTGCATGAATTAGCATAACATGTTATTTCACATTGTCCAAAGTCATTTAAACTTCGGTTAAGTAGCTTAAAGTTAGAGAATATAAATTCTAAGTGCTAAATTATTGGTTTACCAAAAAACGTATAATTTCTCAGGCCAAACTTAATTACTTTTTCACTAATTGTACTGCTCTCCTACTACTTTTCTGTGAACATGGACCCACTACAAGATTCCAGTATTTATACAGGAAATATGCAGAAAGTGTCTGTAATTCATTGTGGTGATGTTTCGCAGACATATCAGCCTCCATTGTGGTTTCATATTAGAAATTTTCACCTTCGTGCAATGGATTCTGGGAAAAAACATGCACATGTGCAATCAGCTTAATTGCCCACAGCTGTGTAAAAATACACAACTGGTACACAACTCATGCTGTATATCGTTGGAAAGCCGAGATTATTGTGACTTAAGTGATGTAAACTAATTCGAGATTCACTTTCTGCAGCGGCTACAATCCACGTTTCTGTCAGAGTGAGGACAAACGATAACAGAAATGATGTGCCTCACCTGTGGAGCCTCCAAACAATTCTCCGATCGATAAAATCCCACAGACACGGTTTAGTTACTCCGACAAACGTCCACAGGAGTAATTCCAGGGAAACATTTAGTTCCAAACACATTAATGAATCCACAATGGCGGCTGGCATCGTTTCAAACAGGTGTGCTTCATCCTCCACGTGTTCTCCGTCTACGCTATGGTTCAAACTTTCCTGATATCTGGATTTTAAAAATGTAAAACGCAGCCTAAACCTTCCACAGAAAACTGAACTAACGATATAAAAATTTCCGTGTCGGAGAAAAGCAGCTTCAGTGTTTCGCTCCAAAGCTACAAAAAGTTCCTGCGTCAAGAGAATGACGTGGTGCGTCTGTGCGTAAAAGGAAAAAAAAAAAAAACTGACCGCTACGGAGTTGAAATTATCCAGTCAAAGGCGTAAATATAAATCCTTTTCTATGCAGTATTTTTTAATTTAAACTGGCTTTCTACAACAGCGCTTGCTTTTATCTGCGCAAAGCTTAGTTGTAAGAGGAAAATAACTTTAACGCGTTTACGGTTCAGTTTCTGCCAGCAGTGATGACAGTGAATCTGAAAATGGGAGAAATTATCTCTGAAAGTCACGTTTCATGAGAGCACCAAATTCTGACCGTACATTCAAGTTCAGGATGAGTAGCCCCATGTAGTAACATGGGTAAAATGAAATAAAATATATATATAAAAAAAAAAAATGAAATTGAAATGTAAAAGTTAAAAAGTAAAATAATAAATAATTTTACAGTGATGAGTGAAAATGGTGTCAAAATATACATCAAAAACATTCACAATCTTTCTGTAAAATAATTATAATAATTATTATAATATAATAATTGTAATTTTTAGCTGATTTAAATGTAGTAAAATACCCTGATTTTATGGTCACATAACAGAATAAATTTGTAAAAATAAAAATGCTTGATGTGGACATTATTTTAAAAAAAATTTACGGTCAATGTGGAAATTAATTCTTTTTTCTTTTTATTTTATTGGATATTATCTGTAATTTAACAAATATGGAAACATTTTCAATCAAAATTAAAATTATTTAAACTAATTAGAGTGAACACGTTTATCTAACTGATAGGAATATTTAAAAAAGTTAAGTATGGCATTATGTACTGATAATTTCATTAATAGCTGCCATCTTATTTAACCTCTATGATGAATAAAAAACACCCTACCAGACGCTCTCTGTGTGCCAGTTAACTCTGAAAATAAAAGGACAAAACATGACATCAAATGAATTCGACAAACTACATTTTAGAACCGGATCCTCTTAAAAACAAGCTGGAGCACTGAGCACCTGTCAGAGTTAATATTCTGCTCCAGTGGTGCAGATTTCCAACAAATTTGCATTTAATCAAATTATACAGACCCAATGATATGGAGTAAACCTGGATCCTCTGGGATTCTTAACTGATAATTCCTTCTTGTGTTAGATGAACTATTGGAGCCTGATATTCTTCCTGCTGTTTCACCAGGTTACTGAATCTAATGGAGGAATTCATTAAAGCCAGAAGTAAACCAGAATGTCTGCTGAGGAAACGACCTCACTGATTATTTAGCAGTGAAATGAACAAATTATGTGTCTGTCTATGAACAAAAAACTCTCTGGGATGTTGTTCATCAGCTTGAACTCAACATGTTGAACTGTGAGAGGATCTGAATCAATAATTTAAAAGGTAAACGAGTCAAGATATGTGTTGTTGTGGGTATTTTCCTTGTTTCCAGAATGAACATGCAGGTAAAATGTTGCACATAAATTATGAAAATGTTCTTAAACACGTTTTCTGGTGCAAATTAAACAAGTGAACACATAAGCCTCTGAGCATGCTATCTTTTAAAAACAGGTAAAATTACACCTTTTATCAGAGCCAGAAACTGTAAACGCAGCAACAATTGAATGATTTTTAACTTTCTGACAGCCCATGATGCACATATGAATTAGATTTGCTGGGGAAATGAACTAAATGGGATCTTGAAAAACTGATAATTCATCCAAATCATTATATTCTGCATTTCTTATTTAAGAATTCAACCAAAAATAAACTTGTTTGTTGAAATTCTGTATAAAGAAAAGCTAATACAGCTGCAACCAACAGTCACATGACAAAAACAGAGACTTTCAGCTGAACTGCAGGCAGTGTTTACACAGAGAATAGAGAGACATGGATGGAAACAAATCTCAATTAAAAATTCACCAAAAATAATAAGTTTGCACTAAATAAATTATATATAAAACTACAAATTCTGCACTCCTGAACACAACTGAGAAACCATTCGTGACACACTTGTGACCAACAGTCACATGACAAAAATTTAGGAATGTATCAGTTGAACTGCAGGCAGTGTTTACACAGAACAGATAGAAAAGAAAAACAATAAAAACACAGGAAGAATATTATCTTCCATATGCTGAGTCACATTGTTTTTAGTCTTTGCAACACCTGTGGACACTTGGGAAGATGTTTTGATTGTTGATTCCAGGCCTTAACATTTTTTGTTGAATACATTAATCAAAGAAATTTGCATTTATTACATTTCTTTTCATGATTACAGTACAACTTTGTCATGAGGCACAAATGACTTCTCGTCACGGTTGTGCTGTTTCTATAGAGGTGCAGGACTTTACAATGACTTTACAGTGAAGAAAAGGCCACAGTGAGTAAAAATGTAGCAAAAACACCCAGAACCTGTCAGAGGGTCAGTTGAGTTCACTTTTGTAAGCGTAACGTAAATTAAATTACACCTTCATTTCATTCAGTCAGCATCTGCAGAAAACCCACCATTAAAACAGCGACCCACCTCAGACTGCAGCAGCTTCATGGGCTGTGGCCTATTAGAGGTGCTGCTGCGAGTGCAAACTGTAAACGAAGAGCTGACAAACGATGCAATTCCTTCAGAGGCTTATTGGCAGCTACAACACTCTGCCGGCTGCACAACCGTATCAGCCGAGATAATCGCAAACACACAAAAACACGTGTAGACACATAAATATACATCTAAATGACGCTCGTATACTGCACACAAAAACTGCTGCTTATACTTGCAGTAGATGTAGCTACTTGCTGTCTCAGCAGCTCCAGGGCAGGAAGGCTGACCCCGAAATCTGCTCTGTGAATATGAAGACAGATTTTTCCCAATTAAAGCTCATTTACTGGCCTGTTCTTGTATATGTGATCCCGTCTCTTACTCCTGTTCGCAGCCTCCTCTCCCCGTTCGACTCTGCCACCTCCCGCCTCCCTTCCTGTCAATCTCTGCCTCCCTGCACCTTCTCTTCTTTTTAACAATTCTCTTCTCTCCCCCGTTAGCATCTCCTCTCCCTCCCTCATTAAAACAGTTCCCTGGTCTTCTCCCAGGAGAGAAGATGAGGAGGACGAGGAGGAGGGTAAAAATAGCTTCTTCTTCTTCAGCTTCTGCTCGCTGCTTCTTTCTCTCCATACATCAAATAGTGTTTCTCCATAATAACCACCATCTTTGTATCTCTTTGGAGCAGCAGCAGCTCAGCCGAACGCGCTCGTATCTGCCTCTTTAAAGGCAGTGTTAAAGGCAGCTTTGTGTTTGGGAGTCGACGAGACTGTTATCAGAAAAGTTGCAGCTTGTTTGAGACACAAATACAACTCAGGATAAGATCTGCGTGAAATGAAAATGTAAATTTGTCTTAACTGACGTTCTGAATCGGAGCAGTTGGTAATTAGATAGGGCGAGTATTCAAAATGTTGACAGCTGAAGCTACAGGCTGTCGTAAAGGAACAGTCATTCATAACGCCAAGCGAGATAAGAACGCCATCGACAGCAGTGATGACTGAATTCTTGTACATTCATTACTTCAATGTCAGAAAATGTTTAAAACTCAGCAAACATTCAAGGTTTTTTTGAGAAATTTGCAACTTTAGCATAAAACATTCAGGACTTTTTTTTGGAATATTACCTGCCTTATCTAACATAAGCACTCACTTAAAAACCCTAAAACCCTTAGAGAATTTTTTAAAAAGTAATTGAAACAGTTTTTTAGCAATTATTTTATTATTCTCCTGCAGTTTATTTGTGGGGGTACAACAGTGTATCATCTGCGTAACACGATACTGTATTTCTACGCTACAGAGTTGAGTGGAAGCTCAGACATACAAAAGAAAACAGGACCCAGTATTGAACCCTGAAGAACACCATTACTTCATACTTAAAATCCAATCTGCACTCTGTCTGCAATCTGTCTTCAACTTTAGTTTAGAGCAGCCATTGTAAGATGTTTATCTTTTCTAGAAGTAAAAATGGCCACATTTTCCTCCAAAGAAAAGAAAACCAACTGTTGTAGGAGTTTGGTTTTGAAGTCATGGACTAAAAAATTTCACAAAAGTAAGCAGCTTCCAAGATCAGTGTAATATGCAAATGTAAATTTGTCTTAACTGACGTTCTGAATCACAGCAGTTGGTAACTAGATAGGGCGAGTATTTAAAATGATGACAGCTGAAGCTGAGGAACAATCATTCATAATGTCAGGCGAGATACGCCATCAACAGCAGTGATGACTGAATTCTGGTAAATTCATAATTTCAATGTCAGAAAACATTCACGTTTTTGCTTTCAGCTTTATGTTTTGTTTTGTTTTTTTTCAAATCTCTCCAAACATTTAAGGCTTTGTTGAGGAATTTCCAACTTTAGTCTTTAAAATTCTGAGGTTTACTTGAAATATTACCTGCCTTGCCTTGCTAGCATGCATTTAAAACCCTAAATCCCTTTGAGCTGATGCACAGGGAAAAACATATAATTTAAAGTAATATACAAAAGAAAACAGGGCCCAGTATTGAACCCTGAGGAACAATTACTTGATATTTAAATCCAATTAAAATCTAAACTGTCTTCATTTGTAATTTAGTGCAGCCATTGTAAGATGTTTATCTTTCTAGAAGTAAAAATGGCCACATTTTCCTCCGAAGAATAAAAAACTAACTGTTGTAAGAGTTTGGTTTTGAAGTTGTGGATTAAATTTAACTTAAGCTTCCAAGATCTGCATGAAATGAGTGTAATATGCAAATGTAAATTTGTCTTAACTGACGTTCTGAATCAGAGCAGTTGGTAATTAGATCGGACGAGTATTTAAAACACTAACAGCGGAAGCTACAGGCTGTTGTAAAGGAACAATCATTCATAAAGCCAAGCGAGATAAGAACGAACTGACTGCAGTGATGACAGCACTTAAATCTCCAGTAGAAAGTGCTTGTGTTCTCTGGTCAGCATCAGCAGCAGCCAAATGAATGATTGTGGTGGTGCATTAAAGTGATGTGTTCTTTACAGAAATGCATTGTGGGACTATAGCTATGCTGGAGAGAGAGGGCAACGACGTAATCAGATTGGATAGCAGAGAAATCCTTTCACACTCACACTGAGACTGGAAGAGCAAATGACCATCTGGCTGCTATTAAGCAAATCTTTTTATGCCGTTTCCTCATCAGTTAATTTTTCTCGTTTTTTGGAGATTGGTTAAAACAAGCGAGGAGGGAAGATGACAAAGCAAGAAGAGAAGAATAAGAAGAAGAGATGAAGAGAAAGAGAAAATAGCAGCACTTGAAATGCCAGGGGGTACAAACAAACTGCTCGCTGGCGGAGCAACACAGTAACAGAAACTTTCCCCTCTGAAAACGCTATAATGCCCTAACAAGCTAAAAATACAGCAGAGTGCAGCAGCGACGCCTCAGACACACAGACAGAAAGACAGGTTTTAACACTCCACAGCTCCACAAAAGCCTTCAGAGTCAATAAATTTCTCATTTGCATTGAAACAAAATCGTCTGTGAAAAACGACAAGGCCAAAATAATGCTTCTTCAAAACCTGCATTACTTAGAACTAGAAAACAGTCAGAAGATGCATTTGTCTGCCGAAGCACTTTAAAGTTCTTCTTACAGTCGACATTTTGGCTTCCATTACTTGAGAAAAGCACAGCTGCATTTAGATGTATCAGAAGGATTTATACGTGCGCAATATCTGAGCCACGAAACATCTAAATGGACACCAAATGTCGTCAAAAAGAAAGAGCTACAAAAATGTCAAAAAATTATCATTTGCATCTAGATTTATCTGAATTAAAAACATAAAAGTAAGTGGAGAACTTCACAAGAACATAAATATAAAACACATTTTTTCTTACATGCAGAGTTTGAGAAAAAGTTTAGTCTTGTTTGCGCAATTAAAACTTTAAAAGGGGTTAAAGACATACACAAGGATATGTCGCAAATTAAAATGAGCAAGATGTACTCGTATAAACCAACAAATCTAATGAAAAAGCTCCTTGATGGATGTGAAGTCCATCTGAGATTATGAGTGCAGCATATGTGCATGTGTAAAACAGTGAATCCTGTAAACACCAACGCAGGCGGATGAAAACATACCATACGTCTCTGAACCTTCTGCTCGACAAACACATTACACAAACCAACAGCAACAGACGTGTTTTCTCACCGGGTCTACAGAGACCAATTAAGATAGTGCATAATTTCACTCACCGTCTTTGTCAGCCCTTCTGAATATCTGTGAACGGAAAAGAAAAACAGTGCAGTTAGTGTCAGCAAAGGGATCTGCAGTGAGATGTGGGAGGTATAAACAGGAAGCAAGAGCTCCTCTGTTTGGGAAAGTTACTCTGTGGTGACTAATTAACATCAGAGATTAGAGTCATGAACTATTGATTACTGCAGTTAGTAATTTAACCAATTAAAATTAGTTTAACGATATGGCAAAAGACGAAGGGCATGCATGTCAGAAAATACGTTGCAGACTGGCTGTAGTACCAGTTTGCGACACCAGGCGGAGCTTCCCACTGTGTACTAATGTAGGGACCATTCAGACTACTCCTAGTTTTGTGTTGGCGAGCAGAGAGCATTGCAGTTTAGCTGGTGAAGGGCCACCATGAAAAAGTCTCCTGTGAAGCTTAATGCCAACCCACCAGAGCTTACGTCATGTAGGCGAAGTGACGCAACTGTTGACACCAGTTTAGTGGCCCAGCAGCTGGAGGAGGTAATATTCCAAGAAAATATTCTTAATTTTAAGATAAATTTACAGGAAAAAAAACTGCCAAAAGTACGTTTTCATGAGGCGGTCAGCAGCATAGAGTATGACCTTGTATCTGTCTATTGTGTTGTACTTTCTGCTACGTAAAAGCTGCAATTTCATCTAAATTTTTGTATGTTATGGTCTTCTAAGTAGGCCCAGTTCATGGACATGGACAAGTGGGTGTTTTCTTGTAAATTTGTGACTTATGTGTCAGAAAACGTTCACGTTTCTGTTTGCAAATTTATGATTTTTTTTAGATCTCGGCAAACATTCAAGTTTTTTTTGAGGAATTTACAATTGTAATATAAAAAAATATGAGATATTCTTGGAATATTACCTGCCTTGCTTTTGCACAGTGGCCCAATAACATAAGCGCAAATGTTAAACTTTAAACCCACTGAGTTGGGCAAAATCATTTAAAGTAATTAAAATATTTTTGAACTGACATTTTATTATTTTGTATAGATAGATAAAACCTTTATTGATCCGACAGCGGGGAAATTTACAGCGTAACAGCAGCAAATAGAACAGTTTAAATAGGAAAAGAGCAGCACAGAATGCACAGTGCATATCTATAAATATTTCCTTTTTCTAGAAGAAAAAAAACAGCATTTACAGCAAAAAATTTCTATGAAATTGTCTATTTCTATGAATATGTGTAGTGGTACAGCAGTATATCATCTGTGTAACCACACACTGTATTTCTACACTACAGAGCTGAGTGGAAACACAGACATACCACAAAAAAAAAAAACAGGACTCAGTATTGAACCCTGAGGAACACCATTATTTCCAATTAAAGTCTAAGCTGTATTAATTTCCAATTTAGTGCAGCTGCTGTAAGATGTTTATCTTTTCGAGAAGTAAAAAATAGCCATTTTTCCTCAGGGAAATAGAGAACTAACTATTATAGGACTTTGGTTTTAAAGTTGTGGACAGAATTGAACAACAGTAATAAAAAGCTTCCATTGCCAACATGTTAACATGCTGGATTCTGAGAATGGAGCTGACGCAATTTGTTACTTGAATGAGATTTGTTAATGGATATCTAGAGCTCCAGCTGAGGTGACAGATGGTAAAACACACAGAATGTGCCGGCTTTTTTTTCCCTTTTTTTTTTTTTACGAGAACAACTAAATCTTTGCAGAAAAAACAGAATCCAGATGGTGAATAACTTGTAATGGAAACGGTCACTAAACCATCTAGTGTTTAGACTTGTAGTTTTATGCTGTGCCGCCATCCATACAGTGAGAATAAAGTGTGTTTCGACCAGATAAGGAGTCGCTGTGTGTGATAAGGCTTGTTAGGAGTCTGGTACCTGAAAAGTTTATTAGTGTGACAGCAGATAAGAGCACACGCCAAACAAAGTCGCTGATCTACAGCTGACTGATGATTACTTGCTGCGTGTGCGAGCTAATTTATAGCACCGGTGAAAGCTTCCTTCCCTGCGGAGCCGAAAGTGTCAGGTCTGTTACTTTCATCAGTGTTTCAGAGTGCGATATGAAGTGTTCCTGCCGAGGAGAGCCACAAAACAGCACAACGATGAGGGGAAGATGGAGAGAAGGATTCGGCAAGGATGAAACGAGGAGACAGGATGACAGAAAGAAGTGAGGTGGAGATGCAGGGAGGTAAAGTGAATTGATAATGCTAATTCTGAGCAGCATTTTCAGACACATTCTGTGGAAATGTTATACTTATTGGAGCACACAGATGGGAGAGGAGTGGATTAATGCCATAGGAATGTGTGGACGAGTGACAAAACTGACAACTTCTCAGACACCTTCAGGGACTAAGTGAGTGATACTGAAGACGTTAAACGTCACCGCGCAGACACAATGTGAAGGTCTGTGAAGTGCAGATTCCTTTCCATCACATTTGAGAAGCGAACGGCAGCAGAGCATGTAAATGTTCTCACTTAAAATTCTCTACAACTATCTGAAAAATAGACTTTTTGCTGACTTTCTACATGAAGTGCTCATATAAATGTCACAAAAAGCTTAGAATTATACTGATTTTATTACTCTAACATTAAATTTTCAAAAAAAAAACTGATGGAATATGAAGCAGCAATAAATTTGATGTATTTTTCAAGGCAAAAATGTTTGCCATTGTATGTTTCAAGGTCCTAAAATGGGAGGATTTTTATGCTTTTCCTTGTCATAGTAGTGCTGTGAATGTATTTGTGTTGGGCTGCTGGTTGAATAAGTCATTTTGGGGTAATTGTTGACATTTATAGACAAAAAGATGAATTAATTGATTAAAAACTATATAAGGTCTGCAGATTCATCGATAATGGAACTTAAAGTGAGTTCGCTGCAGCCATAATTTCTAGGCAACAGTCAAATTCAGAAAACATGAGTAAAAAGTTCAAGTAAAGTTCCAGTAAAATTTCAAGGCGAAATTGTTGCTGGTCAAGAAAGGCTTATAACCAATACTTGGAACCGCTACACATTAAATGTTTTAGCAGCATGTGACAGAGAACCTGTTGTTCATAATTAAGCCTCTCCACAATAACATTAATATTCAAAATAGAAACAGGAGTGATTAAATTAAGACGCTCTCAACTGAGATTTAGCTTTAGCTGAGATTTGTTTCCTGCAGTTGCGTCTGCTGTTTCTCAATATTTCACTGTTCTATCACTTTCATTGCCCATTAAGGTCCAGATCTTAAATTAATTGTTGTTTATCAGACTCTTTCAGGTTAATCTGCCTTCCAACTTAGCCGTTAGCCACTAGCGTTAGTGTAGCCTTAGCCACTGTGAGAGAGGCTAACTTCCTGGTTTGTGTTTCTTGTCCAGACACAACAAAATTTTCACACTAATTATTTAGTAATGTGTGTTTTTGTAACTGCATGACTGACAGTTATGTACTTCTGGTGCACAAATGTCAAGGACTTTGTCTATTTTGTTTACCTAGATACAAAACGGCACAAAATAGACACGAAATGACAGAAATGAGGCAGAAGATGACGCAAACGAGATACAGAATGACACTAATAAGACATAACACAAATTGAGACAAAGAACGACAGTAACGAGATGCAACATAACATAAACAAGACACAAAATATCAGGAAAAAGAACCCAATTTGTATTGGTTTGCTGGTTGAATAAGACAATTTGGCCTCGCTTTTGACCATTTTCCTACATTTTTAAGACAAAAAATGAATACAGAAAAGAGTGGAGATTCATACATAATAGAAATAAACTTAGTTGCAGCCAAAATTTCAAGGTAAAGTTGACTGAAATTTAGCAAATATGAAGAATCCCGTTTATACAACAAAACTTTCACGCTATTTAGTAATAAAAGAGAACAGATCCATACAAAGCAAAAATGATGAGCAAAAAGAAGAATTAATTGATAAAATATGCAAAAAGTCTGCAGAGTCACACAAGACTCAATTAGTTTCAGTCATAATTTCAAGGCAGCATTGACTGAAATTTTAAAAAGAAACACTATAAATCAAGTGTGCATAATAAGTCTTGTACACGATTTTTTGTAATGTGTTTTTTGGCCTCATTTTTTACTATTTTCTTACTTTTTTAGACAAAGATTCGCAGGCTGTTGGTTAAAGAAGTCAATGTGGGCTCATTTGTGACTATTTTCTGACTTTTTCGGCAAAAAAATAATACAGAAAAGACTGCAGAACCACATAGAACAAAAGTGATTGACAAAAAGAAGAATTAATTGATCAAAAACTGGAAAAAAAAATCTGCAAATTCATCCATAAGAGAACTCAAAGTTAGTTAGCCATAGTTTCAAGGTAACTTTGACTGAAACTTAAAACAAACATGATGAATTCAGTTCACTCAACAAAATTTGCAGACTAATCTGTATTCTGTGTTTTGGCCTTGTTTTCTTATTTTTTTTTTTAGAATAAAAAATAATATATTCACAGGCTGCTGGTTGTAGAAGTCATTGTGGGCTCATTTGTGACTGTTTTCTTACTTTTTTAGACAAAAGATGATACAGAAAATAGGGCAGATCCAAATGTAATGAAAATTATGGGCAAAAAGATAAATTAATTGATAAAAACTGTAAAAAAAAAAAAAAAAGTCTGCAGATTTATCCATAATAGAACTCAAAGTTAGTTGCAGCCATAGTTTCAAGGCAACATTGATTAAAATTTTAAGTTTACACAACAAAACTTGCACACTCTTTCTTTTAATGTGTGTTTTGGCCTAGTTTTTGACTTTTTTCTTACTTTTTTAGAAGAAAAAAATAATATATTCATGGGCTGCTGGTTGTAGAAGTCAATGGGGGCTTATTTGTAACTATTTTATCACTTTTTTAGAACAAAAAAAAATCACACATAAGAGGGCAGAACCATATATAATAAAGATGATAGGCAAAAAGAAGAAGTAATTGCTTAGAAAAAACTGCTAATAGACTGCTAAAGTTATTTAGTTGCAGCCATAATTTTAAGGCAAAAACTCAAGCAGTCCAGTTTTCACGACAAAACATGCACACTAATTATTGACTAGTGTTTGTTTTTGTGCACCAGAAGACTGAACTGATCCTGGGACTCCTGCACCATGGCTTTATGGCTCCTAAAACTATAAATAAGTGGTGCATTTATGCAGCGACTGCAGCAGCCATCTGAGCAGGCCAAAGTGAAAATCATTAAGTGCTGAGACGCTCCAAATGACAAGCTGCTCCGCATTGTTCTGCTTTTTCCGGTTGCACCCTGGGGCGCACTCAACTCCACGGAAAAGAGCCAACTCTGTCGGAGACAGACGAGCTGAGAGAGGAGGAGGCTTGTGTGGAAAGAGTTGTAAGAGAAAACAGAGAAGAGGAGGAACCGAGCAGATCCAAGGAAAGAGAAGACAGAGAGGGAGGAAGAAGGAGGGAGGGTGTTTCAATCCATCTCTTAACCTTATTAAGAATGGATGCTTCTGAGGAGGAGGAGGAGGAGATGGAGGAGATGAGGAGAGGAGGGAGGGACAAAGGATGAAAGGAGTCTGAGGAATAGTAAGCTAGGTGCACCGAAGGGCTAGGATGAAGCAGAAACAAGCGAGCTGAGGGTCTAATGAGGAAAACACCGCCTGCAGACATGAGCACGCTCACACGGCCATCACTCAAAGCCCCTCTGGTGGAGACTTCACTCGCCGTGATAATAATGCTGGGGTCAATAATATTGGAAAATGGCAAAACGATTAACATTTCAAAGTTCAAGGCCTCTCAGGGAGAGGAAAATGCCAAAAATGAGTTCAGAGCTGACGTCAGGAGCTTGTACAGTTTGGGTTTTTCTGTGTGAAGATGGCCAATGTAGCAGGAAATGTACAGAAAACTAATTTAACTGATGCAAACTGGTTCCTTTAAAGGTGGATTTCAGTGCAGCATCCACCTGGGCACCCCCTCCACTCTCACACACAAACAGAATGAGTTTACTGGGGTACTGGGATACATCGGCCCTCTGGTCTTGATCATAATTAGGTTTTCATGGATCTGCTTCTTTATCAGCCTATTTAAGTGACTCTGCAGAAGCTGAACTACTTTTTTCCCTTTCCCACCTATATTAAAGCAGCATCAGCAGATCTCCAGGCCAAACATTTAGGAGAGATCAGGAGAAAAATAACTCAATAGCACTGATGAGGGGAGATAAATCAACAATGAGCTGCCAGAGTGATAATTCCAGAGCAGGGAGGGTGAAATGAAAACATCATAGAGAGAGAGAAGATTCAGATGTAAGGCAGGATCAATACCAATACAGTAGTAAGACATCTGCATTAATAATTAAAGAGCTGTCATAAAATTGGATTGGGTGCGTCAGAGTTGATTTGGATTGACAGTGAAATCTTGAAAAGTGAAACTGATCACTGCTTGATCAATCAGATTGTAAACTTTCAGACCGGATTACGAGAATTTCACTCACAAAATGCGATAAAAGAGCGGCGGAATTGAGGATAAACGTGGACAAGATGGATACATTTGGACATGCACAGTGAGCTGCGCGCGTCCAGACACCGGGAGGTTTGATCCGTGACACCCACGTGCCTCACCGGGTGTCGGTTCACCTGTGAAATCTACTCTGCCAAGAAGGAGCCACAAGTCTGGAGGAACCTGCACCGTCGCCTCCGTGCGTAAGTGCGCACTGCGCCGCTCGCCGGATGCCTCCATCCCGCCCCAACCCGCCCGGAGCCTCCACATACTCACATCCAAAATCACGGAGATGCCTCTCCGCGGCTCCGGGGCGAAGAACTGCTCCTGAGCCACGGCCACCTCCTCCTTGCTGGAGGCGTACTCCCGGCTGGAGATGTTCTTGTTGTCGCTCATTTTGGTGACGATCCAGCGGACGAGCCCGTCGATTCCACCGGGCTGGGCGCCGCTGTTTCCGGACTGCGCTGCCGTCGCGGACTCGCTGTCCTGACCGGCTACGGGTTTCGGCTGCTCGCGGCTTTCCTGGGCTCGAAGTTTGGCTTGTTCTTTGTTGAGCAGTTTGTGGACTCCGTCCCGACAGTAGCGCGCTGCCTGCTCACACATCCTTTTGCTGCGGAGCGCTCATGCTGCGCTCTATGGGGCAGAGAGAGGAGCCCCCACCCCCCCAGCTCCCCTCTTACATCACAGCACCCACCCGAAACACACCGCCCACCCCACGCATCCCACTCAGACCCACTGGTACCTATGGAACCAGTAAACACTCTTAGATGTGGTGGGAAGTGATATTTACAAGGTTTGGAGGCTTACAGTGACTTTAATGTACTTTATGGAATTTACTGGATCTCATTGTTTATTACATCCCATTAATTCCATATTTATAGAGAACAGTTTACTGGCCTGAGTGAAGCCACCATGTCTCCTACTAAAATGGTAAAGTGCACGATTATTTGCTGTTGTATTATTGTGGCTGTACATTGACAAAAAAAATCAAAATTTTAAATAGATGGTAACTGTATTTTGCACCGTTTTGTGAATTTACAGATAATAAATCCGAGTAATTTGTTCTTTTGCAACATTTGACAGTAAAATTACTGTTTTTACTGCACTCAATCTGTATTTAAAAATTTACACATATTTGCCTTTTTTATGTTGAAAGATGGTAAACATTCCAACTGTTATGATGCAGATTTAAACTATTTTAGGAAATTACACATAACATCATGTAAAACCACGGCAGAAAAAAAAGCATAAATTCACATGTGAATGTTTTTTTAATTTAAAAAAAATGTAAATATTGTCTGCATAAAATGTTTGTTTTTAATTAAATGGTAATTCGTTCTTTTACAACACTTGACCATAAAATTAGACAGTTTTTATTGTATTTTTTTCTTTTTTGAAGTTGAAAGATGGGAAATAGTTTTTGAAACTGTTACTTTATAGATTTCTACTATTTCAGATGTCATGTAAAACCACAGATAAAAGCCCAAATTTACACGTTAACCTTAAAAATGTGAACACTGTCCACACAAAAACATACATGTTTAAAATTAAATGGTATTTGTTCTTTTACTACACTTGGCTGTAAAATTAGACAGTTTTTACTGAATTTATTTTTGTTTTTTTTAAATTGCAAGATGGTAAAAAATATTTTTGTTTCTTTTCAGATGACTAATATTTTGTGCAATTACAAATAATATTGTGTTAATCCACAGAAAAAAATGTACAACTTATCTAGGAAAAATAAAGCAACTAAAATTGTAAACACTGTCTACAACAACAATCTCTAATTTTAATTTATTAAATGCTCATGATTTATTTTATAACATCTGACTATAAAACTTGCATATTTTTACTGGATTCAAATAAGCACAATAGATTATAATTTTACTTTTTGCCATTTGCCAAGTGTGGAAAAAATATTAACATTTTTGCAAATACAATGTTGACTGTAAAAAAAACAACTAAATAGGCAAAAACTAACAAATTTCAAATCAAAAATCTGTTTTTAAAATGCTAATTTGTCCTTTTATAACAATGGACTGTAAAATGAAACAATTTAAACTTTTTTTCTATTTTTTTAGGTTGGCAAATATTTTTTTCTGTTATCTATTATCTTGTAAAGTCACAGCAAAAACAGTAATAATGTCCATGTCGACGTTACAAAAAGGCTGAAACTGTGCATAAAATGTACACCAAAAATCCGCATATTTGAAAACAGTACTTTAACCTTTTACAACGTGTGCTTGTAAAATTATATTGTCTGTGTTACACATTGTCATTTCTACTGGTTGTACAATTTCGGATGTTACAGCTTTCCATCTTTGTCAGGTGTCTTTTTGGCACCCTTGTTGCCAGATTTGTTTATTTTTACAGATTAATTTTTACAGTGTATGTAGATGTTGTGAGCAGACATAACCTCCATGCATGTTGTCCTGAAGCTGCAGACCGTCTAAAACCACTATTTGCTGCTTAAAAGCGGGCTGAATAGTGAGACAGGTGATGGCATCCACTTTGTTTTCCCCTCTGGTTTAATGTCTCATCGGAACAAAGCCGGTTCCTCCTTTAAACAGCCTCAGCGGGAGGTTTGGGCCACCGGTCTTGTGCTGCTTGCTGCGTCCCAAAGGGAGGATCAGAGGGTTTTTCTCCCGGAGTGAAAGGAGTGTCTCTTTAACTGTCACTCCAGCACCTCATTAGAGGTTTACGTGTGTGCGTGTGCATGTGTGATGTGACAGATCTAACCTTTGGTAATGAGCGACTCCCTCAGCTCTGCCCTTTCCGCCGGGTTGCGAGTCTTTCTCCTGCAATGTGCCGGGTGTCTAACAGCACACAGGGTGGTTTGGACAAATTAACTCCTGTTGGAGAGTTGACACTTTAATACACAGCTTATCAGAATGACCAAAAAGGCAGAGAAGTCAGGTAGATTATGCATCTCGCCCCGTCTGCTGAAGCACTGAAATCACTTGACATGATTGCCCCCATGTGGAAATGAGAATGTAATGGCAGGACTGTGCAGCTTTTAGTTTTTTCTCCAGCATTTATTCAGTTAAATATTAAATATTTATGAACACAGTTGTGAGAGCTAATTATTTAAACCTCAAACATGCACAAGGCAATTCTGGCTTGGATTTTTTTTTGGCATTAATGTTACTATTAACAGCTTCGGCCTCAGATAAATCATTGGTCAACACATGTAGCTGAAGGAAAATAGAAATAAAAACAATAAAAGCCCAAATGGCTGCAGATGTGGATTCATTTTGTCATCTACATGTACTTAAGCTGACTCGGGGCGGTAACCCTTTAGGTAATAGATCCATGAGCAGAGTTTGTGGTGGCCCTCAGAGCGTTGACTGGAGATGGTCAACCTGCCGAACCACGGACCTGAAGAGCCTCCTGGAGGAACCTCGAAGGATACCACGACGTTCTGGGTCTTTTTAGAGGGGAGGTTGCCGCTTCCTTTGACTGTAAAGCAGGGGTTGTCAACCTAGAAGCAGCACAAAATGGGTCAAATCATCTGCTACAGACAGAATCAACAGAAAGTGGGCCATCATAGATGTAAAGGTTGCATCCAGGAAAAAGAGGAGCAACATTACTCTAAACACGAGGATAAAAGTGACCACTCTGCAAACTGTAGCAGGCTAAATTTAAATCTGTGTGCCTCATGCAGGCCGGCAGTGCACCCAATAAATACTGAAAGAAAATGAGGCACTGTGCGGCTGCCTGTGTTTGTATTAGAATCTTATTGATCGCTTTCTTTCTCATTTACTCTCCAAAATAAGACATTTCAACTTTTGCTCCAATCTTTGATCTGCTATCTGTCTAAGGGCCTCTTTACGAGCTCCTCACCTGAAAGGAGAAGGCGGCGGTCTGCGGGAACACGTTCTTGAAGGGGATACTGACGCTGCGACCGGCCTTGATGTTGAACGGACCCTGAGCTTTTGGAGGGAGGCAGATCCCACGTAAAAGGAAGATGTATTCGCCGCCGTCTGATGAGGACAGGCTGAGCTGGCCTCTCACTTCACCCAGCTGATGAGGCTCGAAACAAACTTCCACGCTGGCCTCCGACCCCTCCCCGAAACCCGGAGACGCTCGGACGCTCTTGTCCACGCTGAACTCCGAGCAATCGGTCTGGAGGAGAAAGAGAACGGACAGGGAACATGTGAGAGCGAATATATCACAAATAAGATGCTCTAACGTGTGGTTTAATTGGTTGCGTTTTCTCTAGTTTACGGCCTCTTTAAAAATTAACAAATTAGGCTCAAACAAATAAAGAGACCGGCAACATATAAACTGGACACAGACACAGCGGGTGAATTGGTGAAGGGAAAAAACTGCTTTATTTATGGACAATCCAACTAGTCAGTGTAGAAATAATGGTGAAAGGTAAAGGGCTGCAGCTGCTGGCCAAAAGAAACAAAAGAGTGGTGGTGAACGTGGCTAACCCAGCAATGGGCCCTCAGACCAGTCACCATCCTAACTAAGCTGTCTAAGCAAAAATAACTGCTACAAAAGAAAAACAGCAAAAATAAGCAACTACAGCCAAACTAAAACAACAAAACCCAGCAATCTAAGCATGCATGGGGGTGGAATGTATCAAATGCCTGAAAAGAGAAGAACTCATTGTTAATCACAAAAGGAAAGTTTGCACAAACACAAAAAAATCCACGTTTGTCTGGGGAGGACTTGTAGCTTTGCGGTGCTCATGCCTCTGCTCTGCCTGCCCCTCTCTCCTGCCTCCCTAAATACCCTCCTCCTCCCTAAGTTCTAACAGCACTCAGGTGTGCTGCAGTTGCACAGGTAACGGAAGGACGGAGATCAGAGAGAGCAAGGAGAGAGGCAGCAGCCAGCCACAAGTAACACTCAAATAACAACAAATTTCACGAAATTGAGTTTCCGTCCCACTGTACATTTATAGCGCTGGCATAAAGGTCTAAAAAATTAATTGGCTCTTTCAGCTTGATTTCTTTCAAGCTCATAATATATTCTAGACATACACAGAAGCTGGTTATAAACACAAATATACAGTACAGAGGTGGACTGTTGCCTGTGTAAAAGGAAAATACTGAGCTTTGCACTACAGTAGCTACAGTTAGTAAGTACGTCTCTGAGTGTCTGTGAAGATTCTCGGCCATCCAGGTCATAGTACTTCAACAGAAGGCAACTGAACTTCTCTTTCTGGTTGTTAAAGACATTTCACCTTCATCCAAAAGGCTTCTTCAGTTCTAACTGACTGGAGGGGAGATCCAGGAGCCCCGAGATAAATGCCTGCATCTATCCAACAGTCAGTCAGAACCGAATAAGCCTCATAGATTAGAGGTGAAACTTGTTCAAGAACAAAAAAAAATCCATTTGCATTCCACTGAAGCTTTTGGTATCATTGTGTCACAAAGCATATCTTCCGTTTGTGTTGAGAACCAAAAACAATTTCCATTTTTCTCTCAGTTGAGCTACAGTTATGAGTTATAAAGAACAGACAAAAATCATTTTTCTCAGGCCGCAAGGGTTGTATTGCTAGAATAAATGCTAACACTTTCTACAGGAAATCAAAATAGAAATGTTGATATTCTTCAGGGACTGACTGGGCCGATGCTAATGCTGATTACTGTTAACCCTTTGATGCGCAACGTGGGTCAAATCCAATGGAAAATGGGTATCTCCTGACCCACACTGAGCATCAAAAGGTCAATCATAAAAGATTGATAATTGATATTCGGACCCAATACACATTAAATGTAATGTTTAACATCATCGGAGAACCTGTTATTAATAACTAGTCCTCTTCATTAATTAGGGTGACTATAACTCGATATGTAAAATAGAAATAGGAGTGATTAAATTGGGACGCTCTCCTCTGTTTATGTGGGATCCACTGCTGTTCTTCTCTGTTTTCTTAATATTTCACTGTTCAGTCACTTTTAGCACTCACTAAGGTACATATCTTAAAGAATTATTAATTATTGCTTTCCAGACTCTGTTTCAGATTAATCTGTGGCTGCCGTCTAACTTAGCCGCTAGCCGTTAGCATAGCATTAGCCACTGTGAGAGAAACTTATTTCCTGGTTTGTGTCTCATGTTCAGTTTTTGCTGCTTGAGAGACATTTCTGAGACCACAAAGTGGCGACAGACAGAGAGAGGAGGCTGAAGTGGAGCATTTAACTTATCAATAATCGGTCAGTTAAAATAATCCATCCATCCATTATCTGTACACTGCTTAATCCTCATTAGGGTCATGGGGGGCTGGAGCCTATCCCAGCTGACTTGGGGCGAAGGCAGGGAACACACTGCAGGCCACCAGTCTGTCACAGGACTACAAATACAGACAAACAATCACACTCGTATTCACACCTACAGGCAATTTAGAATAATCAGTTAACCTCAGTATGTTTTTGGACTGTGGGAGGAAGCCGTAATACCCGGAGAAAACCCACACATGCACAGGGAGAACATGGAAACTCCATGCAGAAAGATTCCAGGAAGGCCGGACACAAACCAGGGATCTTCTAGCTGCAAGGGGAAAGTGCTAACCACCAAGCCACTATGCACTCTCAATTAAAATAATGGTACAGATAATCAGAAATATACCAAATATCCCAATTTACAGACACTGGACTGATATGTAGCACAGATGAAGAGAACTATTTTCTTACCGTACAAGCGTAGTCGGTTTTGGAGTGGGAGTAGTTGATGAACTTGACCAGGACGGTGTCGCTGCTGCCCAGTGAAGTGTTGAAGAGTACTGTTTTTTCTGGTGGTGGAGGCAGAGCTCTGAGAAGCAGATCGTAGTGGAATAAGCCCAGATCATTACTAGACAGCGTCAGCCGAGCTGTAGACTCGCCTGGCTGCAGAGGCTGGTAGTCAAAGCTCAAAACACCCTGAAGAGAGGAAATAAACAGAGTCAGAGTCAGTCTGAGTCTGTAAGTGAAGACACTGTGTTTGTCCCCCCAGTGTAACAGAAGATGGAGTCAGAATCCACCTTGGACTGTCCTGACACGGTGTGCTGAGACGGGACACTGATGTCGAGGCTTTTACACTCGGTGGTGAAGCTGGCAGGTGTGGTCAGAGGGTTTTCCACCTCCACTGTGGCTGAGACGGCTCGCCGCACAGTAGTCGCCAGCTCCATGGTGGACAGGACTCCTGGGGACGTGGCTTTGAAGGTGACGAGGTAGAACAAGTACTCACCTGTCGCCTTGTTACAGAAGGTCACCTGGAAAAAGGGTTGAAGTGACATGTGAGGCTCAGAAATATGTCCAGACGTGTTCACAGGAACGTGAGTGAGATCAAACCTTGGTGCTGTACTGCCCCTCTCTGTACGTAAAGAAAGTCATCTCATAGTCCCTCCTGGACAGAGCAGGAACATCGATGTACTTCAGACCCCTGAGGGAGACTGTAGGATCTGTTTTTTCTGGCTTCACTGTCTCCAGCAGCACACAGAACCTGAGGACAGAAACACTCATGAGTTGGGTTTTCCATGTGTAGCTTATAACCTGATCTTGTAGGTAAATTAGGTAGATTAAGTAAACCTGTTCTGGATAAGTTTCTATCTGTGATCTTATTCCTCTACTGGAATTTACCTTTTGCTCAATAGCTGTTGCTTTAAATGTGCTATATGAATAATACGACTTGAACGGACTGATACTGACATGTTGCATTGTGTATTTTTGTATCTGTTGTCTTCTTTTTTAAAACAGTGTGTAGCTTGTGACCTTATTTTATAAATTTGTCAGGTAATTTGTGGGAGAATTAAATATTGCGGGTTAGTCAGGTTAATTTATATTATATATAATATTGCAGAGTGTTAACCTTAAATGTAGCCTGTCAAAGTGCTCAGGTAAATTCATATTATGATTTGACAATTGTGGAGCCTTAGCCTTTAAATAAATGTACAAATTTATAGTAGTAACCTTGTTTCTCTACAGGAAATCACTTTGGTTGTTGCTTTAAATGTGCTATAAAAATATTGGTGACGAGACTTGACTAATATTAACATATTGCATTATGCATTTGTGCATCTGTTGTCTCCTTTTTAAAACTGTGCAGCTTGTAACTTATTTCTTAAATTTATTGGAGAACAAAACATTGTAGGTTAGTCCGATTAATTTATATTAAATACAATACTGTAGAGAGTGAACCTTTGTGATCAAATTAGTCAGGCAATTTCACATTGTGAATAAAATTGTGGGGTCTGAACCTATAAATAAATGTGTACATTTATGGAGGTAATCTTGTTTCTCTACTGAAAATCACTTTGGCTGTTGCTTTAAATGTGTTATGGAAATAACAGTGACTTGACTTGACTAATATCGACATATTTCATTTTGCACTTTTGCATCTGTTGCCTTGTTCTTAAATTTTGTCCTAATTGTTGTTATGTTGCATTCTCTGTATCCTGCTTTTTCTTCGTCTGTCAAAGCACTTTGTAACTCCTGGTGCTAAATAAATAAAGTTGCAAATAATTTATTAATAGCTTTGGTTTCACGTTGGCACAGTGGAAAAGGCTTGGCGGCTCAAATACAGCTGTAAGACAATCTCCTCCACTTTACTTTTCACACAGCTGCTGAAAAATGTAAAAATGTGGAATTTCATTTCACGTCTTGCTACTCATGTGTTGATCATAGGCCTTTAATGCAAACAAAGATTTCATGGTGTCCAATCTATAAAAAGGAACCCTAACCACTAAAAACTGATATTTATAATCATAATACTAGTGTTGAAGTGGACTGCGGGTTAAATCTGCAGCTCCATTCAGTTTTAAGGAGCTTTAAAGTGACTTCCAGCTCTTTCCTTAGCCATCTGGTTCACAACTTAAAATTTTAATCACTCTCATTGCTCTCATAATGTCAGTTTAGGCAGCAGGCACAGGCACACACTAGCTGATGAACCTAAAGGTGCACTTAGGAGCTATTTTCCTTTAGGAGTTGGTATAAGAAACTCAGAGTAAATGTTGGACGTTGATTCATCAGGTGGCTTGACACATAAATCCAAATGAATGCTAATGTCGCGCTGTAACTGCTGGATGTGTAAATTACACAACGGTTATGTATAAACAACTTAAAAGGCAATCAAATTTAATTTGACTGAGAGGAATTTAATTAGTCATAAGATGCCTACAGGGCAAACACATTATCATATGTCAATGTTGTGTCTACAGCTCGTTTCCAGCGGCCACGAGGGTGTAAATAAAGTTCTTACAAGTTTATGAATTACAAAAGGACAGCAAAATAGGACGCATACACTCATATAGCCATAACATTAAAACCACTGGCAGGTTAAGTGACAGCAGATTGAGATGTTCTGATAAGAAAACCTTTGACACCGAGTTAAATCATGCTACAAACCAAACACACTCCTTCATGGCAACAGCAGGACAATGAGCCCGGCCACACAGCAAAAACCTGCTCAGCAGTGGCTCAAAGAACACACAAAATAGCCCGAGGTGTGATCTTGCTTCCTAAATCCCCAAATCCTAGTCCAGTCGAGCATCTGTGGGATGAAATAAGTCCGAATCACGGAGGCCCCAGCCCACAGCTCAAAGGAAACAAAGCATCTGCTGGCAAAGTCCTGATGCCAGACACCAAAGGACACCCCCAGGCCTCATGTCAATGCCCTGAGAGGTCGGGGATTGTTTGTCGGCACGACGGGGAGCTACGCAGCAGGAGCTCTGATTGGTGTACAGTTTAAAAGATAGGTGACTTCAAGGTGTGTGATTTTTACCGCTGCTGCCTGGAGAGCCAGTTGTGCACAGGGAGCAGCTCTGTGTGGTGAGTTTTAGCAGGCAGCTCGTGCATTAAGGTGTCCTCAGCCTTGGGAGGATCAGCGGTTCCCTGCAGAGTGTACAACATGCCGGTCCCATCAGGGAAGGACAGAAAGATGGATCCCTGACAAAAGAAGAAGCTGGAACTCATTAGGTGTGTGCCAAAGATTAAGCACTTTGTACATGCATTTAATACAGCAACAGAATGAACCGTTTTTAATTATTATGGCTCCGTTTACCAGGTGCTTCTTTTCAGCAGCAGTCATGGTCAGCGGTTGGTAGGTGATCTCGAATGCCTTGTTCTGATGTGGTTCAAAGGTCACAAAATGTGAAGCCCTCCACTGTTCGCCTTCAATAACAGGTTTGATGCTGCAGCGCTGGTTTGTGGGGTTGACCACTGACAGTGTCTGGGTATGAGAGCTGCGTACCGGGCAAACAAAATTGAGCACCTGGAGACACAAAGAGATCCAAAGAGGTACAAATTACACAATAGCGCCTCAATTACAAATGTACGAATGTTGGTCTTTGCCTCTTTGTGACACAGAAAAACTTATCCATGCTTTTATAATAAAATGAACACATTTAACGCATTTTAAAAACAACTTTTCTACAGCCTTTTCTCAGACTGCAGAGGTACTCAGCTAATTGAAACCGACTGATGGTTGTTGCAAATCTTTACCTCTGTCAACAGTCCGTTCCAAATGAGCCAAATCAACGTCTCACATTATCTGACGCTGGCCTTTAACCATCCCCTCACACAGGAGCTACACCGCTGACAAGGCGGCTTTTAGGTTTTATGTCTGCTGGAAGAGCCTCAAAATCAATATCCAAATTCCCAAATTGCTAGTTTTTCAAGAGTAAAAACCTTTTAGTTACATTGATGTGTTACGTGTGATTTATAGAAAGAATCACTGTATGTCCATATATTTGATTAATATGTTCAGAAGCCTCTTTTTGAAGGAAAGATTTGAGTTGGGATGAGAAATTAAAACACTCTCTAACCTCTACTGCTGTGGCACATGTTATCTATGCAGGGTGGGCCAAAAGTAGGCTTACAGTTGTTTTACTATTTATTTCACGTTTTAGATGTAATTCATCCAAACCAGTATTCCATATCCTTTATTCAAGTTTTGGAAATGTTATTAAGCTACTTCTTCCGATTTTGATTTAGATTTTCATGAGTGTTTGATATTTTTATAGGGATTGTGGGCAATGGCAAACAAATTAAACTAAGAGCAAAGAAAATGGATATTAAAGCAGTACTGGAAGCGTGAAAATGTCGAGCAGGTGCACACATCATGGCAAGGAGACTTTAATACTCCCCCACCTTCACGCCAGGCAATTTATCGCATGAGAAATACACTTGAAAGCACAGGTTGGGTGGTTGATTGACTGAAATCCTACCTACTAAGTGTAAGCCTACTTTTGGCCCACCCTGTATAGCACATGTTAAACAACAACCAAAATGCTTTCCAGCTGAGATTAAAGTCACAAATTTATGGCAGTAATTCAGATTAAAACACAATCTTTACTTCATGTTGGTAATCATAATAAAAGGAGTCGGTCAGTCGGAAACGCCCCACAATCGATCAGATTTTTCTACTTTATCGGTCAGACCTCTTTGTTAGTGGAGGCGGCGATGCAGGAGCCAGTGACGGTGAGCGTAACGGGTGCAGACGATCCTTCCACAAAGCAGGACAGGTTCTCATATCTGATGTCATTACTGAGCTCCACAGGGGCAAAAGTCACGTCAAAGGGAACATCTGTGCCCGGGCTGATGTATCCTTTAGCTGGTTTAATGGACAACTCTGCAGGGAAGCTCTCTGTTTTCCACTGGAAACTGGTAATAAGGTGGAGAGAGAGAAATAAAAAGCAGAGAGAAGGTTATTACTCAACTGTAATATGTGGAGAATTCTGAGTATTTTATTACTGATTGAAGTAAAACTGTGAGTCTGAGTGTTTGTTTTTTAGCATTTCTGTATCATTTCTACTACAGTCTAGGAGGGATTTTAACTTTGAGACAAACAATTTAGAAAATAGCAGTCTGGATAATATAATACCTGGCACCAAAGTCTCCAGTGTTCCTCATGAAAATCTTCTTTCTAGTCTGACAGCGCTGCACTACAGCTCCAAAGGACACGTGGTCCGGGTCCAGCAGAACCTCCACATCCTGACAGTTTAAATAAGTATTAATGTTACTGCAGTCAAGATACAGAGTAAAGAGAAAAACACGCTTATTAGAGGATCATTTAAGAAGTCACCCATTTCAGAAATACTGTCTATATTCATAATACACGTGCAATAATTCATGTTCGTGAACATTGTCAACGTAATGTGCAATATTTCATTTTCTTCTAATTTTCTAGCTACAATGTTTCATTTTCAGGTTATTTTTTAAGCCAATATTTTACCTTCATCTCATTTTTCAGGCCTATATGTACTTTTCATAACATTTTTCACCTGCAATATTTAATTTGCATTTAATTTGTCAGGTGCAATATTTCATTTTCATTTTAATTTCAGGTGTACTATTTAATTTTATCTCATTTGCCAGCTGCAAAATTTCATTTTCATCTCATTTTTCAATTGCAATATTTAATTTTCATCTCATTTTCAGGTGCAATTTTTGATATGATCTCATTTTCAGGTGCAAAACTTCATTTTATCTCATTTTTCAGCTGCAAAATTTCATTTTCAAGTCATTTTCCAGCAGCAATATTGAATTTTCATCAATGTTTAAGTTGCAATATTTCAGTCTCATCTAATTTTTTAACCCAATATTTCATTTTCTCTCATTTTTCAGGTACAATATTTCATTATCATGTTTACATCAATAAATTCCCTGCATCTCTTTAAATTTATTCTATTCTAACCATATTTCAGTTTACTCATTTTATTTTAGTAATGTATCCTACTTATACTTCATTGCTGTATTACTTTTTAAACACTGCATTTCTTATGTAATGTCTTTTGGTGCTATTGCTTTGTTGTTGTTGTTGTTGTTGTTGTTGTTGTTTTTAGCAATATCTGGAACAAGAATTTCCTTTGTGATAAATGATGTCTTATCTGATCATATCTTATCTTATTCCAATAACAATCAGAACTTGTTTTGTAATCAACATCTACGACATTTGTGAACACACTAGTTGCACCAATAAGTGTACTTCAGTGTACAATGTTAAGCTTATCAGGTTAAACAAATGAGCGCATGAAGGAAAGGAACTGTGCTCCACAGCCTACCTGGCAGCACCCTTCAATGGTCAGCAGGGGGTGTACCAAGCCTGCAAACTCTGCCTGCAGCTCGGCAGTGAAAGGAAGAACGTGCTGACGAGGTGAGAACTGGATCTCCACGTTACACGAACCACCGTTAGACTTTAACCTCAGCTCGCCTGCTGGCGTGAAACACAAATCCTGGAGGAGAAGGGGATGTTGTTAGGGGCTGTTTGAGTGCTATCATTGTAGGTGTATATGTGTGTGTGTTTTGCCCACCTTTAGATCCAGTGGTGTGTTTGTGTTGAGCGTCATGGTGAAAGAAAGATCTAAACTGCTGCGGTTGACCAGAACAACTTGTTTTTTCACTTTCTGACCCAAAGTCAGGGATCCCAGTTTCACCTTCTTGTGTTTTGGATCCTCCAATTCCAGCTAAAACAGAATGATGTATGTACATGACAATGATGTTAATTATGTCTGATTTTAACTGATTTTGCACGAGATATATGAAGTCAAATGGCAAAAGTAAACATATTTATTTTCCATAAGCTTGGTTTAAAATGCCATTTGAATAGCACTTGAATTTCACTTGGGATTAATAAAGCATCTATCTATCTATCTATCTATCTATCTATCTATCTATCTATCTATCTATCTATCTATCTATCTATCTATCTATCTATCTATCTATCTATCTATCTATCATTTACAAACAGGCCATCATAGTTGCTTCTCAATCAGTTTAGCTTCTCTAACTAGAAGACATATTCCAACTATGTGGAGTTAATGTTAGCTCACTTTTTTCTTTCTATCACTATCGGACCCTAAAATATTGTTGTTGAAAATATTGTTGTTGACACCAGCACACACACACACAGCTTTCTTCCTCACCTTCATCTCGACGCCTTGCCCCGATACGTCCACCTGTTTTGTAATAGAGCTGCCTAAGATGAAGGTGAGTTTTTCGTGGTATCGACGCGCCTCACGGGGACAGAAGGTGACTGGTACCTCCATCGCTGCACCGGGGGACAAAATGTCTGGCTGGAAGTCCATCTCAAAGACAGTAGTGCTCTTGAACTGACACTGGATGCTGAGGAGAGGAAAGAAAAGCACAGATGGTTGATTTTAGACTCGAGTTTGCACTCAAAGAAACACGTTTCGTTAGGAGCTAGACACACCTGATGTCCCTTTTGCCTTTGTTGTTTATCACCAGAGTCCTGGATGGCGGCACCATGCCAGGACGGAACAGGAAGCACTTGCCAAAGTTGAACTTGGTGAAGGAGAATTCAAGGCTGGGAGCTACAGCCCTGCCTTTGATGGCAAAGGTAAACATTGGCCCAAACTTCACCTGATGAGATGAAGAACACATGAGAGAAGAAAGTAACTGAAATACAACTTACAGTTACAGCTTATATTTAATGGTACCTCATTAGGATTAGAATTAGAATTGCTATTGTTGGTTCACATTGATGTATAGCTCAGGATCGAAGAGTTAGTTCCACCAAATTATACAATTTTATAGTGTGACATCTCAGTTTTTCTGGTTCAGAATGAGCCTTTGAAGTAAGCATGACCGGTCCTCTCACTGGTTTATGACTCAGTGTTACCTTTGACAGAAATCTATGCATTTGCTGATATTTCTGACCAATTCTAAACATTTTGGTGTTGCTAATTTTCTTTTGGTGCTGGCTAAACCGTCCTTGAGAGGCTCCTACATTCTCTTTGAGTGGTGCCCAAAATTCCTCCATGCCAGAGAAAACCCCAGACATAAAAAGACCTCTTGAAGATTAGCAGCTAAAGTTTGAAGATGTCTCTCTTTGTGTTTTTGCTCAATAAATGGCTTGTCGGTTTGCTTTGAAGGTTTTAAGTCGATGAAGTGAAAGTCTGGTCCAAGACTGTCACTTGGTGTTTGCGTTTTAGTCAAATGATGAATAAAGTCGTTGAAGCTGTACAAAGGCAAATCTTGAGTTGCTTTCACTACGCATTAGTGCAGCTTGAATTAGGGGAAAGTCTGTATCACTGCTCACTAATTATTTATGGCTGTACACTGAGGGAATCTTACTCAGCATGACAAAGACAAACTACTCACAGAATCTTTTATTTTGGATTAAAAAGCCCCGCTGATCCATTTAAAATACCTCTGTACCAACCAACAGTACCTTGATAGTCAGTCTGACGTCGAGCAGGTTGCAGATTTTCAGCGGACAAAAGAACAGCGCTGACTGCAGCTGCTTTCCAACCTCAATAGTAGCATTTTGTGGTTTCGCCTCCAAGTGTTGCAGCAGCTCAGTGGGACCCGTCAGGTCAAAGTCCACCTCCATGGTGAATCTGGCCTGATTGGACACCAGGAAATTAAAGGCTGATTGTTCTGAAATCCCCACCTAGAAACAGCATACAGACACACAGGACGGTGAGTATCATGTTTGAAGCTCACATATAAAGCTGTGTGATTGTGCATCTCAGTCTTTCTGCTTGTAGTGTGAACGTGTGCTGACCTTTCCGAAGTCTAGAGCATTTTGGTGGTTGGGGATGATCTCTCTAAGCTCTCCATCTGGATCCTGAACTTGAACAGAAGCGCTCATGGTGAAACAGTCGGCCTTAAACAGTGCGAGCGGCTCCGGCTTCCTCTTCACCCTCAGCACAAGTCTGAAGCTCACATTTCCCTCCAGGAAAGGTGTGAAGTACACTGACAACGGCATCCTGCATCAGAGAGTTCACAACCAACTGATAGATACACATTTTAATTATGCTGTGAGGTTCAGGACACAGTACAGCAACATTTTTAAACCTGCGAAGTTCAGTATGTCATTTTAAAAACATTTCAAAGATGGCAGCACATGCGGACACAGGAGCTTGACTCTGCCATTTTTGTTGTCTTAGTTTGTCTATCTACTTATATGCTGCCACTTGGTAAATGGACTTGCTCTTATATAGCGCTTTTCTACTCATCAGAGTACTCAAAGCGCTTTTACAACAATTGCTCCCATTCACCCAGACACACACACATTCACACACTAATGTGCAGGTTGCTAATCAACCTGCAACATCAGTCAGTATACATTCACACACCAGTGGAACAGTCACTGGTAGGCAATTCGGGGTTCAGAATCTTGCCCAAGGAAACTTCGGCATGCAGCACATGACAAGGCGAGAGCGGGAATCGAACCGCCAACCATTCGATCATTGGACGACCCGCTCCACCACCTGAGCCACAGCCGCCCCACTTGCACATTTATTTGCAACGATTTCTATTTACGTATGTTACTTATCTACACACGTGGACAAAATTGTTGGTACCCCTCAGTTAAAGAAGGAAAAACCCACAATTCTCACTGAAATCACTTGAAACTCACAAAAGTAACAATAAATAAAAATTTATTGAAAATTAAATAATCAAAAACAGCCATTACTTTTGAATTGTTGATTAACATAATTATTTAAAAAAACAAACTAATGAAACAGACCTGGAAAAAAATGATGGTACCTCTATAAAAGATTGAAAACTATTTGACCAGAGTGACATGATTAACTCAGGTGTGTCATTTAATTGACATCACAGGTGTTTCCAAACTCATAATCAGTCAGTCTGCCTATTTAAAGGGAGACAAGTAGTCACCCTGCTGTTTGGTGAAAAGGTGTGTACCACACTGAACATGGACAACAGAAAGCGAAGGAGAGAATTGTCCCAGGACATCCGAAAAAAATTATAGACAAACATCTTAAAGGTAAAGGCTATAAGACCATCTCTAAACAGCTTGAAGTTCCTGTGACAACAGTGGCTCATATTATTCAGAAGTTCAAGACCCACGGGACAGTAGCCAACCTCCCTGGACGTGGCCGCAAGAGGAAAATTGATGACAAATTGAAGAGACGGATCGTTGGAATTGTATCCAAAGAGCCCAGAGCAACCTCCAAAGAAATTAAAGGTGAACTCCAAGGCCAAGGTACATCAGTGTCAGATCACACCATTCGTCGTTGTTTGAGCCAAAGTGGACTTCATGGGAGACGACCAAGGAGGACACCACTGCTAAAAAAAACTCATAAAAAAGCCAGACTGGAATTTGCAAAAATGCATGTTGACAAGCCACAAAGCTTCTGGGAGAATGTCCTTTGGACAGATGAGACCAAACTGGAGCTTTTTGGTAAGGCACGTCAACTCTATGTTCATAGACTCAAAAACCAAGCATACGAAGAAAAGAACACTGTCCCGACGGTGAAACATGGAGGAGGCTCAGTAATGTTTTGGGGCTGCTTTGCTGCATCTGGCACAGGGCGTCTTGAAAGTGTGCAAGGTACGATGAAATCTGAAGACTATCAAGGCATTCTGGAGAGAAATGTGCTGCCTAGTGTCAGAAAGCTTGGTCTCAGTCGCAGGTCATGGGTCTTCCAACAGGACAACCATCCAAAACACACAGCCAAAAACACCCAAGAATGGCTGAGAGAAAAGCGTTGGACTATTCTAAAGTGGCCTTCTATGAGCCCAGATCTGAATCCCATTGAACATATGTGGAAGGAGCTGAAACATGCCATTTGGAGAAGACACCCATCAAACCTGAGACAACTGGAGCTGTTTGCTCATGAGGAGTGGGCCAAAATACCTGTTGACAGCTGCAGAACGCTCATTGACAAATACAGAAATCGTTTAATTGCAGTGATTGCCTCAAAAGGTTGTGCAACAAAATATTAAGTTATGGGTGCCATCATTTTTGTCCAGCCCTATTTCATTAGTTTGTTTTTTTAAATAATTATGTTAATCAACAATTCAAAAGTGATGGCTGATTTTGATTATTTAATTTTCAATAAATTTTTATTTATTGTTACTTTTGTGAGTTTCAAGTGATTTCAGTGAGAATTGTGGGTTTTTCCTTCTTTAACTGAGGGGTACCAACAATTTTGTCCACGTGTGTATTAAGAGGAGCACAGAGCAGAGCTCATTTGTGATTTTGCTCTCAAGCCGAACAGACCTATCGAGCAAGCCATATTTACATTGCCCAACAGCTTGATAAAGACCCATTCAGGTCGAAACGTCGCGACTGGGCGTAAGTTTATTTATATATTGGCCACATTTTGTTTTACTTTTAAACAGTTTTACTGTCTTTTTAAAGACAAATTGTTTATTTCATTTCTTTCGATTTTTCTTTAAAAATCTATGGAGAAATTCCCACTCCCACCTCAACATGGAGGGAGAGTGGATCACTGTACGCCGGGGTAGAGGAGGTTATCCTCACCCACGGCCTTATTACAAACCCCAACCCCAATTGGGGCATTCGAGGTTTGATGGATGGGGAAGGGACAATAGAAGGATGGCCCGTGCATTCCCCGGCCCCCCTTTCAGGGGGACCAGGGCTAATTCTTTTGATCCTAACCCTAACCCTAACCCATCGTCACAGCATGTAGAGGTGTATCGCTGCACCTGCAATGACGATTTCAAAAAAATAAAAAAAAGAAGTTGTTGGGTGCCCAGATAGCTCAGCTGGTTGAGCCGGCATCCGATGAACAGGGCCAGTTCTCGGGTTGGATTTCAGCTCATGGCCCTTTGCTGCACGTCCTCCCCCCAGGTCTTCTCCCTACTTTGTAAAACTGTGTCGTATTTTTAATTTTTTTCAGATAAGAGTGGCACAGCAGCTGCTCTAGCGCATCACTATGGAGCGGCATGCCTCAGTGTTGATGCAGTGGTTACAGATGTGCTTCTGAAAGGCACATCACCTGTTAGCCTGAGAGCAAGACAGCTGTATGACCGGGCTGCTGCAGAGCACGCTCAGAAGAAGGCTGAGAAGGCTGGTAAGCATGATATACTGTGTCCGTAACTGACCTCTTTCTAAATGCTCCTTTGGGTTTTTGTCTCTGAGTATCTGTTTGGGAAGTCGCAGAAATGTAGAGGTTAGAGAAGTGGCTGTGATGGACAGATGGGTAAGTGGATACGCAGTTTAACAAGGAGGTTAATCACCAACACTGTGGTTAGCAGTAAAGGTCTGTGATTGCACTAAGCAGCTCTGTAATTAGACCTTATAAATCTTCTATAATAAGGCAAGACACTGATGCAGATGACCACGATATAAATCTATCCTGAGCTGCTGAAGAAACCACTGAACCAGAACCAGCAGCAGCTCCTGAAGTCTCAGATCCAAATTCAGCTTCTGTTGATACTGTGGAAGGTTTTGCTAAACACACTGAGGACAGCGGCAGTAAAAAGACTCGTCTGGACACTGAAAACCCACACGTCGCCCTTTGCCTGGTACATTCACTTATACTCTCTTTGTAGCGGGTGTATTATGTTGCCATTATAGTCCAAATTTGGGAATTGGAAGATTTTTTTGTAAAATTTTTCTGTATAAAGTAACTGTGTAAACCCACAGAATGCATTTTTATCTTTGCAAGGAGTATCTCTTTATTACGTCTGGGTACTAGATTTGTAAATAGTTGTTCATACTGTTTAACATTTTTAATGTAACAGGCCAGTTAATGTGATGTGATTTGACTTCAGAGAGATGATGTGACTGCACTCAGCAGTCTCTTTCCTGAGCAGCTCCTGGTTGATATCCTGGCAGAAAGATTTCAGGTCAGTTCACACACAGTTTGATTTTAGCAGCATATTTTGTGGCTTACTGCTTAGGCCAAAGCCACCAAACCTTACGTATAGAATAATGCAAACAATGCCAAGTTAATTCAAATGCGAGTACTACATGCGTACATCGGAAAAGTCCCAATCAAACAAGCAAGTTTATTTATATATACACGACCGACCATTCAAAAACTTGGGGTCACCCAGACAATTTCATGCTTTCCTTGAAAACTCACACTTTTATTCATGTCCTAACATAACTGCACAAGGGTTTTCTAATCATCAATGAGCCTTTCAACACCATTAGCTAACACAATGTAGCATTAGAACACAGGAGTGATGGTTGCTGGAAATGTTCCTCTGTACCCCTATGGAGATATTCCATTAGAAATCAGTTGTTTCCAACTGGAACAGCCATTTACCACAATCAACAACATCTAGATTGTATTTCTGATTCATTTATTGTTATCTTCATTGTATAAAAATGATTTTCTTTCACAAATAAGGACATTTCAAAGTGACAAAACTTTTGAACAGTGGTGTAGCTTAGTCAAGATATGACTATTATGGACACAAAATAAAGCATGCAATAGACAAAATACAAACTATAGCAGAATAAAATATAATTAAATAAATAATTTGACTCAAAAACAATGCAGAAAAGCTAAATGTAGGGTTGGGGTTATTAAAACCGTTTGGCTACAACAGAGGGAAGAGATTAGAAAAATATAAGCATATAAACTATTAAGAATACTGTAAACATGAATTAAAATAGCATCCAAGTTAAATATAAGTACAGACAGTTTAATCCAGATCATTTGTGATAAAACTGCCTTCTTAGAAACAGTGAGAAAAACAACTGTCTTCATTGAAGTGAAGTTCCAGACTTCCAGCTATTTGTTAGATATGACATGCTGTGTATGTTATATGTCTAGTTCCTAAAAGGCATCTTTTCTTACTTGCTTTCTTGTCATTTTCATCCTGTCTGTGCTGAATGATAACAGTTAAACGACTGTCACCGTGGAATAGTGATTGCCGGCCTGCACTCAGTGTACACTCAGTCTGCAGTGAACGCGCTGCAAGTTGTTCTCAGAGCCCTCAACAATCGCAAACACATCTATGCCGTCAACTTATCCGACTCGTACGCCGCCCTGAAGGCACGAGAAAGAGCTCAGAGAGAGGCTGAACGTAAACTATGCACCAGCACATACACATGCATTTATTCATATATCAGGTGTACAGAATTCTAAATACTGTCAGTTTTATTTCAACTGTGTGTCTTCCAGATGCTCTGCAGAAAGAGCGAGCAGCCAGGGAGCAGCAGAGGATACAGGAGCTGGATGAGGAACAATTTGATGCTCTGTCAGAGGAGGAGAAGAGGAGCATCACCCAGCGACACCTGGACGCACTCAAACAGCAGAAACTCAGGTACTGACTGGAAGACGTGTAAAACTCTCTAAATTACACCCGCTTTAGATAGATTGCTCGCTTTAACCTGACCAAACTGTCAAGAATGTACATTGTTTAAGAAGGTCGTCCCTCAAATTGTAATGTCATTGACACCCCAGATGCTACCTCCCACAGAAAACCTACCCACGAATCAGCCTGATTGTTAGACCCTGTGAGCATTTGCATGGCAGATCTGAAACATCTGAACCTTTAGTACCTAAAATTTTAACTACAGAATATTTAGTGCAAACTCTCTTGGAAAAAAACCCCAAAATGACCTTGTTGACAAGCTAAAAGACAACACTTCATGAGCAAAGAATAAACAAATAAATAAAAAGCAGTGAAGTCCATGGAGAGTTTGTAGTTTGGAGTAGTTTTATGTTATTTGAGCAGAGTTGTAGGTGAGCTGGTGTGCTCGAGCTGCAGGCGATCAGTGAATGTGTTGGCGTGGATAATTTATATGTTCATAATGTGCACATTCTGAAGCAAACCATTGTACAGAGACTGACATGTTAGCCATTTTAAGGCATGAAATGATTAATTACACAGAAAAAAATATATTTACATAGCATACATTATGTTACAGTAATAAATAATAAATAATTTATAAAATGTTAAATTTGCTGCATATAATTGCTAAATCAGGGAACTTACAGTGAAGTATTGCAGAAGTTCCCTCTAGAGTGTAGATTTTGCTCACTAATGCTTATTCAACTGTGGGTTTCCTGAATACATAGCTATTTATTTTAAAGCACTCCATGTACTTAGAAGAGTACGCCTGTTTTTCAGGGAGCAGATGGAGAAAGAGCTGGAAGAAAAAAGGCAACAGGAGGAGATACAGAGGCTGAGAGAAGAAGACTTGAAGAAGAAGAAAAGGTCAGGAAAGAAGGACCACAAAGAAGTAGTGAAGAAGAAGAGCTTCCTGGAGAGAAAACACGTCAGTGTATGAATCCCAGCTCCCCTCTTTTAAATGCATCCTGTGTAAACTGAAATACATGCAAACTCCCATGCATGTCATCCAATTAGTGCTCTTGTTAATTCATTTGTTTCATTTCTGCTGCAGTCATCAGGAACCCCGAATGGACAGAAAATGTCTCTCTGTAACAACTCCAGAGAGTCGCTAGTGGATGCAAAAGAGCATTCTAATTCAAATGAAGGTGCAAGAAACTGTAAAACAAATCACACCATAGAAATTCTTAAATATTTTTTAGTAACTTCCTGCAAAATGTAAGTAAGTAAGTAAATTTTATTTATATAGCACCTTTCACAGACAGAGAGCCACAAGGTGCTTCACAGCATAAATAAAAACAACAATTAAATACACACAAATAGTCAACACTAAAAAAAAAAAATGTGAGTAATGAGATAAATAATACAAACTGTAATCTGATCTCTGTTCCTGCAGTGCATGCTGGGAAAGAGGCCGATGATTCACAAAAGCAGACAGAAGAAACCGAAACATTGAATGCAGAATATCCTCGACCTACAAGCAAAGTGGAAAAAGAAAAGGTCAGTTTAGGCAAAAACAGCAGCACAGTAAGCCTCGTTGCATCATGCACAACCTTTTAAAAGTTTGGGGCCACTTAGAAATGTCCTTATTTTTGAAAGAAAAGCAATTATTTTCAATGACGATGACATTAAATTAATCAATTATCCAGTCTAGACATTGTTAATGTGGTAAATGACTATTCTAGCTGGACATGGCGGATTTTTAACGGAATATCTCCATAGAGGTACAGAGGAACATTTCCAGCAACCATCACTCCTGTGTTCTAATGCTACATTGTGTTAGCTAATGGTGTTGAAAGGCTCCTTGAGGATTAGAAAACCCTTGTGTAACTATGTTAGCACATGAATAAAAGTGTGTTTCATTGGAAAACATGAAAGTGTCTGGGTGACCCCAAACTTTTGACTGATAGTGTAAGTGTTAGAATATTCAGGTTAATACCTCCCTGAATAAGTGTGTTTTTAAAAAAAACAGGCCTTAGGAATATATAATACCAAACTTTCAAACCTAGTTGAAAAAATCACTGGAACATAAACTCTTAATTTATATCCTTACACGTTCTCTACTTATAGGTGTAAAACACACACAAAAATGTTACAAAGTACATAAAACAGACTTTTATACTGCTGCCTGAAATCAGCCAAAGTACAATATAAAGAGAGAGTGCAGTACTCTGCCAAGAATGCTCAGTCGTTGTATCATTTCCAACGGATAAGTGCACAGCGGTGGATGTGTAGTAGGATCGCAGTCTTGTGATCATCAACAGGCAGCTGACGTAGTGTTCACTTGTTGCCATAGTTACTGTGACGCCATGCTGCTATCTTGCAATGATACAGAAATGTTGACCAAATCCGCAGATCCAGACTTTAAACTGCATCACTGCCAAAATCTAATCACGTGGTCCTTGAGTCATTTCTGACCTTCCCTGAAAATTTCATCCAAATCTGTTTTTCCGTTTTTGAGTAATGTTGCTGACAGACAGACAGATAAACAAACAGGCGGACAAATGAATGCCAATTGTCACATGACTCCGCCACGCTCCTTGACGGAGTAACAAGTTTGGCAGAGCCAGTCGTTGTGTTAGAGCAGCGGTCTCCAACCTGTTTTGCAGCACGTACCTGTTTCAAGCAAGACAATTTTCAACCGGCCGGTCATCGTGCACATAACAAATAGTATTTGAATTTTTTTATTAAAAAATCTCCAGGGACGTTTGTTCTTTATTCATTTTGGCAGGGTTTTGATTGATGGCTTTATTTAACGGTCAGGCATTAAAACTGACGGAGTCGAGTGCAGGAAACGAGCAGAGATGGCAGTGATGGGACGACGATCTCGTCATTTTTTCAATAAAATATCCTACGGATTGGGCTGTACAGTGGGGTAGTGGTTAGCACTTTTGCCTTGCAGCAAGAAGATCCCCGGTTCGAATCCCGGGGTGGGTCTGGGATCTTTCTGCATGGAGTTTGCATGTTCTCCCTGTGCATGCGTGGGTTTTCTGCGGGTACTCCGGCTTCCTCCCACAGTCCAAAAATATGCTGAGGTTAATTGGTTACTCTAAATTGCCCGTAGGTATGAATGTGAGTGTGATTGTTTGTCTGTATATGTAGCCCTGCAACAGACTGGTGACCTGTCCAGGGTGTCCCCTGCCTTCACACGAGTCAGCTGGGATAGGCTCCAGCACCCCCCACGACCCTAGTGAGGATAAAGCGGTGTATAGTAAAATGGATGGATGGATGGATCCTACAGATTCTGCGGGAAACAAAATAAACAACAAAACATTTTTATTCTTTCTGGTGTGTTAGAGGATCCAAAGCATTCAGAAAACAATACAGCTGTCTATAGTGTGTCATCTGAACAGAGAATGTCATATTGTAGGTGATCTTAAACCGTTATAAGCAACACATGGTGATAGAGAACCTGCAGACACTTCATGAAAAACTAACAATGAGGACTGTAAACTAGAGGCTTTGTGTTACCGGTGTCTTCCGGCTCACTATCTATCCGTCTAGAGCTGGATTCAAAAACATCTGCGTTCTGTATGTGATCTAATGATGGTACACAACTTTTATACCTGACAAAGTATACTGGTGACTGGATCTCAGAATGCAGATGCTGCAGAGATAAAGAGGCCAATGGAAGACAAGGAACTGAAGAAAAGCAAAAAGGTGATGGAGAAAGATACTAAAGAAGTACCGGAGAAGAGAAGCCTGTGTGGTCAAAAGGAGGTCTGTACTCATGTGGCACTCAGCGACTCCTCTGTGGACCAAATACTCAAAACCAGATTTCACTCATACATTATGTGCCAGTTACTGATTTTGAGTTTTTTTGCTTCCTTTTTTTTTTCTTCCGGTCAACAGTTTCACCAGATGATCTTCGAATGTCTGAAGACTCATCAGTGGACACAAAAGAGCATTGGAATTTAAATGAAGGTGCCAGCAAATGTAAGAATTTTAAAGGAACCTTCATAACCTATATTAGCAGTATGTATGAAAGAGTAAGCTTATAACTTCACTTTTTAGCCTTATAATTTTATTGATGTACACACATTTTTTTTCATCGAGGGTCTCCAAACCCAACAATAACTACTAATTACATCACCTTATTAATTACAGCTATTTTACAACACTTAATCAGAAATACTAACACAATCCACTCAGACTTGATTGTCTTTTTGATTATTACTTAGAAAATAAGTAGGCGTGATCAGAGACTATTCCTCTTTCTTAATGCAGCAGATCAAATCAAAGATGCTGATCAGTTGCATGAGAAGACAGAAAAAGCGAAGAAGTTACACACAGAAAGTCCTCAACCTGTGAGTTTCATGTACTTTTAATCTTCTGATGCAGGATATTATTACAATAATGACAGCAAATATAAAAAACAATCAATAAAACAGCATGTTTTGTGTCACTGGAAAAGTAATTGTACCATTTACTTTGTTACTGGTATTTGAATTATGCTTTACAATCTTACGATAAATACAATGATTGGATGGTCCAAAAAATAAATGTATCTATTGTGGACAGTGTGCCGTTTCTCCGTTTGAAACTAATGTTTTAATGTTAACAGACCTTTTGAGCTCATCCCTCTCCTATGCATCTGCCTCACGAACCTCAAATAATATAGAGAGAACAAATAAGGTGACAGTGGGAAGAAAAAAACTCCCCTTTAACAGGAAGCAGAACAGAACCAGGCAGGGAGAGGGCAGACATCTGCCTCAGACAATCCCAGAAAAAATGCTTTATGAATCAATTTTGGGGCTATTTATTGGTGGAGCACATCCTGCATCACTGGGATCGGACCCGGTGCTTGTTGCTGGTCCCGATGCCAGCTGAAGAAGCCACAGCCGGCTTAGATGATGCCCTGATAGAGAAACCGGTGAGTTTGACAGCTGTTAGTTGTATTTTCTCAGTAATTTGTTTAAGACTGCTTAGAAAATTGGGAAGTTCTGCTGTGCTTTTTCACCCTCCGCTGAACTTTTTCGATACCCAACAAAATGCTTGTTTCCTACAGCAGCATAACTTTACTTATTTGCCTCAAACAGCCAAAAATGCGTTAAGTGCTTTAATTCTGGTTATTCTCATTATTGGTTTTAGTGTAAGATATGTGTTCAGGTCGAGCAAACTGGAGCATATTTGAAGAGTTAAATGTAAACACGTGAAATGCTCAGTAGTTATTTTGCTGTATTTCCTGTCAAACTTTGTATTTGACTACCCAGACAAAGAATAACAAAGTATGACTACAGCTTGGACCCATCATTCTCATCCATTATCCCCCCATGTTCACAGTCCCCTGCTGGAAAAAAGAACAGGAAAATCAAAGTCCCTCCATCTCCACTGCCGTGTCAGATAGCAGCAGCAGTCGACACAGCAGGAGAGAATCTGCCTCCGCCGGACGCCGTCCCTCACATTGTGCTGAATGCCACAGAAAAAGTCTGTGTGAGTGTCGCAGAGCTGCTAAAAGGAAGCACTTTGCCTCCACCGGACAAGGTATGGCTCACATTTGCCAGATTTTCCTATTCTTGTACTGTAGTTACTATAATTTCTCCTCAAATTTTCCAAAGTGTTGCTTTTCCACTAATCTATCTCCTTTCTTTTCTTTGGCCTCCTTAGGTGTTGGATGATCTGGGGTTGGGACCCAGCGGCCCACCAATCCCTCCTCCCACCACCTTCTCTGTTGTTACTTTCCCCAAACACAGAGAACCAGCTTCTGTTCAACAGACCTGCTTTACTTTCCTGGTTCCTTCAGGGCCGGATGAACAGGATGAGGAGAAGAAAGCGTTAGAGGATGTGCAAGCATCAGTCGTGAAGGTAATGATAATATCCCACATTATAACACAGAGATCGATCCTAATTTGAAGAGCAAATAGTACTACAAAGAGTGCAGCTGTGAACAAAAGTTTACATACACTTGTAAAGATGGCAATTTTGAGTCTCCAAAAACCTCTACAACTTTTAGCTTCCTATAGTGGAATCATGGAAAGACTGCTGCCATGCAAAAGGAAAGCCCTTCCTCTTGAAGCGGCACCTCAAGGCTCGAGTGAAGTTTGTTTTTGATCATATGAACAAAAAAAGACTTTTTGGAGGAAAATTCTGAAAGGTGAACACCAAACCTACCGGCAAGCATGGTGGTGGCAGCATTATGCTCTGGAGCTGTTTTGCTCCCAATAAACTGGTGCTTTACACCATTTAAATGGAATAATAAAGGAGTATTACCTTTCCGTTCTTTAGGAAACCCTAAAATCATCACCCAGAAGATTGGGTCTTGGACACATTTGGGTGTTCCGACGCAACAGTGACCCAAAACACACATCAAAAGCTAAGTCAGGCTACGATGAAGGCTCTAGACTGGCCTCCCCAAGTTCAAACCCCATCGATAACCTGTGAAATGCGCTGGAGAAAGAAATCTGTGTCAGAAAGCCAATAAATTTAGTTACACTGAACTGATTCTGTCAAGAGTTGTGGTCAAAGATATAACCAGAAGCTTGTGGAGCTTGAATTGTCCAAAAGCGTAATTTAGGGTGAAAATAGCCAAAGGACATTTAACCAAATATTAGAATTGCTGTATGTATATTTTTGACCCAGCAGATGTCATCATATTTCCAGGAGATCATAATAAATCTATGAAAGAACCAAAATGCCTTATTATTTTATTGTGACAAAGACTCACGTATTTCAAAGATTTCTTCATAGAAAATTAGGAGTTATAGGAGTCATTGAAAACCCAATACTCCCATGATATATATGGCCTTTACACGGGGATGGACACTTTTGTCTCCAACTGTACAAGCTAACACTCATCTCCATTACGGACATAGAGTTTTATGATACCAAATTATAACAATTGAATCAAAAGTGCAAATAAACTGATTTTAAAGAAATTGAACATGAAAGACATGAAAGAATGCTGTGTGTTTGTGCACAAAGTATGATGCAACAGCAACCTCTAAAAGTCGCACCAAGGGCACCATAAAGGAGAGTCCACTTCCAAAGGACAAAGACAAAAAGGGGAGAGAGAGTGAGCGAAGCAAGAGACAAACTTCTGCCAAGACAAAAGCAAAGGGCTCGGACTGGCCTCGTTCTCCTTCATGTGCCACCTCCACCTCTGACCTGGACCAGCACCAGGGAGACTTAGAGCTGAAGCGCATTCAGAGGCAAGGGGAAACACACGCTGATTGTTTGCCTTGCTTTGCTGTGGCTGTTTTACTCACTGTGTCTGTGCATGTATTTGCTTGTAGCCTGACATCATTTCGCTGGATTGTACCTGCCGGCGATGAGGTGGTACTGAAGATCTGGTTCTACTCAGAGTCACCGGGGAAGTTCGAACAGACCTTCAGCTTTGAGCTGCTGGGGACCCAGAGGCGCTACCAGCTCACCTGCAGAGGAGTTTGCACCTATCCTTCCATCTGCAAGGACTACACGTCAGTCTGTACTGTTTGATGAAGGAATAGAATAGAATAGAAGTAATTTATTGATCCCCAGGAGGAAATTCAGTTGTTACAGTAGGAAGCAGAAAGAATAATGTGACCACCATGACAAGTACACATAAATAAGCAGATATCTCCAATAAGAAAAGTAAAAATTACAATTCTACTATAAGAAAAACACACTAAAGTACAAAGTGCACAATCAAATGTGAATTATAGTACGAGTAAAAATGTTCTAAAGTAAAAAATGCACCCTAAAATGTCAAATTTCAGTGAAATATACATCCACAAATTGCATAATGCTCCCATTGCCGCATTGAAATCCTGTTTTTGTCTCTTTTATTTTAAATGTTTAGGATTGAATTTTCTTAAGTCTCTGGACAATGATCTCTCACTGTAGAGCCACTAGAGTACAGATTAGACAAGATCTAAGTTGATAAAAATGCAGATATGCTCATCTGAGTCACTTTCGGTTACAACATTTTAGCTTCGCAATGTTTGTAATTTAAGTCTTGCTAGTTAGCATTTAGCTTAAGCGCAAAGAAAACTGGAGCTCGTGTGGAATGTTATTCATGGATGATGGATACTACTGTTCAAAAGTTTGGGGTCACCCAGATAATTTCATGTTGTCAATGAAAACTCACACTTTTATTCATGTGCTAACATAACTCCACAAGAGTTTTCTAATCATCAATGAGCCTTTCAACACCATTAGATAACACAATGTAGCATTAGAACACAGGAGTGATGGTTGCTGGAAATGTTCCTCTGTACCCCTATGGAGGTATTCCATTGAAAATCAGCCGTTTCCAGCTAGAATAGTCATTTACCACACTAACAATGTCTAGACTGGATTTCTGATTAATTTAATGTTCTCTTCATTGAAAAAACTGCTTTTATTTTCACAAACAAGAACATTTCTAAATGACCCCAAACTTTTGAACACAGATAGTGTACATGGATAAAAAAACACACGTCTCCATGCAGCAAATCAAATCTCGTACAAACATCAGTGCCTCCTTATAATCCACAAAGAAAACATTCAGTGAGGAAACGTGCATGACACAAGCAGTTCATTGAAGATGTTGGTGTGTTCCATTCCTGCACTCACAGATACAGTATGTTTTTTCCACAGGACACTTTTTGCCCTCTGTAAGAAAGTGTCACACGTGAAAGAAGGGCTTCAGAAGACGTATGTAATCAAACCTGGATACTTCAAATTTGGACCTTTACTCTGTAGCAAGACCAGAGACAGGTGAGTATGATGGCTGTGAATGGTTTAATGTAGCTTTATCAGTCTTTCTATATACAGATTTATTTGTGTCTGTGCAGATACAAAGACAATAGGTACCCAGAGAACATGGAGAAGCTGGTGATTCATAACAACACGGGTCTGGAGGCTGAAGTCCAGTTCTGTTTCCAGCATGACACTCAGGCCGCCACATTTCTGCTGGACCCCTCGAACGTGACCCTGAAGCCTGATCAGAAACAGGTACAGCATCACACACAATGCTGTCTGATGAGCTAATACAGCTGCTTGTGCTGATATCAGTACTTGTGAATGTTCCTCCACCCCTCTAGGAGTTCACAGTGTGGGCCTACCCAACAAAAGTGGGACAAATAAAGGACAGCGTAGTTTGTCATATCAAGGACAATCCGGAGCTTGTGGTCATCGAGCTCTCCTGCTGGGGCGTCCGACCAGAGCTGGAGCTGGAAAAAAAGCACTTGCATTTTGATCGGATTTTGCTGTACAGGTATCGAAAATATAAAATCCAGACAGGCACGATTAAATGAAGATGTTCTGCATCAGCAACAGCAAAAACAGAGATTATTTCCTAATGCTTGTGCAAACTATCTGTCCTTTACTCTGCTCAACCCACCTTCTTTCATCTTCCTCCCCAGGACTGACAGGCGTAGTGTGACGATGCATAATAAGACAGCTCTGCCAGTATCCTGGAGGCTGCAGGGTGTGGAGGAGTTAGGAGACGAGTTCACTGTGCCCCAGGATCACGGCATCATCGCACCCAACTCCTCTTTTCCTTTGAGTTTGCAGTTCAGACCCAAGAAGCCACTGCATGTGAAGAAGATCTTACGTCTGGAGGTGGAGTAAAACTTGCACACAAGCCGTAATTGTCAGTAACTGTGAAATATAGCATGAACTTGATCTAAACTCAAGATATGTAGGTATGGCAAGTATTGCTTTCTGACACCATTTCATCTTCTCCCTTACAGGCTGTTACTGCTGGCGTCCATGATTGCCCGGTCGGAGAACCGGCCTCACAAACCCTAGAACCAACTCTACAAAAGAGGGAGTTGGCATCCGTGATGAGAGGGTCAAATATGGTTAGTAATAACCACTTTCAAACCCAATCTGAGCCCTCCCCTAACCAGGTGGTTGGGGCTAGTCCTCCTGACCGCGTGTCATTGGACGCCGGCACTGTTTCACAGCCACATAGTCATGTACCTTGCTCTTTAATATTACAGAAGGGTTCTTCCTCTTCTTATTTGCCTGAGTCTACTTCTTTTCTTTCTCCATCACTACCAGAACAATCATCATTTTTAGCCTTGAGCCAGGGCCAATCGCACATTCAACAGGAATGCCCTTTACATCAGGGGAATGGGGAGGGGCCTCCGGAGCAGGTGGGGTCAGATATTAGGGCCTTTTTGGTTAAACCACAATTGGGGACTTCTTCTTTTTTGGGACAACTAGGAGCCTCCTCTTCTTCTTCTTCAGATCTGCCAGAATCAACTTCAATTCTTTCTCCTACACGTTCAGAACCTTCATCGGTTCATTCTCCTTCTCTGAATAAGAATGTTCTAACACAACAAGACCCAATCAGTCCTACTCTTGTTGGGCCTTCCTCTGCAAATAATGATCAATCTAGGATTCATAATTCCCTAAATTTATTGATGGATAATCCATCAACTACAACTAACTCAGCCTCCGTTAATGCTGCTGTGGGAGTAGCCCCGACAACTCAAATACAACAACTGTTCAGACCAACATGTTGCCCACGAACAAATCGTAAATTGCAGGATTGGCACTTTAGACCTAGGAAACCAATTTTGGTCCTCGGTGATTCTAATATAGGCAGAATATCATCATATCGTTATCCTAATTTGCAAATGGACAGTTATCCGGGGGCCACAGTTTACCACTTTTTGGAGCTGTGCAAGAAGAGTTTAATCTATCCAACCACCAAGATAGTTATTTTCTCAGTAGGCATTAACAATAAGGATCAGGATCCTAGACAAACAACAATTAAACAACTTAAATCATTACTCAGGCAGGCAGGGCACACTTTTCCGAACGCGGATATTTATTTTGCGACCATCAACTATTCTGTCCATCTGACTGCGATACAACAAGCCAATCTTAAACTTATCAATGAGACCATAGCCGCCCATTTTCCAACCCTTACGGCAATACCTTCACAATTGTTTGAAACAAGATCTGATAATATACATTGGACGCCTGTAACGGCTCAGAAAATCTTGGACCACTGGTGTCAGCAATTAAATTTACACTAAAAACTATGACCATTCAGTCATCGAACAGATACACACAACGTTTGGGGGGGATTGCGGACCTGGGCTGGAATTCTAGTTCTAGTATTCTCAATCTGGCTACTCTTTTTTCTCCCACCATTTATCAACAGCAGCTTTTGTAGAGGGGTCTCACATTCATTCCTAAACCTTCTAGATTGGATAAAGAGGAACTCCATAGAGATCTGCATGGCTTACACCGACGCATGGCTCTTATTGACCACTTTTATTCTAATCCATACAGGCGACAATCTAAATTATTTACACATCAATCTCATTGGGAACCAGATCCTTTTGGTTTAAATCAGTTGACTCAGGCCACTCTGATGAAAAATAGACGATCTCTGCGACATTTTAAGTTCCGATCCAATACAGTGGATAATTTATCACAAAATGAAAGACAAGCATCGACCCAGTTGGTAAAGAATCCAAACATTGTAATAAAACCAGCCGACAAAGGTTCCAAAATTGTTATTTTTGATCGACAACAATATCTTTTAGAAGCTCAACGACAGTTGAGCAATGATAGATATTATCAACGGCTAGATCACTCCATCCAGACGCAAACTCAGATCAAACTCCGGTCAATTGTCCAGACGTTATGGACAAGTATATTTCAGCCAAACAGCGAGATTTTTTATCAGGGCCAGTTAATCCTCGACCCCGGTACTTCTGTCTATTACCTAAAATACATAAGGATCCGCAGTCCTGGACTGTACCCTATGAGGTCCCTCCAGGAAGACCCACAGTTTCTGACTGTGGCAGTGCTACTTATCATGTTTCTCAGTACATTGACTATTTTTTGGGACCCCTCTCCACTCAACATCCTAGTTATTTAAAAGATACTTACCATTTTCTGGATATTATCGGGCCCATGGCTGTCCCCAGTCACGCTTATTTATTCACAATAGATATAGCCTCTATACTAATATCAGCACCCCTCTTGGTTTACAAACTTTACGGTCTATTTTTCGGAGGAATATGGATCCTACAAGACCGGATCAACATCTCTTACAGCTCATTGAACTTTGTTTGAATAATAATGATTTTTTGTTCAATAACCAATTTTATCTTCAGGTTCACGGGACAGCCATGGGCCAACAGTTTGCACCGTCATACGCAAATCTGTATATGAGTGAGTGGGAGCGAGAGGCTTTAGCCAAATGCCCCTTGAAACCATCTATTTATCTCAGGTTTCTTGATGACATATTTGACATTTGGCCTTACGAAATTTCAGAATTCTCGGCGTTCATAGATATCCTCAATAATCACCATTCCTCAATCAAGGTAAAATACATTATTGATCCACAACAGATCAATTTTTTGGATGTAACCGTGTCGTTTAAATTCATTAATAATGCCACCAAGGGTTTACAGACAAAAGTCTATTTTAAACCTACAGACATTCATGTGCTACTGCACAAGAAGAGTTATCATCCCAAACATACTTTCCAGGGAATTGTGAAATCACAATTGATTCGGTTTTTCCGTATCTGTTCTAACATCGAGGATTTTCATGAAGCCACCTCAACTTTATTTCATAGCTTAAAGTCTAGGGGTTATTCTAAACGTTCGCTTCGGTACATTAAGGGGACCGTTTTGGCCCAACTCTCTCCCACTCGCTCATTGACTCTTGATTCTTCTGATCCGGTCCGGGCCCGCAGCCTCCCCTACATATCTACACACACAGATACTTTACGAGGATCGCAGTCTGGGCCTCAACAATTGATACCCTTTATTGCTACCTATTCACATCAGACTAGTGGCTTACATCGACAAATTAAACGTAATTTTGCTCCACTTCATTCTCAACATCCCGCTTTCCTCAACTATAGAATCATATCAGCTTACAGGAAAAACAAGAGTCTGAAGGATGTCTTGGTTAGTTCCAAATTTTCAGATCACAGGCCTGTTTCCCCAGTACAATATCAACGACACTTTAGACATAGAAAATTCATTTTTAATCCATATACTTGCAAGGAAGCTCTAACTTTTGGTTTTTTACCTTTTACAACCTCCAATGTCATTTATATTATCACATGTACTTTGTGCCAAAAACATTACATAGGGGAAACAAAACACTCGATTCAGATTCGGTTGTCACAACATCTCTACAACATCAGGGAGGGACGTCTCCGCACCCCCTTGGTGACACATTTTCAACTCCACTCATCTACACATCTTATTGTCTCAGGACTTGAACATAATGATTATTGGTCCTCTGCACAGAGGAAGAGAGCGGAGAGACTCTGGATTTATAAACTGGGGACTACCACGCTGGGAGGCCTTAACGACCTTTAGAATGATCGGATTTGGCCGCCCGGCCGGATGCCCCTTGCCCTTTATCATGTTCCCCCACCCCCCACCCCCGTTTTTTTTTTGTTTTTTTTTGTTGTTTGCTCGGTCTGCCATCTCAGTCGAGATAATATATAGCCTGACCCTTATTTTTATCCTAACTTTAACTCCAGTAACCCTAGCCCTAATCTTAATTTTACTAATTCTTGTTTTATTTTGGGCATATCTAATTAATTGTATCTTTTAATAGAACTTCATTAATTCTTTTTCTCGGCTGTTTTAGCGGGAAAATAGACTTAACCTTTTTTCTTATCATAGTCTTAAATCTAACTCTTTTCGAACCCTAGGGTCATTTACCCTAGTCTTAGTGTATCAACATAATATAGGACTACAAACCCTAGGAGCTGGTATAGCTCAGCGGAGTATACTTCGGACTGGGAAACAAAAGATTTGAGGTTCGAAACTGGGGTACGTGGGTCGTAGTCAGTTCATTTGTAAAAGGTCCTGGGGACCTCATTGGCTATATGTTAGGAATATCATGTTAAAAAATAGGTTCTTCTGTGTGTATTTTTATGTCCCCCCTTTTTTAAACTTTTTCCAAAAAAGGCTTGATTGGCTGACAGGCTGAGTTTCAAACCCTGGTCGCTTGGACTGGAGCCATGGCCCTTCCGACTGAGCTATGCTTCTTTTAAGATGGCAATGAAAATCTGGTCTCCTTTGAGTTTTTTTTTCTCTCTTCCTTCTTCCCTTGTTCATATTTTCCCTCTTTTGCAGTTTTCTACCACCATGAGTATAAAGAGCCTCCATTATGGCCTTTTGGCCAAAATATGAGCATCTTCCACTCTACACTTTGGATCAATAGGCCAGTGCCTTGACTGGTAATTCCAAACCCAAACCCAAACCCTAACCCAACCCATACCTTTTCCCTAATCCTAACCTCACCCCCATCCTAAGCCCTAACCTTAACCTCACCCTTCCCCCATCACTAACCCTAACCCCATCCCTTATCCTAACCCTAAGTCCAGAACCCTAACCCCAACCCCAATCTTGGACCCTGACCCTAAGTGTAAAATTCATTAGCATAATTATATTATAAACACAAAACTTTAAAAAATACTTACCTTAAAAACACTCATAAAAATCATATTAATACTTACCTTTAAAAATACTTACCTTTAAAACATTTACAAAAATCATATAGATACTTACCTTTAAAACACTCACCTTAAAAACAATTATAAAAATCATATAGGTACGTACCTTTAAAATACTTACCTTAAAAACATTTATAAAAATCATATTGATTCTTACCTTTAAAATACTTACCTTAAAAACAATTATTTTATACTCAAAAATCAAAAAGATACTTACCTTAATAAATACTTACCTTAAAAATATTTAATTCATATTACAAACATTTAAAACTATTAAAAACATATAGAAACCCTATTACTTACCTTTAAAATACATCATTTACCATTAAAACCCATACTGGATGGTTTATTTCATTTACCGATTCATTCGCCTTTTTATTTTCAATCGCCTTTTTATTTTCCAGGAGGCGTGGCCTAGCAGCCTATATTAAGAGGAGCACAGAGCAGAGCTCATTTGTGATTTTGCTCTCAAGCCGAACAGACCTATCTAGCAAGCCATATTTACATTGCCCAACAGCTTGATAAAGACCCATTCAGGTCGAAACGTCGCGACTGGACATAAGTTTATTTATATATTGGCCACATTTTGTTTTACTTTTAAACAGTTTTACTGTCTTTTTAAAGACAAATTGTTTATTTCATTTCTTTTGATTTTTCTTTAAAAATCTATGGAGAAATTCCCACTCCCACCTCAACATGGAGGGAGAGTGGATCACTGTACGCCGGGGTAGAGGAGGTTATCCTCACCCACGGCCTTATTACAAACCCCAACCCCAATTGGGGCATTCGAGGTTTGATGGATGGGGAAGTGACAATAGAAGGATGGCCCGTGCATTCCCCGGCCCCCCTTTCAGGGGGACCAGGGCTAATTCTTTTGATCCTAACCCTAACCCTAACCCATCGTCACAGCATGTAGATGTGTATCGCTGCACCTGCAACGACGATTTCAAAAAAATCAAAAAAAGAAGTTGTTGGGTGCCCAGATAGCTCAGCTGGTTGAGCCGGCATCCGATGAACAGGGCCAGTTCTAGGGTTTGATTTCAGCTCATGGCCCTTTGCTGCACGTCTTCTCCCTACTTTGTAAAACTGTGTCGTATTTTTAATTTTTTTCAGATAAGAGTGGCACAGCAGCTGCTCTAGCGCATCACTATGGAGCGGCGTGCCTCAGTGTTGATGCAGTGGTTACAGATGTGCTTCTGAAAGGCACATCACCTGTTAGCCTGAGAGCAAGACAGCTGTATGACCGGGCTGCTGCAGAGCACGCTCAGAAGAAGGCTGAGAAGGCTGGTAAGCATGATATACTGTGTCCGTAACTGACCTCTTTCTAAATGCTCCTTTGGGTTTTTGTCTCTGAGTATCTGTTTGGGAAGTCGCAGAAATGTAGAGGTTAGAGAAGTGGCTGTGATGGACAGATGGGTAAGTGGATACGCAGTTTAACAAGGAGGTTAATCACCAACACTGTGGTTAGCAGTAAAGGTCTGTGATTGCACTAAGCAGCTCTGTAATTAGACCTTATAAATCTTCTATAATAAGGCAAGACACTGATGCAGATGACCACGATATAAATCTATCCTGAGCTGCTGAAGAAACCACTGAACCAGAACCAGCAGCAGCTCCTGAAGTCTCAGATCCAAATTCAGCTTCTGTTGATACTGTGGAAGGTTTTGCTAAACACACTGAGGAGAGCTGCAGTAAAAAGAATCGTCTGGACACTGAAAATCCACACGTCGCCCTTTGCCTGGTACATTCACTTATACTCTCTTTGTAGTGGGTGTATTATGTTGCCATTATAGTCCAAATTTGGGAATTGGAAGATTTTTTTGTAAAATTTTTCTGTATAAAGTAACTGTGTAAACCCACAGAATGCATTTTTATCTTTGCAAGGAGTATCTCTTTATTATGTCTGGGTACTAGATTTGTAAATAGTTGTTCATACTGTTTAACTTTTTTAATGTAACAGGCCAGTTAATGTGATGCGATTTGACTTCAGGGAGATGATGTGACTGCACTCAGCAGTCTCTTTCCTGAGCAGCTCCTGGTTGATATCCTGGCAGAAAGATTTCAGGTCAGTTCACACACAGTTTGATTTTAGCAGCATATTTTGTGGCTTACTGCTTAGGCCAAAGCCACCAAACCTTACGTATAGAATAATGCAAACAATGCCAAGTTAATTCAAATGCAAGTACTACATGCGTACATCGGAAAAGTCCCAATCAAACAAGCAAGTTTATTTATATATACACGACCGACCATTCAAAAACTTGGGGTCACCCAGACAATTTCATGCTTTCCTTGAAAACTCACACTTTTATTCATGTCCTAACATAACTGCACAAGGGTTTTCTAATCATCAATGAGCCTTTCATCACCATTAGCTAACACAATGTAGCATTAGAACACAGGAGTGATGGTTGCTGGAAATGTTCCTCTGTACCCCTATGGAGATATTCCATTAGAAATCAGTTGTTTCCAACTAGAACAGCCATTTACCACATTAACAACATCTAGATTGTATTTCTGATTCATTTATTGTTATCTTCATTGTATAAAAATTATTTTCTTTCACAAATAAGGACATTTCAAAGTGACAAAACTTTTGAACAGTGGTGTAGCTTAGTCAAGATATGACTATTATGGACACAAAATAAAGCATGCAATAGACAAAATACAAACTATAGCAGAATAAAATATAATTAAATAAATTATTTGACTCAAAAACAATGCAGAAAAGCTAAATGTAGGGTTGGGGTTATTAAAACCGTTTGGCTACAACAGAGGGAAGAGATTAGAAAAATATAAGCATATAAACTATTAAGAATACTGTAAACATGAATTAAAATAGCATCCAAGTTAAATGTAAGTACAGACAGTTTAATCCAGATCATTTGTGATAAAACTGCCTTCTTAGAAACAGTGAGAAAAACAACTGTCTTCATTGAAGTGAAGTTCCAGACTTCCAGCTATTTGTTAGATATGACATGCTGTGTATGTTATATGTCTAGTTCCTAAAAGGCATCTTTTCTTACTTGCTTTCTTGTCATTTTCATCCTGTCTGTGCTGAATGATAACAGTTAAACGACTGTCACCGTGGAATAGTGATTGCCGGCCTGCACTCAGTGTACACTCAGTCTGCAGCGAACGCGCTGCAAGTTGTTCTCAGAGCCCTCAACAATCGCAAACACATCTATGCCGTCAACTTATGGCCCGTGCATTCCCCGGCCCCCCTTTCAGGGGTACCAGGGCTAATTCTTTTGATCCTAACCGGCCAGTGCATCCTTCCGTACTCCCTTCTCCATTTCGTCAACCACAAGCCCAACATCGGACATATGCGGACGCTGTCCGTGGAACTCATGCTTCCAGGAGCGAGGGCCGATCGGCTGATCGAGCCAAAAGACATGCTCCATAAATGAGGGGTCAACCAAAATCTACCCCCCACAGGGATAAACCACAATATATTCCCACTGATCAGAAGTTTCGGGTCCTTGCCCGTTTACTTCACAAGACCATCAAAACGGTTCACCATCTGCAAAATGTAAATGGAAGGGAAGAACCCCGCCAAATCTCCCGAATGGTGGAGACCCTAACCACTATGATCAAGCCAGCAGCCCCCTTTACCAAAACCCAAGATCTCATTTTAGGCAATGCAAAAAATTGGGGCCACAACACCTTAATGATCCTACGAGACCATTGTGAGGAATCCTTAAAAAAGATCTCAGAGGAACTTCCTCAACACTTGAGCCCTGATTGGAAGGTTGCTTTTGGAGTGGCAACAAAGTGGGCCAAAAAGAACCTACCACGTCTGTCACAGAGTGTCATAGACCATGTGGAGGCTTTGGTCACCACTCTGTTTGAACCTCATGTTGAACCCATCAAACAGGGTCCTAAAGACCAACTACCAAGGTCCAAAACAGACGTCCTTGACAAACAAGAGACATCACAAATCCAAGTTGTGGAACAGGTTGCAACTGTAACCAAAAAGGGAAAACTTACCAACACCCCATCTTGTCCAGTGGATACCCAAAAAGGGAAATCAGTTCCACAACCTAGACCTCAACAATCACCATTGGATCAGAGGTCCCCACGTCAGATCAAAAATGATCGTGACAAAACTTTTGACTCCTTGGGACCAGTGGTGGACAAACCTCCACCACTTTTTCCAAAGGACATTTCCATTTCGGCCCTTATGCATGGAGACCCCAAAGAGGACTCTCTAGTGGATCTAAATGACCCAATTATTGAAACTTTTTTCAGTCGGGTGTCCACTCCTCAATCATCAAAAGTGACCCAAATAGGGTCCTTGACTCCAAAGGAGACCCAAATAGGGTCCATGACTCTAGTACACAAGAGCGAGCCATCCCATAATAAACAAAAGGGACTTGAGAAGTGTTTCAGAACTTCTATTTTGGAAGCCCTATTAGGTACGGGATGAGCAAAAAATCTCAATTAGAGTATCAGGGTCCTCCCCTATCCCCCTTCCTAACCTAACCCCAATCCAAATACCCCTCCCTCCCTCTTCCCATCCTAACGCCAATCCTATCCTATCCCTAATCCTAACCTCACCCCATTCCAAAATCCTAACCCCAACCCCATACCTTTTCCCTAATCCTAACTTCACCCCCATCCTAAGCCCTAACCTTAACCTCACCCTTCCCCCATCACTAACCCTAACCCCATCCCTTATCCTAACCCTAAGTCCAGAACCCTAACCCCAACCCCAATCTTGGACCCTGACCCTAAGTGTAAAATTCATTAGCATAATTATATTATAAACACAAAACTTTAAAAAATACTTACCTTAAAAACACTCATAAAAATCATATTAATACTTACCTTTAAAAATACTTACCTTAAAAACATTTACAAAAATCATATAGATACTTACCTTTAAAACACTCACCTTAAAAACAATTATAAAAATCATATAGATACTTACCTTTAAAATACTTACCTTAAAAACATTTATAAAAATCATATTGATACTTACCTTTAAAATACTTACCTTAAAAACAATTATTTTATACTCAAAAATCAAAAAGATACTTACCTTAATAAATACTTACCTTAAAAATATTTAATTCATATTACAAACATTTAAAACTATTAAAAACATATAGAAATCCTATTACTTACCTTTAAAATACATCATTTACCATTAAAACCCATACTGGATAGTTTATTTCATTTACCAATTCATTCGCCTTTTTATTTTCAATCGCCTTTTTATTTTCCAGGAGGCGTGGCCAAGCAGCCTATATTAAGAGGAGCACAGAGCAGAGCTCATTTGTGATTTTGCTCTCAAGCCGAACAGACCTATCGAGCAAGCCATATTTACATTGCCCAACAGCTTGATAAAGACCCATTCAGGTCGAAACGTCGCGACTGGGCATAAGTTTATTTATATATTGGCCACATTTTGTTTTACTTTTAAACAGTTTTACTGTCTTTTTAAAGACAAATTGTTTATTTCATTTCTTTCGATTTTTCTTTAAAAATCTATAGAGAAATTCCCACTCCCACCTCAACATGGAGGGAGAGTGGATCACTGTACGCCGGGGTAGAGGAGGTTATCCTCACCCACGGGGGCATTCGAGGTTTGATGGATGGGGAAGGGACAACAGAAGGATGGCCCGTCTCTTTATTACGTCTGGGTACTAGATTTGTAAATAGTTGTTCATACTGTTTAACTTTTTTAATGTAACAGGCCAGTTAATGTGATGTGATTTGACTTCAGGGAGATGATGTGACTGCACTCAGCAGTCTCTTTCCTGAGCAGCTCCTGGTTGATATCCTGGCAGAAAGATTTCAGGTCAGTTCACACACAGTTTGATTTTAGCAGCATATTTTGTGGCTTACTGCTTAGGCCAAAGCCACCAAACCTTACGTATAGAATAATGCAAACAATGCCAAGTTAATTCAAATGCAAGTACTACATGCGTACATCGGAAAAGTCCCAATCAAACAAGCAAGTTTATTTATATATACACGACCGACCATTCAAAAACTTGGGGTCACCCAGACAATTTCATGCTTTCCTTGAAAACTCACACTTTTATTCATGTCCTAACATAACTGCACAAGGGTTTTCTAATCATCAATGAGCCTTTCATCACCATTAGCTAACACAATGTAGCATTAGAACACAGGAGTGATGGTTGCTGGAAATGTTCCTCTGTACCCCTATGGAGATATTCCATTAGAAATCAGTTGTTTCCAACTAGAACAGCCATTTACCACAATCAACAACATCTAGATTGTATTTCTGATTCATTTATTGTTATCTTCATTGTATAAAAATGATTTTCTTTCACAAATAAGGACATTTCAAAGTGACAAAACTTTTGAACAGTGGTGTAGCTTAGTCAAGATATGACTATTATGGACACAAAATAAAGCATGTAATAGACAAAATACAAACTATAGCAGAATAAAATATAATTAAATAAATTATTTGACTCAAAAACAATGCAGAAAAGCTAAATGTAGGGTTGGGGTTATTAAAACCGTTTGGCTACAACAGAGGGAAGAGATTAGAAAAATATAAGCATATAAACTATTAAGAATACTGTAAACATGAATTAAAATAGCATCCAAGTTAAATGTAAGTACAGACAGTTTAATCCAGATCATTTGTGATAAAACTGCCTTCTTAGAAACAGTGAGAAAAACAACTGTCTTCATTGAAGTGAAGTTCCAGACTTCCAGCTATTTGTTAGATATGACATGCTGTGTATGTTATATGTCTAGTTCCTAAAAGGCATCTTTTCTTACTTGCTTTCTTGTCATTTTCATCCTGTCTGTGCTGAATGATAACAGTTAAACGACTGTCACCGTGGAATAGTGATTGCCGGCCTGCACTCAGTGTACACTCAGTCTGCAGTGAACGCGCTGCAAGTTGTTCTCAGAGCCCTCAACAATCGCAAACACATCTATGCCGTCAACTTATCCGACTCGTACGCCGCCCTGAAGGCACGAGAAAGAGCTCAGAGAGAGGCTGAACGTAAACTATGCACCAGCACATACACATGCATTTATTCATATATCAGGTGTACAGAATTCTAAATACTGTCAGTTTTATTTCAACTGTGTGTCTTCCAGATGCTCTGCAGAAAGAGCGAGCAGCCAGGGAGCAGCAGAGGATACAGGAGCTGGATGAGGAACAATTTGATGCTCTGTCAGAGGAGGAGAAGAGGAGCATCACCCAGCGACACCTGGACGCACTCAAACAGCAGAAACTCAGGTACTGACTGGAAGACGTGTAAAACTCTCTAAATTACACCCGCTTTAGATAGATTGCTCGCTTTAACCTGACCAAACTGTCAAGAATGTACATTGTTTAAGAAGGTCGTCCCTCAAATTGTAATGTCATTGACACCCCAGATGCTACCTCCCACAGAAAACCTACCCACGAATCAGCCTGATTCTTAGACCCTGTGAGCATTTGCATGGCAGATCTGAAACATCTGAACCTTTAGTACCTAAAATTTTAACTACAGAATATTTAGTGCAAACTCTCTTGGAAAAAAAACCCAAAATGACCTTGTTGACAAGCTAAAAGACAACACTTCATGAGCAAAGAATAAACAAATAAATAAAAAGCAGTGAAGTCCATGGAGAGTTTGTAGTTTGGAGTAGTTTTATGTTATTTGAGCAGAGTTGTAGGTGAGCTGGTGTGCTCGAGCTGCAGGCGATCAGTGAATGTGTTGGCGTGGATAATTTATATGTTCATAATGTGCACATTCTGAAGCAAACCATTGTACAGAGACTGACATGTTAGCCATTTTAAGGCATGAAATGATTAATTACACAGAAAAAAAATATATTTACATAGCATACATTATGTTACAGTAATAAATAATAAATAATTTATAAAATGTTAAATTTGCTGCATATAATTGCTAAATCAGGGAACTTACAGTGAAGTATTGCAGAAGTTCCCTCTAGAGTGTAGATTTTGCTCACTAATGCTTATTCAACTGTGGGTTTCCTGAATACATAGCGATTTATTCTAAAGCACTCCATGTACTTAGAAGAGTACGCCTGTTTTTCAGGGAGCAGATGGAGAAAGAGCTGGAAGAAAAAAGGCAACAGGAGGAGATACAGAGGCTGAGAGAAGAAGACTTGAAGAAGAAGAAAAGGTCAGGAAAGAAGGACCACAAAGAAGTAGTGAAGAAGAAGAGCTTCCTGGAGAGAAAACACGTCAGTGTATGAATCCCAGCTCCCCTCTTTTAAATGCATCCTGTGTAAACTGAAATACATGCAAACTCCCATGCATGTCATCCAATTAGTGCTCTTGTTAATTCATTTGTTTCATTTCTGCTGCAGTCATCAGGAACCCCGAATGGACAGAAAATGTCTCTCTGTAACAACTCCAGAGAGTCGCTAGTGGATGCAAAAGAGCATTCTAATTCAAATGAAGGTGCAAGAAACTGTAAAACAAATCACACCATAGAAATGCTTAAATATTTTTTAGTAACTTCCTGCAAAATGTAAGTAAGTAAGTAAGTAAATTTTATTTATATAGCACCTTTCACAGACAGAGAGCCACAAGGTGCTTCACAGCATAAATAAAAACAACAATTAAATACACACAAATAGTCAACACTAAAAAAAAAAAATGTGAGTAATGAGATAAATAATACAAACTGTAATCTGATCTCTGTTCCTGCAGTGCATGCTGGGAAAGAGGCCGATGATTCACAAAAGCAGACAGAAGAAACCGAAACATTGAATGCAGAATATCCTCGACCTACAAGCAAAGTGGAAAAAGAAAAGGTCAGTTTAGGCAAAAACAGCAGCACAGTAAGCCTCGTTGCATCATGCACAACCTTTTAAAAGTTTGGGGCCACTTAGAAATGTCCTTATTTTTGAAAGAAAAGCAATTATTTTCAATGACGATGACATTAAATTAATCAATTATCCAGTCTAGACATTGTTAATGTGGTAAATGACTATTCTAGCTGGACATGGCGGATTTTTAACGGAATATCTCCATAGAGGTACAGAGGAACATTTCCAGCAACCATCACTCCTGTGTTCTAATGCTACATTGTGTTAGCTAATGGTGTTGAAAGGCTCCTTGAGGATTAGAAAACCCTTGTGTAACTATGTTAGCACATGAATAAAAGTGTGTTTCATTGGAAAACATGAAAGTGTCTGGGTGACCCCAAACTTTTGACTGATAGTGTAAGTGTTAGAATATTCAGGTTAATACCTCCCTGAATAAGTGTGTTTTTAAAAAAAACAGGCCTTAGGAATATATAATACCAAACTTTCAAACCTAGTTGAAAAAATCACTGGAACATAAACTCTTAATTTATATCCTTACACGTTCTCTACTTATAGGTGTAAAACACACACAAAAATGTTACAAAGTACATAAAACAGACTTTTATACTGCTGCCTGAAATCAGCCAAAGTACAATATAAAGAGAGAGTGCAGTACTCTGCCAAGAATGCTCAGTCGTTGTATCATTTCCAACGGATAAGTCCACAGCGGTGGATGTGTAGTAGGATCGCAGTCTTGTGATCATCAACAGGCAGCTGACGTAGTGTTCACTTGTTGCCATAGTTACTGTGACGCCATGCTGCTATCTTGCAATGATACAGAAATGTTGACCAAATCCGCAGATCCAGACTTTAAACTGCATCACTGCCAAAATCTAATCACGTGGTCCTTGAGTCATTTCTGACCTTCCCTGAAAATTTCATCCAAATCTTTTTTTCCGTTTTTGAGTAATGTTGCTGACAGACAGACAGATAAACAAACAGGCGGACAAATGAATGCCAATTGTCACATGACTCCGCCACGCTCCTTGACGGAGTAACAAGTTTGGCAGAGCCAGTCGTTGTGTTAGAGCAGCGGTCTACAACCTGTTTTGCACCACGTACCTGTTTCAAGCAAGACAATTTTCAACCGGCCGGTCATCGTGCACATAACAAATAGTATTTGAATTTTTTATTAAAAAATCTCCAGGGACGTTTGTTCTTTATTCATTTTGGCAGGGTTTTGATTGATGGCTTTATTTAACGGTCAGGCATTAAAACTGACGGAGTCGAGTGCAGGAAACGAGCAGAGATGGCAGTGATGGGACGACGATCTCGTCATTTTTTCAATAAAATATCCTACGGATTGGGCTGTACAGTGGGGTAGTGGTTAGCACTTTTGCCTTGCAGCAAGAAGATCCCCGGTTCGAATCCCGGGGTGGGTCTGGGATCTTTCTGCATGGAGTTTGCATGTTCTCCCTGTGCATGCGTGGGTTTCTGCGGGTACTCCGGCTTCCTCCCACAGTCCAAAAATATGCTGAGGTTAATTGGTTACTCTAAATTGCCCGTAGGTATGAATGTGAGTGTGATTGTTTGTCTGTATATGTAGCCCTGCAACAGACTGGTGACCTGTCCAGGGTGTCCCCTGCCTTCACACGAGTCAGCTGGGATAGGCTCCAGCACCCCCCACGACCCTAGTGAGGATAAAGCGGTGTATAGTAAAATGGATGGATGGATGGATCCTACAGATTCTGCGGGAAACAAAATAAACAACAAAACATTTTTATTCTTTCTGGTGTGTTAGAGGATCCAAAGCATTCAGAAAACAATACAGCTGTCTATAGTGTGTCATCTGAACAGAGAATGTCATATTGTAGGTGATCTTAAACCGTTATAAGCAACACATGGTGATAGAGAACCTGCAGACACTTCATGAAAAACTAACAATGAGGACTGTAAACTAGAGGCTTTGTGTTACCGGTGTCTTCCGGCTCACTATCTATCCGTCTAGAGCTGGATTCAAAAACATCTGCGTTCTGTATGTGATCTAATGATGGTACACAACTTTTATACCTGACAAAGTATACTGGTGACTGGATCTCAGAATGCAGATGCTGCAGAGATAAAGAGGCCAATGGAAGACAAGGAACTGAAGAAAAGCAAAAAGGTGATGGAGAAAGATACTAAAGAAGTACCGGAGAAGAGAAGCCTGTGTGGTCAAAAGGAGGTCTGTACTCATGTGGCACTCAGCGACTCCTCTGTGGACCAAATACTCAAAACCAGATTTCACTCATACATTATGTGCCAGTTACTGATTTTGAGTTTTTTTGCTTCCTTTTTTTTTCTTCCGGTCAACAGTTTCACCAGATGATCTTCGAATGTCTGAAGACTCATCAGTGGACACAAAAGAGCATTGGAATTTAAATGAAGGTGCCAGCAAATGTAAGAATTTTAAAGGAACCTTCATAACCTATATTAGCAGTATGTATGAAAGAGTAAGCTTATAACTTCACTTTTTAGCCTTATAATTTTATTGATGTACACACATTTTTTTTCATCGAGGGTCTCCAAACCCAACAATAACTACTAATTACATCACCTTATTAATTACAGCTATTTTACAACACTTAATCAGAAATACTAACACAATCCACTCAGACTTGATTGTCTTTTTGATTATTACTTAGAAAATAAGTAGGCGTGATCAGAGACTATTCCTCTTTCTTAATGCAGCAGATCAAATCAAAGATGCTGATCAGTTGCATGAGAAGACAGAAAAAGCGAAGAAGTTACACACAGAAAGTCCTCAACCTGTGAGTTTCATGTACTTTTAATCTTCTGATGCAGGATATTATTACAATAATGACAGCAAATATAAAAAACAATCAATAAAACAGCATGTTTTGTGTCACTGGAAAAGTAATTGTACCATTTACTTTGTTACTGGTATTTGAATTATGCTTTACAATCTTACGATAAATACAATGATCGGATGGTCCAAAAAATAAATGTATCTATTGTGGACAGTGTGCCGTTTCTCCGTTTGAAACTAATGTTTTAATGTTAACAGACCTTTTGAGCTCATCCCTCTCCTATGCATCTGCCTCACGAACCTCAAATAATATAGAGAGAACAAATAAGGTGACAGTGGGAAGAAAAAAACTCCCCTTTAACAGGAAGCAGAACAGAACCAGGCAGGGAGAGGGCAGACATCTGCCTCAGACAATCCCAGAAAAAAATGCTTTATGAATCAATTTTGGGGCTATTTATTGGTGGAGCACATCCTGCATCACTGGGATCGGACCCGGTGCTTGTTGCTGGTCCCGATGCCAGCTGAAGAAGCCACAGCCGGCTTAGATGATGCCCTGATAGAGAAACCGGTGAGTTTGACAGCTGTTAGTTGTATTTTCTCAGTAATTTGTTTTAAGACTGCTTAGAAAATTGGGAAGTTCTGCTGTGCTTTTTCACCCTCCGCTGAACTTTTTCGATACCCAACAAAATGCTTGTTTCCTACAGCAGCATAACTTTACTTATTTGCCTCAAACAGCCAAAAATGCGTTAAGTGCTTAATTCTGGTTATTCTCATTATTGGTTTTAGTGTAAGATATGTGTTCAGGTCGAGCAAACTGGAGCATATTTGAAGAGTTAAATGTAAACACGTGAAATGCTCAGTAGTTATTTTGCTGTATTTCCTGTCAAACTTTGTATTTGACTACCCAGACAAAGAATAACAAAGTATGACTACAGCTTGGACCCATCATTCTCATCATTATCCCCCCATGTTCACAGTCCCCTGCTGGAAAAAAGAACAGGAAATCAAAGTCCCTCCATCTCCACTGCCGTGTCAGATAGCAGCAGCAGTCGACACAGCAGGAGAGAAATCTGCCTCCGCCGGACGCCGTCCCTCACATTGTGCTGAATGCCACAGAAAAGTCTGTGTGAGTGTCGCAGAGCTGCTAAAAGGAAGCACTTTGCCTCCACCGGACAAGGTATGGCTCACATTTGCCAGATTTTCCTATTCTTGTACTGTAGTTACTATAATTTCTCCTCAAATTTCCAAAGTGTTGCTTTTCCACTAATCTATCTCCTTTCTTTCTTTGGCCTCCTTAGGTGTTGGATGATCTGGGGTTGGGACCCAGGCGGCCCACCAATCCCTCCTCCCAGCCACCGTCTCTGTTGTTACTTTCCCCAAACACAGAGAACCAGCTTCTGTCAACAGACCTGCTTACTTTCCTGGTTCCTTCAGGGCCGATGAACAGGATGAGGAGAAGAAAGCGTTAGAGGATGTGCAAGCATCAGTCGTGAAGGTAATGATAATATCCCACATTATAACACAGAGATCGATCCTAATTTGAAGAGCAAATAGTACTACAAAGAGTGCAGCTGTGAACAAAGTTTACATACCTTGTAAAGATGGCAATTTTGAGTCTCCAAAACCTCTACAACTTTTAGCTTCCTATAGTGGAATCATGGAAAGACTGCTGCCATGCAAAAGGAAAGCCCTTCCTCTTGAAGCGGCACCTTCAAGGCTCGAGTGAAGTTTGTTTTGATCATATGAACAAAAAAAGACTTTTGGAGGAAAATTCTGAAAGGTGAACACCAAACTACCGGGCAAGCATGGTGGTGGCAGCATTATGCTCTGGAGCTGTTTTGCTCCCAATAAACTGGTGCTTTACAACCATTTAAATGGAATAATAAAGGAGTATTCCTTTCCGTTCTTTAGGAAACCCTAAATCATCACCCAGAAGATTGGGTCTTGGACACATTTGGGTGTTCCGACGCAACAGTGACCCAAAACACAACATCAAAAGCTAAGTCAGGCTTACGATGAAGGCTCTAGACTGGCCTCCCAAGTTCAAACCCCATCGATAACCTGTGAAATGCGCTGGAGAAAGAAATCTGTGTCAGAAAGCCAATAAATTTAGTTACACTGAACTGATTCTGTCAAGAGTTGTGGTCAAAGATATAACCAGAAGCTTGTGGAGCTTGAATTGTCCAAAAGCGTAATTTAGGGTGAAAATAGCCAAAAGGACATTTAACCAAATATTAGAATTGCTGTATGTATATTTTGACCCAGCAGATGTCATCATATTTCCAGGAGATCATAATAAATCTATGAAAGAACCAAAATGCCTTATATTTTATTGTGACAAAAGACTCACGTATTTCAAAGATTTCTTCATAGAAAAATTAGGAGTTATAGGAGTCATTGAAAACCCAATACTCCCATGATATATATGGCCTTTACACGGGGATGGACACTTTTGTCTCCAACTGTACAAGCTAACACTCATCTCCATTACGGACATAGAGTTTTATGATACCAAATTATAACAATTGAATCAAAAGTGCAAATAAACTGATTTTAAAGAAATTGAACATGAAAGACATGAAAGAATGCTGTGTGTTTGTGCACAAAGTATGATGCAACAGCAACCTCTAAAAGTCGCACCAAGGGCACCATAAAGGAGAGTCACTTCCAAGGACAAAGACAAAAAGGGGAGAGAGAGTGAGCGAAGCAAGAGACAAACTTCTGCCAAGACAAAAAGCAAAGGGCTCGGACTGGCCTCGTTCTCCTTCATGTGCCACCTCCACCTCTGACCTGGACCAGCACCAGGGAGACTTAGAGCTGAAGCGCATTCAGAGGCAAGGGTGAAACACACGCTGATTGTTTGCCTTGCTTTGCTGTGGCTGTTTTTACTCACTGTGTCTGTGCATGTATTTGCTTGTAGCCTGACATCATTTCGCTGGATTGTACCTGCCGGCGATGAGGTGGTACTGAAGATCTGGTTCTACTCAGAGTCACCGGGGAAGTTCGAACAGACCTTCAGCTTTGAGCTGCTGGGGACCCAGAGGCGCTACCAGCTCACCTGCAGAGAGTTTGCACCTATCCTTCCATCTGCAAGGACTACACGTCAGTCTGTACTGTTTGATGAAGGAATAGAATAGAATAGAAGTAATTTATTGATCCCCAGGAGGAAATTCAGTTGTTACAGTAGGAAGCAGAAAGAATAATGTGACCACCATGACAAGTACACATAAATAAGCAGATATCTCCAATAAGAAAAGTAAAAATTACAATTCTACTATAAGAAAAACACACTAAAGTACAAAGTGCACAATCAAATGTGAATTATAGTACGAGTAAAATGTTCTAAGTAAAAAATGCACCCTAAATGTCAAATTTCAGTGAAATATACATCCACAAATTGCATAATGCTCCCATTGCCGCATTGAATCCTGTTTTGTCTCTTTATTTTAAATGTTTAGGATTGAATTTTCTAAGTCTCTGGACAATGATCTCTCACTGTAGAGCCACTAGAGTACAGATTAGACAAGATCTAAGTTGATAAAATGCAGATATGCTCATCTGAGTCACTTTCGGTTACAACATTTTAGCTTCGCAATGTTTGTAATTTAAGTCTTGCTAGTTAGCATTTAGCTTAAGCGCAAAGAAAACTGGAGCTCGTGTGGAATGTTATTCATGGATGATGGATACTACTGTTCAAAAGTTTGGGGTCACCCAGATAATTTCATGTTGTCAATGAAAACTCACACTTTTATTCATGTGCTAACATAACTCCACAAGAGTTTTCTAATCATCAATGAGCCTTTCAACACCATTAGATAACACAATGTAGCATTAGAACACAGGAGTGATGGTTGCTGGAAATGTTCCTCTGTACCCCTATGGAGGTATTCATTGAAAATCAGCCGTTTCCAGCTAGAATAGTCATTTACCACACTAACAATGTCTAGACTGGATTTCTGATTAATTTAATGTCTCTTCATTGAAAAAACTGCTTTTATTTTCACAAACAAGAACATTTCTAAATGACCCCAAACTTTTGAACCACAGATAGTGTACATGGATAAAAAACACACGTCTCCATGCAGCAAATCAAATCTCGTACAAACATCAGTGCCTCCTTATAATCCACAAAGAAAACATTCAGTGAGGAAACGTGCATGACACAAGCAGTTCATTGAAGATGTTGGTGTGTTCCATTCCTGCACTCACAGATACAGTATGTTTTTCCACAGGACACTTTTTGCCCTCTGTAAGAAAGGTCACACGTGAAAGAAGGGCTTCAGAGACGTATGTAATCAAACCTGGATACTTCAAATTTGGACCTTTACTCTGTAGCAAGACCAGAGACAGGTGAGTATGATGGCTGTGAATGGTTTAATGTAGCTTTATCAGTCTTTCTATATACAGATTTATTTGTGTCTGTGCAGATACAAAGACAATAGGTACCCAGAGAACATGGAGAAGCTGGTGATTCATAACAACACGGGTCTGGGAGGCTGAAGTCCAGTTCTGTTTCCAGCATGACACTCAGGCCGCCACATTTCTGCTGGACCCTCGAACGTGACCCTGAAGCTGATCAGAAACAGGTACAGCATCACACACAATGCTGTCTGATGAGCTAATACAGCTGCTTGTGCTGATATCAGTACTTGTGAATGTTCCTCCACCCCTCTAGGAGTTCACAGTGTGGGCCTACCCAACAAAAGTGGGACAAATAAAGGACAGCGTAGTTTGTCATATCAAGGACAATCCGGAGCTTGTGGTCATCGAGCTCTCCTGCTGGGGCGTCCGACCAGAGCTGGAGCTGGAAAAAAAGCACTTGCATTTTGATCGGATTTTGCTGTACAGGTTTCAGAAAATATAAAATCCAGACAGGCACGATTAAATGAAGATGTTCTGCATCAGCAACAGCAAAAACAGAGATTATTTCCTAATGCTTGTGCAAACTATCTGTCCTTTACTCTGCTCAACCCACCTTCTTTCATCTTCCTCCCAGGACTGACAGGCGTAGTGTGACGATGCATAATAAGACAGCTCTGCCAGTATCCTGGAGGCTGCAGGGTGTGGAGGAGTTAGGAGACGAGTTCACTGTGCCCCAGGATCACGGCATCATCGCACCCAACTCCTCTTTTCCTTTGAGTTTGCAGTTCAGACCAAGAAGCCACTGCATGTGAAGAAGATCTTACGTCTGGAGGTGGAGTAAAACTTGCACACAAGCCGTAATTGTCAGTAACTGTGAAATATAGCATGAACTGATCTAAACTCAAGATATGTAGGTATGGCAAGTATTGCTTTCTGACACCATTTATCTTCTCCCTTACAGGCTGTTACTGCTGGCGTCCATGATTGCGCCGGTCGGAGAACCGGCCTCACAAACCCTAGAACCAACTCTACAAAAGAGGGAGTTGGCATCCGTGATGAGAGGGTCAATATGGTTAGTAATAACCACTTTCAAAACCCAATCTGAGCCCTCCCCTAACCAGGTGGTTGGGGCTAGTCCTCCTGACCGCGTGTCATTGGACGCCGGCACTGTTTCACAGCCACATAGTCATGTACTTGCTCTTTAATATTACAGAAGGGTTCTTCCTCTTCTTATTTGCCTGAGTCTACTTCTTTTCTTTCTCCATCACTACCAGAACAATCATCATTTTAGCCTTGAGCCAGGGCCAATCGCACATTCAACAGGAATGCCCTTTACATCAGGGGAATGGGGAGGGCCTCCGGAGCAGGTGGGGTCAGATATTAGGGCCTTTTTGGTTAAACCACAATTGGGGACTTCTTCTTTTTGGGACAACTAGGAGCCTCCTTCTTCTTCTTCAGATCTGCCAGAATCAACTTCAATTCTTTCTCCTACACGTTCAGAACCTTCATCGGTTCATTCTCCTTCTCTGAATAAGAATGTTCTAACACAACAAGACCCAATCAGTCCTACTCTTGTTGGGCCTTCCTCTGCAAATAATGATCAATCTAGGATTCATAATTCCCTAAATTATTGATGGATAATCCATCAACTACAACTAACTCAGCCTCCGTTAATGCTGCTGTGGGAGTAGCCCGACAACTCAAATACAACAACTGTTCAGACCAACATGTTGCCACGAACAAATCGTAAATTGCAGGATTGGCACTTTAGACCTAGGAAACCAATTTTGGTCCTCGGTGATTCTAATATAGGCAGAATATCATCATATCGTTATCCTAATTTGCAAATGGACAGTTTATCCGGGGGCCACAGTTTACCACTTTTTGGAAGCTGTGCAAGAAGAGTTTAATCTATCCAACCACCAAGATAGTTATTTTCTCAGTAGGGCATTAACAATAAGGATCAGGATCCTAGACAAACAACAATTAAACAACTTAAATCATTACTCAGGCAGGCAGGGCACACTTTTCCGAACGCGGATATTTATTTTGCGACCATCAACTATCTGTCCATCTGACTGCGATACAACAAGCCAATCTTAAACTTATCAATGAGACCATAGCCGCCCATTTTCCAACCCTTACGGCAATACCTTCACAATTGTTTGAAACAAGATCTGATAATATACATTGGACGCCCTGTAACGGCTCAGAAAATCTTGGACCACTGGTGTCAGCAATTAAATTTACACTAAAAACTATGACCATTCAGTCATCGAACAGAATACACACAACGTTTGGGGGGGATTGCGGACCTGGGCTGGAATTCTTAGTTCTAGTATTCTCAATCTGGCTACTCTTTTTCTCCCACCATTTATCAACAGCAGCTTTTGTAGAGGGGTCTCACATTCATTCCTAAACCTTCTAGATTGGATAAGAGGAACTCCATAGAGATCTGCATGGCTTACACCGACGCATGGCTCTTATTGACCACTTTATTCTAATCCATACAGGCGACAATCTAAATTATTTACACATCAATCTCATTGGGAACCAGATCCTTTTGGTTTAAATCAGTTGACTTCAGGCCACTCTGATGAAAAATAGACGATCTCTGCGACATTTAAGTTCCGATCCAATACAGTGGATAATTTATCACAAAATGAAGACAAGCATCGACCCAGTTGGTAAAAGAATCCAAACATTGTAATTAAAACCAGCCGACAAAGGTTCCAAAATTGTTATTTTTGATCGACAACAATATCTGTTAGAAGCTCAACGACAGTTGGAGCAATGATAGATATTATCAACGGCCTAGATCACTCCATCCAGACGCAAACTCAGATCAAACTCCGGTCAATTGTCCAGACTTATGGACAAGTATATTTCAGCCAAACAGCGAGATTTTTTATCAGGGCCAGTTAATCCTCGACCCCGGTACTTCTGTCTATTACCTAAAATACATAAGGATCCGCAGTCCTGGACTGTACCCTATGAGGTCCCTCCAGGAAGACCCACAGTTTCTGACTGTGGCAGTGCTACTTATCATGTTTCTCAGTACATTGACTATTTTTTGGGACCCCTCTCCACTCAACATCCTAGTTATTTAAAAGAATACTTACCATTTTCTGGATATTATCGGGCCCATGGCTGTCCCCAGTCACGCTTATTTATTCACAATAGATATAGCCTCTATACTAATATCAGCCACCCCTCTGGTTTACAACTTTACGGTCTATTTTTCGGAGGAATATGGATCCTACAAGACCGGATCAACATCTCTTACAGCTCATTTGAACTTTGTTTGAATAATAATGATTTTTTGTTCAATAACCAATTTTATCTTCAGGTTCACGGGACAGCCATGGGCCCAACAGTTTGCACCGTCATACGCAAATCTGTATATGAGTGAGTGGGAGCGAGAGGCTTTAGCCCAAATGCCCCTTGAAACCATCTATTTATTCTCAGGTTTCTTGATGACATATTGACATTTGGCCTTACGAAATTTCAGAATCTCGGCGTTCATAGATATCCTCAATAATCACCATTCCTCAATCAAGGTAAAATACATTATTTGATCCACAACAGATCAATTTTTTGGATGTAACCGTGTCGTTTAAATTCATTAATAATGCCACCAAGGGTTTACAGACAAAAGTCTATTTTAAACCTACAGACATTCATGTGCTACTGCACAAGAAGAGTTATCATCCCAAACATACTTTCCAGGAATTGTGAAATCACAATTGATTCGGTTTTTCCGTATCTGTTCTAACATCGAGGATTTTCATGAAGCCACCTCAACTTTATTTCATAGCTTAAAGTCTAGGGGTTATTCTAAACGTTCGCTTCCGGTACATTAAGGGGACCGTTTTGGCCCAACTCTCTCCCACTCGCTCATTTGACTCTTGATTCTTCTGATCCGGTCCGGGCCCGCAGCCTCCCCTACATATCTACACACACAGATACTTTACGAGGAATCGCAGTCTGGGCCTCAACAATTGATACCCTTTATTGCTACCTATTCACATCAGACTAGTGGCTTACATCGGACAAATTAAACGTAATTTTGCTCCACTTCATTCTCAACATCCCGCTTTCCTCAACTATAGAATCATATCAGCTTACAGGAAAAACAAGAGTCTGAAGGATGTCTTGGTTAGTTCCAAATTTTCAGATCACAGGCCTGTTTCCCCAGTACAATATCAACGACACTTTAGACATAGAAAATTCATTTTTAATCGCATATACTTGGCAAGGAAGCTCTAACTTTTGGTTTTTTACCTTTTACAACCTCCAATGTCATTTATATTATCACATGTACTTTGTGCCAAAAACATTACATAGGGGGAAACAAAACACTCGATTCAGATTCGTGTTGTCACAACATCTCTACAACATCAGGGAGGGACGTCTCCGCACCCCCTTGGTGACACATTTTCAAACTCCACTCATCTACACATCTTATTGTCTCAGGACTTGAACATAATGATTATTGGTCCTCTGCACAGAGGAAGAGAGCGGAGAGACTCTGGATTTATAAACTGGGGACTACCACGCTGGGAGGCCTTAACGACCTTTAGAATGATCGGATTTGGCCGCCCGGCCGGATGCCCCTTGCCCTTTATCATGTTCCCCCACCCCCACCCCCCGTTTTTTTTTGTTTTTTTTGTTGTTTGCTCGGTCTGCCATCTCAGTCGAGATAATATATAGCCTGACCCTTATTTTTATCCTAACTTTAACTCCAGTAACCCTAGCCCCTAATCTTAATTTTACTAATTCTTGTTTTATTTGGGCATCATCTAATTAATTGGTATCTTTTAATAGAACTTCATTAATTCTTTTTCTCGGCTGTTTTTAGCGGGAAAATAGACTTAACCTTTTTTCTTATCATAGTCTTAAATCTAACTCTTTTCGAACCCTAGGGTCATTTACCCTAGTCTTAGTGTATCAACATAATATAGGACTACAAACCCTAGGAGCTGGTATAGCTCAGCGGAGTATACTTCGGACTGGGAAACAAAAGATTTGAGGTTCGAAACTGGGGTACGTGGTCGTAGTCAGTTCATTTGTAAAAGTTCCTGGGACCTCATTGGCTATATGTTAGGAATATCATTGTTAAAAAATAGGTCTTCTGTGTGTATTTTTTATGTCCCCCCTTTTTTTAAACTTTTTCCAAAAAAGGCTTGATTGGCTGACAGGCTGAGTTTCAAACCCTGGTCGCTTGGACTGGAGCCATGGCCCTTCCGACTGAGCTATGCTTCTTTTAAGATGGCAATGAAAATCTGGTTCTCCTTTGAGTTTTTTTTTCTCTCTTCCTTCTTCCCTGTTCATATTTTCCCTCTTTGCAGTTTTCTACCACCATGAGTATAAAGAGCTCCATTATGGCCTTTTGGCCAAATATGAGCATCTTCCACTCTACACTTTGGATCAATAGGCCAGTGCCTTGACTGGTAATTCCAAACCCAAACCCAAACCCTAACCCAACCCATACCTTTTCCCTAATCCTAACCTCACCCCCATCCTAAGCCCTAACCTTAACCTCACCCTTCCCCATCACTAACCCTAACCCCATCCCTTATCCTAACCTAAGTCCAGAACCCTAACCCCAACCCCAATCTTGGACCCTGACCCTAAGTGTAAAAATTCATAGCATAATTATATTATAAACACAAAACTTTAAAAAATACTTACCTTAAAAACACTCATAAAAATCATATTAATACTTACCTTAAAAATACTTACCTTTAAAACATTTACAAAAATCATATAGATACTTACCTTTAAAACACTCACCTTAAAAACAATTATAAAAATCATATAGGTTACGTACCTTTAAAATACTTACCTTAAAAACATTTATAAAAATCATATTGATTCTTACCTTTAAAATACTTACCTTAAAACAATTATTTATACTCAAAAATCAAAAAGATACTACCTTAATAAAATACTTACCTTAAAAATATTTAATTCATATTACAAACATTTAAACTATTAAAAACATATAGAAACCCTATTACTTACCTTTAAATACATCATTTACCATTAAACCCATACTGGATGGTTTATTTCATTTACCGATTCATTCGCCTTTTTATTTTCAATCGCCTTTTTATTTTCCAGGAGGCGTGGCCTAGCAGCCTATATTAAGAGGAGCACAGAGCAGAGCTCATTTGTGATTTTGCTCTCAAGCCGAACAGACCTATCTAGCAGCCATATTTACATGCCCAACAGCTTGATAAAGACCCATTCAGGTCGAAACGTCGCGACTGACATAAGGTTATTTATATATTGGCCACATTTTGTTTTACTTTTAAACAGTTTTACTGTCTTTTTAAAGACAAATTGTTTATTCATTTCTTTTTGATTTTCTTTAAAAATCTATGGAGAAATTCCCACTCCCACTCAACATGAGGGAGAGTGGATCACTGTTACGCCGGGGTAGAGGAGGTTATCCTCACCCACGGCCTTATTACAAACCCCAACCCCAATTGGGCATTCGAGGTTGATGGATGGGGAAGTGACAATAGAAGGATGGCCCGTGCATTCCCCGGCCCCCCTTTCAGGCGGACCAGGGCTAATTCTTTGATCCTAACCCTAACCCAACCCATCGTCACAGCATGTAGATGTGTATCGCTGCACCTGCAACGACGATTTCAAAAAAATCAAAAAAAGAGTTGTTGGGTGCCCAGATAGCTCAGCTGGTTGAGCCGGCATCCGGATGAAACAGGGCCAGTTCTAGGGTTGATTCAGCTCATGGCCCTTTGCTTGCCACGCTTCTCCCTACTTTGGTAAAACTGTGTCGTATTTTTAATTTTTTTCAGATAAGAGTGGCACAGCAGCGGCTCTAGCGCATCACTATGGAGCGGCGTGCCTCAGTGTTGATGCAGTGGTTACAGATGTGCTTCTGAAAGGCACATCACCTGTTAGCCTGAGGCAAGGACAGCTGTATGACCGCGGCTGCTGCAGAGCACGCTCAGAAGAAGGCTGAGAAGGCTGGTAAGCATGATATACTGTGTCCGTAACTGACCTCTTTCTAAATGCTCCTTTGGGTTTTTTGTCTCTGAGTATCTGTTTGGGAAGTCGCAGAAATGTAGAGTTAGGAAGAAGTGGCTGTGATGGACAGTCAGGGTAAGTGGATACGCAGTTTTAACAAGGAGGTAATCACCAACACTGTGTTAGCAGTAAAGGTCTGTGATTGCACTAAGCAGCTCTGTAATTAGACCTTATAAATCTTCTATAATAAGGCAAGACACTGATGCAGATGACCACGATATAAATCTATCCTGAGCTGCTGAAGAAACCACTGAACCAGAACCAGCAGCAGCTCCTGAAGTCTCAGATCCAAATTCAGCTTCTGTTGATACTGTGGAAGGTTTTGCCTAAACACACTGAGGAGAGCTGCCAGTAAAAAGAATCGTCTGGACACTGAAATCCACACGTCGCCCTTTGCCTGGTACATTCACTTATACTCTCTTTGTAGTGGGTGTATTATGTTGCCATTATAGTCCAAATTTGGGAATTGGAAGATTTTTTTGTAAAATTTTTCTGTATAAAGTAACTGTGTAAACCCACAGAATGCATTTTATCTTTGCAAGGAGTATCTCTTTATTATGTCTGGGTACTAGATTTGTAAATAGTTGTTCATACTGTTTAACTTTTTTAATGTAACAGGCCAGTTAATGTGATGCGATTTGACTTCAGGGAGATGATGTGACTGCACTCAGCAGTCTCTTTCCTGAGCAGCTCCTGGTTGATATCCTGGCAGGAAAGATTTCAGGTCAGTTCACACACAGTTTGATTTTAGCAGCATATTTTGTGGCTTACTGCTTAGGCCAAGCCACCAAACCTTACGTATAGAATAATGCAAACAATGCCAAGTTAATTCAAATGCAAGTACTACATGCGTACATCGGAAAAGTCCCAATCAAACAAGCAAGTTTATTATATATACACGACCGACCATTCAAAACTTGGGGTCACCCAGACAATTTCATGCTTCCTTGAAAACTCACACTTTTATTCATGTCCTAACATAACTGCACAAGGGTTTTCTAATCATCAATGAGCCTTTCATCACCATTACTAACACAATGTAGCATTAGAACACAGGAGTGATGGTTGCTGGAAATGTTCCTCTGTACCCCTATGGAGATTTCCATTAGAAATCAGTTGTTTCCAACTAGAACAGCCATTTACCACATTAACAACATCTAGATTGTATTTCTGATTCATTTATTGTTATCTTCATTGTATAAAAATTATTTTCTTTCACAAATAAGGACATTTCAAAGTGACAAAACTTTTGAACAGTGGTGTAGCTTAGTCAAGATATGACTATTATGGACACAAATAAAGCATGCAATAGACAAAATACAAACTATAGCAGAATAAAATATAATTAAATAAATTATTTGACTCAAAAACAATGCAGAAAAGCTAAATGTAGGGTTGGGTTATTAAAACCGTTTGGCTACAACAGAGGAAGAGATTAGAAAAATATAAGCATATAAACTATTAAGAATACTGTAAACATGATTAAAATAGCATCCAAGTTAAATGTAAGTACAGACAGTTTAATCCAGATCATTTGTGATAAAACTGCCTTCTTAGAAACAGTGAGAAAAACAACTGTCTTCATTGAAGTGAAGTTCCAGACTTCCAGCTATTTGTTAGATATGACATGCTGTGTATGTTATATGTCTAGTTCCTAAAAGGCATCTTTTCTTACTTGCTTTCTGTCATTTTCATCCTGTCTGTGCTGAATGATAACAGTTAAACGACTGTCACCGTGGAATAGTGATTGCCGGCCTGCACTCAGTGTACACTCAGTCTGCAGCGAACGCGCTGCAAGTTGTTCTCAGAGCCCTCAACAATCGCAAACACATCTATGCCGTCAACTTATGGCCCGTGCATTCCCCGGCCCCCTTCAGGGTACCAGGGCTAATTCTTTTGATCCTAACCGGCCAGTGCATCCTTCCGTACTCCCTTCTCCATTTCGTCAACCACAAGCCCAACATCGGACATATGCGGACGCTGTCCGTGGAACTCATGCTTCCAGGAGCGAGGCCCGATCGGCTGATCGAGCCAAAAGACATGCTCCATAAATGAGGGTCAACCAAAATCTACCCCCCCACAGGGATAAACCACAATATATTCCCACTGATCAGAAGTTTCGGGTCCTTGCCCGTTTACTTCACAAGACCATCAAAACGGTTCACCATCTGCAAAATGTAAATGGAAGGGAAGAACCCCGCCAAATCTCCCGAATGGTGGAGACCCTAACCACTATGATCAAGCCAGCAGCCCCCTTACCAAAACCAAGATCTCATTTTAGGCAATGCAAAAAATTGGGGCCACAACACCTTAATGATTCCTACGAGACCATTGTGAGGAATCCTTAAAAAAGATCTCAGAGGAACTTCCTCAACACTTGAGCCCTGATTGGAAGGTTGCTTTTGGAGTGGCAAACAAAGTGGGCCAAAAAGAACCTACCACGTCTGTCACAGGAGTGTCATAGACCATGTGGAGGCTTTGGTCACACTCTGTTTGAACCTCATGTTGAACCCATCAAACAGGGTCCTAAAGACCAACTACCAAGGTCCAAAACAGACGTCCTTGACAAACAAGAGACATCACAAATCCAAGTTGTGGAACAGGTTGCAACTGTAACCAAAAAGGGGAAACTTACCAACACCCCATCTGTCCAGTGGATACCCAAAAAGGGGAAATCAGTTCCACAACCTAGACCTCAACAATCACCATTGGATCAGAGGTCCCCACGTCAGATCAAAAATGATCGTGACAAACTTTGACTCCTTGGGACCAGTGGTGGACAAACCTCCACCACTTTTTCCAAAGGACATTCCATTTCGGCCCTTATGCATGGAGACCCCAAAGAGGACTCTCTAGTGGATCTAAATGACCCAATTATTGAAACTTTTTTCAGTCGGGGTGATCCACTCCTCAATCAATCAAAAGTGACCCAAATAGGGTCCTTGACTCCAAAGGAGACCCAAATAGGGTCCATGACTCTAGTACACAAGAGCGAGCCATCCCATAATAAACAAAAGGACTTGAGAAGTGTTTCAGAACTTCTATTTTGGAAGCCCTATTAGGTACGGGATGAGCAAAAATCTCAATTAGAGTATCAGGGTCCTCCCCTATCCCCCTTCCTAACCTAACCCCAATCCAATACCCCTCCCTCCCTCTTCCCATCCTAACGCCAATCCTATCCTATCCCTAATCCTAACCTCACCCCATTCCAAAATCCTAACCCCAACCCCATACCTTTTCCCTAATCCTAACTTCACCCCCATCCTAAGCCCTAACCTTAACCTCACCCTCCCCCATCACTACCCTAACCCATCCCTTATCCTAACCCTAAGTCCAGAACCCTAACCCCAACCCCAATCTTGGACCCTGACCCTAAGTGTAAAATTCATTAGCATAATTATATTATAAACACAAAACTTTAAAAATACTTACCTTAAAACACTCATAAAAATCATATTAATACTTACCTTTAAAAATACTTACCTTAAAACATTTACAAAAATCATATAGATACTTACCTTTAAAACACTCACCTTAAAAACAATTATAAAATCATATAGATACTTACCTTTAAAATACTTACCTTAAAAACATTTATAAAAATCATATTGATACTTACCTTTAAAATACTTACCTTAAAAACAATTATTTTATACTCAAAAATCAAAAAGATACTTACCTTAATAAATACTTACCTTAAAAATATTTAATTCATAATTACAAACATTTAAAAACTATTAAAAACATATAGAAATCCTATTACTTACCTTTAAAATACATCATTTACCATTAAACCCCATACTGGATAGTTTATTTCATTTACCAATTCATTCGCCTTTTTATTTTCAATCGCCTTTTTATTTTCCAGGAGCGTGGCCAAGCAGCCTATATTAAGAGGAGCACAGAGCAGAGCTCATTTGTGATTTTGCTCTCAAGCCGAACAGACCTATCGAGCAAGCCATATTTACATTGCCCAACAGCTTGATAAAGACCATTCAGTCGAAACGTCGCGACTGGGCATAAGTTTATTTATTATTGGCCACATTTTGTTTTACTTTTAAACAGTTTTACTGTCTTTTTAAAGACAAATGTTTATTTCATTCTTTCGATTTTTCTTTAAAAATCTATAGAGAAATTCCCACTCCCACCTCAACATGGAGGCGAGAGTGGATCACTGTACGCCGGGGTAGAGGAGGTTAATCCTCACCCACGGTGGCATTCCGAGGTTTGATGGATGGGGAAGGGACAACAGAAGGATGGCCCCGTCTCTTTATTCAGCGTCTGCGGTACTAGATTTGTAAATAGTTGTTCATACTGTTTAACTTTTTTAATGTAACAGGCCAGTAATGTGATGTGATTTGACTTCAGGGAGATGATGTGAACTGCACTCAGCAGTCTCTTTCCTGAGCAGCTCCTGGTTGATATCCTGGCAGAAAGATTCAGGTCAGTTCACACACAGTTTGATTAGCAGCATATTTTGTTGGCTTACTGCTTAGGCCAAGCCACCAAACCTTACCGTATAGAATTAATGCAAACAATGCCAAGTTAATTCAAATGCAAAGTACTACTGCGTACATCGGAAAAGTCCCAATCAAACAAGCCAAGTTTATTTATATATACACGACCGACCATTCAAAAACTTGGGGTCACCCAGACAATTTCATGCTTTCCTTGAAAACTCACACTTTTATTCATGTCCTAACATAACTGCACAAGGGTTTTCTAATCATCAATGAGCCTTTCATCACCATTAGCTAACACAATGTAGCATTAGAACACAGGAGTGATGGTTGCTGGAAATGTTCCTCTGTAACCCCTATGGAGATATTCCATTAGAAATCAGTTGTTCCAACTAGAACAGCCATTTACCACAATCAACAACATCTAGATTGTATTTCTGATTCATTTATTGTTATCTTCATTGTATAAAAATGATTTTCTTTCACAAATTAAGGACATTTCAAAGTGACAAAAACTTTTGAACAGTGGTGTAGCTTAGTCAAGATATGACTATTATGGACACAAAATAAAGCATGTAATAGACAAAATACAAACTATAGCAGAATAAAATATAATTAAATAAATTATTTGACTCAAAAACAATGCAGAAAAGCTAAATGGTAGGTTGGGGTTATTAAAAACCGTTTGGCTACAACAGAGGGAAGAGATTAGAAAAATATAAGCATATAAAACTATTAAGAATACTGTAAACATGAATAAAATAGATCCAAGTTAAATGTACAGTACAGACAGTTTAATCCAGATCATTTGTGATAAACTGCCTTCTTAGAAACAGTGAGAAAAACAACTGTCTTCATTGAAGTGAAGTTCCCAGACTTCCAGCTATTTGTTAGATATGACATGCTGTGTATGTTATATGTCTAGTTCCTAAAAGGCATCTTTTCTTACTTGCTTTCTTGTCATTTTCATCCTGTCTGTGCTGAATGATAACAGTTAAACGACTGTCACCGTGGAATAGTGATTGCCGGCCTGCACTCAGTGTACACTCAGTCTGCCAGCGAACGCGCTGCAAGTTGTTCTCAGAGCCCTCAACAATCGCAAACACATCTATGCCGTCAACTTATCCGACTCCTACGCCACCCTGAAGGCACGAGAAAGAGCTCAGAGAGAGGCTGAACGTAAACTATGCACCAGCACATACACATGCATTTATTCATATATCAGGTGTACAGAATTCTAAATACTGTCAGTTTTATTTCAACTGTGTGTCTTCCAGATGCTCTGCAGAAGAGCGAGCAGCCAGGGAGCAGCAGAGGATACAGGAGCTGGATGAGGAACAGTTTTGATGCTCTGTCAGAGGAGGAGAAGAGGAGCATCACCCAGCGACACCTGGACGCACTCAAACAGCAGAAACTCAGGTACTGACTGGAAGACGTGTAAAACTCTCTAAATTACACCCGCTTTAGATAGATTGCTCGCTTTAACCTGACCAAACTGTCAAGAACGTACATTGTTTAAGAAGGTCGTCCCTCAAATTGTAATGTTATTGACACCCCAGATGCTACCTCCCACAGAAAACCTGCCCACGAATCAGCCTGATTCTTAGACCCTGTGAGCATTTGCATGGCAGATCTGAAACATCTGAACCTTTAGTACCTAAAATTTTAACTACAGAATATTTAGTGCAAACTCTCTTGGAAAAAAACCCAAAATGACCTTGTCGACAAGCTAAAAGACAACACTTCATGAGCAAAGAATAAACAAATAAATAAAAGCAGTGAAGTCCATGGATGAGTTTGTAGTTTGGAGTAGTTTTATGTTATTTGAGCAGAGTTGTAGGTGAGCTGGTGTGCTCGAGCTGCAGGCGATCAGTGAATGTGTTGGCGTGGATAATTTATATGTTCATAATGTGCACATTCTGAAGCAAACCATTGCACAGAGACTGACATGTTAGTCATTTTAAGGCATGAAATGATTAATTACACAGAAAAAATATATATTTACATAGCATACATATGTTACAGTAATAAATAATAAATCATTTATAAAATGTTAAATTTGCTGCATATAATTGCTAAATAAGGGACCTTACAGTGAAGTATTGCAGAAGTTCCCTCGAGAGTGTAGATTTTGCTCACTAATGCTTATTCAACTGTGGGTTTCCTGAATACATAGCTATTTATTCTAAAGCACTCCATGTACTTAGAAGAGTACGCCTGTTTTTCAGGGAGCAGATGGAGAAAGAGCTGGAAGAAAAAAGGCAACAGGAGGAGATACAGAGGCTGAGAGAAGAAGACTTGAAGAAGAAGAAAAGGTCAGGAAAGAAGGACCACAAAGAAGTAGTGAAGAAGAAGAGCTTCCTGGAGAGAAAACACGTCAGTGTATGAATCCCAGCTCCCCTCTTTTAAATGCATCCTGTGTAAACTGAAATACATGCAAACTCCCATGCATGTCATCCAATTAGTGCTCTTGTTAATTCATTTGTTTCATTTCTGCTGCAGTCATCAGGAACCCCGAATGGACAGAAAATGTCTCTCTGTAACAACTCCAGAGAGTCGCTAGTGGATGCAAAAGAGCATTCTAATTCAAATGAAGGTGCAAGAAACTGTAAAACAAATCACACCATAGAAATTCTTAAATATTTTTAGTAACTTCCTGCAAAATGTAAGTAAGTAAGTAAGTAAATTTTATTTATATAGCACCTTTCACAGACAGAGAGCCACAAGGTGCTTCACAGCATAAATTAAAACAACAATTAAATACACACAAATAGTCAACACTAAAAAAAAAAATGTGAGTAATGAGATAAATAATACAAACTGTAATCTGATCTCTGTTCCTGCAGTGCATGCTGGGAAAGAGGCCGATGATTCACAAAAGCAGACAGAAGAAAACAAAACATTGAATGCAGAATATCCTCGACCTACAAGCAAAGTGGAAAAAGAAAAGGTCAGTTTAGGCAAAAACAGCAGCACAGTAAGCCTCGTTGCATCATGCACAACCTTTTAAAAGTTTGGGGCCACTTAGAAATGTCCTTATTTTTGAAAGAAAAGCAGTTATTTTCAATGACGATGACATTAAATTAATCAATTATCCAGTCTAGACATTGTTAATGTGGTAAATGACTATTCTTGCTGGACATGGCGGATTTTTAACGGAATATCTCCATAGAGGTACAGAGGAACATTTCCAGCAACCATCACTCCTGTGTTCTAATGCTACATTGTGTTAGCTAATGGTGTTGAAAGGCTCCTTGAGGATTAGAAAACCCTTGTGTAACTATGTTAGCACATGAATAAAAGTGTGTTTCATTGGAAAACATGAAATTGTCTGGGTGACCCCAAACTTTTGACTGATAGTGTAAGTGTTAGAATATTCAGGTTAATACCTCCCTGAATAAGTGTGTTTTTAAAAAAAACAGGCCTTAGGAATATATAATACCAAACTTTCAAAACCTAGTTGAAAAAATCACTGGAACATAAACTCTTAATTTATATCCTTACACGTTCTCTACTTATAGGTGTAAAACACACACAAAAATGTTACAAAGTACATAAAACAGACTTTTATACTGCTGCCTGAAATCAGCCAAAGTACAATATAAAGAGAGAGTGCAGTACTCTGCCAAGAATGCTCAGTCGTTGTATCATTTCCAACGGATAAGTCCACAGCGGTGGATGTGTAGTAGGTTCGCAGTCTTGTGATCATCAACAGGCAGCTGACGTAGTGTTCACTTGTTGCCATAGTTACTGTGACGCCGTGCTGCTATCTTGCAATGATACAGAAATGTTGACCAAATCCGCAGATCCAGACTTTAAACTGCATCACTGCCAAAATCTAATCACGTGGTCCTTGAGTCATTTCTGACCTTCCCTGAAAATTTCATCCAAATCTGTTTTTCCGTTTTGAGTAATGTTGCTAACAGACAGACAGATAAACAAACAGGCGGACAAACGAATGCCAATTGTCACATGACTCCGCCACGCTCCTTGACGGAGTAACAAGTTTGGCAGAGCCAGTCGTCGTGTTAGAGCAGCGGTCTACAACCTGTTTTGCACCACGTACCTGTTTCAAGCAAGACAATTTTCAACCGGCCGGTCATCGTGCACATAACAAATAGTATTTGAATTTTTTATTAAAAAATCTCCAGGGACGTTTGTTCTTTATTCATTTTGGCAGGGTTTTGATTGATGGCTTTATTTAACGGTCAGGCATTAAAACTGACGGAGTCGAGTGCAGGAAACGAGCAGAGACGGCAGTGATGGGACGACGATCTCGTCATTTTTTCAATAAAATATCCTACGGATTGGGCTGTACAGTGGGGTAGTGGTTAGCACTTTTGCCTTGCAGCAAGAAGATCCCCGGTTCGAATCCCGGGGTGGGTCTGGGATCTTTCTGCATGGAGTTTGCATGTTCTCCCTGTGCATGCGTGGGTTTTCTGCGGGTACTCCGGCTTCCTCCCACAGTCCAAAAATATGCTGAGGTTAATTGGTTACTCTAAATTGCCCGTAGGTATGAATGTGAGTGTGATTGTTTGTCTGTATATGTAGCCCTGCAACAGACTGGTGACCTGTCCAGGGTGTCCCCTGCCTTCACACGAGTCAGCTGGGATAGGCTCCAGCACCCCCCACGACCCTAGTGAGGATAAAGCGGTGTATAGTAAAATGGATGGATGGATGGATCCTACAGATTCTGCGGGAAACAAAATAAACAACAAAACATTTTTATTCTTTCTGGTGTGTTAGAGGATCCAAAGCATTCAGAAAACAATACAGCTGTCTATAGTGTGTCATCTGAACAGAGAATGTCATATTGTAGGTGATCTTAAACCGTTATAAGCAACACATGGTGATAGAGAACCTGCAGACACTTCATGAAAAACTAACAATGAGGACTGTAAACTAGAGGCTTTGTGTTACCGGTGTCTTCCGGCTCACTATCTATCCGTCTAGAGCTGGATTCAAAAACATCTGCGTTCTGTATGTGATCTAATGATGGTACACAACTTTTATACCTGACAAAGTATACTGGTGACTGGATCTCAGAATGCAGATGCTGCAGAGATAAAGAGGCCAATGGAAGACAAGGAACTGAAGAAAAGCAAAAAGGTGATGGAGAAAGATACTAAAGAAGTACCGGAGAAGAGAAGCCTGTGTGGTCAAAAGGAGGTCTGTACTCATGTGGCACTCAGCGACTCCTCTGTGGACCAAATACTCAAAACCAGATTTCACTCATACATTATGTGCCAGTTACTGATTTTGAGTTTTTTTGCTTCCTTTTTTTTCTTCCAGTCAACAGTTTCACCAGATGATCTTCGAATGTCTGAAGCCTCATCAGTGGACACAAAAGAGCATTGGAATTTAAATGAAGGTGCCAGCAAATGTAAGAATTTTAAAGGAACCTTCATAACCTATATTAGCAGTATGTATGAAAGAGTAAGCTTATAACTTCACTTTTTAGCCTTATAATTTTATTGATGTACACACATTTTTTTTCATCGAGGGTCTCCTAAAAGGAAGCACTTTACCTCCACCGGACAAGGTATGGCTCACATTTTCCAGATTTTCCTATTCTTGTACTGTAGTTACTATAATTTCTCCTCAAATTTTCCAAAGTGTTGCTTTTCCACTAATCTATCTCCTTTCTTTCTTTGGCCTCCTTAGGTGTTGGATGATCTGGGGTTGGGACCCAGCGGCCCACCAATCCCTCCTCCCACCACCTTCTCTGTTGTTACTTTCCCCAAACACAGAGAACCAGCTTCCGTTCAACAGACCTGCTTTACCTTCCTGGTTCCTTCAGGGCCGGATGAACAGGATGAGGAGAAGAAAGCGTCAGAGGATGTGCAAGCATCAGTCGTGAAGGTAATGATAATATCCCACATTATAACACAGAGATCTACGAAAGAGCGTTCCTAATTTGAAGAGCAAATAGTACTACAAAGAGTGCAGCTGTGAACAAAAGTTTACATACACTTGTAAAGATGGCAATTTTGAGTCTCCAATAACCTCTACAACTTTTAGCTTCCTATAGTGGAATCATGGAAAGACTGCTGCCATGCAAAAGGAAAGCCCTTCCTCTTGAAGCGGCACCTCAAGGCTCGAGTAAAGTTTGTTTTTGATCATATGAACAAAAAAGACTTTTTGGAGGAAAATTCTGAAAGGTGAACACCAAACCTACCGGCAAGCATGGTGGTGGCAGCATTATGCTCTGGAGCTGTTTTGCTCCCAATAAACTGGTGCTTTACACCATTTAAATGGAATAATAAAGGAGTATTACCTTTCCGTTCTTTAGGAAACCCTAAAATCATCACCCAGAAGATTGGGTCTTGGACACATTTGGGTGTTCCGACGCAACAGTGACCCAAAACACACATCAAAAGCTAAGTCAGGCTACGATGAAGGCTCTAGACTGGCCTCCCCAAGTTCAAACCCCATCGATAACCTGTGAAATGCGCTGTAGAAAGAAATCTGTGTCAGAAAGTCAATAAATTTAGTTACACTGAACTGATTCTGTCAAGAGTTGTGGTCAAAGATATAACCAGAAGCTTGTGGAGCTTGAATTGTCCAAAAGCGTCATTTAGGGTGAAAATAGCCAAAGGACATTTAACCAAATATTAGAATTGCTGTATGTATATTTTTGACCCAGCAGATGTCATCATATTTCCAGGAGATCATAATAAATCTATGAAAGAACCAAAATGCCTTATTATTTTATTGTGACAAAGACTCACGTATTTCAAAGATTTCTTCATAGAAAATTAGGAGTTATAGGAGTCATTGAAAACCCAATACTCCCATGATATATATGGCCTTTACACGGGGATGGAAACTTTTGTCTCCAACTGTACAAGCTAACACTCATCTCCATTACGGACATAGAGTTTTATGATACCAAATTATAACAATTGAATCAAAAGTGCAAATAAACTGATTTTAAAGAAATTGAACATGAAAGACATGAAAGAATGCTGTGTGTTTGTGCAAAAAGTATGATGCAACAGCAACCTCTAAAAGTCGCACCAAGGGCACCATAAAGGAGAGTCCACTGCCAAAGGACAAAGACAAAAAGGGGAGAGAGAGTGAGCGAAGCAAGAGACGAACTTCTGCCAAGACAAAAGCAAAGGGCTCGGACTGGCCTCGTTCTCCTTCATGTGCCACCTCCACCTCTGACCTGGACCAGCACCAGGGAGACTTAGAGCTGAAGCGCATTCAGAGGCAAGGGGAAACACACGCTGATTGTTTGCCTTGCTTTGCTGTGGCTGTTTTACTCACTGTGTCTGTGCATGTATTTGCTTGTAGCCTGACATCATTTCGCTGGATTGTACCTGCCGGCGATGAGGTGGTACTGAAGATCTGGTTCTACTCAGAGTCACCGGGGAAGTTCGAACAGACCTTCAGCTTTGAGCTGCTGGGGACCCAGAGGCGCTACCAGCTCACCTGCAGAGGAGTTTGCACCTATCCTTCCATCTGCAAGGACAACACGTCAGTCTGTACTGTTTGATGAAGGAATAGAATAGAATAGAAGTAATTTATTGATCCCCAGGAGGAAATTCAGTTGTTACAGTAGGAAGCAGAAAGAATAATGTGACCACCATGACAAATACACATAAATAAGCAGATATCTCCAATAAGAAAAGTAAAAATTACAATTCTACTATAAGAAAAACACACTAAAGTACAAAGTGCACAATCAAATGTGAATTATAGTACGAGTAAAAATGTTCTAAAGTAAAAAATGCACCCTAAAATGTCAAATTTCAGTGAAATATACATCCACAAATTGCATAATGCTCCCATTGCCGCATTGAAATCCTGTTTTTGTCTCTTTTATTTTAAATGTTTAGGATTGAATTTTCTTAAGTCTCTGGACAATGATCTCTCACTGTAGAGCCACTAGAGTACAGATTAGACAAGATCTAAGTTGATAAAAATGCAGATATGCTCATCTGAGTCACTTTCAGTTACAACATTTTAGCTTCGCAATGTTTGTAATTTAAGTCTTGCTAGTTAGCATTTAGCTTAAGCGCAAAGAAAACTGGAGCTCGTGTGGAATGTTATTCATGGATGATGGATACTACTGTTCAAAAGTTTGGGGTCACCCAGATAATTTCATGTTGTCAATGAAAACTCACACTTTTATTCATGTGCTAACATAACTCCACAAGAGTTTTCTAATCATCAATGAGCCTTTCAACACCATTAGCTAACACAATGTAGCATTAGAACACAGGAGTGATGGTTGCTGGAAATGTTCCTCTGTACCCCATGGAGATATTCCATTAGAAATCAGTTGTTTCCAACTAGAACAGCCATTTACCACAATCAACAACATCTAGATTGTATTTCTGATTCATTTATTGTTATCTTCATTGTATAAAAATGATTTTTTTTCACAAATAAGGACATTTCAAAGTGACAAAACTTTTGAACAGTGGTGTAGCTTAGTCAAGATATGACTATTATGGACACAAAATAAAGCATGTAATAGACAAAATACAAACTATAGCAGAATAAAATATAATTAAATAAATTATTTGACTCAAAAACAATGCAGAAAAGCTAAATGTAGGGTTGGGGTTATTAAAACCGTTTGGCTACAACAGAGGGAAGAGATTAGAAAAATATAAGCATATAAACTATTAAGAATACTGTAAACATGAATTAAAATAGCATCCAAGTTAAATATACGTACAGACAGTTTAATCCAGATCATTTGTGATAAAACTGCCTTCTTAGAAACAGTGAGAAAAACAACTGTCTTCATTGAAGTGAAGTTCCAGACTTCCAGCTATTTGTTAGATATGACATGCTGTGTATGTTATATGTCTAGTTCCTAAAAGGCATCTTTTCTTACTTGCTTTCTTGTCATTTTCATCCTGTCTGTGCTGAATGATAACAGTTAAACGACTGTCACCGTGGAATAGTGATTGCCGGCCTGCACTCAGTGTACACTCAGTCTGCAGCGAACGCGCTGCAAGTTGTTCTCAGAGCCCTCAACAATCGCAAACACATCTATGCCGTCAACCTATGGCCCGTGCATTCCCCGGCCCCCTTTCAGGGGGACCAGGGCTAATTCTTTTGATCCTAACCGGCCAGTGCCTCCTTCCGTACTCCCTTCTCCATTTCGTCAACCACAAGCCCAACATCGGACATATGCGGACGCTGTCCGTGGAACTCATGCTTCCAGGAGCGAGGGCCGATCGGCTGATCGAGCCAAAAGACATGCTCCATACATGAGGGGTCAACCAAAATCTACCCCCCACAGGGATAAACCACAATATATCCCCACTGATCAGAAGTTTCGGGTCCTTGCCCGTTTACTTCACAAGACCATCAAAACGGTTCACCATCTGCAAAATGTAAATGGAAGGGAAGAACCCCGTCAAATCTCCCGAATGGTGGAGACCCTAACCACTATGATCAAGCCAGCAGCCCCCTTTGCCAAAACCCAAGATCTCATTTTAGGCAATGCAAAAAATTGGGGCCACAACACCTTAATGATCCTACGAGACCATTGTGAGGAATCCTTAAAAAAGATCTCAGAGGAACTTCCTCAACACTTGAGCCCTGATTGGAAGGTTGCTTTTGGAGTGGCAACAAAGTGGGCCAAAAAGAACCTACCACGTCTGTCACAGAGTGTCATAGACCATGTGGAGGCTTTGGTCACCACTCTGTTTGAACCTCATGTTGAACCCATCAAACAGGGTCCTAAAGACCAACTACCAAGGTCCAAAACAGACGTCCTTGACAAACAAGAGACATCACAAATCCAAGTTGTGGAACAGGTTGCAACTGTAACCAAAAAGGGAAAACTTACCAACACCCCATCTTGTCCAGTGGACACCCAAAAAGGGAAATCAGTTCCACAACCTAGACCTCAACAATCACCATTGGATCAGAGGTCCCCACGTCAGATCAAAAATGATCATGACAAAACTTTTGACTCCTTGGGACCAGTGGTGGACAAACCTCCACCACTTTTTCCAAAGGACATTTCCATTTCGGCCCTTATGCATGGAGACCCAAAAGAGGACTCTCTAGTGGATCTAAATGACCCAATTATTGAAACATTTTTCAGTCGGGCGTCCACTCCTCAATCATCAAAAGTGACCCAAATAGGGTCCTTCACTCCAAAGGAGACCCAAATAGGGTCCATGACTCTAGTACACAAGAGCGAGCCATCCCATAATAAACAAAAGGGACTTGAGAAGTGTTTCAGAACTTCTATTTTGGAAGCCCTATTAGGTACGGGATGAGCAAAAAATCTCAATTAGAGTATCAGGGTCCTCCCCTATCCCCCTTCCTAACCTAACCCCAATCCAAATACCCCTCCCTCCCTCTTCCCATCCTAACCCCAATCCTATCCTATCCCTAATCCTAACCTCACCCCATTCCAAAATCCTAACCCCAACCCCATACCTTTTCCCTAATCCTAACCTCACCCCCATCCTAAGCCCTAACCTTAACCTCACCCTTGCCCCATCACAAAACCTAACCCCATCCCTTATCCTAACCCTAAGTCCAGAACCCTAACCCCAACCCCAATCTTGGACCCTGACCCTAAGTGTAAAATTCATTAGCATAATTATATTATAAACACAAAACTTTAAAAAACACTCACCTTAAAAACAATTATAAAAATCATATAGATACTTACCTTTAAAATACTTACCTTAAAAACATTACAAAAATCATATTGATACTTACCTTTAAAATACTTACCTTAAAAACAATTATTTTATACTCAAAAATCAAAAAGATACTTACCTTAATAAATACTTACCTTAAAAATATTTAATTCATATTACAAACATTTAAAACTATTAAAAACATAAAGAAATCCTATTACTTACCTTTAAAATACATCATTTACCATTAAAACCCATACTGGATAGTTTATTTCATTTACCGATTCATTCGCCTTTTTATTTTCAATCGCCTTTTTATTTTCCAGGAGGCGTGGCCTAGCAGCCTATATTAAGAGGAGCACAGAGCAGAGCTCATTTGTGATTTTGCTCTCAAGCCGAACAGACCTATCTAGCAAGCCATATTTACATTGCCCAACAGCTTGATAAAGACCCATTCAGGTCGAAACGTCGCGACTGGGCATAAGTTTATTTATATATTGGCCACATTTTGTTTAACTTTTAAACAGTTTTACTGCCTTTTTAAAGACAAATTGTTTATTTCATTTCTTTTGATTTTTCTTTAAAAATCTATAGAGAAATTCCCACTCCCACCTCAACATGGAGGGAGAGTGGATCACTGTACGTCGGGGTAGAGGAGGTTATCCTCACTCACGGCCTTATTACAAACCCCAACCCCAATTGGGGCATTCGAGGTTTGATGGATGGGGAAGGGACAATAGAAGGATGGCCCGTGCATTCCCCGGCCCCCCTTTCAGGGGGACCAGGGCTAATTCTTTTGATCCTAACCCTAACCCTAACCCATCGTCACAGCATGTAGAGGTGTATCGCTGCACCTGCAACGACGATTTCAAAAAAATAAAAAAAGAAGTTGTTGGGTGCCCAGATAGCTCAGCTGGTTGAGCCGGCATCCGATGAACAGGGCCAGTTCTAGGGTTTGATTTCAGCTCACGGCCCTTTGCTGCACGTCCTCCCCCCAGGTCTTCTCCCTACTTTGTAAAACTGTGTCGTATTTTTAATTTTTTTCAGATAAGAGTGGCACAGCAGCTGCTCTAGCGCATCACTATGGAGCGGCGTGCCTCAGTGTTGATGCAGTGGTTACAGATGTGCTTCTGAAAGGCACATCACCTGTTAGCCTGAGAGCAAGACAGCTGTATGACCGGGCTGCTGCAGAGCACGCTCAGAAGAAGGCTGAGAAGGCTGGTAAGCATGATATACTGTGTCCGTAACTGACCTCTTTCTAAATGCTCCTTTGGGTTTTTGTCTCTGAGTATCTGTTTGGGAAGTCGCAGAAATGTAGAGGTTAGAGAAGTGGCTGTGATGGACAGATGGGTAAGTGGATACGCAGTTTAACAAGGAGGTTAATCACCAACACTGTGGTTAGCAGTAAAGGTCTGTGATTGCACTAAGCAGCTCTGTAATTAGACCTTATAAATCTTCTATAATAAGGCAAGCCACTGATGCAGATGACCACGATATAAATCTATCCTGAGCTGCTGAAGAAACCACTGAACCAGAACCAGCAGCAGCTCCTGAAGTCTCAGATCCAAATTCAGCTTCTGTTGATACTGTTGAAGGTTTTGCTAAACACACTGAGGAGAGCTGCAGTAAAAAGACTCGTCTGGACACTGAAAACCCACACGTCGCCCTTTGCCTGGTACATTCACTTATACTCTCTTTGTAGCGGGTGTATTATGTTGCCATTATAGTCCAAATTTGGGAATTGGAAGATTTTTTTGTAAAATTTTTCTGTGTAAAGTAACTGTGTAAACCCACAGAATGCATTTTTATCTTTGCAAGGAGTATCTCTTTATTATGTCTGGGTACTAGATTTGTAAGTAGTTGTTCATACTGTTTAACTTTTTTTAATGTAACAGGCCAGTTAATGTGATGTGATTTGACTTCAGGGAGATGATGTGACTGCACTCAGCAGTCTCTTTCCTGAGCAGCTCCTGGTTGATATCCTGGCAGAAAGATTTCAGGTCAGTTCACACACAGTTTGATTTTAGCAGCATATTTTGTGGCTTACTGCTTAGGCCAAAGCCACCAAACCTTACGTATAGAATAATGCAAACAATGCCAAGTTAATTCAAATGCAAGTACTACATGCGTACATCGGAAAAGTCCCAATCAAACAAGCAAGTTTATTTATATATACACGACCGACCATTCAAAAACTTGGGGTCACCCAGACAATTTCATGCTTTCCTTGAAAACTCACACTTTTATTCATGTCCTAACATAACTGCACAAGGGTTTTCTAATCATCAATGAGCCTTTCATCACCATTAGCTAACACAATGTAGCATTAGAACACAGGAGTGATGGTTGCTGGAAATGTTCCTCTGTACCCCTATGGAGATATTCCATTAGAAATCAGTTGTTTCCAACTAGAACAGCCATTTACCACAATCAACAACATCTAGATTGTATTTCTGATTCATTTATTGTTATCTTCATTGGATAAAAATGATTTTCTTTCACAAATAAGGACATTTCAAAGTGACAAAACTTTTGAACAGTGGTGTAGCTTAGTCAAGATATGACTATTATGGACACAAAATAAAGCATGCAATAGACAAAATACAAACTATAGCAGAATAAAATATAATTAAATAAATTATTTGACTCAAAAACAATGCAGAAAAGCTAAATGTAGGGTTGGGGTTATTAAAACCGTTTGGCTACAACAGAGGGAAGAGATTAGAAAAATATAAGCATATAAACTATTAAGAATACTGTAAACATGAATTAAAATAGCATCCAAGTTAAATATACGTACAGACAGTTTAATCCAGATCATTTGTGATAAAACTGCCTTCTTAGAAACAGTGAGAAAAACAACTGTCTTCATTGAAGTGAAGTTCCAGACTTCCAGCTATTTGTTAGATATGACATGCTGTGTATGTTATATGTCTAGTTCCTAAAAGGCATCTTTTCTTACTTGCTTTCTTGTCATTTTCATCCTGTCTGTGCTGAATGATAACAGTTAAACGACTGTCACCGTGGAATAGTGATTGCCGGCCTGCACTCAGTGTACACTCAGTCTGCAGCGAACGCGCTGCAAGTTGTTCTCAGAGCCCTCAACAATCGCAAACACATCTATGCCGTCAACTTATGGCCCGTGCATTCCCCGGCCCCCCTTTCAGGTGGACCAGGGCTAATTCTTTTGATCCTAACCGGCCAGTGCATCCTTCCGTACTCCCTTCTCCATTTCGTCAACCACAAGCCCAACATCGGACATATGCGGACGCTGTCCGTGGAACTCATGCTTCCAGGAGCGAGGGCCGATCGGCTGATCGAGCCAAAAGACATGCTCCATAAATGAGGGGTCAACCAAAATCTACCCCCCACAGGGATAAACCACAATATATTCCCACTGATCAGAAGTTTCGGGTCCTTGCCCGTTTACTTCACAAGACCATCAAAACGGTTCACCATCTGCAAAATGGAAGGGAAGAACCCCGCCAAATCTCCCGAATGGTGGAGACCCTAACCACTATGATCAAGCCAGCAGCCCCCTTTGCCAAAACCCAAGATCTCATTTTAGGCAATGCAAAAAATTGGGGCCACAACACCTTAATGATCCTACGAGACCATTGTGAGGAATCCTTAAAAAAGATCTCAGAGGAACTTCCTCAACACTTGAGCCCTGATTGGAAGGTTGCTTTTGGAGTGGCAACAAAGTGGGCCAAAAAGAACCTACCACGTCTTTCACAGAGTGTCATAGACCATGTGGAGGCTTTGGTCACCACTCTGTTTGAACCTCATGTTGAACCCATCAAACAGGGTCCTAAAGACCAACTACCAAGGTCCAAAACAGACGTCCTTGACAAACAAGAGACATCACAAATCCAAGTTGTGGAACAGGTTGCAACTGTAACCAAAAAGGGAAAACTTACCAACACCCCATCTTGTCCAGTGGACACCCAAAAAGGGAAATCAGTTCCACAACCTAGACCTCAACAATCACCATTGGATCAGAGGTCCCCACGTCAGATCAAAAATGATCGTGACAAAACTTTTGACTCCTTGGGACCAGTGGTGGACAAACCTTCACCACTTTTTCCAAAGGACATTTCCGTTTCGGCCCTTATGCATGGAGACCCAAAAGAGGACTCTCTAGTGGATCTAAATGACCCAATTATTGAAACTTTTTCAGTCGGGCGTCCACTCCTCAATCATCAAAAGTGACCCAAATAGGGTCCCTCACTCCAAAGGAGACCCAAATAGGGTCCATGACTCCAAAGGAGACCCAAATAGGGTCCATGACTCTAGTACACAAGAGCGAGCCATCCCATAATAAACAAAAGGGACTTGAGAAGTGTTTCAGAACTTCTATTTTGGAAGCCCTATTAGGTACGGGATGAGCAAAAAATCTCAATTAGAGTATCAGGGTCCTCCCCTATCCCCCTTCCTAACCTAACCCCAATCCAAATACCCCTCCCTCCCTCTTCCCATCCTAACCCCAATCCTATCCTATCCCTAATCCTAACCTCACCCCATTCCAAAATCCTAACCCCAACCCCATACCTTTTCCCTAATCCTAACCTCACCCCATCCTAAGCCCTAACCTTAACCTCACCCTTCCCCCATCACTAACCCTAACCCCATCCCTTATCCTAACCCTAAGTCCAGAACCCTAACCCCAACCCCAATCTTGGACCCTGACCCTAAGTGTAAAATTCATTAGCATAATTATATTATAAACACAAAACTTTAAAAATACTTACCTTAAAAACACTCATAAAAATCATATTAATACTTACCTTTAAAAATACTTACCTTAAAAACATTTACAAAAATCATATAGATACCTTTAAAACACTCACCTTAAAAACAATTATAAAAATCATATAGATACTTACCTTTAAAATACTTACCTTAAAAACATTTATAAAAATCATATAGATACTTACCTTTAAAATACTTACCTTAAAAACATTACAAAAATCATATTGATACTTACCTTTAAAATACTTATCTTAAAAACATTTATAAAAATCATATAGATACTTACCTTTAAAATACTTACCTTAAAAACATTACAAAAATCATATTGATACTTACCTTTAAAATACTTACCTTAAAAACAATTATTTTATACTCAAAAATCAATAAGATACTTACCTTAATAAATACTTACCTTAAAAATATTTAATTCATATTACAAACATTTAAAACTATTAAAAACATATAGAAATCCAATTACTTACCTTTAAAATATATCATTTACCATTAAAACCCATACTGGATAGTTTATTTCATTTACCGATTCATTCGCCTTTTTATTTTCAATCGCCTTTTTATTTTCCAGGAGGCGTGGCCTAGCAGCCTATATTAAGAGGAGCACAGAGCAGAGCTCATTTGTTTTTTTTTGTTTTTTTTCTTTATTTATTTTTTTGTCTGCAAGTCCGCTCAAAAATGACACCAACCACTCATGGTGCCACTGCTTAAGCTTCATGTGCAATTTTTTTCTTCTTTGTGACTGTGACCATCACCGGCCCTCATGGCAAATTAACCTATCATGTTTATTTCAAGCTGTTTTCTACATTATGCCATTGAGGGCTGTGCACACCCAAGTGAAACAAAACAAACACAGGACAGACAGAAAGGTGAGGCATAGACAGTGTTCTAAGAGAAAAGGTGCATTTTATTTGTTTGTACTCTTTAATTCACACCTTAAAACCATTTACAAATCTAAAACCCTTCACAAACACCTAATACGACAAAGTCCCAACTGGATCAATCATGAAGATGTCAGGAGGCCACAAGAAGGATAGATAGAGCAGAGTGAGATCCACAGACACTAACCCAGCAACCTCCACTGACTCAGCAACCGGAGGAACACACTCTATTGAGTTTTGGTAGGTGCCGGTGTGGTGGGTCTGGCATGCATGAAAACCTCCACCAAAAGGAGGGAGCTGTCCCCTCCAGCCCAAGGAGGTCCACCCAGCCCCCCCGCAGGAGCCACCAAGCGGAGACCCAGCCCAGGAGCCCGGAGCGACCCCCCCCCGACACAGCCAGAGCCCCAAGGCCCGGGCAGCAGAACGGGCCATAGCGGACCCCCACGGCGCCCCACCGGCCCACAGCCCCACTTCCCCCACTTCCCCCACGACCACCCGCCCTCCCCCCATCCCCCCCACAACCCGATCCCCCCGCCCCCCAGACCCCAAACCCCCGCCCCCTCCACCGTCCCACCCCCCGCCACCCACCCACGCCACCCCCCCTCCCCCACCATGCCGCCCACCACAACCCACCCCCAACACCCCCCCGCCCCCCCACCAAGCCACCCCCCCACCCCTCGCCCAGCCACCCCACCCCACCCCATCCAACCACACCACCCACGCCACCCCTCCCACACCCAAATCCGGGAGGCCACCCGCTCACCGGAAAACAGCACCAAGGGACCGGGCAACGGCACCGAAAGGGCAGACGAGCCCAGCCCACCTCCGGCCGCCCAGAGAGACGCGACCCTGAGGGAGGGAGGGGAGGAGGGAGGGAGGGAGAGGAAGGAGCACCAGGGGAGGCGCAACAACCCAGGCCCTCGGGCCCGGCAGGGAGAAGCCCCGGAGATCACGCCAGTAAAACTATTGTGAGTTGCCCTGTTACTGAGTTCACCAGTTCCCCAACTGGTGAATACTCGCCCTGCACCGTGAATGTGACCCACCCAAGTGTATATACAAGTATGTGTGGTGTCTTAGGATTGGGGGGTCGGTAAGGCAGAGCACAGGGTAACGAAACCCCCACTCAGCCTCACCGCAAGCCCAAAATGTGAATGTGTATGTGGTGCGTTAAAATTGGGGGAAGAAGTGTCAGGGTGGGGGCATAGACGGGGGGCCACAGCACAACACTGCACTGGGGCCCATCCCGTCTAATGACGTCCCACCCCATAACCACCCACCCCCCAGGTAGTGTGGTGCATTAAAATTGGAGGGGAATTGTGGAGTAGGAATAGTACCTCTCCACCCCCCCCCAAGGGATATGTTGTGTGCCCTATGTGTATATTTACAAGTTGTATTGTGCGAAGCTTGTGAAGTGATTTAAGAGGAGCGATCAACGGGGCCCCACCCAGCCAGGCGGAGGGAGGTGTGCGCGTGCCCAGTGCCCCCCCATACACCCCCCCACCCCAATCCCCAACACCCCACCCCACCCCCAGCCCCGGCGCCCCAGCGGGCAGACGGCGCAGGCCAGGCCAGAACGCCCCCGCGCACCGCACCCGGTCCCCCTCCCCCTACCCTCCTCCCCCTCAGCCCCCCAAGCCCCCCACCCCATCCCACACCCGCCCTCCCATCCCACACCCATCCCCCGCCCCACCCCCCAGGGGGAGGGCGGAAGGCAGGAGAAGGAGGGGGAGGAGGAGACGACAAGAAAGGAGAGGACAGGCAGCAGAGCGGGAAGACGAGGGGAGGGAGGAGGGAGGGGCGAGGGAGAGGGGACAAGGAGGCGGAGGAAGACGGGAGGAGGGAGGCGAGGGGGGAAAAGGCAAGGAGGAGGAGGGGGAGAGGAGAGGGTACCACGGGGCACCCAGAGACCCACCAGGCCGGAACCGCAACCCCTAGCCGAAGAGCAACAGGCCATGCCGGAACAGCGCCGCCCCGAGCCCCCGGGCAACACCCCCGCACAGCACCCGCCGCGGGCACCGGGAGACGGCCGAGACGCATTGCGACCCAGCAGAGACCCGGGGGGCAGCGCCCGATCCAGACGGCCGCCAGGCCACCACAAGCGCCAAGGGAACCACGGGAGGCCAACGACACCACACAAAGCGGCCACCCCCATGAAGAGAACACGACAGGCGACCCAGCCCGACCGGGCGCCAGACCCAGACGACCGCCGGGCCGCCATCCACGACATTTTTAGCCGCAGATGGCGACCCGGCGGGCGCCCAAACCAGGCACCTGACCGAGCCGAACCGCCCACCATGCCCCCCACAGAAGCAGCCACCCCGCAGGACGCCACCAGCCCCCCACGACCCCCGGCCCCCGAGGCGACCCGGCGCCCGCCCAAACCGAGCGCCGCCCGGGGAACAAGGCCAACCACATCGAGCCACAGGGGACAGCACCTGGAAGATTAGCCAAGCATGCAGTAACACCAAGTTAGCCATTCATGCATATAGACAGAGGATCCTGGGGAGTTGTTGACTGTAAGTTGTCGTCGATACGGCCCGCTCGATCCTGCTGACAGCGACTGGGTTCCTAACTGAAGACAATCATTAGTTACACAATGCCAACATACATAAGCAGCAACATATATTGGGGTGATGTGGTGGTTTTCGCTAACAGGCAGAGTCAGGTTACCAGGTTTAAGTTAAGGTAGTTAACATACAGTGACCATGTTTGTATAAAATTTAACAACTGATTTTTATTTGAAGCAGAGATTTTCTCCATTGAAATGTGATTTATGAGGAGGTTCAACCAGAGATTAATGTTCAGAGATTGCTTATTTTTCCAGTTAACAAGGATTGTTTTTTTGGCAATGGCGAGGACTACAAGTAAGGATTGAGATTGTTTGCGTGGTAGGTCCGTTGTTGTTAAGTCGCCAAGTAAACACAGACTTGGAGATAGAGGAATCCTGCAGTTTAAGATAGCGGAAAGTTTTTCTGAGACGTTGGTCCAGAAATTTTTTACGGGGGTGCACAGCCATAGAGCATGAAAATAAGCATCAGCAGTGTTCTGGGAGCACTGGAGACAGATGTCGGAGTCGGAGAATCCCATTTTGTTCATCATATATTGAGTAATATGTGTTCTATGGAGGATTTTGTATTGGATGAGTTGTAAGTTTGTGTATTTTGTCATTTTAAATGCATTATCGCAAATTTGAGTCCAGAAGTCTGGTTCCGGAGATATAGATAGATCTGACTCCCATTTAGAGATAGGTAAATGTATTGTATCAGTGCTTAAGAGTAACTTATATATTTTAGAGAGGGTTTTAGTTGTTGTCGGAGAGAGCTTTATGATTGCTTCAGCTAATGCCGGCGGCCGGAGCGTGCTTTGAAGTGTTGGGATTCGTTTCTTAATAATATTTTTAACTTGAAGATAATGTAAAAAATTCCCATTTTTTATTTTGTATTTTTGAAGCAAGTTTGTATATGACATGAACGTATTATCTGAGAAGAGGTGGTGGAGATGTGTGATTCCATTCTGCTCCCAAACAGCTAAATGGAGCGGCTGATTGTTAACTTGAAAATCAGGGTTGTACCAAATGGGAGAAAACTTACAGGGCTCCAATTTAGAGTTTGCAATTTCTAATGCCTTCCACCAAGCGGAGCAGAGCTCATTTGTGATTTTGCTCTCAAGCCGAACAGACCTATCGAGCAAGCCATATTTACATTGCCCAACAGCTTGATAAAGACCCATTCAGGTTGAAACGTCGCGACTGGGCATAAGTTTATTTATATATTGGCCACATTTTGTTTTACTTTTAAACAGTTTTACTGTCTTTTTAAAGACAAATTGTTTATTTCATTTCTTTTGATTTTTCTTTAAAAATCTATAGAGAAATTCCCACTCCCACCTCAACATGGAGGGAGAGTGGTGCAAAGTGCTAACCACTACGTCACTGTGCAGCAGTATTAATCTACAATGTAGAAAATAATTGAATAAAAACTGTTGAATGAGAAGATGTGTCCAAACTTTTGACTGGCAGTGTACCGTCTAGTTTAATAGTGGTAAATCTTAAATAGCCTTTATTACTCACTTACACACCCACATACACATACATGCACGTGCACACTCACATGCACACTCACAAGTTGGACGTGGTTTGTCTGGTTAATTTTTCAGCATGATCCTTGTTTCCCATCATTCTTTTCTTTCTGACTGATTCCTGGAAGGGAGATGTTTGTGGTTCAGTAGTTGCTGCTGTGTAGGTTTTTTGGGCGAGTGTGAACGCAAGAAAACACACCCATGGTGTGCACAAAGAAAAGAATAGATGGAAGAGAGCGAGACAGACACGAGAATGTCAGAGCTATTTCTGTTTTGAGCCGAGCTCTTGCAGAGTCATCATCTGCTGCCTCACCATCTGCTCCTCTGTCCGCACCAGTGGGTTTTAAACTCTTTCTTAGAGGACCCGCATTTTAAAAATCTGTTTTTTCCCCCGTCCCACAGGGTTCAGAATTGGTTTTTACGAGCTCTAACGAGCTCCCTTCCGCCCCAAAAATGTTTTTGAACACTTTAACCCAGAGTGGTTGCTCGTTGTTAGATCTCACATAGCTGGACAGACTAATTTGTGATTCCCAAGGCCAGCCGAGAGGCCGGTTTGCCCCCGAGAACATCCTTCAGTGCAGACTGATCATACAACAGTGCCCCCTGCTGGCTGCAGCACTCCAAGCTGACACATCACTCTTGTAGCATTCCTGCAGAGCTGAATGCTGCCTGACATGTACACACACCCCGAGGCTCTCACACACAAACACACGCTGTGGCAGTAATGTGGCCACTGTTTGGGTGATTTAATACAGAAATTGTCCAGCCCAGCTTTGAGATAGCTTCACTCACTAAATCTCTTTCATTCTGATCCATGTTTATTCAGCACTTCAGTGCAATCTATCCTGACCTGTTTCCTGCTGCTTGCCTATTAAAATTCCTCTTAATTATAGAACACTCTGTTTAATTAACTTGATGGATGCACCTAGTGTGATCCCACGGGGAAGGAGAGAGTGGAACAGAGCGAGAAAATGAGAATCAGACTTCTTTTAGATGTGGGTGCTCGAGAGTTTTTCCTCCACTGGGGTATTGCATTATGTGTTAATGATATATTGGATATACAGTGCACGCTTATATAATTTGCTCTCGGCTGTATTCTCCCTGTCAATATCCTGCTCTGCTTCTTCCTCGTGGAGATTTATTTTAATTGTGTGTTTTCACAATGCTGAAAGGCAGTGATATTCCATTCATCATGCTTTTTCTCATTGTAAGAGTCTCTCCTTAATGTATCATTTATTGCAGGTCTTTATATGACATTGTGCTCTAATTGTGAAAATAACTATTTAACCTCAGGAGTGTTTTCTTGTCCTTTTGCCCTAATAGAGAGAAAGAGATGCTGAAAAATCCAGAGAATGAGGCTGAAGAATGGCAGGTTTCATCTGCATCGCTGTCTCCTGCCTGCTCAGTTCCTGTTAGCTGCAGGCCGAGCCCAGATGAACGAACCAGCGCTCAGCGACCAGTGCGTGTGGAAGAGGTAGGCAAATGCTCACGTGTAAACAAATCAGGGTTTCCCTCGGTTTTCCGCTCTGTCACGGGATGGAGAGAACCAGCAGCTAATGAGCAAGTCATTCCCTCTCTGTGCTGCTGCAGTGGAGGGAAACACCCGGTATGAACACTCATTTTTGCATTATAAACCTCCCTTTATTGCATTTCTTACTTTTTTTCTGAATTAATGCAATCAAATCGTCTTTAATAACCCAATAAAATCTATATGAGACAATACTGATCTAAAGCCTAATTGTAAGTTTTACATTGCAAAAGGGATCAGAGAAAACTTTGATCACATCTGTGCATGTGTAACTTAATTAGGGCAACAGAAGTCTGTCTCACCACATGTAGACTGTGGGTATAAGCAAGCCATGTTTTGAAAATTCCCTTTACTAGTCAAGCAATAACATCCGCTTCCTAATGAGCACCTCTCAAACTGGAAATGACAAATCTCGCAAAGGAATTGGATCATGCAATCAGGCAACTGCTGGTTCTTTCCACCAAATACACTGAACCTGACACCATTGCTGCATCCTGGGCTTAACACTGCCCAACATGACTGTGACTGGTTTGAAGAAATACAAACAATCCAGTCTTGTGCCCCTATAGCAGAACAATGAGGCGTTGTCAGACAATTCTCCAGCTGTGACGATGCGCTATGAACACGGAAGAGACAAGGGCAAAATTATTGAATGAGTTAATGAATAAATGTATGTTTTATCTTTACATTGAGTCATTTATAAGACCCTTCCTTCATAGCTTTACGCAGACACATTAGCTGACAACAAACCAAGCATGCCAACCAGCTTCATGGAGGATGAGCATCTTCCAGACACAAACCACAACATCAGTTAAACATAAAAAATGATCTAAACATAAAACAGACCTCCTATGAACAAGGCCCAGGGAATGTTTTACACTAGAACTACTAGAATTATCACAATAACAAGAAAAGCACTCAGAGAGTTCAGTACTCCACCAAGGCTGTTCATTCCCCCATATGGCATTGTCAGAAATGCGGTGACGTCCTGCTGCTGTCTTGCAATGATATAGAAATCTTTAGCAAATATGTGGGTCCAGACTATGAGCTGCATCACTGCCAGAATCTAATCAGTTGGTCTTTGTGTCATTTCTGACCTTCCCTGAAGATTTCATCCAAATTTGTTAATCTGTTTTTGAGTAATGTTGCACACAGACAGAATAACAGACAGACAAACGTACAGCAATTGCCACATAACTCTGCCGCATTCCTTGGCAAAGTAAAAATTATAACAATGAATATTCTTTATTTATTTTGTTTTCTTGCCAAGTCCAATGCAACCCAGACAGACAAGGTAATTTAATATACACTGACTAATTGATTAATCAAGTAACTATTTCCACTAAACCATAAGTAGAACTTAAAGAATATTTGGACCAATGAGGAAATGCAAATACTCACTGAATAAATGTAAATAAATACACCAAATGCATCTTGTTTGTTCATTTCGTAGAAAAAGTGAAGTGTTAAAACAACAGCTAATTGTATTAAATGGGTTCAAATTACGTAACTACACTATTTGTTGTCCAGATGCAGTGACTTCCTGTAGTCTCAGCTGGTTTAGTCAGTGACATCAAGCGCATAATTCCCAATAAAACTTGACATTTAAACTGTTTGGCTTTCGTGCATCAGATGATTCATGGTCGAAGAGCAGCATGCAGCAGTGTGTCAAAACATTCCTCTGATGGGAGCATAAAAATTAGAATTAATCCTGTGTGTTGTACTGTTGTTTTTTTTTTTGTGTGTGTGTGTGTGTGTGTGTGTGTGTGTTCTTGCTACATGGTGAGGACCATTTTCTGCATTTAACTATCAAACTGAGGACATTTTTACAAAGTGAGGACATTTTGGCCGGTCCTCACTTTGAAACAGCCATGTTTGAGGGTGAAGGCTTGTTTTTAGCGAACAGGTATGAATTGAGGTTTGGTTAGGGTAAGGATTAAGTTTAGGCAATCAGTTGTGATAGTTAAGGTTAGGGTAAGGCTCTAGGAAATGCATTACGCCTATGGATGTCCTCACTAAGATAGAAGTACAAACGTGTGTGTGTGTGTGTGTGTCTGTGTGTGACTGTCTGTGTGTGTATGTCTGTGTGTTCATAGGAAGTATGATGTGGGGCAGTATTTGGGAGGGATGTGGGGCATTGTCTTTTTATTGTTTTTTATTGTTTGTTTTTAACTTGTTAAGCACTTTGTGTTACTTTTTGTATGAAAAGTGCCATAGAAATAAACTTTGATTGATTGATTGATTGATGGATGGGGACTAGATTGCCCTACAGAGGCTAAAGACTCTTTACAGGACGAGACTGTCCTCCTTGAAAAAACCACCACATAGGTCGTTTGTACACGCCCGTCATTACGACCGAGTGTTACGTTTTGAAGTTAAGCGACCTCTAGCGGTTGAGTAAATATCGACACTCCGGTGTCTCAGCTGAAACGTCACCATGAACACGTCACACGTAACTTTGACCTTCTTCACCAATCAAAAAACGGCTACTCAGAGGCAACAAACACTGCACTGGTAAGTACACAAATTCGTGGATTGAATTTTATTTGCTGATTTGTAATACTAAAGTAATCGATGACTTGCAATTCCTATGTAGTTGAGTTATTTTTACGTATTAGTCACAAATTAGTTCTGACAGACACATGATTTTACTAAAAAAAACGCTAACGTTAGCATGCTAATATTCATGCCGGTTAGCTAGTTGCCTAGTCATGTCATGCCCTACATCTGAAATAACTGCACACACAAAATTGGCTGAAGGCTACACAGACTTAAATATTGGTGAAAGAGAAATTACTTTTAGCGAGTGGGATTAAACCACATTCTGTGACTAGATTCTGTGAGCTGTATACACATTTCTGTCCACAGGAAACAGTGTTATCCTACTGTATCTCAGACTGTATTTTGACAGTATTATCTGTGAACCCATTCGTTCTACAAATGTAAATATGTAAGAACACTGCAGGTGCAGCACTGCCTGGATTTACAGTTCATAGAATCTGATTTATATTACTTGCTATTGCTGATTTAATAGCCAACATGCATGATCCCCATCAGTGATCATAGACCAGTCTTTGTGCCTTTCTCCTTCCTTTCTTCTGTCTTCAGATGGCTTCTGACAACTTCAGACAGTGGCTGGCGATGGGAAAAGCATTGGCAGATGAGTTTGCATCAAAAAAAGTTTGTATCTTTCTCTATAACGGAACAAACCTAGGTTTCTTTGAAAACATTTTTGTACAGACCTGAAAATGTATGTACAGTACGTGTGTATGTGCCCTAGTAAAGTCAAATATGTAATTCTTTACTTTTTTTTTAACTTTTAGCCATCAAAGAATGATATGATTGGTTTCATGGACAGTTTATTTAAAACCACACTCGACCTCGCTCAGGATGAAGACCTTGGAATTCAGTGGGCTCACCGAGCCCTGGCGCAGAGGCCAACTGACGCTAATGCGAGGCCCCGCTCCATCGTGCTCAGATTCGGAAGCTACCGTATGAAAGAGGAGGTGCTCAGGCGGGCATGGCAGAAGAAAGAGCTGCTGTGTGACAATGTACGGTTTTACGTTGACAATGACTTTCCTCCAGAGGTTCTGAAGAAATGCAGTGCGTACACTGAAGCCAAGAGAGTCCTGAGAGCTAAAAACATTAAGTTTCAAACACCATATCCTGCAAAGATACGAATCTTTTATCCAGACGGCAACAGACTGTTCCAAGACGCTACGGAGGCGACGAAAGACATGGCTTCACGAGGGTACCCAGTCAACATGGTTAAGCCCACAGCTGATCCAGCCCAGAGGAGCTCCAACACCTGTCCACCTGGCAAACGGCGGGGAGACGGCGCGGCTGGAGCGGAGATGCGGAGCCCGACACGGAGGACTGGGACAACACACGGCTTAAGAAAAATCAGCATTTCCAGTATAAAGAAAAGCTCAAAGAATTCAGAAGGCAATCCCCTATGGACAAAGACTGGTGATCTATAGTCCCTTTAGATGAGATAACTTTAAGGATCTGCTTATTCATTTATATATGATTTGACAGAAATCAAAGCCTTCTCGTGAATTTTAAGTAGTATTAAAGCTGTACACAACAAAACTCTCTCCCAAAGGAACAACAGGAACATATATAAAACAGTTTTGAACATAAACTTTGGAAACGGGTTTCCTTCAAACGTGTCTGAGTTAGAGGCTCGTAAAGGAGGAGCCCTGTGGGGTTTTGAGAGAACAAAACTCTCGTTAGGGGGTGTCCCACGCAACAGCATCGGTCGTGGGGCCCTAGTTTTTAGTGTATAGGCTGAAGATAATTCGCCAACTCACGAGTCCCGACTCATTTAGATACAGAGCAGTAATGTAGAATTCACACATTGCTGTGAAAAGTGCGTCTCGGCTTATCAGTAAATGTTCATTACTTACAGGCTGCAGATAAGGTCTTCATATTATCAGACTCTTTCAAGTTAATCTGCCTTCCAACTTAGCCGTTAGCCACTAGCGTTAGTGTAGCCTTAGCCACTGTGAGAGAAGCTAACTTCCTGGTTTGTGTTTCTTGTCCAGACGCAACAAAATTTTCGCACTAATTATTTAGTAATGTGTGTTTTTGTAACTGCATGACTGACAGTTATGTACTTCTGGTGCACAAATGTCAAGGACTTTGTCTATTTTGTTTACCTAGATACAAAACGGCACAAAATAGACACGAAATGACAGAAATGAGGCAGAAGATGACGCAAACGAGATACAGAATGACACTAATAAGACATAACAACACAAATTGAGACAAAGAACGATGGTAACGAGATGCAACATAACATAAACAAGACACAAAATATCAGGAAAAAGAACCCAATTTGTTTTGGTTTGCTGGTTGAATAAGACAATTTGGCCTCGCTTTTGACCATTTCCTTACTTTTTTAAGACAAAAAATGAATACAGAAAAGAGTGGAGATTCATACATAATAGAAATAAACTTAGTTGCAGCCAAAATTTCAAGGTAAAGTTGACTGAAATTTAGCACATAGGAAGAATAACCATTTATACAACAAAACTTTCACGCTATTTAGTAATAAAAGAGAACAGATCCATACAAAGCAAAAATGATGAGCAAAAAGAAGAATTAATTGATAAAATATGCAAAAAGTCTGCAGAGTCACACAAGACTCAATTAGTTTCAGTCATAATTTCAAGGCAGCATTGACTGAAATTTTAAAAAGAAACACGATAAATCAAGTGTGCATAATAAGTCTTGTACACGATTTTTTGTAATGTGTTTTTTGGCCTCATTTTTTACTATTTTCTTACTTTTTTAGACAAAAGATGATACAGAAAATAGGGCAGATCCAAATGTAATGAAAATTATGGGCAAAAAGATAAATTAATTGATAAAAACTGTAAAAATAAAAAAAAAAAGTCTGCAGATTTATCCATAATAGAACTCAAAGTTAGTTGCAGCCATAGTTTCAAGGCAACATTGATTAAAATTTTAAGTTTACACAACAAAACTTGCACACTCTTTCTTTTAATGTGTGTTTTGGCCTAGTTTTTGACTTTTTCTTACTTTTTTAGAAGAAAAAAATAATATATTCATGGGCTACTGGTTGTAGAAGTTAATGGGGGCTCATTTGTGACTGTTTTATTACTTTTTTAGTACAAAAAAAATCACACATAAGAGGGCAGAACCATATATAATAAAGATGATAGGCAAAAAGAAGAAGTAATTGCTTAGAAAAAACTGCTAATAGACTGCTAAAATTATTTAGTTGCAGCCATAATTTTAAGGCAAAAACTCAAGCAGTCCAGTTTTCACGACAAAACATGCACACTAATTATTGACTAGTGTTTGTTTTTGTGCACCAGAAGACTGAACTGATCCTGGGACTCCTGCACCATGGCTTTATGGCTCCTAAAACTATAAATAAGTGGTGCATTTATGCAGCGACTGCAGCAGCCATCTGAGCAGGCCAAAGTGAAAATCATTAAGTGCTGAGACGCTCCAAATGACAAGCTGCTCCGCATTGTTCTGCTTTTTCCGGTTGCACCCTGGGGCGCACTCAACTCCACGGAAAAGAGCCAACTCTGTCGGAGACAGACGAGCTGAGAGAGGAGGAGGCTTGTGTGGAAAGAGTTGTAAGAGAAAACAGAGAAGAGGAGGAACCGAGCAGATCCAAGGAAAGAGAAGACAGAGAGGGAGGAAGAAGGAGGGAGGGTGTTTCAATCCATCTCTTAACCTTATTAAGAATGGATGCTTCTGAGGAGGAGGAGGAGGAGATGGAGGAGATGAGGAGAGGAGGGAAGGGACAAAGGATGAAAGGAGTCTGAGGAATAGTAAGCAAGGTGCACCGAAGGGCTAGGATGAAGCAGAAACAAGCGAGCTGAGGGTCTAATGAGGAAAACACCGCCTGCAGACATGAGCACGCTCACACGGCCATCACTCAAAGCCCCTCTGGTGGAGACTTCACTCGCCGTGATAATAATGCCGGGGTCAATAATATTGGAAAATGGCAAAACGATTAACATTTCAAAGTTCAAGGCCTCTCAGGGAGAGGAAAATGCCAAAAATGAGTTCAGAGCTGATGTCAGGAGCTTGTACAGTTTGGGTTTTTCTGTGTGAAGATGGCCAATCTAGCAGGAAATGTACAGAAAACTAATTTAACTGATGCAAACTGGTTCCTTTAAAGGTGGATTTCAGTGCAGCATCCACCTGGGCACCCCCTCCACTCTCACACACAAACAGAATGAGTTTACTGGGGTACTGGGATACATCGGCCCTCTGGTCTTGATCATAATTAGGTTTTCATGGATCTGCTTCTTTATCAGCCTATTTAAGTGGCTCTGCAGAAGCTGAACTACTTTTTTCCCTTTCCCACCTATATTAAAGCAGCATCAGCAGATCTCCAGGCCAAACATTTAGGAGAGATCAGGAGAAAAATAACTCAATAGCACTGATGAGTGGAGATAAATCAACAATGAGCTGCCAGAGTGATAATTCCAGAGCAGGGAGGGTGAAATGAAAACATAGAGAGAGAGAAGATTCAGATGTAAGGCAGGATCAATACCAATACAGTAGTAAGACATCTGCATTAATAATTAAAGAGCTGTCATAAAATTGGATTGGGTGCGTCAGAGTTGATTTGGATTGACAGTGAAATCTTGAAAAGTGAAACTGATCACTGCTTGATCGATCAGATTGTAAACTTTCAGACCGGATTACGAGAATTTCACTCACAAAATGCGATAAAAGTGCGGCGGATTTGTGGATAAACGTGGACAAGATGGATACATTTGGACATGCACAGTGAGCTGCGCGCGTCCAGACACCGGGAGGTTTGATCCGTGACACCCACGTGCCTCACCGGGTGTCGGTTCACCTGTGAAATCTACTCTGCCAAGAAGGAGCCACAAGTCTGGAGGAACCTGCACCGTCGCCTCCGTGCGTAAGTGCGCACTGCGCCGCTCGCCGGATGCCTCCATCCCGCCCCAACCCGCCCGGAGCCTCCACATACTCACATCCAAAATCACGGAGATGCCTCTCCGCGGCTCCGGGGCGAAGAACTGCTCCTGAGCCACGGCCACCTCCTCCTTGCTGGAGGCGTACTCCCGGCTGGAGATGTTCTTGTTGTCGCTCATTTTGGTGACGATCCAGCGGACGAGCCCGTCGATTCCACCGGGCTGGGCGCCGCTGTTTCCGGACTGCGCTGCCGTCGCGGACTCGCTGTCCTGACCGGCTCCGGGTTTCGGCTGCTCGCGGCTTTCCTGGGCTCGAAGTTTGGCTTGTTCTTTGTTGAGCAGTTTGTGGACTCCGTCCCGACAGTAGCGCGCTGCCTGCTCACACATCCTTTTGCTGCGGAGCGCTCATGCTGCGCTCTATGGGGCAGAGAGAGGAGCCCCCACCCCCCCAGCTCCCCTCTTACATCACAGCACCCACCCGAAACACACCGCCCACCCCACGCATCCCACTCAGACCCACTGGTACCTATGGAACCAGTAAACACTCTTAGATGTGGTGGGAAGTGATATTTACAAGGTTTGGAGGCTTACAGTGACTTTAATGTACTTTATGGAATTTACTGGATCTCATTGTTTTATTACATCCCATTAATTCCATATTTATAGAGAACAGTTTACTGGCCTGAGTGAAGCCACCATGTCTCCTACTAAAATGGTAAAGTGCACGATTATTTGCTGTTGTATTATTGTGGCTGTACATTGATAAAAAAAAATTCAAAATTTTAAATAGATGGTAACTGTATTTTGCACCGTTTTGTGAATTTACAGATAATAAATCACAGTAATTTGTTCCTTTGCAACATTTGACTGTAAAATTACTGTTTTTACTGCACTCAATCTGTATTTAAAAATTTACACATATTTGCCTTTTTTATGTTGAAAGATAGTAAACATTCCAACTGTTATGATGCAGATTTAAACTGTTTTTAGGAAATTACACGTAACATCATGTAAAACCACGCCAGAAAAAAAGCACAAATTCACATGTGAATGTTTTTTTAATTTAAAAAAAATTGTAAATATTGTCTGCATGGCCGTAGCCAGGTATGAGGTCAGCGAGGTCCGGACCTCACCTATTTTTTCCGAGTTTTTTTTTTTTTCGCCAAATATGCCCAACTGAATAAAACATAAACTCATAAAAACTTGAAACCTCTCTGTGAAACGTGCTTGTAAATTGTAAATTGTGGTAAACATCCATGGGCTTTGTGTTCTGTTTGTGCCTGTGTGCGTGTTGCGGTGAAAAGCTGTTTGATCAGCTGATGCACGTACCCGCAAATGCGCCCTGTGACGCGCTTGGCAGCGGGCCAAACCCCGTTCAAAAACTAGTGTTTTTATTATTAGCACTTTGTAGACCACATCCCCGCCCATCTACACCAAGGTGACCACAATATATTTTTTTAGATAATTCGGCACTAGTTCGGCCTGTCAGATCATCTGATCAAAGAGTTTAATTACTTTTATCCACAGCGGAGAGCGCGTCCGGCGCTTTTTTTTTTTTTTTTTTTTTTGATGAGCGCCTGGCTCATCAGACAACATACAATGTATGTTGAAGATATTTCTAACCATGCCAGTGACGACTTGTGTCTGTGAGAGGTCATTCTCAGCCATGCGAAGACTTAAGACATGGCTTAGATCGACCATGGCCAACGACAGACTGACAGGCCTGGCGATGATGCATGTGCATCAGAAAGTGGAGGTGAACCGGGAGAATATCCTTCGACGATGGGATGCCTCTGGTCACAGGAGGATTCAGCTAGCCTTTGATGTAAAAAGTTGATTTGTTTTTTTGAAAAAATATACATTTTTGTTTGGAAAATGCTGATTTCACATCATTAAAAGATATTTAAACAACAAACATCTTGTGTGACTTGTAGCCTAAAAAAATATATAAAAATAAATATTTTTAAAAAACACTGAAAAATTATATTGTCTGTGTTACACATTGTCATTTCTACTGGTTGTACAATTTCGGATGTTACAGCTTTCCATCTTTGTCAGGTGTCTTTTTGGCACCCTTGTTGCCAGATTTGTTTATTTTTACAGATTAATTTTTACAGTGTATGTAGATGTTGTGAGCAGACATAACCTCCATGCATGTTGTCCTGAAGCTGCAGACCGTCTAAAACCACTAATTGTTGCTTAAAAGCGGGCTGAATAGTGAGACAGGTGATGACATCCACTTTGTTTTCCCCTCTGGTTTAATGTCTCATCGGAACAAAGCCGGTTCCTCCTTTAAACAGCCTCAGCGGGAGGTTTGGGCCACCGGTCTTGTGCTGCTTGCTGCGTCCCAAAGGGAGGATCAGAGGGTTTTTCTCCCGGAGTGAAAGGAGTGTCTCTTTAACTGTCACTCCAGCACCTCATTAGAGGTTTACGTGTGTGCGTGTGCATGTGTGATGTGACAGATCTAACCTTTGGTAATGAGCGACTCCCTCAGCTCTGCCCTTTCCGCCGGGTTGCGAGTCTTTCTCCTGCAATGTGCCGGGTGTCTAACAGCACACAGGGTGGTTTGGACAAATTAACTCCTGTTGGAGAGTTGACACTTTAATACACAGCTTATCAGAATGACCAAAAAGGCAGAGAAGTCAGGTAGATTATGCATCTCGCCCCGTCTGCTGAAGCACTGAAATCACTTGACATGATTGCCCCCATGTGGAAATGAGAATGTAATGGCAGGACTGTGCAGCTTTTAGTTTTTTCTCCAGCATTTATTCAGTTAAATATTAAATATTTACGAACACAGTTGTGAGAGCTAATTATTTAAACCTCAAACATGCACAAGGCAATTCTGGCTTGGATTTTTTTTGGCATTAATGTTACTATTAACAGCTTCGGCCTCAGATAAATCATTGGTCAACACATGTAGCTGAAGGAAAATAGAAATAAAAACAATAAAAGCCCAAATGGCTGCAGATGTGGATTCATTTTGTCATCTACATGTACTTAAGCTGACTCGGGGCGGTAACCCTTTAGGTAATAGATCCATGAGCAGAGTTTGTGGTGGCCCTCAGAGCGTTGACTGGAGATGGTCAACCTGCCGAACCACGGACCTGAAGAGCCTCCTGGAGGAACCTCGAAGGATACCACGACATTCTGGGTCTTTTTAGAGGGGACGTTGCCGCTTCCTTTGACTGTAAAGCAGGGGTTGTCAACCTAGAAGCAGCACAAAATGGGTCAAATCATCTGCTACAGACAGAATCAACAGAAAGTGGGCCATCATAGATGTAAAGGTTGCATCCAGGATAAAGAGGAGCAACATTACTCTAAACATGAGGATAAAAGTGACCACTCTGCAAGCTGTAGCAGGATAAATTTAAATCTGTGTGCCTCATGCAGGCCGGCAGTGCACCCAATAAATACTGAAAGAAAATGAGGCACTGTGCGGCTGCCTGTGTTTGTATTAGAATCTTATTGATCGCTTTCTTTCTCATTTACTCTCCAAAATAAGACATTTCAACTTTTGCTCCAATCTTTGATCTGCTATCTGTCTAAGGGCCTCTTTACGAGCTCCTCACCTGAAAGGAGAAGGCGGCGGTCTGCGGGAACACGTTCTTGAAGGGGATACTGACGCTGCGACCGGCCTTGATGTTGAACGGACCCTGAGCTTTTGGAAGGTGGCAGATCCCACGTAAAGGGAAGATGTATTCGCCGCCGTCTGATGAGGACAGGCTGAGCTGGCCTCTCACTTCACCCAGCTGATGAGGCTCGAAACAAACTTCCACGCTGGCCTCCGACCCCTCCCCGAAACCCGGAGACACTCGGACGCTCTTGTCCACGCTGAACTCCGAGCAATCGGTCTGGAGGAGAAAGAGAACGGACAGGGAACATGTGAGAGCGAATATATCACAAATAAGATGCTCTAATGTGTGGTTTAATTGGTTGCGTTTTCTCTAGTTTACGGCCTCTTTAAAAATTAACAAATTAGGCTCAAACAAATAAAGAGACCGGCAACATATAAACTGGACACAGACACAGCGGGTGAATTGGTGAAGGGAAAAAACTGCTTTATTTATGGACAATCCAACTAGTCAGTGTAGAAATAATGGTGAAAGGTAAAGGGCTGCAGCTGCTGGCCAAAAGAAACAAAAGAGTGGTGGTGAACGTGGCTAACCCGGCAATGGGCCCTCAGACCAGTCACCATCTTAACTAAGCTGTCTGACCAAAAATAACTGCTACAAAAGAAAAACAGCAAAAACAAGCAACTACAGCCAAACTAAAACAACAAAACCCAGCAATCTAAGCATGCATGGGGTGGAATGTATCAAATGCCTGAAAAGAGAAGAACTCATTGTTAATCACAAAAGGAAAGTTTGCACAAACACAAAAAAATCCACGTTTGTCTGGGGAGGACTTGTAGCTTTGCAGTGCTCATGCCTCTGCTCTGCCTGCCCCTCTCTCCTGCCTCCCTAAATACCCTCCTCCTCCCTAAGTTCTAACAGCACTCAGGTGTGCTGCAGTTGCACAGGTAACGGAAGGACGGAGATCAGAGAGAGCAAGGAGAGAGGCAGCAGCCAGCCACAAGTAACACTCAAATAACAACAAATTTCACGAAATTGAGTTTCCGTCCCACTGTACATTTATAGCGCTGGCATAAAGGTCTAAAAAATTAATTGGCTCTTTCAGCTTGATTTCTTTCAAGCTCATAATATATTCTAGACATACACAGAAGCTGGTTATAAACACAAATATACAGTACAGAGGTGGACTGTTGCCTGTGTAAAAGGAAAATACTGAGCTTTGCACTACAGTAGCTACAGTTAGTAAGTACGTCTCTGAGTGTCTGTGAAGATTCTCGGCCATCCAGGTCATAGTACTTCAACAGAAGGCAACTGAACTTCTCTTTCTGGTTGTTAAAGACATTTCACCTTCATCCAAAAGGCTTCTTCAGTTCTAACTGACTGGAGGGGAGATCCAGGAGCCCCGAGATAAATGCCTGCATCTATCCAACAGTCAGTCAGAACCGAATAAGCCTCATAGATTAGAGGTGAAACTTGTTCAAGAACAAAAAAAAATCCATTTGCATTCCACTGAAGCTTTTGGTATCATTGTGTCACAAAGCATATCTTCCGCTTGTGTTGAGAACCAAAAACAATTTCCATTTTTCTCTCAGTTGAGCTACAGTTATGAGTTATAAAGAACAGACAAAAATCATTTTTCTCAGGCCGCAAGGGTTGTATTGCTAGAATAAATGCTAACACTTTCTACAGGAAATCAAAATAGAAATGTTGATATTCTTCAGGGACTGACTGGGCCGATGCTAATGCTGATTACTGTTAACCCTTTGATGCGCAACGTGGGTCAAATCCAATGGAAAATGGGTATCTCCTGACCCACACTGAGCATCAAAAGGTCAATCATAAAAGATTGATAATTGATATTCGGACCCAATACACATTAAATGTAATGTTTAACATCATCGGAGAACCTGTTATTAATAACTAGTCCTCTTCATTAATTAGGGTGACTATAACTCGATATGTAAAATAGAAATAGGAGTGATTACATTGGGACGCTCTCCTCTGTTTATGTGGGATCCACTGCTGTTCTTCTCTGTTTTCTTAATATTTCACTGTTCTGTCACTTTTAGCACTCACTAAGGTACATATCTTAAAGAATTATTAATTATTGCTTTCCAGACTCTGTTTCAGATTAATCTGTGGCTGCCGTCTAACTTAGCCGCTCGCCGTTAGCATAGCATTAGCCACTGTGAGAGAAACTTATTTCCTGGTTTGTGTCTCATGTTCAGTTTTTGCTGCTTGAGAGACATTTCTGAGACCACAAAGTGGCGACAGACAGAGAGAGGAGGCTGAAGTGGAGCATTTAACTTATCAATAATCGGTCAGTTAAAATAATCCATCCATCCATTATCTGTACACTGCTTAATCCTCATTAGGGTCATGGGGGGCTGGAGCCTATCCCAGCTGACTTGGGGCGAAGGCAGGGAACACACTGCAGGCCACCAGTCTGTCACAGGACTACAAATACAGACAAACAATCACACTCGTATTCACACCTACAGGCAATTTAGAATAATCAGTTAACCTCAGTATGTTTTTGGACTGTGGGAGGAAGCCGTAATACCAGGAGAAAACCCACACATGCACAGGGAGAACATGGAAACTCCATGCAGAAAGATTCCAGGAAGGCCGGACACAAACCAGGGATCTTCTAGCTGCAAGGGGAAAGTGCTAACCACCAAGCCACTATGCAGTCTCAATTAAAATAATGGTACAGATAATCAGAAATATACCAAATATCCCAATTTACAGACACTGGACTGATATTTAGCACGGATGAAGAGAACTATTTTCTTACCGTACAAGCGTAGTCGGTTTTGGAGCGGGAGTAGTTGATGAACTTGACCAGGACGGTGTCGCTGCTGCCCAGTGAAGTGTTGAAGAGTACTGTTTTTTCTGGTGGTGGAGGCAGAGCTCTGAGAAGCAGATCGTAGTGGAATAAGCCCAGATCATTACTAGACAGCGTCAGCCGAGCTGTAGACTCGCCTGGCTGCAGAGGCTGGTAGTCAAAGCTCAAAACACCCTGAAGAGAGGAAATCAACAGAGTCAGAGTCAGTCTGAGTCTGTAAGTGAAGACACTGTGTTTGTCCACCCAGTGTAACAGAAGATGGAGTCAGAATCCACCTTGGACTGTCCTGACACGGTGTGCTGAGACGGGACACTGATGTCGAGGCTTTTACACTCGGTGGTGAAGCTGGCAGGTGTGGTCAGAGGGTTTTCCACCTCCACTGTGGCTGAGACGGCTCGTCGCACAGTAGTCGCCAGCTCCATGGTGGACAGGACTCCTGGGGACGTGGCTTTGAAGGTGACGAGGTAGAACAAGTACTCACCTGTCGCCTTGTTACAGAAGGTCACCTGGAAAAAAGGGTTGAAGTGACATGTGAGGCTCAGAAATATGTCCAGACGTGTTCACAGGAACGTGAGTGAGATCAAACCTTGGTGCTGTACTGCCCCTCTCTGTACGTAAAGAAAGTCATCTCATAGTCCCTCCTGGACAGAGCAGGAACATCGATGTACTTCAGACCCCTGAGGGAGACTGTAGGATCTGTTTTTTCTGGCTTCACTGTCTCCAGCAGCACACAGAACCTGAGGACAGAAACACTCATGAGTTGGGTTTTCCATGTGTAGCTTGTAACCTGATCTTGTAGGTAAATTAGGTAGATTAAGTAAACCTGTTCTGGATAAGTTTCTATCTGTAATCTCATTCCTCTACTAGAATTTACCTTTTGCTCAATAGCTGTTGCTTTAAATGTGCTATATGAATAATACGACTTGAACGGACTGATACTGACATGTTGCATTGTGTATTTTTGTATCTGTTGTCTTCTTTTTTAAAACAGTGTGTAGCTTGTGACCTTATTTTATAAATTTGTCAGGTAATTTGTGGGAGAATTAAATATTGCGGGTTAGTCAGGTTAATTTATATTATATATAATATTGCAGAGTGTTAACCTTAAATGTAGCCTGTCAAAGTGCTCAGGTAAATTCATATTATGATTTGACAATTGTGGAGCCTTAGTCTTTAAATAAATGTACAAATTTATAGTAGTAACCTTGTTTCTCTACAGGAAATCACTTTGGTTGTTGTTTTAAATGTGCTATAAAAATATTGGTGACTAGACTTGACTAATATTAACATATTGCATTATGCATTTGTGCATCTGTTGTCTCCTTTTTAAAACAGTGTGCAGCTTGTAACTTATTTCTTAAATTTGTTGGAGAACAAAACATTGTAGGTTAGTCCGATTAATTTATATTAAATACAATACTGTAGAGAGTGAACCTTTGTGATCAAATTAGTCAGGCAATTTCACATTGTGAATAAAATTGTGGGGTCTGAACCTATAAATAAATGTGTACATTTATGGAGGTAATCTTGTTTCTCTACTGGAAATCACTTTGGCTGTTGCTTTAAATGTGTTATGGAAATAACAGTGACTTGACTTGACTAATATCGACATATTTCATTTTGCACTTTTGCATCTGTTGCCTTGTTCTTAAATTTTGTCCTAATTGTTGTTATGTTGCATTCTCTGTATCCTGCTTTTTCTTCGTCTGTCAAAGCACTTTGTAAATCCTGGTGCTAAATAAATAAAGTTGCAAATAATTTATTAATAGCTTTGGTTTCACGTTGGCACCGTGGAAAAGGCTTGGCGGCTCAAATACAGCTGTAAGACAATCTCCTTCACTTTACTTTTCACACAGCTGCTGAAAAATGTAAAAATGTGGAATTTCATTTCACGTCTTGCTACTCATGTGTTGATCATAGGTCTTTAATGCAAACAAAGATTTCATGGTGTCCAATCTATAAAAAGGAACCCTAACCACTAAAAACTGATATTTATAATCATAATACTAGTGTTGAAGTGGACTGCGGGTTAAATCTGCAGCTCCATTCAGTTTTAAGGAGCTTTAAAGTGACTTCCAGCTCTTTCCTTAGCCATCTGGTTCACAACTTAAAATTTTAATCACTCTCATTGCTCTCATAATGTCAGTTTAGGCAGCAGGCACAGGCACACACTAGCTGATGAACCTAAAGGTGCACTTAGGAGCTATTTTCCTTTAGGAGTTGGTATAAGAAACTCAGAGTAAATGTTGGACGTTGATTCATCAGGTGGCTTGACACATAAATCCAAATGAATGCTAATGTCGCGCTGTAACTGCTGGATGTGTAAATTACACAACGGTTATGTATAAACAACTTAAAAGGTAATCAAATTTAATTTGACTGAGAGGAATTTAATTAGTCACAAGATGCCTACAGGGCAAACACATTATCATATGTCAATGTTGTGTCTACAGCTCGTTTCCAGCGGCCACGAGGGTGTAAATAAAGTTCTTACAAGTTTATGAATTACAAAAGGACAGCAAAATAGGACGCATACACTCATATAGCCATAACATTAAAACCACTGGCAGGTTAAGTGACAGCAGATTGAGATGTTCTGATAAGAAAACCTTTGACACCGAGTTAAATCATGCTACAAACCAAACACACTCCTTCATGGCAACAGCAGGACAATGAGCCCGGCCACACAGCAAAAACCTGCTCAGCAGTGGCTCAAAGAACACACAAAATAGCCCGAGGTGTGATCTTGCTTCCTAAATCCCCAAATCCTAGTCCAGTCGAGCATCTGTGGGATGAAATAAGTCCGAATCACGGAGGCCCCAGCCCACAGCTCAAAGGAAACAAAGCATCTGCTGGCAAAGTCCTGATGCCAGACACCAAAGGACACCCCCAGGCCTCATGTCAATGCCCTGAGAGGTCGGGGATTGTTTGTCGGCACGACGGGGAGCTACGCAGCAGGAGCTCTGATTGGTGTACAGTTTAAAAGATAGGTGACTTCAAGGTGTGTGATTTTTACCGCTGCTGCCTGGAGAGCCAGTTGTGCACAGGGAGCAGCTCTGTGTGGTGAGTTTTAGCAGGCAGCTCGTGCATTAAGGTGTCCTCAGCCTTGGGAGGATCAGCGGTTCCCTGCAGAGTGTACAACATGCCGGTCCCATCAGGGAAGGACAGAAAGATGGATCCCTGACAAAAGAAGAAGCTGGAACTCATTAGGTGTGTGCCAAAGATTAAGCACTTTGTACATGCATTTAATACAGCAACAGAATGAACCGTTTTTAATTATTATGGCTCCGTTTACCAGGTGCTTCTTTTCAGCAGCAGTCATGGTCAGCGGTTGGTAGGTGATCTCGAATGCCTTGTTCTGATGTGGTTCAAAGGTCACAAAATGTGAAGCCCTCCACTGTTCGCCTTCAATAACAGGTTTGATGCTGCAGCGCTGGTTTGTGGGGTTGACCACTGACAGTGTCTGGGTATGAGAGCTGCGTACCGGGCAAACAAAATTCAGCACCTGGAGACACAAAGAGATCCAAAGAGGTACAAATCACACAATAGCGCCTCAATTACAAATATAAGAATGTTGGTCTTTGCCTCTTTGTGACACAGAAAAACTTATCCATGCTTTTATAATAAAATGAACACATTTAACGCATTTTAAAAACAACTTTTCTACAGCCTTTTCTCAGACTGCAGAGGTACTCAGCTAATTGAAACCGACTGATGGTTGTTGCAAATCTTTACCTCTGTCAACAGTCCGTTCCAAATGAGCCAAATCAACGTCTCACATTATCTGACGCTGGCCTTTAACCATCCCCTCACACAGGAGCTACACCGCTGACAAGGCGGCTTTTAGGTTTTATGTCTGCTGGAAGAGCCTCAAAATCAATATCCAAATTCCCAAATTGCTAGTTTTTCAAGAGTAAAAACCTTTTAGTTACATTGATGTGTTACGTGTGATTTATAGAAAGAATCACTGTATGTCCATATATTTCATTAATATGTTCAGAAGCCTCGTTTTGAAGGAAAGATTTGAGTTGGGATGAGAAATTAAAACACTCTCTAACCTCTACTGCTGTGGCACGTTATCTATGCAGGGTGGGCCAAAAGTAGGCTTACAGTTGTTTTACTATTTATTTCACGTTTTAGATGTAATTCATCCAAACCAGTATTCCATATCCTTTATTCAAGTTTTGGAAATGTTATTAAGCTACTTCTTCCGATTTTGATTGAGATTTTCATGAGTGTTTGATATTTTTATAGGGATTGTGGGCAATGGCAAACAAATTAAACTAAGAGCAAAGAAAATGGATATTAAAGCAGTACTGGAAGCGTGAAAATGTCGAGCAGGTGCACACATCATGGCAAGGAGACTTTAATACTCCCCCACCTTCACGCCAGGCAATTTATCGCATGAGAAATACACTTGAAAGCACAGGTTGGGTGGTTGATTGACTGAAATCCTACCTACTAAGTGTAAGCCTACTTTTGGCCCACCCTGTATAGCCAACCCGGTCTCACAGGGATTCGTGAAACTGTCACGTAAGTTTTAGTTTCGGTTTCGTGCGCACCAACACGATTTCGTCATGTTTTTCGTGCCGCTCACCACGAAATGTTTTTCGCTGTGGTAATCACATCTGAAAGTGGTTTATACCGGCGGATTCATGACGATCTCAGCTGTCCATCGGCGTATACTGCTTGTGTGATCGCGTTTGCGGCCGCCGGCCGCCGGACATTCTTGAAATTCCTATGCAAATTGGTAAGTGTACCACCGGCTTATGGTTAGGTTATGGTTATGGTTATGGTTAGGGTTATGTTTAGGAACGATGTCATGCAAAATATAGCGTTGGATTCGCCACGGTTTTACATTAAAAATATAATATACACATTCTTTTGAAATACGTTCTGAGTGGCACGAAAAGTCCGCCGTTTAAAATACATTGGTGCGCATTTCGTGGTGAGCGGCACGAAAAACATGACGAAATCGTGTTGGTGCGCACGAAACCGAAACTAAAACTTACGTGACAGTTTCACGAATCCTCGTGAGATCGGGCTGGTATAGCACATGTTAAACAACAACCAAAATGCTTTCCAGCTGAGATTAAAGTCACAAATTTATGGCAGTAATTCAGATTAAAACACAATCTTTACTTCATGTTGGTAATCATAATAAAAGGAGTCGGTCAGTCGGAAACGCCCCACAATCGATCAGATTTTTCTACTTTATCGGTCAGACCTCTTTGTTAGTGGAGGCGGCGATGCAGGAGCCAGTGACGGTGAGCGTAACGGGTGCAGACGATCCTTCCACGAAGCAGGACAGGTTCTCATATCTGATGTCATTACTGAGCTCCACAGGGGCAAAAGTCACGTCAAAGGGAACATCTGTGCCCGGGCTGATGTATCCTTTAGCTGGTTTAATGGACAACTCTGCAGGGAAGCTCTCTGTTTTCCACTGGAAACTGGTAATAAGGTGGAGAGAGAGAAATAAAAAGCAGAGAGAAGGTTATTACTCAACTGTAATATGTGGAGAATTCTGAGTATTTTATTACTGATTGAAGTAAAACTGTGAGTCTGAGTGTTTGTTTTTTAGCATTTCTGTATCATTTCTACTACAGTCTAGGAGGGATTTTAACTTTGAGACAAACAATTTAGAAAATAGCAGTCTGGATAATATAATACCTGGCACCAAAGTCTCCAGTGTTCCTCATGAAAATCTTCTTTCTAGTCTGACAGCGCTGCACTACAGCTCCAAAGGACACGTGGTCCGGGTCCAGCAGAACCTCCACATCCTGACAGTTTAAATAAGTATTAATGTTACTGCAGTCAAGATACAGAGTAAAGAGAAAAACACGCTTATTAGAGGATCATTTAAAAAGTCACCCATTTCAGAAATACTGTCTATATTCATAACACACGTGCAATATTTCATGTTAGTGAACATTGTCAACGTAATGTGCAATATTTCATTTTCTTCTAATTTTCTAGCTACGTTTCATTTTCAGGTTATTTTTTAAGCCAATATTTTACCTTCATCTCATTTTTCAGGCCTATATGTACTTTTCATAACATTTTTCACCTGCAATATTTAATTTGCATTTAATTTGTCAGGTGCAATATTTCATTTTCATTTTAATTTCAGGTGTAATATTTAATTTTATCTCATTTGCTAGCTGCAAAATTTCATTTTCATCTCATTTTTCAATTGCAATATTTAATTTTCATCTCATTTTCAGGTGCAATTTTTGATATGATCTCATTTTCAGGTGCAAAACTTCATTTTATCTCATTTTTCAGCTGCAAAATTTCATTTTCAAGTCATTTTCCAGCAGCAATATTGAATTTTCATCAATGTTTAAGTTGCAATATTTCAGTCTCATCTAATTTTTTAACCCAATATTTCATTTTCTCTCATTTTTCAGGTACAATATTTCATTATCATGTTTACATCAATAAATTCCCTGCATCTCTTTAAATTTATTCTATTCTAACCATATTTCAGTTTACTCATTTTATTTTAGTAATGTATCCTACTTATACTTCATTGCTGTATTACTTTTTAAACACTGCATTTCTTATGTAATGTCTTTTGGTGCTATTGCTTTGTTTGTTGTTGTTGTTGTTGTTTTTAGCAATATCTGGAACAAGAATTTCCTTTGTGATAAATGATGTCTTATCTGATCATATCTTATCTTATTCCAATAACAATCAGAACTTGTTTTGTAATCAACATCTACGACATTTGTGAACACACTAGTTGCACCAATAAGTGTACTTCAGTGTACAATGTTAAGCTTATCAGGTTAAACAAAGGAGCGCATGAAGGAAAGGAACTGTGCTCCACAGCCTACCTGGCAGCACCCTTCAATGGTCAGCAGGGGGTGTACCAAGCCTGCAAACTCTGCCTGCAGCTCGGCAGTGAAAGGAAGAACGTGCTGACGAGGTGAGAACTGGATCTCCACGTTACACGAACCACCGTTAGACTTTAACCTCAGCTCGCCTGCTGGCGTGAAACACAAATCCTGGAGGAGAAGGGGATGTTGTTAGGGGCTGTTTGAGTGCTATCATTGTAGGTGTATATGTGTGTGTGTTTTGCCCACCTTTAGATCCAGTGGCGTGTTTGTGTTGAGCGTCATGGTGAAAGAAAGATCTAAACTGCTGCGGTTGACCAGAACAACTTGTTTTTTCACTTTCTGACCCAAAGTCAGGGATCCCAGTTTCACCTTCTTGTGTTTTGGATCCTCCAATTCCAGCTAAAACAGAATGATGTATGTACATGACAATGATGTTAATTATGTCTGATTTTAACTGATTTTGCACGAGATATATGAAGTCAAATGGCAAAAGTAAACATATTTATTTTCCATAAGCTTGGTTTAAAATGCCATTTGAATAGCACTTGAATTTCACTTGGGATTAATAAAGCATCTATCTATCTATCTATCTATCTATCTATCTATCTATCTATCATTTACAAACAGGCCATCATAGTTGCTTCTCAATCAGTTTAGCTTCTCTAACTAGAAGACATATTCCAACTATGTGGAGTTAATGTTAGCTCACTTTTTTCTTTCTATCACTATCGGACCCTAAAATATTGTTGTTGAAAATATTGTTGTTGACACCAGCACACACACACACAGCTTTCTTCCTCACCTTCATCTCGACGCCTTGCCCCGATACGTCCACCTGTTTTGTAATAGAACTGCCTAAGATGAAGGTGAGTGTTTCGTGGTATCGACGCGCCTCACGGGGACAGAAGGTGACTGGTACCTCCATCGCTGCACCGGGGGACAAAATGTCTGGCTGGAAGTCCATCTCAAAGACAGTAGTGCTCTTGAACTGACACTGGATGCTGAGGAGAGGAAAGAAAAGCACAGATGGTTGGTTTTAGACTTGAGTTGGCACTCAAAGAAACACGTTTCGTTAGGAGCTAGACACACCTGATGTCCCTTTTGCCTTTGTTGTTTATCACCAGAGTCCTGGATGGCGGCACCATGCCAGGACGGAACAGGAAGCACTTGCCAAAGTTGAACTTGGTGAAGGAGAATTCAAGGCTGGGAGCTACAGCCCTGCCTTTGATGGCAAAGGTAAACATTGGCCCAAACTTCACCTGATGAGATGAAGAACACATGAGAGAAGAAAGTAACTGAAATACAACTTACAGTTACAGCTTATATTTAATGGTACCTCATTAGGATTATAATTACAATTGCTATTGTTGGTTCACATTGATGTATAGCTCAGGATCGAAGAGTTAGTTCCACCAAATTATACAATTTCATAGTGTGACATCTCAGTTTTTCTGGTTCAGAATGAGCCTTTGAAGTAAGCATGACCGGTCCTCTCACTGGTTTATGACTCGGTGTTACCTTTGACAGAAATCTATGCATTTGCTGATATTTCTGACCAATTCTAAACATTTTGGTGTTGCTAATTTTCTTTTGGTGCTGGCTAAACCTTCCTTGAGAGGCTCCTACATCCTCTTTGAGTGGTGCCCAAAATTCCTCCATGCCAGAGAAAACCCCAGACATAAAAAGACCTCTTGAAGATTAGCAGCTAAAGTTTGAAGATGTCTCTCTTTGTGTTTTTGCTCAATAAATGGCTTGTCGGTTTGCTTTGAAGGTTTTAAGTCGATGAAGTGAAAGTCTGGTCCAAGACTGTCACTTGGTGTTTGCGTTTTAGTCAAATGATGAATAAAGTCGTTGAAGCTGTACAAAGGCAAATCTTGAGTTGCTTTCACTACGCTTTAGAAAATGAGGAAATAGCAGCTTGAATTAGGGGAAAGTCTGTATCACTGCTCACTAATTATTTATGGCTGTACACTGAGGGAATCTTACTCAGCATGACAAAGACAAACTACTCACAGAATCTTTTATTTTGGATTAAAAAGCCCCGCTGATCCATTTAAAATACCTCTGTACCAACCAACAGTACCTTGATAGTCAGTCTGACGTCGAGCAGGTTGCAGATTTTCAGCGGACAAAAGAACAGCGCTGACTGCAGCTGCTTTCCAACCTCAATAGTAGCATTTTGTGGTTTTGCCTCCAAGTGTTGCAGCAGCTCAGTGGGACCCGTCAGGTCAAAGTTCACCTCCATGGTGAATCTGGCCTGATTGGACACCAGGAAATTAAAGGCTGATTGTTCTGAAATCCCCACCTAGAAACAGCATACAGACACACAGGACGGTGAGTATCAGGTTTGAAGCTCACATATAAAGCTGTGTCATTGTGCATCTCAGTCTTTCTGCTTGTAGTGTGAACGTGTGCTGACCTTTCCGAAGTCTAGAGCATTTTGGTGGTTGGGGATGATCTCTCTAAGCTCTCCATCTGGATCCTGAACTTGAACAGAAGCGCTCATAGTGAAACAGTCGGCCTTAACTGTCAGTGCGAGCGGCTCCGGCTTCCTCTTCACCCTCAGCACAAGTCTGAAGCTCACATTTCCCTCCAGGGAAGGTGTGAAGGACACTGACAACGGCATCCTGCATCAGAGAGTTCACAACCAACTGATAGATACACATTTTAATTATGCTGTGAGGTTCAGGACACAGTACAGCAACATTTTTAAACCTGCAAAGTTCAGTATGTAATTTTTAAAACATTTCAAAGATGGCAGCACATGCGGACACAGGAGCTTGACTCTGCCATTTTTGTTGTCTTAGTGTGTCTATCTACTTATATGCTGCCACTTGCACATTTATTTGCAACGATTTCTATTTACGTATTTTACTTATATACACACGTGGACAAAATTGTTGGTACCCCTCAGTTAAAGAAGGAAAAACCCACAATTCTCACTGAAATCACTTGAAACTCACAAAAGTAACAATAAATAAAAATTTATTGAAAATTAAATAATCAAAAACAGCCATTACTTTTGAATTGTTGATTAACATCATTATTTAAAAAAACAAACTAATGAAACAGACCTGGACAAAAATGATGGTACCTCTATAAAAGATTGAAAACTATTTGACCAGAGTGACATGATTAACTCAGGTGTGTCATTTAATTGACATCACAGGTGTTTCCAAACTCATAATCAGTCAGTCTGCCTATTTAAAGGGAGACAAGTAGTCACCCTGCTGTTTGGTGAAAAGGTGTGTACCACACTGAACATGGACAACAGAAAGCGAAGGAGAGAATTGTCCCAGGACATCCGAAAAAAAATGATAGACAAACATCTTAAAGGTAAAGGCTATAAGACCATCTCTAAACAGCTTGAAGTTCCTGTGACAACAGTGGCTCATATTATTCAGAAGTTCAAGACCCACGGGACAGTAGCCAACCTCCCTGGACGTGGCCGCAAGAGGAAAATTGATGACAAATTGAAGAGACGGATCGTTGGAATTGTATCCAAAGAGCCCAGAGCAACCTCCAAAGAAATTAAAGGTGAACTCCAAGGCCAAGGTACATCAGTGTCAGATCTCACCATTCATCGTTGTTTGAGCCAAAGTGGACTTCATGGGAGACGACCAAGGAGGACACCACTGCTGAAAAAAACTCATAAAAAAGCGAGACTGGAATTTGCAAAAATGCATGTTGACAAGCCACAAAGCTTCTGGGAGAATGTCCTTTGGACAGATGAGACCAAACTGGAGCTTTTTGGTAAGGCACATCAACTCTATGTTCATAGACTCAAAAACCAAGCATACGAAGAAAAGAACACTGTCCCTACGGTGAAACATGGAGGAGGCTCAGTAATGTTTTGGGGCTGCTTTGCTGCATCTGGCACAGGGTGTCTTGAAAGTGTGCAAGGTACGATGAAATCTGAAGACTATCAAGGCATTCTGGAGAGAAATGTGCTGCCTAGTGTCAGAAAGCTTGGTCTCAGTCGCAGGTCATGGGTCTTCCAACAGGACAACCATCCAAAACACACAGCCAAAAACACCCAAGAATGGCTGAGAGAAAAGCGTTGGACTATTCTAAAGTGGCCTTCTATGAGCCCAGATCTGAATCCCATTGAACATATGTGGAAGGAGCTGAAACATGCCATTTGGAGAAGACACCCATCAAACCTGAGACAACTGGAGCTGTTTGCTCATGAGGAGTGGGCCAAAATACCTGTTGACAGCTGCAGAACGCTCATTGACAAATACAGAAATCGTTTCATTGCAGTGATTGCCTCAAAAGGTTGTGCAACAAAATATTAAGTTATGGGTACCATCATTTTTGTCCAGCCCTATTTCATTAGTTTGTTTTTTTAAATAATTATGTTAATCAACAATTCAAAAGTGATGGCTGATTTTGATTATTTAATTTTCAATAAATTTTTATTTATTGTTACTTTTGTGAGTTTCAAGTGATTTCAGTGAGAATTGTGGGTTTTTCCTTCTTTAACTGAGGGGTACCAACAATTTTGTCCACGTGTGTATTTAGTTATTTTTATTCTTTTGTTTGTTTTCTGCAATTAGTTGTTTTGTATGTTTACAAGGCAGACAGTCATCCGGAATTTCATTGTACACTGTGTATAATGACAGTAAAGCTTCCTTATCTTATCTAATCTTAGGTTTGGTATGATGGTATTTACATCTAATTGTATTCATTATAAGTTAGCGTGTCATTAACCTGCCCTTCGGTGCCACTGTGCCAGTCATAGGCTGCACATTGAGGTTCAATTGCTGGTCTTCACAGAGAAGAGATGATTGCAGGACCGTGAAGATGAAGGGTTCCTCCTCTCCATTCACCACATCGACTGTCTGCGCCCCTTTTTGACCTGTACACAAAAGTACACACACAATACTGCATTATTCAGAATAATAACATGCATTAGAGTGGAATGCATCATTCATTCACACACATCTGCTGATCAACCTCATTTTAGAATCGAGACGTAATTCTAATCTGAACCTTTAAACTACTAACAGCATGCTAATACAGAAATGTGCTGTATTTCACTATAAGACAAGACATTTTCACATTTGGCGATTCATCATACCACTCATATTGACGACGTAGATTTTGTTATTTAGGTGGGATTCAGTTCAGCGTCATTTCTAGATCATTCACTGTTGAAATGATTCAATTATATGTTGCAAGGTCTAATTTATTCAGATTTAAATGAACCTATTTAGTTTAAATGTCACCTATAAAAAGGGAAATTCCATTTTATTGTCAGAGTATAACCACTGTTTTTGGATGAACAGATTTGCAGCGAGGGTTTAGTTCTTTTACTGCAAATCAGTGCACGTGTTTTAGCTTTAGATCACAATGACTGCCATCTTTCTTTACTCTCACTGTGGTTTTTGTTGGGTTAACTTAACAGAACCAATCCCTCCACAGGCGTGTTTAGACATGGTCAAAATAAACTAGTGAAAACCTTTAAAAAGCCAAATGTACTCTGAACTACAAAGGATATATGCGCTTCAATAGTAAAATTAATCGCATCAAAAGAAGAAACATTCAAGAAGTGCGTGCTCTTGCAAAATGAAAATTATGTTTCATACTCCTGCGCGAATGTTTGAGGAGTTGTTAATAAATGATGGCGTAATGGAGCAACACTATTTCAAACAGGTTCTAGAAACTTCCAAGAAAGGGTCAGAGGAAAGTGGCCACAGCTGTAATAAAATGGTTTTATCCTACATCAGGAAAACGCACCAGCAGACTCAGCTCTCTGTGAAGCAGTTTTTTGGCCAAGAAACGCATTGCAGTACTTGACCATCTTCTCTATCCATTTGATTTAGCATTGTGTGACTTTTTCCTTTACCCTAAAATCAGGGAACCTGTTTCAAGTTCCCCAGAAGGAAAGTAAAAAGCGACAAAGCATCTGAGACAACTAAAAGAAGATGGCCTACAACTCTGCTTTGATCAATGGAAGAGCAAAATGCAGCAGTTAAAACCGAATTTCAGCATGAGTATTATTGTTTAATAGTCACAACTCACATGCATGTGTGTCTATCAGTGCTACATACCAAGATGCAGTTCTCCAAAGTCAAGGTGAGGTCTGTCGAAATAAACGAGTGGTTCTCTGGTGGTTCCCACACACAGGAAGGGAACCGACACTGACAGAGACTCAATCACGAAGCTCCAGAGTGACTCCACCACATCCAGCTGCTCAGGAACATATTCAAAACACATCTGCAGACACAGACAGGCCAGAGGACTACATATGACTGACAGTTCAATGAAAAAGTAAGGGGGAGAGTGAGATGGATTAAGTTTGAGAAGTGGAGTGATGACTGGAAAGGTTAAACCAAGGAGACAGAGTGAAACTGACTAGGCCGTATACTCAGAGAAACTGGAAGAATATGATTATGAGACACTCCTATATGATTTGGCCGTGTGCGTTTCCATTCTTACTTCCACTTTCTTCCCTGACTGGATGGTTCCACATGGTGTAAGACAGTCAAACAGACTGCCAGCTGTGTCCTCACACCTCCATTGGAATGAGTAGGACTTACTGGTTGGGTTCACCACACTGAAACATCTGTAGAGCAAACCATGAACATAAAACCTTAGGGTTCACACTGATAGAGGTGGAAGGTTCTAAACTCTCCCTCTACTACCTTGTTGTTGCAGAGACACCGATAGCGTTCAACTCTAAAACCCTGGTGTTGGGGTCCAGACAGCTCCTGAACTCAGGGTTGCGGCGGTTCCCACTGATGTAGTCGGAATCCTCCAGGTCAAAGTGGCAATGGGGCAACAAGCTGCGACCACAAACTGAGATACAAGGAGCCTGAACCCCATCCGGCAGGTTGGGGATACTGGAAGAAATGTGTGCAAAATTAGGACTTTGGGAAGACCTGTCTAATATCTTAACTCGAGAATTATTTAGACATTTCTTTACCACTTTTGGTGTGCATTTGGTCTCATTGTCTTGTTGGAACACCCAACTATATCCAAGAGCCAACCTTCTAGCTGATGATATTAGGCTATCCTGGAGAATATAGAGGTAATCCTCTTCCTTTTTCCAATATTCCATTGACTTTTTGTAAAACACCAGTTCCACTGGCAGCCCCTGAGCATCATACTGCCACCACCATGCTTGACATTAGGCTTGATGTTCTTGGGGTTTAAAGCCTCACCTTCTCTTTTCCAAACAAATTTATTGTTACAGTTTTACATTTACAATAAAGTTACCTGCACAACAGCTTGCCCTGAAACTGGGCCACCTCCAGTGGTGAAAAGCAAATGCTGAAGTCCTGAGTGGCTCCAGGTTCTATGACCCCGATGTTGGGCTCAACACTGAGAGGAGGAACCTCGAGGTTTCCCATCAGAACAGACATCACGCTGGCCAGAGCGCTGGGAGGTCGGGATCCAGTCCGTGATCCTGCAGACCTGCTGCCAGGTCTGGGGATGAAGGTTCCATCTGTCACAGACAAGACAAGTTCACATTTACACTCACAATCAAAGTCCTTCTATTAAAGCATCACAATAATAACAGTTAAATAACATCTTCAGCCTTGAAACACAACAGAACAGTTAAAGTTGAACTAATAAAATAAATACCTTCTTGGTCGCAGTTGACAATGCTGCTGTCTGGATCAATGAAGACTTGCCAGGAAACATCCATGTTAACATTCCCTTCATTCACTATCTGCAGTCTAAATGTGCACACACACAGACACACACATGAACACACAATAAATAAATATTCATTAATATAGGATTTCATGGTGGTCGCTGCAGTAGGGAGAGATTTGAAGTCATGTGCCCTGATGTGTTCAAGTCATATTGTTGTTTTGATCTTCAGTAGTTTTCTAACTTTGTAACTGACAAGCACAGGCATCTAAACTGTTTATTTGTCAGTTTTAAATTAATGCTATATATTCGTAAGTACAGCTGGACAGCAAAATGAAGTTGCTCGCACAGCTAAGAAGAGGATAAAAAAACTGATCAGGAAGACCAGCTCCATCATTAGGACTGAAATAGATAGCATTCAGAAAGTAACAGAGGTGAGGAGGGTCTCAGAACTGAAGTCAGTGATGAGAGATCCTGCACACCAACTTCACAACTTGGAGGTCGTTCAGTAGAACATCTTTAGAAATGGGTTAATCTCATAATGGTGCAGGATCTACTTCGAATAGCTGATAAGACTGCTTTATGGGCAGGAATAAGATCTAACCTGCTGTACAGAGGACAGCTGTGTAATGCAGAAACAAATGTTTGTTTCTCTACATATGCTACATACATTCTGAGATTGTTCCAAATGTTTCCACACATTTTTTTCTATTTAATCTTGTATTATGATTTAAGATATGCAAGTAATTTTTTGCACACCGTATTTATGAGTGAACTGTACTTATTATCATGTATTTATTACAAAGACCTCCTCTGTGTAAATCATTTTTGTTTATTGGGTTAGCATTTCTATTTGCCAGTTAATTGACTTACTGGTGGAGCCTGGTCTGGTAAAGCATAGTGTCTTTGAAGTGGATGCTGTCGGTGTTGCAGCTGAACTTCACATAGTCACAAACTGCACTGATGCGCAAATCCAACTCCCGCTGAGAGCCGTTGACCACAGAGCAGCTGGGCTCAGGATCTGTCTTTATCACCTGCACGCAAACAAACACATGCATGAACAAACGCATCGTCCGCTTGTCACTTCAGCCCAGCAACCAAGAGGCCACCTTATTCTTCACAGGCTGCTGAGATCCATCTGAAGTCTGCTTTGAAGAGCTCAGCCACTGCACCGTCCTCTTTCTGTCGTCCCAGTCGGCCACCTGCTCGAGCGGCTGCTGGAACTCCACCTGACAAATCTTACATCTGGCTGATTCTCTGGACAGAGTCAGCGGCTGGATGGACCTAAAGGTGACGGTCACTTCCTTCGAGCAGCCAGCGTGAAGGTGCCCTACCTGCGAAACAAACAAAACAAAACAAGTATTTTCTATTATATACAGTCAAATGTTATGCAGAGAAAACAATACAAGCAGTTCATAGTTTCAGAATGCTAATATGACACACATTATGTACTTTAGGTTTCATTTATAGCTTTAACTACAGGACACACATGAAGGTAACAGAGGGAGATTGGCAGATAGCTTTTCTTCAGAGACAGCTTGGAATGAACTGCTGCTGCACATCAGACAAGCCTCCTCACTGTCTAATTTCAAAACCTTTCTGAAAACTCATATTTTCTTTAGTTTTTCACATCATGTAGGTTTGTTGTTTCTGTGTGCACATATAGTGTATCTGGGATGGGCAGTCCAGTCTGTTTAGTCTATTTATTGTTTATGTTTTGTTGTGTATTTTGCTTTTAGTTCTATTATTTTTATCTTCTGATCATGTTTTTACTCACCTTGGTAAATTCCAGCACCTTGGTAAATTCCAATTGTTCTAAAGTACTCTATAAATGGATTTGACTTGACTTTGACTAGCTTGTCAGTATGAACACATTTTCATAAAAACATGAAACTTGGTCCTTGTACGGTTTGGGACTTCTCTGAATATTTTCAGAAATGGCAGCCACGGTGGCTACTTTACCTTCCGCCACAACCAAATTATATATTCTGCACCTTATCTCCTCAACCAAACATAACAGAGAAGAGCTGATGTCTTTTTATATTTTTTGATCACAATGTTATCAGAAAGAGCTTCATAAGTGTGCAGGTGAATAGTTCATGTTAAATTCTGACACGTGAGAAGTAGACTACAGTTCATAGAGTTCATAACTGCAGCATGCATGTTGTAGAATTGAATCCTTTCGTTCATTAACCTTGATAATACATTGAATGCAAAGAGTAGAACAATATCCAATATGACCTTCTTAGCTTCACATGAATTTGAATTAGTTCCAAAAATTGATTGCTGTTGTTGAACCCATTCTTCACATTGACAGAAAGTTCTGCACCTGAAAGAGAATTTTCTTTGCAATGCCCCCACGGCACAACTTAAAAGTTCAACAATGAACTGGTTTACCTGTGAAAGAGTTGACCAATCAGCTCCAGCCACTAGAATCTAAACAGTTTGTTTGGTAGTCAACATTTGTACTAGCTTCCCTGGCAGAAAGTGACAGTATTTCTGGGGCTGAAACTGTACAAGCGTACCAAGTTTCATGTTTTTATGAAAAGATAAACACCATTATCACATATTATGTAGACTATGGATAGATTATTGATGCATTCTACTCTGTGCAGCTAAACCAGAGCTGTACAGAAGAGAAAAACCACAAAATAACAACAAAGAGACACAAAATAACTACAAACAGATACAAAATAAATGTAAAGAGAAAAAAAATGAGACAAAACAAGCACAAAGACAAACAAAATGACAACGAAGAGAATAAATGTGATAATCAACAAAGACTTTTGGAAACTATGGAGCCTTTTACAGGTTTATGTCTTGGAACAACTGTAATTGATCTGCTAATGGTAATACTGTATATGATTTGAAGTTACAAATGGTCAGTATTTATGAATTTTACCTTATATTACAACATTTATTCATATTATTACAGTGGATACATGTAGTCATTTGTACTGATGTACATTACTGTGATGAACCAGTGCTTTACAACTAGGTCCCAGTTTGGCCCACGATTTAAACGTTTTTTCTACAACCTGCATTCCTTCCTTCAGTGCTTTACCTGAGGTGAAAAGACGATATGGGGTCCAGGAGGAGGCCACTCAAACCTCACCACCTGGCTGCTGCTGCTGTGGTTGATCAAGGTGAAACTCTCTTGGTATGGCCAGTCTACATGGCAGTCACCAAAATTTAGCACCTCATAATTTTCTAAAAGAGAGAAATAAATGCTTGTAAGCTCGCATTTGATTCAGTCACAGCATTTCTCACAATCAGGCTGCTGCTGCTACTCATGATATACCTACCTGACACCCTTTCCTCTCTATTTCTACAGAATTTCTGCAGGGCATTAAAAAGCATTAATAGTCATTAAGTTGATTTTGTGAAAATTAAGACTTTAAATGGCACTGAAAATGATTAAGTTTGATTCTCAGTGGGATTAAAAACTATTTGTGCAGTTTTCAAGAAAATATTTGACAATAATAATATAATAATATATATTTATAGACTGCGATTTGTCAGATTTGTGTGTCTGCGTAAACATGCCGAACTATTGCGATAATTGTTCCAGCCGGTCGGGCACAATAACCAAAAGCTGCATAATTTTAAAGTGGCCACCAGGCTGGAGCAGGTGGAGGAGAGCTGGGAAATGGGGAAATGCAAATTCCAGCAAAAATGGTTCGAAAACGTGGATTTCAGAGAATGACTACAGCCCGTGGGTGGTCAGAGGTGGTTTCCGGATTCAGAAATAGTGAAATGTAGGGACAGTCTTCATATAAAAATCATCTTTTACACAAAAACAAACCCGTGCAATTTGTTGAGTTCACAGTCATGGCATTAAGATTTTTACAGTACAGCATTAAAACGCATTAAAAAGCATTAAATTTGACTGTCTGATTTCTACAGAAAGCCTGTTCTACCACATCGTATGTTTCTTTTCATACCTTTCTCATCCTCCTCCTGACCCATTTCCTCTGATGACCGTTTGATGTTATCAATAGTGACGAGCTCCTGGTAAGCCTCTCCTGTCACTTGTATTGTGGTATCACTGTACTGGTTGTCCTTCACCTGCAGGGACATCTGTGCCTTGACACTCAGGGGTTTGTCAGGGCAAAAGCAGACATCAAACCCTGCCAATTCATTAACATTCAGCTTCAGGACGGCTCTGTGCATCAGCTGGGAAGGAGAAGATTCTTCTGTTCCGGGACAGAAGCAAAACACAGTACAGCTAATGGCAGCAACGCTGTAGGTAAGAACAGCTATGTGCTGAATCTGCTGAATTAATATCAGAAAAAAAACATATTTAATAAGGCTGAAATCAGTCCGTTAAAGTCTGTGAGGGTCCAGAGCTCAGGACTAAATGTGGGAAATGGGACTACATCTGGGATATATTGTAGATGGGACTGATGAAATGCTGTAATACTGAGCCATGGAACAGAACTAAGCAAAAGTGAACAGAGTATTGAGGTTTAAATGCATGTAATTAGAAATTATTCAATTGAAGAGGAGGTGCATTATTTTGTAGACAGAGATTTATGGATTTAAGTTTCACCTGAGGCAGTGATGCTGTCAATCTGTGCAGAGCTGCAAGTGTTGCCAGGAGCAGCTTTGAGGGTGAACACCCCATGTTTATCCAACATCTCAATCTGGACCTGCACAATAATTTTGGAAAACATTTTTTTTTTGACAAGATCCTCCACAGAATGTGCTATGATCAAAAGGGTATTATAATAATGTAATACATTTAAAATGTTATTGGTTTTGGTGCATTTGAAACAAGCAGACAAAGTTTAGTTTTTATTATTATTTCTATGTAAAACTGGGCAGAGTAATGTGTTTCCTCCCACCTGAGCTGGAATGTTTCCGTCATTTAGCAGCACCAGGGGCAGAGTGTGTCTGCGTCCTACCGATACCCGTCTGAACTGCAGCATTGGGTTTCCATGGCAGCTCCTCAAAGCTGGATGAACCACACACACACTGGGGAGAGTTCCCTCTCCCATCACTTGGAACTCCAGCACCTTGTCTTTGGCTGTGGGCGTCATTCTGGATGCGTCGGGACGAACGCCGGACATCATATGCGTCCATGCACTTGTAAAGACCGCATATATCGTGTCAGTCTCGAGATTTCAATGACTCCTCCAACTATTTATTTTCTATGATGATATGATTGACGCAAATGTGTCTTTTTCAAAAAAAACAATCATGCATTTTAATTCTTATATAAACATATTATAAATGTGGAAATATAACAACATCTGCTGGGTCAAAAATATACATAAAGCAATATTAATATTTGCTTAAATGTCCGATTAGCTATTTTCACCTCAACTAAGTGCTTTTTGTAGCCATTAACAAGCTTCTGGTTGTATCGTTGACCTTGTTTTTTCAGTGCAGTCCACAGGTTCTTGATGGGGTTTCAGTCAGGACTTGAGGAAGACCAGTCTAAAACCTTAATTCTGACCTGATTTAGCCATTTCTTTACCATTTATTATGTGTGTTATGGGTCATTGTCTTGCTGGAACACCTAACTGTGTCTTAAATCCAAAGTTCAGGCTGATGATTTTAGGTTTACTGAAGAATGTAGAGATAATCCTCCTCCTCACTATTCAGTTCACTTTACCAACTCTACCGGCAGCACAACAGCCCCAGAGCATAATACTGCCACCACCATGCTTGATGGTAGGTTTGGTGTTCTTGGGGTTAAAGGCCTAACCTTCTCTCCTCAAAACATCTTTCTGGTCATTGTGAACAAAAACTAAGGTTCTCCTCATTGGTTCTAAATTCGTTCTCACAAAAACCAAAAACTAACAGTTTCACCATCACCACTGACAGTCAGATTTGCAAGCAAAACTTTAGGATTCGCAAGCAAAACTTTTGAACTTGCAAGCAAAAAATATTAGTTTTGATTGAAGTTAAGTCAATATGTTCTCAAATTATTATATTTTCATTTGCAACCTGTTCTGTTTTGATCTCAAAATTTTTTTGGGGGGGTTGCCACTTAAATTTTTTTGGTCTCAGATCTTTTCTATTTGATTGATCTTTTATTTTTTGATTGCAACATTATGTTTTTTGGTCTCAACTCTCTTTTGTGGTTGCAAAAGCTTTTTTGATTGATTGAATAATAAAGAAACAAAATTCTCTCCATACCTCTGTCCCTCGATCAACCCTGTCAGGAGCGACATCCTGGTCTACTCTCTGGACTATTACAACTTCCTTCTCTCTGGTCTCCCCCTCAAGTCCCTCCATAAACTCCAGCTAGTACAGAATGCAGCAGCCTGGATCATCACCAGGACACCTTCTCTCCACCACATCACCCCTGTGCTCCAACAACTTAGCCGGCTCCCAATCACACACCTTGGTCCTAACCTTCAAGGCCGTCCATAACTTCGCCCTTCCGTACCTCACTGATCTCTCACACATAATCACACCCAGCCGGACTCTCAGATCATCTTCCTCCCTCAGCCTCACCATCCCTCCTGCCCGTATGACCACCGTGGGCTCCAGTCCACTTCAGTCACTCTGCCCCTCGTCTCTAGAACTCCCTCCCACCTGACAACAGAAACATCAACACGCTGGACATTTTCAAATCCTATCTGAAAACCCACCTGTTCAAACAAGTAAACTCATTTTGACTTCCATTCTTCTTTCTTCCTCTGCTGTTTTAAAATTGTTAAATTTCCTTTTCTACATCTTAAGTTTTACATTGTTTATCTGAATGTGTTGTAACTCTGTTTATTTTGTACGGTGTCCTTGGGTGCTCTGAGAGGGGCCTATAGAATGCATAATTATTATAATTATTATTAAAAAGCTCAGTTTTTGTTCTGTCTGACCACAAAATTTTCCTCCAGAAGGTGTTTTCCTTGTTCATGTGATCAGCAGCAGACTTAAGTCGAGCTCTAAGGGGTCGTTTCTAGATGAACAGCTTCCTTCTTCATGGCAGTCTCTCAGCTCATGTTGATGTAAAACACTGTGGACACTGACAGCTGTGTTCCAGCAGCTTATCATTCATTGCAGATCTGATTGTTCGTGATTCCTGGTTGACTCTTGACCATCCTGACCGACTGACTCTCAACAGCAGATGATAGTTTATGTTTTCTTCCTGATCATGGCAGTGACACAGCTGTACCATGCATTTTATATGTACAAAAAATGGTTTGCAGATGATTTTGGGATCTGCATCTTCTCTAAAAATGGCTCCAAGTGACATTCCTGACTTGTTCAGGTCAGTGATTTGTTGTTTTAGATCTGTAGTGTACCGGTTTAAAAGAGTTGGCAGCTGTAGTGAACTGTACTCACGAAAAGTTAAGAGGCCTTGCAACTAAGAAAATTTGATTAACACGGTTCCAGAAGACCTTTAATAAATGTATGAAAGAACCAAAATGCATGATTGCGTTTTTCTGTGAAAATATGCATATGTTTCTATCACTCCATCATATAAAATTAAGAGGGATAAGAGGCACTAGAAACTCAAGACTGCCATGGTCTTTACAAGTTTATGTAATTTTTTGTTCACAACTGTATTTACCTGGTTCCCTCGACTGTGACCTCAAACACAGCACTGTACAGCTGCATCGCCTGAGGTGTGAAGGTGACATCAGCATAAGCATGTGACTGGTTGAGAATGTGTAGCGTTGTAGCAGACAAATCAAAGACCTCCATGCTTCGACATGTCTGTAAGGAAACACATAACAGTTTTGACTTTTGATCGAACTTCGATCTACTTTCCACTTCTATGTAGAATCAGTGAAAGCCCCACATGGAGGCGCAACAAAGCTTTAAATGCCTCACCTTAGCTCCACCATATTTGATGGCCAAGCTGAGCACGCAGGGGACCTTTCTGTTGTTGGTGAATTTGAAGCGGGCCTGAGTGGTTCGTCCAACCAGGACTTTGTTGAAAATAAACTTGTTCTCCTCCAGGACATAAATGCATTCTGCATTGGAAAACTGCTCAGAGGAGAGCTGGCTGCTGCTGTGACACAGATGGTGCTCCTCAAAGATGGAGGACACGTCCAACACTATGCCTGGGAAATTTTTTTAAAAAATGAAAAAATAGAATTAGATGCAATATTTGTTTAAGGAATAGCACCAGGAATAGGTAGAGAATTGGTAACATCCAGTTTTGTCTGTCCTTGACACTCTAAATGTTAACACAGTCGGTGCTCTAAGTGGCATTTGGAGAATTCATGCATACAATAACATGTTTGGAAATGAGCCATTTGGAAAGAAGTCACAGCCTGTTTAGGTTCACTAACCAAATAAGACTCCTGCTGCTCTTACCTGGCTTGCAGACTTCAGCCAGCAGTCTGTAGGGGATGCCTTCAGGGTGGTCTGAGGGGTCTCGGCCACTGATGTCAATGAACAGAGCCTGGTTCCAGCTGCCCAGCTGTTCAGCTATACAGTCCACTGTCACCTGCTGCTGAGATCCAGGATGCAAGGTTCCTGTGCAGGGAAACACTGAGAACACCCCCATGATGAGGCGATTCTGGGATGGACAGATGGAAGAAATAGGGGAAGCAGAGAAAAGTGGAGATGAAAATAATTTGAAAATTTCAAATAACGGTAACAAAATTCCAAATGAATCATTAACCAATGCTCTTTATTCATTTCAGTGCAAATTTGAAATGAGTCAATCGATACAAAAACAAATACAAAGCTCTCCTTCTCATCATCCGTTATTCTTCTCTTTACCGTCCCCAGTCTGTCCATCGTTATATACATTTAAGTTCCTCTCTGGTCATGGATTTAAATCTAAGGAACTAATCTCTGTGTATCAAAGGTACATATTTAGATTCTTTTTCAATGAATAAAATGTTTTCACACCTTAAAATGGCTTAGATGTAACTCTACACTGTCACCTCCTCTAAGAAACCTCTTTCTCCACCTACCCCTCCAAACGTGCTGCAGCTGGAGCACACCAGCTCACCTTCTACTCTGCTTCAACACTGCAAAACTATTCTAAGCTACACAATGGCAAGCTGTGGTTGTGGCATTTTAAGACTTGAATAAATGATAAAATTAGATAAATATGATGTGTGAATCAGATTCAAGAGTGAACAAAGATAAAATTGGGAGACCAAATGTGTCAACTGTAGTTATGAGTACACTGAATAATCCTTTGCAAAGCAGTAACCCTACCGAAGCCTATGGAGGCCATATAAGGCATGAGACAGGAAGTTCATGCCTTCTCTACGTCTGCACTGATGAGTTGAAACCTTGGGCACGCTGAGCCAAGCAGAAATAATGCCAAGCTAGCAGGAATAAAAAAGAGGAGGTGGTCTAACTTTTGATATGACTACTTCATGTGCATCCTGATTGGGTCTTAAGATGATGGGCTGTGGCTTTCAGAGCAGAACAGGAGTGTTTAAGAGATAGTATATAAGACAATGTAAATCTTTGTTCTTATTGCAGAAAAGAGCAATCCGAATCATTCACAAAGATAAATTTGGAGAACATACCAATGGCTTATTTATTAAATCAGGGTTATTGAAACTTACAGAGATAATAGAACTCCAGACATTAGTAATTATGTTCAAAGCCAAAAACAGAGTTTTACCAGAAAACCTGCAAAAGCTGTTTGTGTTTACCTCAGAAGATGAAAATCATAGAAGATTTGATTTTAAGCACCAAGTTGCTCGTACTACTATGAAACGTGTGTATTTCGGTTGTTGGTGTAAAAATATGGAATTCCCAACTACAAGATTTAAAAGGTTGTACAGATATTTATAGATTTTTTTTAAAAAGTACAAACACAGGAAAAATTGTCAATATGTACTTGAAACTTAAATTGGATGTTAATGATGATGATGAATTGTTTTGAGCTTGTTTTGAATTTTACTTGTATGGGTTATTTTTTATTTTTTGTTTTTGTTTTGTTGTTATAATCAAAGTGTTGATGGTGTAGGTTATTGAAAAGGATCTGCATGTGATGTCAGACCATCTTTTTTATTTTTAAATTTAATTTGTTAAAGTAGGGGGGAGGCAAATACAAGAATTGTTTTCTTCTTGCTGCTCCTTTCCAATCATGGAGGCGTTGATCTGAAAATGTAGAGTGCATTTATCCACAAATTACGTTGTCCGCTTTCATGGAAGGAACAAATAAATGAATAAATAAAAAAATCTTGAGATTTCGCTCATGTTTGTTCTTACAGCCTCTATATTGAATAAACATTATTCGCATCGGACTCTGAGGACTGCTTGAAGACTCTTTCTTGAAAAAGTTTTGAAGCATCCAACTTTTGATCCAGGATTGATTTTTGACTATGTGTGTGACAAAGCTGCTTGATCATCACTGGCCTTCAGCAGGCAGACTGCGTCACAACACTGTAATAACTCTAAGTAATTCATCTGTACATGTTCAACCTAGAAACTGATCCTGAAGGAGAATAATAACACAAACCGATTCTTCTGGAAGTCTGCGAGGAAATGCTCAGCCATGGTGTTGACTGTTTATTTCATTCATGATGTACCATCTATCACACAAAACCCCTCATATGGACACGTTAACAAGGTAAAACACAGGATTTTCAGCGACTGGTGTCTTTATTTAATGAATAATCTCGCAATCCTGAACCATCACAGTCCTAATAGACTCAGAGCACTCTTTTTCATGTTTTTAATGAGATTATGAGACATTTTCACATCAGCAGACACTTTGATGCACCAATGGAACTACTGACATGAACGCCGTCTCATTTCAGTAATGACTGCAATGCAAGCTGCAGTTAAATATCATTATAGATGTTGAACAAGTAGCAAACTTCATCAAGAATGTTTTGTGATTAATTCTGGTTTGACTATGTTAGCTTGACTAATTTCAAACAGATAGTGGACATAACCAGGGAAGATTTGACAAAAGGTGAATGAGAAGATGTACTTTTAGGAAGGACACACTAAGCAACTTCTAAATCAGCGGCAAAAGTCTCTTGCACACACACGATGGGAGCTAATGGCTTCACACGTACAAGACAAGCTACATGAGACAACAGGAACTGGCTGTCAGGTCCACCAGCAGTCTCTTACCGGAAGAACACTGGGTTCTCTCTGGGTGGACCGTCGTCTCGCTCTGACACCGGCACTATCGGGCCTCCCTGAAACGCTCTCTGGATTTGTCTTCTTACTTGGACCCCTGAGGCCAGAATATAAGGACAAAAAAATACAACTTAACTTCAACATTTTAAGATTTAGGAGTTACGTATTAATGATTTATGAGGCAAAGACAACAACAAGACAGTTTAATGACTATGAACTTGTCATAATTTCCAGGCAGCTGTTGAGACATTTCAGAGTTAATGGGGGACAAATTCTGCTTATCAGGCTTTTTCAGGTCCACAGTGGATACAGCCATATTATAGCATATTGCAGTATATTGCAATGTTCCGTCTTTGTTCAGACATTTTGAGCTCTACAGCTCAAAGCAAAAACTAATCCATTTTGAGATCCACTTGAAAATAACATTATTTATCCACATGTTACCTGATAACTCAATAATTAATATGGAAGCCAGCGGCAGCCCACATAAACCACACGTTTCTATCATCTTTAACTTTTTCTGCGATGCCACCAGCATCACATCAGTGCAGGAGCTCTCATTCTTTCGGAATGAGAAGAGTAAAAACTGGCAGATTATTAGAATTTAAAAGGCCCATTGCAGACATGTTGTAAGACATATAAAACAGTCTGTCTAGAAAAACATTTTAGTTCCATTCTCTACGTATTAGCAAAAGACACTTCAATTCTTCATGTCCCACTTTGGAAACTGCAGAGATTTAACATGAGCAAAGAGAAACTATCCACATTTAGCAATTGAACACAAAAACAAACTGCAGCGTGAAGCTCAGAGTGACGATCTGGACTCAGTCTCTGATACCAGGTTGATCAGAACCAGTATGGAAGAAGAACACATGGAATCTGAAGTGTTTGTGGAGAAGCTCACATGATACAGAAACACTCCTCTTCTCTCTGTCACAGACCACAGCCATAAAAGACACAGAGACTTTTCCCTTTAAGCATATATACTTCCTCGGTCTTATTTTTCTTATAATTGAATGTACATGCTTGTATTTTTAGCCATGTTATAAATGTACTTTCATGTAGCCTAAAGTCTACAATCTGTAAGTTTATTCTTAAGTTTACATCTTTTATTATCATCTCAGGAACCATACGAGATGAAACATATTGTGTTTGGTGTCATTCTAATCCCCTACATAGTGGTATTTTAAATCTGTGAACATCATTTAACAACTGAATTTGTACATTTAAGGAATTAACTAAAAGTAACTTCTAAAGGTATTTGGCCTCTGACCTCTCCTGGACAGTGAAGCTTAACACCACCCCCAGGGAGGAACACATTCATGAGTGGTTAGATGCTGATTTAAGTTTGGCTCCAAAATGTTCTGTATAGAGGAAAGTCACTGGATTTCAACTCCGGCTAAAAATGCAACTTGGGCTTGAAAATAGCAGAAGAGGGCTTGAGCTCAGAAACATTTCTGATGATTTAATTTAAACAAAGGCTTCAAACTGGGTTCTTTTATGATGACTTAAAGAAATGAATAACTTAAAACTAGGGATTTGTTTTCCTATATTTATTTATTGTTTGACTTCTTAAGTTAACTTTAATACTACAACAGCAATCTATTTTTATTACTGTGAACTTTGACTCTGACTGTTTTTACTTTGGCACATTTTTGCAATGCAAACCTGCACATGTGACGCTTTCTCTCTATGTTCCTGATCCATTTCATCCAGCAGGTCCTCACAGCGTCACTTCCTGCAGCCGTCTCCCTCTCACTCCTACAAAGGCTACGCAAGTATCACTTTCCTTCTGCTAAATGGCTGAATTCAAAAAGTTACCACTGGTTTTCCAATGTCAAAGTAATTCTAAATCCATCCCCTTCCTACCAATTGCTTCCAGTGATGATCACAGTTAATTAATGTGTTTATCTGCATTTATTCATTCACTGTCTGTTGTTATGTCATCGCTGTCTATTGTTTGTTTGTAGTATTGGTTAATTCACGTGTTGTCCTGTGGGTCAAATTGACCTGTTTTAGTGTTTGAAAATTCAATTAAATTCAATTAAATTTTATTTATATAGCGTCAATTACAGTCAAATTGTCTCAAGACGCTTTACAGAACCCATATGCCTGACCCCCAGAGCAAGCCCAAAGGCGACAGTGGCAAGGAAAACACCCTATGTGTGTATATATATATATATATATATATATATATATATATATATATAATTGGCAAGGAAATCCTTGTAAATATGAGTGAAAATCTTCCAAAAAAATCCTACAAATATCTAAACTGATATATATATATATATATATATATATATATATATATATATGTGTGTGTGTGTGTGTGTGTGTGTGTGTGTGTGTGTGTGTGTGTGTGTATATATCTTTTAAGGGAAACTTCTCAGGAATCATTGGAATTTTTTTCCTGAAGATTTTGCAAATTTTAGAAATTTGGGGATTTTTTTTGCTGATTTTTTGGATTTTTTTCTGACAAGAAAACAATATTTTTGGGTGTCCGTAAATGAAGACAACAGGAGGGTTAATAAATATTTGTGTTCAGTTATCAATGGTTCAACTGTGTATCTCTTTGTTTTGGGAACTGGAGGTCAATGAAATCAGAGTTTATGACTTTCATAGTGAGACTGAGCAGTACTAAGTAGATTGGATTAATGAATGATTATTGAACCTGAAATATTCTTGACAAAGGTCTCTTAATTGGCCTTGTAGTTTCTACCATTGGGTGTGTTGCAGCCTACACTTTTATCTACATTGTTTGGTTCTCATATATGAGACTAATCTCTCCAAATTTTGCTACTTATTTTTATGGCGTGGCCATGTGAGGCTATTTCTGCTACATTTTGTTACAGCCATGATCCGGTTTCTCAGCTCAAAATTAAAAAGAAATACATGAAGTTATGTGATATCAAAGGAAATCTTAGAAGTTATTGTTGTAGTTCAGTTTTTCATTTGTTAAACATTTGCAAATTTTGCAAATTCGCAGCAACTGCACTAATAAGCTTTGCATTGCAGTTAATATGTTGTTAACATACGGTGTTATTACATATTTTAACACAACAATAACACGATTTGTATTATTTGGAATGTCATTTTTCATGAAACTGTGACATTAAACTTCACTTTTCTGCTCACCTAAAAGCACAGAAAAACATGACATTGCACCGTAACTTTGATTTTAGAGGTTGTACTAGGCCTTGTGTGTCTTTGAGTGTGTTCTGAGCTCCTACCCGGGCCTCATAATGAGTGAGGGGTCTGCTATCAAGTTGCGGACGGTGTAGTGGGCCTCGAAGACTCCAGTGTTTTTGATGGTGAAGCTCTGGCGTTTCTGGGTGCCGAAAGCCAGAGGACCAAAGTTGATGTCACATGCAGGACTGATTGTGTATCTAGAAAATAAACACACAGAAATCAATCACAATTTGTGCATCAGTAAATTTGTGGGTCTCTGTAACACCGACAGTATCTTATTCTAAATCTCAGAACTGCTTTATCTGAGTGATGCATTCAGATAAATTCTGTAAAAGAAATTCTGCACAAACTGTGACAACATTTCTGCACTGCTGGTACAAGTAATATTAAAGACGAGAGTGTGAATCACACATTAACCTGGAGAAAACAGCCTGGATGGAAACCTTGATGTTTAGGGTGACTATGGTTTCTCCTCCTTTCCCAATTTTGGGTTCAATCACCTGCAGAGAATTCGTTCAGTTAGTCAGTTACTACAGAAGGTACTTCGTAAACAAGCTTTTCTTTTAAATTTAGGTCAAGAGAAAACTTGAAATCTTGAGTCATTTAAGATGCATCTTCTGAAATAAATGCAAACTTTGAAGTACTGTCATGACTCTGCTCCCACAATGGATCATATAAATCCGTCAATGAACATTCTGGGAGCACCTTGTCTCTCAATTTGTTGTTACTCATTTATCTTTTATTTTTTTTGTTTATTGGATTATTTGATATAATGCTGACATCATGCTGAGAGGAATCATAGGGAGAGACAATTTAAAATCAAAATATATGGCATGATAAAACAGCATTTAGAAAGCCCTTTTCCATCCAAGGTGATATCACCTGCCTAAGGAGTATGACCTGCAGAATCAGGAACTTCTTTAAACCCTCCTGTTGTCTTCATTTACGGGCACCAAAAAATATTGTTTCCTTGTGTGAAAAAAATCCAAAAGTTCAACAACATAAAAAATTCCCCAAATTTCTGAAAATTTGCAAAACCTTCAGGAAGAAAATTCCAATAATTCCTTAAAAATGTCCCTTAAAGGTTTTATTTAGAAAAAATGGAACGAAAATTCTTGTGAATATTTTCAAAAAAATGAGTTAAAATCTTCCAAAAAATAATAAAAGTATTTAAAGTGATTACATATATATCAGCAAAACTTCTAATATTTTATTTAAGAACATTCACAAAGAAATCAACCAAAATCCAGCAAAATTCGCTGGATTTTGGTTGATTTCTCTGTGAATGTCCTTAAGAAACATTTTCTGTTTTCACTAAAAGATGTTCAAAAATTTTCCAAAAAAATGTTAAAAATGTGGACATCAGAAGCTTCACTGTGAAAATAAATTTTTTTCCCTTCATTTTCAAACTTTAAAACGGGTCAATTTGACCGGCAGGACGACACGAGGGTTAAATCACTTCTGAAAACCCAATTTTATAGACTTGCTTGTCTGTGAGGTTTACTTTTAGCTGTATTTAGTTTTAGTGTTGTATTTTATATTGCTTCCTGTTTTTTTAAGAAGTTCTCTCTGTTTTATTTGACTTTTAGCGACAGGGTTCTTTGGTGTTATGTCGTCTCTAATTCTTTAATTCTCTCATTTAATTTCTAACTGTAACCCTTAATCTGATTCTTTAATTTTTAAACTGCCTAGTTGCTTTGTTTGATATGAGCGTGAATCTAGCCAATTATTTATTTAATTTATTATCATTTTTGCTTTTTATTTTAAATGACTGCTCTGACTTGTCTCCTATATCTTTCCTGATTGTCTGTGTTGCATGCTTTGACTGTCAAAACACTTTGTGAGCACTGTTCTTAAGGGTGCTATATAAATAAAGTTATTATAAAATAGATAAAGTTAAGATCATCAACATATGGCTGGAACCTGGCAGGGCAGGATCGGGTGCTCTCTGATGGAGAGTTCCTTATTGGGTCGGCAGAGGACGTGCACCATGGCAGCCTTCTCGTTGTGGCCGATAGTTCCACTCTTGGGGAAAACTGTGAAAATGGAGTCTAGCTTTGGCTGAGCTGGGTCCATCTGCTCCAAAGCAAACCTTCAGAAAAGGAAAGAAAGCGGTGAATAAAAGTCCCAGACTGAAGTGACAGTAAGTTAACGTGGAACTGAAAATACAGTGAAGTAAAGAAGCAGCAGTTCAAACTTACTTGTAGGCTATTGCATATTTTCCGAGGTTTTTTAGTTTGAGAAACAGTTTGACCTCTTCAAAGACTTTGATGGTTCCAAAGTCTAGATGTCCATCTGCTACAGAAACGAGAGTATTTGGTGTATTATTCACTGTTTTGAGCTGACTTAAGATCACAGAATTAAACTCATTAAAAGCCCAAATGTTGCTAAAAGTGCAGATCTAATAAATGTTCATGACACTGATCTGAAAATGAGAAAAAGGTAAATGCATTTCCTCATGATCAGTATGAAGAATAATATTTTTATTCTTATTTTTAACATTTAACACACGTTTTCCCCTCATTATGGAGAAAAATTACTCGCACCAACAAAATATTAATGCTGCTCTGAGTTCAAAAGGTTAGTGTGAAGGGTAAGAAAGTCAGGAAAGTCAGTTCCAGCCTGTTGAGGTTTGTACTTGGTGTGATCTCCAGAGCTACATCATAAGCCTCGGCAGTGACTTGGATGTTTTCGGTGTGGACAACTCCAACAATCTTCTCCACATCAGACACCTGAAACAAAACACAGATTATGTATCTGTAGAGGCTCTAACGTTCTCATCTGAACTGGCTTCCTGTATTTTTAAGGGTACTTTTGATTACTCTTTCCTGGGCTCAGCAATAAAACATTTGCAACTCATCCAAAACGCTGCACCAAACACCAGCAAGACACAACTCTGAAGTCTGAGGCAGTTGCAGTGGCTTCCAAAGCACTATTTAATCTCGATAATTTTCTTCCTGGTCCCAAAATATGTGAAAATGTTTGCAGATTAAAGGTCTGTCAGCTCTTTCAGATATGCAGGGACTTGTCAGCTCAGCATGGGACTTATATTTGTCCCAACATTTTAAAGAACGCTTGTTTTTTCTCCCTGTATTTAATGTGTCACTTTTATATACTTTAAATTCTGATTTAAACTTGTCTGTACTTTACTTTATTTGTACTAAATATGTCTGTAGTAAGACAAATTTAGATTTAATCTTTAAATTATTTCATTTACTGTTTTGTGAATCAGAATCTGTTGTTTTTGGGGGTTTTTTTCATCTACTGTATGTCAAACACTTTAAATTGTGTTTATGTATGAAATGTGCTCTCGTCTTGCCATACCTACATATCTTGAGTTTAGATCAAGTTCATGCTATATTTCACAGTTACTGACAATTACGGCTTGTGTGCAAGTTTTACTCCACCTCCAGACGTAAGATCTTCTTCACATGCAGTGGCTTCTTGGGTCTGAACTGCAAGCTCAAAGGAAAAGAGGAGTTGGGTGCGATGATGCCGTGATCCTGGGGCACAGTGAACTCGTCTCCTAACTCCTCCACACCCTGCAGCCTCCAGGATACTGGCAGAGCTGTCTTATTATGCATCGTCACACTACGCCTGTCAGTCCTGGGGAGGAAGATGAAAGAAGGTGGGTTGAGCAGAGTAAAGGACAGATAGTTTGCACAAGCGTTAGAAAATAATCTTTGTTTTTGCTGTTGCTGATGCAGAACATCTTCATTTAATCGTGCCTGTCTGGATTTTATATTTTCGATACCTGTACAGCAAAATCCGATCAAAATGCAAGTGCTTTTTTTCCAGCTCCAGCTCTGGTCGGACGCCCCAGCAGGAGAGCTCGATGACCACAAGCTCCGGATTGTCCTTGATATGACAAACTACGCTGTCCTTTATTTGTCCCACTTTTGTCGGGTAGGCCCACACTGTCAACTCCTAGAGGGGTGGAGGAACATTCACAAGTACGGATATCAGCACAAGCAGCTGTATTAGCTCATCAGACAGCATAATGTGTGATGCTGTACCTGTTTCTGATCAGGCTTCAGGGTCATGTTCGGGGGGTCCAGCAGAAATGTGGCGGCCTGAGTGTCATGCTGGAAACAGAACTGGACTTCAGCCTCCAGACCCGTGTTGTTATGAACCACCAGCTTCTCCATGTTCTCTGGGTACCTATTGTCTTTGTATCTGCACAGACACAAATAAATCTGTATATAGAAAGACTGATAAAGCTACATTAAACCATTCACAGCCATCATGCTCACCTGTCTCTGGTCTTGCTACAGAGTAAAGGTCCAAATTCGAAGTATCCAGGTTTGATTACATACGTCTTCTGAAGCCCTTCTTTCACGTGTGACACTTTCTTACAGAGGGCAAAAAGTGTCCTTTTGAAAAAACATATTGTATCTGTGAGTGCAGGAATGGAACACACCAACATCTTCAATGAACTGCTTGTGTCATGCACGTTTCCTCACTGAATGTTTTCTTTGTGGATTATAAGGAAGCACTGATGTTAGTAAGAGATTTGATTTTCTGCATGGAGACGTGTTTTTTTTATCCATGTACACTATCTCTGTTCAAAAGTTTGGGGTCACTTAGAAATGTTCTTGTTTTTGAAAATAAAAGCAGTTTTTTCAAAAACAAGGACATTAAATTAATCAGAAATCCAGTCTAGACATTGTTAGTGTGGTAAATGACTGACTATTCTAGCTGGAAACGGCTGTTTTTTAATGGAATATCTCCATAGGGATACAGAGGAACATTTCCAGCAACCATCACTCCTGTGTTCTAATGCTACATTGTGTTAGCTAATGGTGTTGAACGGCTCATTGATGATTAGAAAACTCTTGTGGAGTTATGTTAGCACATGAATAAAAGTGTGAGTTTTCATTGAAAACATGAAATTATCTGGGTGACCCCAAACTTTTGAACAGTAGTATCCATCATCCATGAATAACATTCCACACGAGCTCCAGTTTTCTTTGCGATTAAGCTAAATGCTAACTAGCAAGACTTAAATTACAAACATTGCTAAGCTAAAATGTTGTAACTGAAAGTGGCTCAGATGAGCATATCTGCATTTTTATCAACTTAGATCTTGTCTAATCTGTACTCTAGTGGCTCTACAGTGAGAGATCATTGTCCAGAGACTTAAGAAAATTCAATCCTAAACATTTAAAATAAAAGAGACAAAAACAGGATTTCAATGCGGCAATGGGAGCATTATGCAATTTGTGGATGTATATTTCACTGAAATTTGACATTTTAGGGTGCATTTTTCACTTTAGAACATTTTTACTCGTACTATAATTCACATTTGATTGTGCACTTTGTACTTTAGTGTGTTTTTCTTATAACAGAATTGTAATTTTTACTTTTCTTATTGGAGATATCTGCTTATTTATGTGTATTTGTCATGGTGGTCACATTATTCTTTCTGCTTCCTACTGTAACAACTGAATTTCCTCCTGGGAATCAATAAATTACTTCTATTCTATTCTATTCTATTCTATTCTATTCTATTCTATTCTATTCTGTTCTATTCTATTCTTTCATCAAACAGTACAGACTGACGTGTAGTCCTTGCAGATGGAAGGATAGGTGCAAACTCCTCTGCAGGTGAGCTGGTAGCGCCTCTGGGTCCCCAGCAGCTCAAAGCTGAAGGTCTGTTCGAACTTCCCCGGTGACTCTGAGTAGAACCAGATCTTCAGTACCACCTCATCGCCGGCAGGTACAATCCAGCGAAATGTTGTCAGGCTACAAGCAAATACATGCACAGACACAATGAGTAAAACAGCCACAGCAAGGCAAACAATCAGTGTGTGTTTCCCCTTGCCTCTGACTGTGCTTCAGCTCTAAGTCTCCCTGGTGCTGGTCCAGGTCAGAGGTGGAGGTGGCACATGAAGGAGAACGAGGCCAGTCCGAGCCCTTTGCTTTTGTCTTGGCAGAAGTTCGTCTCTTGCTTCGCTCACTCTCTCTCCCCTTTTTGTCTTTGTCCTTTGGCAGTGGACTCTCCTTTATGGTGCCCTTGGTGCGACTTTTAGAGGTTGCTGTTGCATCATACTTTTTGCACAAACACACAGCATTCTTTCATGTCTTTCATGTTCAATTTCTTTAAAATCAGTTTATTTGCACTTTGATTCAATTGTTATAATTTGGTATCATAAAACTCTATGTCCGTAATGGAGATGAGTGTTAGCTTGTACAGTTAGAGACAAAAGTTTCCATCCCTGTGTAAAGGCCATATATATCATGGGAGTATTGGGTTTTCAATGACTCCTATAACTCCTAATTTTCTATGAAGAAATCTTTGAAATACGTGAGTCTTTGTCACAATAAAATAATAAGGCATTTTGGTTCTTTCATAGATTTATTATGATCTCCTGGAAATATGACGACATCTGCTGGGTCAAAAATATACATACAGCAATTCTAATATTTGGTTAAATGTCCTTTGGCTATTTTCACCCTAAATGACGCTTTTGGTCAATTCAAGCTCCACAAGCTTCTGGTTGTATCTTTGACCATAACTCTTGACATAATCAGTTCGGTTTAACTAAATTTATTGGCTTTCTGACACAGATTTTTTCTACAGCGCATTTCACAGGTTATCGATGGGGTTTGAACTTGGGGAGGCCAGTCTAGAGCCTTCATCGTAGCCTGACTTAGCTTTTGATGTGTGTTTTGGGTCACTGTTGCGTTGGGACACCCAATTGTGTCCAAGACACAATCTTCTGGGTGATGATTTTAGGGTATCCTAAAGAACGGAAAGGTAATACTCCTTTATTATTCCATTTAAATGGTGTAAAACACCAGTTTATTGGGAGCAAAACAGCCCCAGAGCATAATGCTGCCACCACCATGCTTGCCGATAGGTTTGGTGTTCACCTTTCAGAATTTTCCTCCAAAAAGTCTTTCTTTGTTCATATGATCAAAAACAAACTTCACTCGAGCCTTGAGGTGCCACTTCAAGAGGAAGGGCTTTCCTCTTGCATGGCAGCAGTGTTTCCATGATTCCACTATAGGAAGCTAAAAGTTGTAAAGGTTATTGGAGATGCAAAACTGTCATCTTTACAAGTGTATGTAAACTTTTGTTCACAGCTGCACTCTTTGTATTTGCTCTTCAAATTAGGATCGCACTTTCGTAGAGCTCTGTGTTATAATGTGGGATATTATCATTACCTTCATGACTGATGCTTGCACATCCTCTGACGCTTTCTTCTCCTCATCCTGTTCATCCGGCCCTGAAGGAACCAGGAAGGTAAAGCAGGTCTGTTGAACGGAAGCTGGTTCTCTGTGTTTGGGGAAAGTAACAACAGAGAAGGTGGTGGGAGGAGGGATTGGTGGGCCGCTGGGTCCCAACCCCAGATCATCCAACACCTAAGGAGGCCAAAGAAAAGAAAGGAAATAGATTAGTGGAAAAGCAACACTTTGGAAAATTTGAGGAGAAATTATAGTAACTACAGTACAAGAATAGGAAAATCTGGAAAATGTGAGCCATACCTTGTCCGGTGGAGGCAAAGTGCTTCCTTTTAGCAGCTCTGCGACACTCACACAGACTTTTTCTGTGGCATTCAGCACAATGTGAGGGACGGCGTCCGGCGGAGGCAGATTCTCTCCTGCTGTGTCGACTGCTGCTGCTATCTGACACGGCAGTGGAGACGGAGGGACTTTGATTTTCCTGTTCTTTTTTCCAGCAGGGGACTGTGAACATGGGGGGATAATGGATGAGAATGATGGGTCCAAGCTGTAGTCATACTTTGTTATTCTTTGTCTGGGTAGTCAAATACAAAGTTTGACAGGAAATACAGCAAAGTAACTACTGAACATTTCACGTGTTTACATTTAACTCTTCAAATATGCTCCAGTTTGCTAGACCTGAACGCATATCTTACACTAAAACCAATAATGAGAATAACCAGAATTAAAGCACTTAATGCATTTTTGGCTGTTTGAGGCAAAAAAGTAAAGTTATGCTGCTGTAGGAAACAAGCATTTTGTTGGGTATCGAAAAAGTTTAGCAGAGGGTGAAAAAGCACAGCAGAGCTTCCCAATTTTCTAAGCAGTCTTAAACAAATTACTGAGAAAATACAACTAACAGTTGTCAAACTCACCGGTTTCTCTATCAGGGCATCATCTAAGCCGGCTGTGGCTTCTTCAGCTGGCATTGGGACCAGCAACAAGCACCGGGTCCGATCCCAGTGACGCAGGATGTGCTCCACCAGGACCTGGCTCTGCTCATATTGACTGAACTGAGACTGCAGCATGTCCACAGCCGACTGGACAGGTGAACAAAGACGAGTAAGAGGATCAAACTTATCAGTGACTCGCTCTGAGCATTTGATTTGCAGCCCATTAAATGATCTTTATTACTGCAAAACTGTTAACTGCAAGATATATATATATATTTTTAAATGTTTGTATTTAGAAGACTATGGATGCAATTCTTTACTGCTGTGTCTCGTCACAGATGAGATTTGGGGAAACAAATAGCCCCAAAATTGATTCATAAAGCATTTTTCCTGGGATTGTCTGAGACAGATGTCTGCCCTCTCCCTGCCTGGTTCTGTTCTGCTTCCTCTTAAAGGGGAGTTTTTTCTTCCCCCTGTCACCTTATTTGTTCTCTCTATATTATTTGAGGTTCGTGAGGCAGATGCATAGGAGAGGGATGAGCTCAAAAGGTCTGTTAACATTAAAACATTAGTTTCAAACGGAGAAACGGCACACTGTCCACAATAGATACATTTATTTTTTGGACCATCCAATCATTGTATTTATCGTAAGATTGTAAAGCATAATTCAAATACCAGTAACAAAGTAAATGGTACAATTACTTTTCCAGTGACACAAAACATGCTGTTTTATTGATTGTTTCTGTATATTTGCTGTCATTATTGTAATAATATCCTGCATCAGAAGATTAAAAATACATGAAACTCACAGTTTTTCCTTCCGGCTTGTTCGCAGGTTGAGGACTTTCTGTGTGTAACTTCTTCGCTTTTTCTGTCTTCTCATGCAACTGATCAGCATCTTTGATTTGATGTGCTGCATTAAGAAAGAGGAATAGTCTCTGATCACGCCTATTTATTTTCTAAGTAATAATCAAAAAGACAATCAAGTCTGAGTGGATTGTGTTAGTATTTCTGATTAAGTGTTGTAAAATAGCTGTAATTAATAAAGTGATTTAATTAGTAGTTATTGTTGGGTTTGGAGACCCTCGATGAAAAAAAATGTCTGTACATCAATAAAATTATAAGGCTAAAAAGTGAAGTTATAAGCTTACTCTTTCATACATACTGCTAATATAGGTTATGAAGGTTCCTTTAAAATTCTTACATTTGCTGGCACCTTCATTTAAATTCCAATGCTCTTTTGTGTCCACTGATGAGTCTTCAGACATTCGAAGATCATCTGGTGAAACTGTTGACTGGAGGAAAAAAAAAAGGAAGCAAAAAAACTCAAAATCAGTAACTGGCACATAATGTATGAGTGAAATCTGGTTTTGAGTATTTGGTCCACAGAGGAGTCGCTGAGTGCCACATGAGTACAGACCTCCTTTTGACCACACAGGCTTCTCTTCTCCGGTACTTCTTTAGTATCTTTCTCCATCACCTTTTTGCTTTTCTTCAGTTCCTTGTCTTCCATTGGCCTCTTTATCTCTGCAGCATCTGCATTCTGAGATCCAGTCACCAGTATACTTTGTCAGGTATAAAAGTTGTGTACCATCATTAGATCACATACAGAACGCAGATGTTTTTGAATCCAGCTCTAGACGGATAGACAGTGAGCCGGAAGACACCGGTAACACAAAGCCTCTAGTTTACAGTCCTCATTGTTAGTTTTTCATGAAGTGTCTGCAGGTTCTCTACCACCATGTGTTGCTTATAACGGTTTAAGATCACCTACAATATGACATTCTCTGTTCAGATGACACACTATAGACAGCTGTATTGTTTTCTGAATGCTTTGGATCCTCTAACACACCAGAAAGAATAAAAATGTTTTGTTGTTTATTTTGTTTCCAGCGGAATCTGTAGGATCCATCCATCCATCCATTTTACTATACACCGCTTTATCCTCACTAGGGTCATGGGGGGTGCTGGAGCCTATCCCAGCTGACTCGGGTGAAGGCAGGGGACACCCTGGACAGGTCGCCAGTCTGTCTCAGGGCTACATATACAGACAAACAATCACACTCACATTCACACCTACGGGCAATTTAGAGTAATCAATTAACCTCAGCATATTTTTGGACTGTGGGAGGAAGCCGGAGTACCCGGAGAAAACCCACGCGTGCACAGGGAGAACATGCAAACTCCATGCAGAAAGATCCCAGACCCACCCCGGGATTCGAACCGGGGATCTTCTTGCTGCAAGGCAAAAGTGCTAACCACTACTCCACTGTGCAGTCCAATCTGTAGGATATTTTATTTAAAAAGTGACTAGATCGTCGTCCTATCACTGCCGTCTCTGCTCGTTTCCTGCACTCGACTCCGTCAGTTTTAATGCCTGACCGTTAAATAAAGCCATCAATCAAAACCCTGCCAAAATGAATAAAGAACAAACGTCCCTGGAGAGCTTCTTGGACAAATTTTTTAATAAAAAAATTCAAATACTATTTGTTATGTGCACGATGACCGGCCGGTTGAAAATTGTCTTGCTTGAAACAGGTACGTGGTGCAAAGCAGGTTGGAGACCGCTGCTCTAACACAACGACTGGCTCTGCCAAACTTGTTACTCCGTCGAGGAGCGTGGCGGAGTCATGTGACAATTGGCATTCGTTTGTCTGCCTGTTTGTTTATCTGTCTGTCTGTTAGCAACATTACTCAAAAACGGACGAACAGATTTGGATGAAATTTTCAGGGAAGGAATTTTACTTTACTAGATTTAGGAGGCACATGTACTTTTTACTCCGCCAAAATGGTGGAGCCTTCAGCGGAGTTATGTGACGATCGGCGTTTGTCTGTCTGTCTGTGCGCAACATTACTCAAAACCGGATGAGCAAATTTGGATGACATTTACAGGGAAGGTCAGAAATGACACAAGGACCAAGTGGTTAGATTGTGGCAGTGATGCAGCTTATAGTCTGGATTCACGGATTTGTTAAAAATTTCGGTGTCATTGTAAAATAGCAGCACGCCGTCACTGTAACTATGGCAACAAGTGAACACTACGTCAGCTGCCTGTTGATGATCACAAGACTGCGATCCTACTACACATCCACCGCTGTGGACTTATCGGTTGGGAATGATACAACGACTGAGCATTCTTGGCAGAGTACTGCACTCTCTCTTTATATTGTACTTTGGCTGATTTCAGGCAGCAGTATAAAAGTCTGTTTTATGTACTTTGTAACATTTTTGTGTGTGTTTTACACCTATAAGTAGAGAACGTGTAAGGATATAAATTAAGAGTTTATGTTCCAGTGATTTTTTCAACTAGGTTTGAAAGTTTGGTATCATATATTCCTGAGGCCTGTTTTTTTAAAAACACACTTATTCGGGGAGGTATTAACCTGAATATTCTAACACTTACACTATCAGTCAAAAGTTTGGGGTCACCCAGACAATTTCATGTTTTCCATTGAAACACACTTTTATTCATGTGCTAACATAGTTACACAAGGGTTTTCTAATCTTCAATGAACCTTTCAACACCACTAGCTAACACAATGTAGCATTAGAACACAGGAGTGATGGTTGCTGGAAATGTTCCTCTGTACCCCTATGGAGGTATTCCATTAAAAATCAGCTGTTTCCAGCTAGAATAGTCCTTTACCATATTAACAATGTCTAGACTGGATAATTGATTAATTTAATGTCATCGTCATTGAAAATAATTGCTTTTCTTTCAAAAATAAGGACATTTCTAAGTGACCCTAAACTTTTAAAAGGTCGTGCATGATGCAACGAAGCTTACTGTGCTGCTGATTTTGCCTAAACGGACCTTTTCTTTTTCCACTTTGCTTGTAGGTCGAGGATATTCTGCATTCAATGTTTCGGTTTCTTCTGTCTGCTTTTGTGAATCATCGGCCTCTTTCCCAGCATGCACTGCAGGAACAGAGATCAGATTAGAGTTTGTATTATTTATCTTGTATTACTCACATTTTGCAGGAAGTTACTAAAAAATATTTAAGAATTTCTATGGTGTGATTTGTTTTACAGTTTCTTGCACCTTCATTTGAATTAGAATGCTCTTTTGCATCCACTAGCGACTCTCTGGAGTTGTTACAGAGAGACATTTTCTGTCCATTCGGGGTTCCTGATGACTGCAGCAGAAATGAAACAAATGAATTAACAAGAGCACTAATTGGATGACATGCATGGGAGTTTGCATGTATTTCAGTTTACACAGGATGCATTTAAAAGAGGGGAGCTGGGATTCATACACTGACGTGTTTTCTCTCCAGGAAGCTCTTCTTCTTCACTACTTCTTTGTGGTCCTTCTTTCCTGACCTTTTCTTCTTCTTCAAGTCTTCTTCTCTCAGCCTCTGTATCTCCTCCTGTTGCCTTTTTTCTTCCAGCTCTTTCTCCATCTGCTCCCTGAAAAACAGGCGTACTCTTCTAAGTACATGGAGTGCTTTAAAATAAATAGCTATGTATTCAGGAAACCCACAGTTGAATAAGCATTAGTGAGCAAAATCTACACTCTAGAGGGAACTTCTGCAATACTTCACTGTAAGGTCCCTTATTTAGCAATTATATGCAGCAAATTTAACATTTTATAAATGATTTATTATTTATTACTGTAACTTCCTCCCTTGGGGACATAGAATATCAATGAAAATATAATAAAAAAACAACTGTAATAATATAAATATATCTTTTAAAGAGAAGTACTGTTACTGTACATTTCCAACTGCTTCAAAATGCCGTGTTAAAAACAAATTATATAAACATTTTTTGAATACTGAGAATTGCTTTGTTTTTGTTAGCTTAACAGTGGAACTTATAAAAGGAGTCACCCTTCAAACTGGTATTTCACAACATAAAAAACATCCAGGGAGGCAGACACATCCAATGTTTTGTTGTATTTTTAATTTTTAACTGTTCAGCATTTAAAGTTGCTTCTTAAATTTTATTTAATCTCTTCCATTTCTTGCTTCAACATTTTGTTCTTTCTGCGTTAATCATAATCACAAGAAAAGTAAAAAAATTTCAAAACCATTCAGTGACCGATGTACAGCGTTCAAGAGAAAACACTCATGGAAACTGGTTTAATTCACATTAATATGTGAATATCCTATATACAGTATATTCAATATATATGTATGCTATGTAAATATATATTTTTTCTGTGTAATTAATCATTTCATGCCTTAAAATGGCTAACATGTCAGTCTCTGTGCAATGGTTTGCTTCAGAATGTGCACATTATGAACATATAAATTATCCACGCCAACACATTCACTGATCGCCTGCAGCTCGAGCACACCAGCTCACCTACAACTCTGCTCAAATAACATAAAACTACTCCAAACTACAAACTCATCCATGGACTTCACTGCTTTTTATTTATTTGTTTATTCTTTGCTCATGAAGTGTTGTCTTTTAGCTTGTCGACAAGGTCATTTTGGGGTTTTTTCCAAGAGAGTTTGCACTAAATATTCTGGAGTTAAAATTTTAGGTACTAAAGGTTCAGATGTTTCAGATCTGCCATGCAAATGCTCACAGGGTCTAACAATCAGGCTGATTCGTGGGTAGGTTTTCTGTGGGAGGTAGCATCTGGGGTGCCAATGATATCACAATGTGAGGGATGACCTTCTTAAACAATGTACATTCTTGACAGTTTGGTCAGGTTAAAGCGAGCAATTTATCTAAAGTGGGTGTAATTTAGAGAGTTTTACACGTCTTCCAGTCAGTACCTGAGTTTCTGCTGTTTGAGTGCGTCCAGGTGTCGCTGGGTGATGCTCCTCTTCTCCTCCTCTGACAGAGCGTCAAATTGTTCCTCATCCAGCTCCTGTATCCTCTGCTGCTCCCTGGCTGCTCGCTCTTTCTGCAGAGCATCTGGAAGACACACAGTTGAAATAAAACTGACAGTATTTAGAATTCTGTACACCTGATATATGAATAAATGCATGTGTATGTGCTGGTGCATAGTTTACGTTCAGCCTCTCTCTGAGCTCTTTCTCGTGCCTTCAGGGCGGCGTAGGAGTCGGATAAGTTGACGGCATAGATGTGTTTGCGATTGTTGAGGGCTCTGAGAACAACTTGCAGCGCGTTCACTGCAGACTGAGTGTACACTGAGTGCAGGCCAGCAATCACTATTCCACGGTGACAGTCGTTTAACTGTTATCATTCAGCACAGACAGGATGAAAATGACAAGACAGCAAGTAAGAAAAGATGCCTTTTAGGAACTAGACATATAACATACACAGCATGTCATATCTAACAAATAGCTGGAAGTCTGGAACTTCACTTCAATGAAGACAGTTTTTTTTTCTCACTGTTTCTAAGAAGGCAGTTTTATCACAAATAATCTGGATTAAACTGTCTGTACTTATATTTAACTTGGATGCTATTATAAGTCATGTTTACAGTATTCTTAATAGTTTACATTCTTATATTTTTCTAATCTCTTCCCTCTGTTGTAGTCAAACAGTTTTTTTTTTTTTTTTTTTGAACTTAATTTTTATTCTCATTCCTTGGGATTCGTACAGTGTATATAATACAAGTTACAACCTTTTTTTTTTTTTTTTTAAGTTGCCAAGCAACGCAGCAACGTCAACTTAAACAGAACAGAACAGTACAGAGAAAAAATACAAAACAAAGAGTACATAAAATAAGTAAAATAATGTGATAAATAATAATTATCTAACTTAAAATAAATAAATAAATACATAAGCATTCACTCTAGGCTGTCCACTCCCAGGTATTATTGGTAATATAGCATTGTCTTTTTACGATAAGTATATATGGCATGTAGGCATGACAGTAGATAGTGGGGTGGAGGGGAATTCTTAGATGGTAAGAGTCACTGAATCAGCAGGAACAAGGCAGGCCTCCATCGTTCATTGAACATAGATTTTTGCAGTCTCAGTGCAAAGGTAATCTGCTCCATTTGATATATGTCCCATACCTTTTGGATCCAGATGTTATATGTCGGGGGATCCGGTTTCATCCATCTGATAGTAATACACTTCAGCGCTGCCGTGAGTAAAATGTTTAAAAGGTACTTCTTAGCTCTCCCATCCAGACCGTTAGGTATTACCCCTAACACTGCAACTGCCAGATCTTGTGGAATATCTTGTTGAAAGACATGCTGGAGAGCGTCAAAAACATCTTTCCAAAAAGTGAACAGTTTGGGACATGACCAGAAAACGTGAGTGTGATTCGATGTTTCTGACCCACAATCTCTCCAGCATGAGTTAGAACACGCTGAGTTCATTTTAGCTGTTATTACTGGCGATCTAAAGAATCTAGTTATCACTTTCCATTTGAATTCCCGCCATGTGTTTGAATTAGTGGCTAAGTGTGCCTCAATGCAGGCCTCCATCCAAGTATCCTGTGAAATGTCCTTGTTTGCCTCCGCCCCCCACCTCTGTTTGATCTGAAGGGTGTTGTGTGGGGTCATTGATAGAAATATGTCATATAGTTTACCAATTATTTTTTTAACTTGCCTCCCCAGTTGTATTTCGATTAGGAACTTTTCTATGAGACTGTGATGTATAATTTTTCTCCATTCTTTATGCGTTGTTAGGAAGGTTCTTAGTTGTAAATATCTAAAGAAGTCTGTCTTCTCAAGGTTGAAGTCATTTTTTAATTGTTCAAAAGACTTGAAATTATCGCCCTCAATTAAGTGGTGCAAATAAACGAGTTTACGATTTGACCAATTTCTAAAGCCAGAGTCTAAGTTGTTGGGTATGAAGGTCTTCATGAATCCAATATTTGCTAATGGTGAAAGTTTTGCTAGGTCAAAAGCTAACTTTATTTTCCTCCATACACTTAGAGTAGTCATAGTCCATTGTGCTAGCCCCTTAACAGGGCCATCCGAAAATGGAAGCGTTGCCAAAGGATCTGGAGACATATTCTTTTCAATATTAAGCCAGCGTGTGTTTGTATCATTCTGAATCCATGATATCAGAGGCTTCATTTGCGAGGCCCAGTAATAGTATTTCAGGTTTGGGAGCTTAAGACCTCCATCTGATTTCGGGAGTTGTAAGGTTTTAAATTTAATTCTTGGTCTCTTATTTTGCCAAATGAATTTTGAGATCATTTTGTCCAAATTTTCAAAGGTTGTTCTTGGGATTTCAATAGGTAGCATCTGAAATAAATATAATAGTCTGGGTAGAACATTCATGCGAATACATTCGATGCGGCCGAGGAGAGAAAGAGGAAGTGACGTCCAACGTTCTAAATCATTGTTGATGTGTCTGATAATTTTAATATAGTTTGCATCATACAACTTTTGTAGAGAAGGGGTGATATATATGCCTAGGTATTTGATGCCTTCTCTAGGCCATCTGAATCTCCATTGTGATTTAATGTTTTGTGGAATATTTTCATTGACATCAATTGCCTGGGTTTTATCAACGTTTACCTTATATCCCGAGTGATATCCAAATTCAGAGATCAGGTTCATAAGATGTGTTATGGTTGATATGGGTTCTGACAAGTATAATAGTACATCGTCAGCATACAATGATAGCTTGTGCTCCTCTTTGTCTACTACAATTCCCTTGATGTAATCATTGTCTCTGATAAGCTGGGCCAATGGCTCGATACTGATAGCGAACAGTAGGGGTGATAGAGGGCAGCCTTGCCGACATCCTCTTTCTAATAAGAATTTCTCTGATCCATGGCCATTGACTCGAACCGAAGCCTTGGGGGATGAATAGATGGTCTGAATCCAGCTGACAAAATTTTGACCGAATTTATACCGTTTTAGAGTTTGAATTAAGAACTGCCATGACACTCGGTCAAATGCTTTTTGTGCATCTAGAGATATAATCACTGATTTTGATTTGTTATCTTTTAGATATGACAATATGTTTAATAAGCGCCTTAGGTTGTCTTCATAGTGTCTCCCTTTTATAAATCCAGTTTGGTCAGGATGGATAATTTGTGTGATTATTTGATTAACCCTTCTTGCTAAAATTGCGGTTAGTATGCGTAAATCGCCATTCAACATTGATATTGGTCTATAGGACTGGCACTCAGTTGGGTCTTTACCCTCTTTATGTATCACTACAATTGTTGCTTCTGTCCAAGATGGGGCCATAGTTTTCGATTCTAATGCATAATGATATGCTTTTAGGAGTAAGGGGGTCAATAGGTCTTTAAAAGATTTGTAAAACTCATTTGTGTAACCGTCTGGTCCTGGGCTCTTATTATTCTTGAGTGATGAGATCACCTGTGTGATCTCTTGTGTTGTAATTGGCTCATCAAGTTTCTTAGCTTCTTCCTCAGGTAGTTCGGTCAGTTTTATATGCTTAAGAAAGTTTGCTAGTTCAATGTCATTTGTACAGGTATCTGAGTTCTTATACAAGGATTTGTAGTAATCTGCAAAGGCATTTGCTATTTTCTTTGGTTTTGTGACGAATGTGTCTTGTGCTTTTATTTTCTGTACTGTGTTAGAGGATTGCTGCTTTCTCAGCCTAAATGCTAACAGTCTACTGGCTCTATTCCCATCTTCATAATACTTTTGATTGGTAAACCTTAGGTTACCCTCTATCTTGTCTGATAGTAAGTTATTGAGTTCTCTACGAATTGTGTTTAGCTTATTTATGAGGGCAGGAGATATAGTTTGTTTGTGTTTACTTTCTAACTCTTTTATTTTGTCTTCCAGTTCTTTTTGTTTAGCTTCCTTCTGTCTTTTTCTAGCACTGGTGAATGAATAGTCAAACAGTTTTAATAACCCCAACCCTACATTTAGCTTTTCTGCATTGTTTTTGAGTCACCACTGTTCAAAAGTTTTGTCACTTTGAAATGTCCTTATTTGTGAAAGAAAATAATTTTTATACAATGAAGATAACAATAAATGAATCAGAAATACAATCTAGATGTTGTTAATGTGGTAAATGACTATTCTAGCTGGAAACAACTGATTTTTAATGGAATATCTCCATAGGGGTACAGAGGAACATTTCCAGCAACCATCACTCCTGTGTTCTAATGCTACATTGTGTTAGCTAATGGTGCTGAAAGGCTCATTGGTGATTAGAAAACCCTTGTGCAGTTACACACGTGGACAAAATTGTTGGTACCCCTCAGTTAAAGAAGGAAAAACCCACAATTCTCACTGAAATCACTTGAAACTCACAAAAGTAACAATAAATAAAAATTTATTGAAAATTAAATAATCAAAATCAGCCATCACTTTTGAATTGTTGATTAACATAATTATTTAAAAAAACAAACTAATGAAATAGGGCTGGACAAAAATGATGGTACCCATAACTTAATATTTGCACAACCTTTTGAGGCAATCACTGCAATGAAACGATTTCTGTATTTGTCAATGAGCGTTCTGCAGCTGTCAACAGGTATTTTGGCCCACTCCTCATGAGCAAACAGCTCCAGTTGTCTCAGGTTTGATGGGTGTCTTCTCCAAATGGCATGTTTCAGCTCCTTCCACATATGTTCAATGGGATTCAGATCTGGGCTCATAGAAGGCCACTTTAGAATAGTCCAACGCTTTTCTCTCAGCCATTCTTGGGTGTTTTTGGCTGTGTGTTTTGGATGGTTGTCCTGTTGGAAGACCCATGACCTGCGACTGAGACCAAGCTTCCTGACACTAGGCAGCACATTTCTCTCCAGAATGCCTTGATAGTCTTCAGATTTCATCGTACCTTGCACACTTTCAAGACACCCTGTGCCAGATGCAGCAAAGCAGCCCCAAAACATTACTGAGCCTCCTCCATGTTTCACCGTAGGGACAGTGTTCTTTTCTTCGTATGCTTGGTTTTTGAGTCTATGAACATAGAGTTGATGTGCCTTACCAAAAAGCTCCAGTTTGGTCTCATCTGTCCAAAGGACATTCTCCCACAAGCTTTGTGGCTTGTCAACATGCATTTTTGCAAATTCCAGTCTGGCTTTTTTATGAGTTTTTTTCAGCAGTGGTGTCCTCCTTTGTCGTCTCCCATGAAGTCCACTTTGGCTCAAACAACGACGAATGGTGCGATCTGACACTGATGTACCTTGGCCTTGGAGTTCACCTTTAATTTCTTTGGAGGTTGCTCTGGGCTCTTTGGATACAATTCCAACGATCCGTCTCTTCAATTTGTCATCAATTTTCCTCTTGCGGCCACGTCCAGGGAGGTTGGCTACTGTCCCGTGGGTCTTGAACTTCTGAATAATATGAGCCACTGTTGTCACAGGAACTTCAAGCTGTTTAGAGATGGTCTTATAGCCTTTACCTTTAAGATGTTTGTCTATCATTTTTTTTCGGATGTCCTGGGACAATTCTCTCCTTCGCTTTCTGTTGTCCATGTTCAGTGTGGTACACACCTTTTCACCAAACAGCAGGGTGACTACTTGTCTCCCTTTAAATAGGCAGACTGACTGATTATGAGTTTGGAAACACCTGTGATGTCAATTAAATGACACACCTGAGTTAATCATGTCACTCTGGTCAAATAGTTTTCAATCTTTTATAGAGGTACCATCATTTTTGTCCGGGCCTGTTTCATTAGTTTGTTTTTTTAAATAATGATGTTAATCAACAATTCAAAAGTGATGGCTGTTTTTGATTATTTAATTTTCAATACATTTTTATTTATTGTTACTTTTGTGAGTTTCAAGTGATTTCAGTGAGAATTGTGGGTTTTTCCTTCTTTAACTGAGGGGTACCAACAATTTTGTCCACGTGTGTATGTTAGGACATGAATAAAAGTGTGAGTTTTCAAGGAAAACATGAAATTGTCTGGGTGACCCCAAGTTTTTGAATGGTCGGTCGTGTATATATTAATAAACTTGCTTGTTTGATTGGGACTTTTCCGATGTACGCATGTAGTACTTGCATTTGAATTAACTTGGCATTGTTTGCATTATTCTATACGTAAGGTTTGGTGGCTTTGGCCTAAGCAGTAAGCCACAACATATGCTGCTAAAATCAAACTGTGTGTGAACTGACCTGAAATCTTTCTGCCAGGATATCAACCAGGAGCTGCTCAGGAAAGAGAAGGCTGAGTGCAGTCACATCATCTCCCTGAAGTCAAATCACATCACATTAACTGGCCTGTTACATTAAAAAAGTTAAACAGTTTGAACAATTATTTACAAACCTCGTACCCAGACATAATAAAGAGATACTACTTGCAAAGATAAAAATGTATTCTGTGGGTTTACACAGTTACTTTATACAGAAAAATTTTACAAAAAAATCTTCCAATTCCCAAATCTGGACTATAATGGCAACATAATACACCCGCTACAAAGAGAGTATAAGTGAATGTACCAGGCAAAGGGCGACGTGTGGGTTTTCAGTGTCCAGACGAGTCCTTTTACTGCAGCTGTCCTCAGTGTGTTTAGCAAAACCTTCCACAGTATCAACAGAAGCTGAATTTGGATCTGAGACTTCAGGAGCTGCTGCTGGTTCCGGTTCAGTGGTTTCTTCAGCAGCCTGAGCTGCAAACGAGGAGGATAGATTTATATCATAGTCATCTGCATCAGTGTCTTGCCTTATTATAGAAGATTTATAAGGTCTAATTACAGAGCTGCTTCGTGCAATCACAGACCTTTACTGCTAACCACAGTGTTGGTGATTAACCTCCTTGTTAAACTGCGTATCCACTTACCCATCTGTCCATCACAGCCACTTCTCTAACCTCTACACTGCTGCGACTTCCCAAACAGATACTCAGAGACAAAAACCCAAAGGAGCATTTAGAAAGAGGTCAGTTACAGACACAGTATATCATGCTTACCAGCCTTCTCAGCCTTCTTCTGAGCGTGCTCTGCAGCAGCCCGCTCATACAGCTGTCTTGCTCTCAGGCTAACAGGTGATGTGCCTTTCAGAAGCACATCTGTAACCACTGCATCAACACTGAGGCATGCCGCTCCATAGTGATGCGCTAGAGCAGCTGCTGTGCCACTCTTATCTGAAAAAAATTAAAAATACGACACAGTTTTACAAAGTAGGGAGAAGACCTGGGGGGAGGACGTGCAGCAAAGGGCCATGAGCTGAAATCAAACCCTAGAACTGCCTCTGTTCATCGGTTGCCCGCTGAGCTGAGCTATCTGGGCGCCCAACAACTTCTTTTTTTGATTTTTTTTTAAAATCGTCGTTGCAGGTGCTGCGATACACCTCTACATGCTGTGACGATCAGACTTTGATAGATTCTGGTTTATTTCATAAAACAGGGTGCACACTCAAGCCTGATTGTCACGAATTTAAATTAGCTGCTAATTGTTGAGGTTCACGTGCTTTTTGTGCTCACAGACATACAATATTGTATCAATTTCCACAATACATAAACAATAAAATTTGTTTCATTGTTTTTTTATCTACATTCAGGAGTCATATGAAAATGTTTTTTGTCATATATATGCAGAAATATAGATAATTCTGAACGGTCCCTGTACATTCTGCAATCCCTTTGTATTGATTTTACTTTTTCCTGTGAGAAATCTGCCGTTTTTACCAGTCAGCGGGGCTCCGTATACAATAATAGCGATGCCTCTGCGGTTGCATGCAGCCAGACTCTCAGGTGACAGGTCGACACCCATATGTCGGGCGATGGCTCTGGAGACAGGAGTCATCTCCAGCTGTCCCAGTCTGCCACTGCTTCCCTCTCTGGTCAACTCTGAAACAACTGAACGCACAGAGCTTCCAAGTTTTACAGAGAGAAAGTAATGACTTCAATGTTCTTTTTATGAACAAGAAAAGTTAAAATTGAGCCTTTAATCTTCCGTCCACTAAATTACACAGTGTCAGTGGAAATCACACTAAATTACATTTGCCTGCGGTCAGACACTCTGCTGGTGAAATGGTTGTACTTACATATTTCTGATGGTCGCACACTTAGAGTGCTAATTTCTGGATGGGAATCATTTCGTTTTGACTTCTTTATTCCTTCCTGTGTGTCATCTTTCTTAGTTTCCTCTTCATCCACGCCAGCCTTCAGCTCTGGTGCACATAGATAGATTAGAACAGACATTATGATCGACACCGAAACAAATAGGCACTGACACACGTGTAGGTGTGCAATATCAGTTATGACAATGCCAGGCTGATGCTACCATCTTCCTTCAGCACAGAGCAGTGGTCCTTGTAATAGTCCAGCAGTTCTGCAGGAAGACCTTCTCCAGGGATCCTGGGAGGAAGCAGCAATGTGTTGTTCTCATCGTAACCCTGCAGCAGACGCAGGATCTGCACAGGACGAAGGTATGAGGAAGAGGAAACAGAAATGTACACAAACATGAACGCAGAGGGGCGATTTAAAATGAGACAATTAGGTAGAGGGACAAATTGGTAAAATGGTTTCATAGATGTCCCACAATCAGCTCTGAAGGGACAGAAGCCACATCAAATTGTTAAAAAGTGATAATAACCCTCTGAATTCCCAGATCTGCTAGCAGGTTGAAAAGGCATGCTATTAAAGAGATTGAGGGCAAAATAAAACATAGTTGACCAATAAAATATACACAGCATGGCACGTTGCTGGAAGATACATTCAGGATGGTGAACTATATTTAAAGATTTGCTCTAAAGTTTAGTTGTACAGCTGTGCAATGACAATAAAGGCATTCTGAATCTCTGAAAGTGTGAAAAATGCCTAGTCTGTGGAGGTTATAAAAATATAAGCAGTAAAATGTCTATAGTATGTAGAGCCAACATTTTTTCCCATGACTAGCCTGTGTACATGCTGATTTAAATGTTTTCATTTTTGTAAAATATACAAGAAGCTCAACTTTAGGTTTTTATTCATGGACAAAAGACAGTTGGAGTTCTCTCTACTTTTCGCCGTGGTTGTTTTGTTTCTAGAGGAGTGTAGGATTTTATATTGCAGTGAAAAATGAGTCCACAGTGAGGAAAATGTGACATGAGCAAAAAATGCTGGGGTTCAGAGGGTTAATACACACTGCAGTGTCATTTTTTCACATTAGAAACGCTGCATGATACAAAGGAAGACAACAGAAAAAGAAACATAAAACTTGGTAATAGCACTGTGTGAATACAGTTCTTTCTCTGTTTGCTTTTATGTCTTTTAGCTTTTCTGTAATTTCCTGTGACCGTGGTTATGCTCCCACCCGGGGGATAGATGGTTTACGACTTTTTATTTAACTATGCTGTGTGTTTTATTGACTCTGTACCTGAGGAAGATGTAGTGTCATGAGCTGACAACTTTGCCTGCTCATTTTGCTGCCTACTGTCTTTATTTTTCCCTTTATAATCTCAATGTAATCATGCAGCCTGCAGACCACAGATGGTGCATAACATTTCACAACTTGCATGCAAACTCGCCTTTCATATGTATATTTATGAAAATAAATGTATTAATGCTGAAAGTAAAAAAGAGAGCTACCTTTTCCTCTGTGAGGTACTGTGTGTCGTATTCCAGGGAGTAAAACTCGATGGGAAATGAGCAGGGGTTTTTGATGGTGACCTCAGCTTCGGTCTCAGTGCTGAGTGGGAGACAAGGCTCCAGGTCCAGGACCGCCGGGCAGAACTCCAGCTGTGGTTCCTCACCTTGACCCTGAGCTGTAACAAACACCTGCTGGGTGCTCTCAGCCACACAGACCACTAGTCGCCTGCTGTAAGCACACTGAAAGATGCACACAGTAGGTCAGCATTCTTTATTTTACTTTGTAACAATCGATTAAGACATCCCTTTGCACATGGTACTATTCTGCATTTTGCACTTATTTTGGCAATGCTAATTTTTGTGTCTTAAAATACGTAAGCAATAACCTACATCCATGATACAGTGCTATGTATTACATTATCTTTCAAAAGTTTGGGTCACCCAAGCAACGTCATGTTTTCCTTGAAAACACATTTTATTCATGTGCTAACATAACTGCACAAGAGTTTTCTAATCTTCAATGAGCCTTTCAACACCATTAGCTAACACAATGTAGCATTAGAACACAGGATTGATGGTTGCTGGAAATGTTCCTCTGTACCTCTATGGAGATATTCCATTAAAAATCAGCCGTTTCCAGCTAGAATAGTCATTTACCATATTAACAACGTCTAGATTGTATTTCTGATTAATTTGATGTTACCTTCATTAAAAAAAAATGCTTTTCTTTCAAAAATAAGGACATTTCTAACTATGCGACCCCAAACCTTTGAGGGGTAGTGTATACCTCACTGTATTCTACTAATACTTATCACTGTAGCATGAGAAAAGCTTTTACCCCCTCAGTAGGGCTGAACTTGACGTTGACATTAACTCGTTCACCAGGTGACAGCAGGCCAGAGCAGGGAATCATCTCAAACACCGGTGGAGGTGGCCGTTGCTCCTTCAGGATCTTTTTACGCTTGTGGAGAGGCAGGAACTTATCCAACTGAGCAATCAAGAACAGAGGCAGGGCTCACCCTAATGCACTGATGTCTCTATTTGTCTCTTCTTTACACATTATTGTTTTTTATTATAATTATCAATTTAATTTGGCTTTTTTGATAGGAATTAACAAAAAAAAATATTCTTTCATGTCAAAGTGAAAATTAATTTCTATAAAGTAATGTGAATGAATTAAAAATATACAATGCAAACTAAGTGTCTGCATAGTTTCCAAGTCACTTAATATCCTTTGGAGTATGGATAAATTCATAATTAAGAAATGGAAAAGATATAGCAAATAACACGTGTAAATCGGTGTAGCTCAAGCCGTCTTCAAAAACTGAATGACTGTGCAAGAAAGAGACAAATGAAAGAGGCCACCAAGACAACTACTAGAACAAGATTCAGTGGCAGAGACAGAGGAGACTGTACATACAGTAACTGTTGTCTGTTCTCCATCAGTCAAAGCTTTATGGGAGAGTAGCAAAGAGAAAGCCACTGTTTAAATCTCAGAATATTATAATAATTGACTAGAGTTCGCCAGAAAGCATGTGGGAGACTCTGAAGTCAACTGGAAGAATGAGCCTTTGGTCTAAAATTGAGCTCTTGACCATCAGACGAGACGGCAGGTTTGGCGGACACCAACACTGCATATCATCACCAAGGTACCATCTCCACTGTAAAGCATGGTGGTGGCATTATCATGATGTGGGGATGCTTTTGGGCAGCAGGCCCTGGCATTCTGGTAAAGGTAGAGGGTAAAATAATTGCAACAAAGTATAGGGACAACGTGGAGGACAACTTGATGCCGTCTGTGACCTGAGAAGATTTGTTTTCTAGCAAGATAATGAGACCAAGCACTCATTCACTTGGACGTCATTCCGACTGAGAATGTGGCTGGATTTGAAAACAGGCATTCACTCAGGATCCCTGTGCAACCAGACAACCTGACCACGGAACCGTTTCTATTTTGTGAATATTTACTTAGGAATTCTCTGCGAAAATGTATTGAAACTTCTATAAAAAAAAAAAACTAAACAAAAACAACTGTTCTACCTTTTTGAAAGGCTTCACCTCCTCAGCTATGCTCCAATAACAAGGCACGGGCTCGTCATTTAGCAGCTGTATTGTCTTCATCTGATGGGAAAGGTTAGAAAGCACAGGATTATGAAGTTTAAGCGCATTGTTTTCTCTGGCTTAAACAGAGTGAGTTCAAATGTCCTTCATGCTGCATTGGCATAAAATCACTAATCATAGAAGCGCTTTTACATTTAAGCGTGTCACTGTTCTAAAATTCAGAACTGGTTGTAAATCAAAGACATTTATATATGTCTTTAAAAGGCAGACAAAAGGCAAGTGCACATTAGTGCTCATTTTGAAAAGCCCACTGAATAAATAGCATGAAGAATGAAAGAAACTTGGTTCCATCTTGACCAATCTTTTGAAACATCACTTGAAATGTGTTTTACCATCTCAGGAATATTTCATACCTTCAACCTACTCAAAGGAAGACACTGAAAGACTTACTCATGCTTAGAAATCTATCAGACTTGACTATTGTATTATACAGTATAATGTGTACTATAGTCAAATCACCACTCTTTGCATAGGACATTTATGGCAACAGGCAATTATTTTGTTTTCAAGATAGTCAAGGTTTAAGCGTACAGTGGGAAGGAAAACAGGGAGTGCTGCACTGGGCTAAGAACGATAACATTGGTAGAGTAAAAATACTAAATCAGGTGCTTTAAGTAAAGATGAAAATATAATTCCAATTCTTAGTCCATGGTATTGGCTGACAGTCCACAAAGTATCCAAAGCCCTCTGATTTTAACAATTTAAACTTAAAAATCTAGTATTAATATACAAATAAACCAATATCTTTTGACTCAGAGTGTTTATCTACATCTAAATATGTGAAATAATTGATTTACCTGCATTTGAATAAAGGACTTTTAGATTGAAAATCACAGCAGCTTGGATATCTCTTGGGGTGCCAACCAATTCTAAGGAATAAGAAGCTGGACAGCCATATCATTTATTTTAATATTTAGATCTGATAAGAAGAAATACTTGAAAATACATCACTTGACCTGATTTTACAGTAAATAATCGCAAGATGGCTCCACAGTGAAGCAGCTCACTGCTCTCTCATTAGTGGGCCTAATTAGCGTGCCATGCACACACTCAGCAGTGTTAAGCCCTTAGAACTTTCACCTACTTTCCTGTTCTTCTACTTAGGCATGATGATTACATTAAAGTGCGATAAAATGTGCTGTAAACGTGGATTGGATTTAAATGTGGTGCCCATCTGATCCTGTACGGGTCTAATAGGTTATACAATTATACAAACCTTCAACTTGTATTCTGTATCTTTTCATCTTGAGGGAAGTCGGGTTACAGAAAATCATACTTTAATCCCTTTTTTTTCAGTACTGCATTACCTGACACATGCCACACTGCACCGTGTCAAACTGCAGTGTTTCCCTGGAAGCGGTAACTGCTGGCTTGGTTACCACTGCACACAGTCGCACCTGAACCATCGGACCACCTGAAACCTGTAAAACCAAGCAACTCCACCTTTAGCACAAAGTCACAAAGCTGCTAATTAAACAGAGAATCGAAAGCAACAACCATTAAGAAATTTCGTTGTGAAATAATCGGAGGTTTGTAGTCATGTCCATGTTTGTGTGTGTCCATGTTTACCTGTATTGGCATGATGACACTCATGTCGCCCATCTTCAGGTTGGCTCCTTGAGGATCGAATTTAACAGTAAAAGTCTGGGTCTCGCCACAGGGCAGGTTCTTCACTCTTTCAAATTCTGCTGTGAACCCTTTAAAGGACCAATGACAATTAATATTTACTGTATAAATGCAGATTTTTTTCTATCCACTACCAGGAAGACACTAGACCAAGCATGTGGTTTGACTATCTTTGTTCCTAAATTCGCACCAGTTCTCCTGGATAAATTTGCACTCAGATCTTCTGTGCATTTGGTCTCGTATTTGGGGTTGTTTCATTGAAGCAGAAAGAATTTGAGAATGATCAGATGCCTCCATGATGGTACTGCATTATGGATATAAATCTACCTATACATGTCAGCACTGAAGTAAGAATTGATTATGGGCTGGTTTTTAACTGATCGGTACCGGCACAGTCGTCATAATGAGCACTGGCTGGAGGTCATTAAGGACCACAGAAGACCTTATCATGGTGGCCTGTTGCTAGCTAAACACTCTTAATTCTTGCCAACACGAACAGCACGTAGTTGGAGTGACCGTCTTCTCTGGTTGCTACATTATTAAACAGCAAGAGGCTCCATCTGGTGGCACAAACAGGTACTACAGCTAAGATACACAACTTCAAGTGAGCATTATCTAGGAAAATGCTATCGGATTGAATGAGAAGATATGACTAATGTGACATTGATAGTATCGATTCAAGAAAGAAACTCGTCCATGCTTTACTCTTACTTAACGACACTAACCCTTGCAGTAATGCTTGCAGTTAGTTATATTTTTCAAACTTAAACTCATCAGAGACAGGCCTGTTGGGATCACTTGCTGCCTGTTTTTCTAATTTTCATGCACTTTTTTGAGCAAATTGAGTTGTTTGGGTGTGTTTTCACTTTGGGCAAACAACACTTTGGCAGCACGTCATCCATAAAGGCCACTTCAGATCAGACTTAACAAAATGAGACGGGTTGTACTACAGTCCCAAAGCTCCTGCCATTCCTGAGCTAATGGTACTGCTGGACATCTTTCGATTTCAAAGGGAAATCATCTGGATGTGTCTTTCATCTACTGTAATGAGTTTCCATGGCTGAAAAGTGAGTTTCGACTCTTCAACCTCACCCATTTCTTCTTCAGATGAGCTTTGATAGCACATCTAGAAACACCTGTCTGGCTTTGACACACCTTGCTGATGCAGGATGATCACATTGTGCCTGCACTGCACTTGTTCCATTATGTAGGTTTTTTAGTCACTTCTTCAGCGATCTCAGGTGTTTCTGTTTCAGTACATGAGTCTAGTTGTTTCTCAGGATTTGATGGGTTTAAGTGTTTCGTCATACACCGGGTCAAAAGTGTATCCTTAAGTTGTTGTTTTTTAATCTGTAAAGTGGCGTGTTAATGTGCAAATTGTTGTAGTATTTAGGAAGTATCTGAAAAGCCTAAAACTTTTTCACAATACTAAACATCTTTTGTATTTGTATCTTGTGGCATATACGCAGAATTAAGTTTAACTTACAACTGGCAGGAGCATCATCAAACCAAGTGTTTGGCATAATTGCAGGGATACTGAAAAATAACATTATGAGAAAGAAAGGAGCAATAATGAACTGAAAATGTCACATGACAAAGGTAGGCATTGAGTTACCTGTGCCTGTAAGATTCTTGCAAATGCCGCTGAAGGACACAGGTATTGATCCACTGTTGGTGACATTTACAGTGTGGCTTACAACACTGCCAAGAATGACAAAACCAAAATCGAGGACATACTCTGGGAGCAGGAACCTGGGGGAAGGAAGAGAGAAGTAAAACATGAGCAACAAGTGTTTTCTGTAGCAGGGTTGGACATTTTAATAGTATATTTTACAAAGATGTTAAAAAATTATATTTAACCCTTGTGCCGTCCTGCGGGTCAAAATTGACCCGTTTTAAAGTTTGAAAATGTGGAAAAAAATATATATTTTCACCGTGAAATTTCTGATGTCCACATTTTCAACATTTTTGGGAAATCTTTGAACATTTTTTGGTGGAAAAAAGAAATGTTAAAAATGTTTCTTAAGAACATTCACATGTGAATGTTCTTAAGAAAATATCAGAAGTTTTACTGATAAATATGTAATCACTTTAGATATTTTTACGATTTTTTGGAAGATTTTTACTAATTTTTTGAAAATATTTACAAGAATTTTCTTGCCAAATCAGGGGTATTTTTTAAAAAATAGAACTTTTCAGGAGAACTTTTAAGGAATTATTGGCATTTTCTTCCTGAAGGTTTTACAAATTTGCAGAAATTTGGGGAGATGACATTTTTTTGCTGATTCTGTTCGATTTTTTTCAGACAAGGAAACAATATTTTTTGGTGCCTGTAAATGAAGACAACAGGACGGTTAAAACTACAGATTATTTTATATGAGTGAAATCACATTTTCCAAGCAAATTATGACTTCAAATATTTGTTTTTATATGTTAGAAGAGCTTCTCGTTTTAATGGAATGCTTTTTTCTTTGCCTTGTAAATCAATTTTACTATAATATACATTTCATTTGTAGTATAAATTTGTGGACTTTGAGTGAAGTGGAAACAGCTAAAGCACACTATGCAGCCGCGAATTTGCAGTCGTACGATGGAATAAAAACACACACATTCATTAAGGAAGACTGAGAATTCACAGCACAGTTTCACACAGTTCTCCCCTCAGTCCAGTGAGAGGACCATCTGTTAAGCCAAAGTGTTTGTGTGTGTTTTTGTACGTACTTGCTGAGTTTGTGCCACTTTGCCGAGAAACCTTGCGAGTCTCTGAGCTCCAGCAGGCTACCGGACACAGCGAGAGCACTTTCTTTGACCAGCAATCTCTCCATCTCCATGTGAAGCAGCTCTTCATACTAGAGACAGTAGGCAAAAGAGGGGAAAGAAAATGGCAGAGGGATACAGAAGAAGAGGTAAGTAAACACTCAGAAGTTACAAAAAAAGTTTTGAAGAGTTACATAAGCAAGAAAAAGGTCTGAGAGGGGAGACTAATAATCCAAGGTACCTTAAAATATATTTTACCAGCTCCCTTTCAGAATATATCACAGATACTGGATGATAGTGGCCTTGTAAAGCAGATGCAGGCTGAGAAAAGTCTATGACTGTAAAAGATCTCACAGTCAAGGGAAGGAGTGATCAAAACGAGGATGTTACATTCAGAGTTTAACAGCAAGTTAGAACAAAAACTGAAGATACCTACAAACACATACTGTAATTAGACTAGTAGCTGAATATATCCAAAATTTGTTGACTCAAGACTGTCTTCATAAGATAAAAATGAAATAAATCTCCAGCTACCTCCATTTTCACTTTATTTGTGATACTAGTACGTAGCCTATTCAGCTCTTTGAGGCACAGTTTCATTTCAATACCGTGTACAGTAAATAAAGTCACTTTACAGAATGTTATCTGATATATCTTATTGTTTTTAAGAGTCAAAAATGACTTGCAGACATTTGTATTATACATCAGGAAATTGAGTGTATCTTTTAACTAATATGTGACGGAGCGCCGGTGAACGCCCGTCATTCCCTGGCAACGCGTGTCTCTCTCTCTCGCTCCGTGCCGGTGAGCGCCGGGGCAGAGAGTGCGCCGCCATTTCACCGTGCAATTAAATTAAATAATTACATTATCATTTTAATGCACTATTCGCCTCCACCGGACTTTTGTGCTGGCTGCGGTCGGCTTCCGAGGGTGCACACTCGGCGCCGATGCGGCACACACACACACACACACACACACACATTCACATGCTCACCTGCTGTTGCTCCATCCTGTTCACTCCTCCAGAGACTAAGCCGAACTGCTTGCATGGCACGTCTTAAAAGTGCTGGGTGGCGCGCATTTTTGAATCAGGTGACATGGAACCTTCCATTATTGGGGAGTAGATTTTTGAATGTTTGTTTAGCTGGTTGGAAATGCTGTTTGGGGAAGCCAATAATCATTTATTTGTTTACTTATGTGTATATCTGAAATGGATTGTATAGAAATGATGTGAAATTCTTTATGTGAGGTATTGTTTTTGCATGGAACCCTCTGTTGGCATATTGGTGGTTGCCCAGGGGAGGGGCAAGAGGTATAAAAGGAGCTGTGGTTCATTGTGTGGATGGGCTTGGATAAGCTAGTCACATTGTGGGTGATTAGCTGGAAAAATTGTGGATTTTTTTTTTCTTCCACCTTACCAAATGTAAATACTTTATTTGTGTCCATTTTGCTGCAGTGATTTATTTGGTTTTTTTTCCCTCGTCGGTTTTTTTTTTCACTACTATATTGGAACAATGGGTGCTGAATAAACTAAAAGACACTGAAGCATGGTCGTCTGAGCCATCACTACTAACTGCAGAATCGAACCCGTGACATAATAAAAAAGCAAATTTTAAAAAAAAATCGAAATTATAGTCTTGTTCTATCATTTGACTGATCACAGTTTAATGAACAAATAATGCAAAAACTGAACACCAAAAAACTCCTTAAAAACAATAGATCATACTGAGGTCAGGAGCTTTGGTAGATGAGGCAGTAATGTTGGCATTTCCTCAAGTTATTTGTCATGAATTACTGATTTTCTAGGAAAACAATCCTTCTCTACTGTGGAAATGTTTGTATTTTCATGTGTTAGGGGAAATGTCTGAGAGCTCACTGAGACGACATAAAACTGCGAGTAAATGCTGAGGGGATAAGCAGAAAATAGCAATTTCCAGTATAATTCTGTGCTTCATGTCCAGGTGAATAGGACTACCAGGAAAATCAATACACAGACAAGCAGGGAAAGCCCTGCAGAACGGGCTGACTGCTAACAGCACAGACAGAGTGGCACTGCTGTATCCATATGGAAAGAAAATATATCTGGAAAATGAGCAGCATAAGGGGCTGACCATAATGGTACAGTCATTTATTCAGATATATGCACAGAAAAAGTGTTTTTGGGAACAAGGAACAAGAAAAACTACATTAAACCACAGTTTATAGAAAAATATTGTTGAAAACAAACATATGTTACTCTATATCAGGTTAAATCCTTCAGAAATGAGTTATTTTTTGTGCTAGATGAAAACAGTACAGCTACACACGTGGACAAAATTGTTGGTACCCCTCAGTTAAAGAAGGAAAAACCCACAATTCTCACTGAAATCACTTGAAACTCACAAAAGTAACAATAAATAAAAATTTATTGAAAATTTAATTATCAAAAACAGCCATCACTTTTGAATTGTTGATTAACATCATTATTTAAAAAAACAAACTAATGAAACAGGCCTGGACAAAAATGATGGTACCTCTATAAAAGATTGAAAACTATTTGACCAGAGTGACATGATTAACTCAGGTGTGTCATTTAATTGACATCACAGGTGTTTCCAAACTCATAATCAGTCAGTCTGCCTATTTAAAGGGAGACAAGTAGTCACCCTGCTGTTTGGTGAAAAGGTGTGTACCACACTGAACATGGACAACAGAAAGCGAAGGAGAGAATTGTCCCAGGACATCCGAAAAAAAATTATAGACAAACATCTTAAAGGTAAAGGCTATAAGACCATCTCTAAACAGCTTGAAGTTCCTGTGACAACAGTGGCTCATATTATTCAGAAGTTCAAGACCCACGGGACAGTAGCCAACCTCCCTGGACGTGGCCGCAAGAGGAAAATTGATGACAAATTGAAGAGACGGATCGTTGGAATTGTATCCAAAGAGCCCAGAGCAACCTTCAAAGAAATTAAAGGTGAACTCCAAGGCCAAGGTACATCAGTGTCAGATCGCACCATTCGTCGTTGTTTGAGCCAAAGTGGACTTCATGGGAGACGACCAAAGAGGACACCACTGCTGAAAAAAACTCATAAAAAAGCCAGACTGGAATTTGCAAAAATGCATGTTGACAAGCCACAAAGCTTCTGGGAGAATGTCCTTTGGACAGATGAGACCAAACTGGAGCTTTTTGGTAAGGCACGTCAACTCTATGTTCATAGACTCAAAAACCAAGCATACGAAGAAAAGAACACTGTCCCTACGGTGAAACATGGAGGAGGCTCAGTAATGTTTTGGGGCTGCTTTGCTGCATCTGGCACAGGGTGTCTTGAAAGTGTGCAAGGTACGATGAAATCTGAAGACTATCAAGGCATTCTGGAGAGAAATGTGCTGCTTAGTGTCAGAAAGCTTGGTCTCAGTCGCAGGTCATGGGTCTTCCAACAGGACAACCATCCAAAACACACAGCCAAAAACACCCAAGAATGGCTGAGCGAAAAGCGTTGGACTATTCTAAAGTGGCCTTCTATGAGCCCAGATCTGAATCCCATTGAACATATGTGGAAGGAGCTGAAACATGCCATTTGGAGAAGACACCCATCAAACCTGAGACAACTGGAGCTGTTTGCTCATGAGGAGTGGGCCAAAATACCTGTTGACAGCTGCAGAACGCTCATTGACAAATACAGAAATGGTTTAATTGCAGTGATTGCTTCAAAAGGTTGTGCAACAAAATATTAAGTTATGGGTACCATCATTTTTGTCCAGCCCTATTTCATTAGTTTGTTTTTTTTAATAATTATGTTAATCAACAATTCAAAAGCGATGGCTGATTTTGATTATTTAATTTTCAATAAATTTTTATTTATTGTTACTTTTGTGAGTTTCAAGTGATTTCAGTGAGAATTGTGGGTTTTTCCTTCTTTAACTGAGGGGTACCAACAATTTTGTCCACGTGTGTATAGTTTTCACCATACACATTTATTACTCTCCTACATGACCACAACATTAAACCAAAAAGTCGGTGTCTTCTGAGAACGTGCTTACAAATCAGAATGTAGGAAGATTTTTCTCAATCCTCAAAAACCAGATTTCAGAAAAATGTGCGCTTTTCACAAACATGAATGTTGTTTATTTTGGTTACTGACTGTGAATGTGCCGGTAGCTTGTGTTGTTGCTCCTCCACCAGCAGTAATTCCATCCATAAGCTCCTCTCTGACTCTATCTGCCTCCACAGCTGCTCTGGCCTGCTGCACCACATCACTGTAGCACTCATCTGCTGCAAGAGAATCAGTGTCAGACCAGCGCAGGAACAAAAAGCTGTATTTGTGTCTCGCTGTTTGTTAGCACAAAGATGTGAATATGAGGGACACCTGTCCATCTGCGACAAAACAGGAGCTTAATTCTTTCCAATACAAAAAAGATTGAAAAGCTAAACACTGAACACAAGTTACCAAAAGCACTGGAGGTTGAATTCATTTCTAGGAGGCCAGTTGTGTTCTGTAGCTAATTCAGTTCTCTGATAATTCCTTCATGAGGAGAAATAAACTGCTACAGTGCATTAAATGGTAAAAAAAAAAATTACTTTACAGTGCCATTAGTTTAGCTAGGATTACTATGATGACTCCTTTCTGATAATCTGATGTTATCTGACCATATTGGCTTGACATCTGAATGATAGATTGGCCCATGCAACTTTTCTGTATCATTTCCAACACGGCACAAGTTTGAACAGCAGGTCGTCATGGCAACGTATTGGCATCCACAAGAAAGCTGAGCTGTGTCAAGCGTTTTGCTGAAGGTTTTACCAAAATATCACACCAAAAAAGTCTCAGAGAGCAGAAAAGACATTTTGCAAAGCCCATAAAAATAAGCTTCACTGATAAAGACAGAGACTGTAACAGCTGAGTGTGATGAGACTCATTCATTATAAATGTCATAAATGTGATCTAGGTGTTGCCAAAATGTTAACAGCAGCTGAAGCTTAGTTCGCTGCTTCCAGATGTTTGTAGGAGTTGTGGCATTTTAAGATTAAAAAAATTATACAATTAGACAAATAGGATGTGTGAATCAAATTTATGAGCAAACAACGATCAGATTAGAAGACCTAATGTGTCAACTGAAATTATGAGTACACTGAACAATCCTGTGCAAAGCGGCAAACCTACAGAAGCCCTTATAAGGTACAAGACCAGAGGTTCATGCCCTCTCTTCGTCTGCACTTGTGAGTTGAAACCAAGGGCACACTGAGATAAGCAGAAGTAATGCCAACCTAGCAGAAATAAAAAAGAGGAGGTGGCTTAACTCTTGATATGATTACATCATATAAATTCTGATTGCGTCCTAAGACGATGGGTTGTGGCTTTCCAGAACGGAAGAGGAGTGTTTAGGAGAAGGTATATAAGACCATGTCACGCTTTGTGTAGTCCGATTTTGCTCACGTTTGTTCTTACAGCCTCTGTATTGAATAAACATTATTCACAGACTGCTTGAAGACTCTTGAAAACTTTCTGAAGATTCCAGGTTTTGATCCAGAATTGATTTTTGACTACGTGTTGGACAAAGCTGCCTGATCATCACTGGTAGCAGGCAAACGAGTCACAACAGAGTTTTTCTTCTACGTTTATTAAATATCTGTTAAGGAATATCTGCAGCATTGGGCAGCAGCAGGATGCATCTCTAAAGAGAGAGAGTTATGCATATTTACGCATTAACTTCATGAATTCATAAATTCTCTCTGACATGGAGACAGGATCGACCAGGATCTAAAATCAGGTCACAGTGTAGACTTTTCTTCGCCTTAAACAGGTGAGCTGTGACACTGAAATACAGTTAATAAGCTGCAGTTTAATTATTTGTTGCATAGCAGCGAGCTTCAATGTTGAGCTCCATCGCAGCTGTCCAGATCTTTTTACTGTACTGTGGGTAAATAATAGATTATCATCATACATGGACAAAATTTTCACTGTTTATGAAATCATAAACCATCTACGGTGTTAGTTATTTGGACAGTTTAATAAATTTACACGTAGTTACAATTTTGTGTTTTGTTTATTAGTGTGCTGTTATGCATTATACATATTACTGTGTCCCTGTCCAACACTGTCGCGGGTATGACCGGATTAAAACAGGAGAAAGGTTTATGTAAAAGTGGCCTATACCGAAATGACAGAATGCTGTCACTTTAACAGACTGATGAGGCCAGAAATGTTGCATAGTTCATGTCTGAAAAGGGCTAAAGTGTCTGTTGAAGTGCTCCGAGATGAATTGCATCCAGTGGTATTACCTGACACCATAAACACATGCAGGCAATTAGAAAAAACACAAAATACTAGCAGTTATTCTATTGCAGATACATATTGTGATATAACGACAAGCATCATAATAAGAAATTAATGTGAATAGGATAGCCTCACCACTCCTGGCGGATTTTATTTTAAAAAAAAATGGTATTGGTAGTAGGAGGTCAGTCACAAGGGGTGACAGTGAAGTAAAATTTAGAAAGTCCTCCTTTGCACAGAATCCCTTATCTGTTAAAGGTATCTGTTTTTCCAGCACAAACTGGAATACTTTAGCTACAGCTATCAGACAAAGCTCCACTTTTGTCAGTTTTAAGAGACAGTTTGAGACATGGCTGATCATGGCAATCAAACATGTGAACATTGAGGGATTCAGACACTTTAAAATCAGACATTTTGAAAAAATGACTCTTAACAACATGCACTTTTTTCACAGGCTATGCAGAGAAAGCACTTTTCTAAAATAGTATCACTTTAGGGTTGGTTTAACCCAGTCAGTATTAATTGTCGTTGTCTTTGTTTACTATATTGCTTTTTATACGTCTGCAACTCTATTTTTTATTTTATATTTTTTGTTTTATGTGTGTGGCGACAGATGAAAATGAGCCTCGTGCTCAATCCGGCGTATTTACTGCAACCTTGTGTAAACTATTATGAGACTGTATGTTCATTAACATGCACTGTCCCATCCAAATAATTAAAATAAATACTTACTTCAAAGAAATACATATTGCAACTTCAAATCACTACAAACCTTTTCCTTGGGCTTGTTGACTTAGCATAAAGGCATATCCGTGTGTATGAGTGCATATTTATGCTTACACAAGTTTCGTGGCAAATTCAAGCTGATCCTTGGGAATACTCCCACTCCACTCAGAGTGACATCCTGTGGAGGGAGGAAAGCCACCTGCAGCTGAAGCAGCTTCTCAAACACCTCGGGGAAGCCCGGGAGGTAGAGCACACGCAGACGCTGCTCTTTACCAGCATCTATGTAACCCTGACACACAAACACAAACAAACACACATAAAAAGACCTGGCAAAATCCTCCAGAAATACAATAAATGACCCTCAGACATCCACAGTTGCTGAACTCACCACGGCGGGGATGACTGTCGGCCTCCCAGGTCTGACCTCCTGCTCTTCCTCATTTCGTTCACTGTCTTCTTGCTGCTGCCCATCCTCCTCCCAGGCCTTCAGCTTGTCTCCTGACTCCTCATCAGCCTCCTCCTTGCTCCCATTTTGGGGCCGTATGCTGAATTTGAAGCCTACCTTGCCTGTATTTCTGAGTGTCACTTCAACTTCCCCTACATGTTGAAAAAGCTAACAGAAAGAGAAGCAGATTGAGAAAAGAGATGAAACTTATGCGAAGCAGCTTTATGGCAAACAGACAAACTACTCCACCTAGTGTTTTGTACATATTGTAGAACTGAAACTATAACAGAAAACATCCATTTTTCAGTGTATGCATGGTGTTGGCCTCTATTTGCACCTAATGGTTTATGGTAATACGCATCATGAAAATATAATAGGACTGGAGATAAGTTGGCTCGACTGTATTACTGTGATATGAGCAAATCTGCTGGACCATTTCAAAGCTGCGCTCCTGTGCATGCACAAATGGGGTTGTTTGAGGACTTGCTAGCTTAGGTGGAAAATCTAATCTTTAACTACAAGAGAACGGCACAGCGGGCGAGAGAGAGGGAGAGAGAAGAATGCTGAACAGACAGGAAGGTCGCAGAAATGTTCTGCTGAATCGCTATTTCAACAAAATCAAAAATCAATATGTCCTTGTTTTGAATATCAATGATAACTCGTCCGGATGGCTTGCATACTTAAAGAGGGAGTGGAAGTGCAACAGACCAAACTGTGGAAAAACTAAGCAGTGACATTCAAACTTAATGGGCTTTTTCTCACTAGTATTAAACAGGGCAGAACACTTGTGACACCACAATCAGCTTAGATGTTTCATTTTAAAAAACACGAGGTACGAGCGTCTATTATGCAGTTTAGCTCTCCAGGATTAGATCATGTGAGAACAGAAAGAATAGAAATGGTTAAGAGTAAAAGATGATTGTAACAGTGAGAAAACTGCACCAGTGAAGCCAATACTTCATCATTCACAAACATATCTGCCATATTTAAATGATAGACTGCATAATTATCCCAAGTTTTGAAAAAAAAATCTAATTAGTTTGTCTGAGATGCCATGTGGGACACATGGAGGAGCAAACAGATGGCAGAAGAAGAACAAGAAAAGCAGCAAATTAACACAAAATAATGGAAAGTAGCTAAAACAAGTCTGGCTTCCTGCAAATCCTATGATTACCAGCGGCCCTCTAAGTCCCGTAAAAGTCCAGTGGCTTCTCTACTTTGAGTAGGTTAGAATCAGTATAGAGGTACGTACAATAAACCTGCCTCAATAACGAAACAAAAGTTGATTTGTTACAGATATCAATTTAAAAGTTTGCTGATCAATTTTAAATCAGTACACAGCCTGGCTCCACTCTACATCTGTGAACATTTAACATCTTATTCTGCACCTCCACCCAAAGATCTGAGAATCAGCAGTCTGTCAAAGTCCCATGATCCAGGCTTAAAACAAAAGGGGACCCCTGCCTTCACTGTTTTAGCCCCAACACTGTTTGATAACAGCAATTACTCTGGATTTTGCACATTCAAATACCGGAGAAACATGTCTACATGTAAAAGTTGGTCACTGCTGCGTGTACAACTCATATAATGAGACTCAAACAGATGAGAAATCTAAATTTGTTTTGGTTGCTCTTTAGGATCTCAATATTTTACTATTATATTGTACATAAGAGTGTCAATTTGTTAGCTGTTTTTCAGTATTTTACATATTTATGGCTTTAGAACTTGTATCATGATTTTGTCTTGCATTTTGGCACATATTTTCGATGTTTCCTGTCTTATAACATGTACAGCACTTTCGTTAACTCAGATTGTTTTGAAATGTGCTGCATGAATGAACATGATTTGACTTAATAAATGGTTTAAAAAGAGCATATTGCTACAATGATCCCTACTTTTGATGCATTGAGCAGCTATTTTTGGTTTCGGAGTTGGGTTTGAGGAGGTTCTTTTGATTTTTCATGGAATAATCCAACTATAGATGACATTCCAGGTGAAAATTCTGACGAGTACAAATTTGACATCCCAGTTCAAATGGAAAGTATCATTATAAATGAGCCCAAAACTTTGGGAACTGCCTGTCTAAATGTCTCTTTGTCCACACATCCATTCATCACTAATAAAACCTACTTAAATTAAGCCTGGCACTTCAATGTTTATCCATCATTTTACTTTAATGTGGACGAAAGCATGAAGCCTGAATAAATTCAGGCTAAAGTCAGGATAAAGAAATCCTGTTTACACACCTGCAGACCAAGTCCAGATGAGTGGAGTCGAGGCTGTAACTGATCACTGACGCTTCTCCTCTGAGTATAACTTCATACGTAGGTCCGTCCTTTACATGGCACTGTGCCACCACCTCCCTGCTGGCGTTTTCGTGGCCGTAGAAATAGAACGTGACTTGCTGCTGGTCGCCAGGTTGCAGATGACCATACATCGGCAAGATATCAAATACCTACACACACACACACACACACACACACAGAGATTAAGTCTCGTCATGCACTTGTGATGTCTATTGGTTTAGTTCCCCACAACTGGTCCGATATGCACATTATCTGGTCACATACTGGCTCCACTATGGACACACACACACTCATTTTAAAGAAATCCACTGCCGTACAGACACACATTTGAATATACACACACTCACATACTGTACACACTCTCACAAACTCTGCGTCTGCTGGTCTAGGCCCATTGATCCTGGGTTCGGTGCCATAGAGCTTTGAATACAATGCTAATAAGAAATATACACCATATACATATATTAAAACACACACACACAAACGCAAACAAACACCACCACAGACTTCAGCCATAGTTGTAGTTTTCATTAGCTGATAATTTCAGGGCTCTGATGCTGTTTTTGTGTTGTACTTTTTTTCTTTTAAAGGGGGCTGAGGACTTACCACCAGACTCCATTAAAAATAATCATCACATTTAGTGTTTCCTGTCCTTTATTATCTGTCATATTCCCTGTTAACTGTGTCTGCTCTCATCTATTGCTACTGTTAATGGTGTGAATTATAGTTTGAAGAATTCTGAAACCAGAAAAACTACATTTCAGCTTGTAGTACTGATACATTCAGTGCTGTGGGTCTATTGTATAACTGTAACACGAGCTGCTTTAAGGAGTCCAATTAGTTTTTTTCTGTGCTTATTACACTCAGTCTCCACTAGCTATGCCATGAATTGATAGGATGATAGTTTTTCAAGTGCATCGACTTTTGAAAGTCCCTCTTATTATTGTTTCAGCTGAAGTTATGTTTATGAGGAATGTTCAGATATTATTCCCACCAAGGCTGTTTTTAACAGCTATGCATCACATAGTGTTTAGATCCTGTAGATATGTTCTAGATATCCTTTATATCTGAGCATTTAGCAAGTTGCTAACCATGTTTTCATACTTTTTACCAATACCATTTGTTGTTTTGTACTGAAGAGACAAAAATTTTCAAATTTGACGCATTGTGCTGTACTGTGATAGTATAGAGGTCGCTACTGAAAGTTTTTTTTTTTTTTAGATTTTGGTTGTTTGCATACATACAGTATACCTGAATCTCTCAAATTTTGAACTAGAAAAGCACTCAGAGAGCACAGTACTCTGGCAAGGCCGTTCATTCCCTCATATGGCTTTGTCAGAAATGCAGCATATTTTTGTAAAAATGTAGCATTTGTTTAATGCCAAGCCCAAAGTGCCATGAGTCATCATTAAGAGCGGTTCTGACTGGTGTATGCAGCTTCCCTGGTAGTATTAACTGCTCCATCATGAAGCTTTGACAGTTTGATGCTGCAGTACATGATACCATTTCTTATCCGTAACCTCCTCTGCTCCTTTAAAGGAATGCTCCTGTTATGTCCTTTCTGTCTTCACATTTGCACTACAGTCTGAAGTGACGTACCTGGGCATATGTGTGTTGGGAATGGAATTTGTTAGTTTGCCAAGTTCCGGAGCGCAGCTTACAACTCCTGGAAGCTCAAGAGGCTCGGCTTCATGGGTGCAGTTCTGGTATTGACCTCCTCATCAATAAGGCCTCTTAAGAACTGCCATGTATGTTGTTGGGAATATTTTGTTCCTCTACCATCCTCCCTGATGTTTCCTAATCAGATTTTCAGCTCTGATTAGGAAATATCATCACTTTTGGCAACATGAGAGCAAAATAATTCAATTCACATCACATAGATTTCATCAAAAATATCAAAGAAATGATGTTCCTGTGCAGCTAAACTGCCTTCCAAACTACATTTATGCTCAATTTGCATTCAGAGGTTGCTTGTGAATGAAGCAACACAATAATAAACTGGATCACAGTCAGCAGGAGGAGCTCGGGTCGATAGAGGGCATTCATAGTGTACAACTCGTACACACGTATTCACCCCTGTGGTTACACTTTACACTTTTCCTGCAAAAGCCTCTCCACGTAGTGAGGCTAAATGCACCACATGCATTCAAATACTTTCATTTGAACTACTTCTTATTGGTAAAGCAATGCCACCAAAGCCTGGTCCGTCTATCCTCGTACCGCCGTATTTACATGGAGCATTTTACAGCAAAAAGTCCTATATAATGGGCACACATTGACCTCAGCCTCTGAGATGAAGTGTGATGTGGCTGGAACACATCCTGTTCCAACTCTCTTTCTGTAGTTCAGGTCTGTATCACAAATGACACACTCTTGTATTTCAGCTGTTCTTGTTTGTGACACAGAATAGAAGTTGTCAGTCAAGTTTCATGAATAGATGACCACATCTTGATGTCAAATTTTTACACATTTAGTCAAGAAACGATCAAAAGTACATTCAATTCAATTCAATGCAGTTTTATTTACATAGTGTCAATAGCAGTTCAGATTGTGTCAAAAGCTTGAGAGAACCCATATGGCCTGAACCCCCACAGAGCAAGCCTGAAGGCGACAGTGGCAAGGAAGAACCCTTTTAACAGGGGAAAAAACCTTGAGCAGAACCAGACTCATGTGGGGGGACCCATCTGCTGCTGGCCGGCCAGGTTGAGAGAGAGAGAGAGAGAGAGAGAGAGAGAGAGAGAGAGACGGAGAGAGAGAGAGAGAGAGACAAAGAGAGAGAGAGAGAGAGAGAGAGAGACAAAGAGAGAGAGAGAGAGAGAGACAAAGAGAGAGAGAGAGAGAGAGACAAAGAGAAGAGAGAGAGAGACAAAGAGAGAGAGAGAGAGAGAGAGAGAGAGAAAGAGAGAGAGAGAGACAAAGAGAGAGAGAGAGAGAGAGAGACAAAGAGAGAGAGAGAGAGAAAGAGAGAGACAAGAGAGAGAGAGAGAGAGAGAGAAAGAGAGAGAGAGAGAGAGAGAGACAAAGAGAGAGAGGAGAGAGAGAAGAGACAAAGAGAGAGAGAGAGACAAAAGAGAGAGAGAGAGAGAGAGAGAGAGACAGACAGACAGACAGACAGACAGACAGACAGACAGACAGATAATAACAACACAAAGCTATTGACACTTCCTAGGAAAAAAGAGAGAATAAAAACATGTTAGAAAGAGGAAAACATGTTAAATTGCTGACACCGTTTTCAAAACAATGACAGAAAAATGTTGATAACAGCCACTTAATATTCTGTGAAATTAAAATGTGAGAATTTGATGTTTTTATGGTGGATTTTTCAATTTAGTTTATTTTTAAATTTTGTGTTAAATCAGTTTAGATTTTATTAATACAATTTTTGATTAATATTTAGCTTATCATATATAAAATTTTTAGATAACTATTTAGATTTTTATATACACAATTTTACATTGATATTGAGAATATTATATATAAAATTTTATATTAATATTCAGATTTTTACATAGGATTTTTGATAAATATTTTTATAATTATATACAATATTTTAGACTAATATTTTGATTATATATATATATATATATATATATATATATATATATCTTTTTCATTGTTTTTCAGTAATTATATAGAACATTTTTTATGAATATTTTGAATATTATACATAATATTATAGCTTATTATTTTTGTAATTTCCCAGTTCCCCTAGCTTCCCACATTCAGTCTCCACATGTTACTTTAACAGATGTTCAGTGATAATACTTGCAACATTTAGCGATGTAAAACATACCTTAAGGAAACGATGACAAACCGGCGCCACCACGGTGTCTTCTTCTCCTCCGTCGTCTCCGTCGTGTCCCATGCAATCTTCCTTGCTGCCGTCCCTGCAGTGGTGGTGGCGGGTGAAACCTCCTGGTCCATTTCGTTGAAACTGGTACTAAAGGGAAACACAGATTTTAGTTTGACTTTATGATCCTGCGACAATGACTGGACCTTTGCTGCTTTGATCAAGTAAAAGCAAATCTTTAATATGTTCACAGTCAGTCTGTGTCAGATCAGTCAGAATTCAGGAAACATTTTGCTGAACTCTCACATTTTGTTCAAAATTTACTTATTTGTTATTTGGGACCCAAAACTAACATCTGTAAAATATTCTGTAGATATTCAACTCCTAAAATGACTTCACAGCCTGGAACACGAGCAAAGAATTTAAGCTAGCAAGTTTCAACTACAACAAGCTGACAAAGCATAAATGTTGTGAAATTAACCTTGAGTCAGCTACATCATTTTTTTAGATGGAAAATAATGATAATACTTGCAACATTTTAGCGATGTAAAACATACCTTAAGGAAACAAGACAACACCGGAGCCACCACGGTGTCTTCATATTCTCCGTCGTGTCCCATGCAATCTTAACTGCTGCCGTCCCTGCAGTGGTGGTGGCGGGTGAAACCTCCTTGTCCATTTCGTTGACACTGGTAATAAAGGGAAACACAGATTATTAGCTTCACCTAGACTCAGCTAGGTCACCTTTTATACAGAAAATAATACATTTTCTAGTGCTGCTAAGCTGTTATGTTAGTCAACATATTTCACACAACTTAGTTTAAAATGACAATTAAATAAACTCTGAACAAAATCTGAGATGGTGGAAAAGCAGCCACCTGAAATGATCAGTTTCAAACAGCAACAGACAGTAAAAGACTTTCATACCTTTCTGGCTATGGCCGTCTCAAAAACAGGGATTTTAGGAGACAAGTCCTTACAGCCAGGTGTCAACACTGTTGATAAAAGGAAACACAGCTATAATTGTACTGCATGGAGTGAACAAAATGGAAATAACACCAATATAATGTGTTCAATCAATTTAAAAGGGAACAGAAAGAAAGAGAATTTCATACATCTCGTCCGTGTCTTCTATTGGAATCAGTTGAATCACTTGATTCCTGGTTGTCTGCAGGATACAAATACAAAAAAAATAACTGTTTAAGAGAGCCGAGACAGACAACATACTGCATTGTTTGTTCACTGGTTATTATTTGACATATTTAGCTTTGTTAAACTTAAAAATGGCAAAATCTGGCTGCAAAAACACCAGACATTTTGATCAAGTTTGAAAAAAAACAATGATAGAATACTGAACTATTCAAAAAATAACATTAAGATATATATATATTTTCTATGATTTTACCCATTATCTGAACTAACAAAACAGGGAAATGTGGAAAATAACAGTAAATTGTAGAACAAATAATAAGTAAAACGTACCTTGACTTGACAGAGCCATCTGCCAAACCACCAAGTCTTTTTGGGGTTTTTTCAGCTGGACTTGAGACTGTGGTGGTTGGACCATCAGGGGAATCCTGATTACTAACTTTTTCCTGTTAAACAGATAGAAATCACTTGTGAGGAAATGTCACAGACACATACCTAACTGAAAAACAGAAAATATCAACAAACACATGAAGATTGTCACAGTTCTGTGCAAATCATCTCAATCCATGAAATCAAATGAACAGTGTAGACAACAGAGAATCAGATACTGACCTTTCTGCATTTTCCTATACAGGAGAACATTGTGGTCGTAGTTTGATCTCTTCACAAAATGCTGTGACCTTTCTCTGAAGAACTCCTCAGCAAACTGAAGAGTTTTCACCTCCTTCACCTCTTTAAAGATTCTAGAATGTTTTCTTACGACAACAAAGATTTTAAAACACAACAAACTTGGTTCATTTTGTTGCTGCTTTTAAAATGTCCTTGCAACCAATTGGTTTTTTTTTGGTTTAGGTTATACAAGCAGTTCTTTGACATTATCAGAATAAATACATAAAATGTGTGAAGAATTAAGACATATATTTATTTTATTTTGTGTTTTTAAAGGAATTTAAAACTAATGGTAGGAGTTTAAAGCTCCAGAAGGCTCAAGTTTGTCAATTCCTTATTGAGTCTTTAAAATAAATATGTAAAATAAAACCATTTAATGGTGGCTGGTGTCTGAGGTGACCACAGATTTAATATTGTAACATAACACAGACATGTGATAAAAAATTCATATGAACAGTTTGAATGAAGTGAAGTGGTAGACAGCGGGGTAGTGGTTAGCACTGTCGCCTTGCAGCAAGAAGATCTCCGGTTCAAATCCCAGCCTGGGCCTGGGATCTTTCTGCATGGAGTTTGCATGTTCTCTCTGTGCATGCGTGGGTTTTCTCCGGGCACTCCGGCTTCCTCCCACAGTCCAAAAATATGCTGAGGTTAATTGATTACTCTAAATTGTCCGTAGGTGTGAATGCAAGTGTGACTGTTTGTCTGTATATGTAGCCCTGTGACAGACTGGCGACCTGTCCAGGGTGTCCCCTGCCTTCGCTCGAGTCAGCTGAGAAAGGCTCCAGCACCCCCCGTGACCCTAGTGAGGATAAAGCGGTGTATAGAGAATGGATTGATGGATGAAGTGGTGGACTCACCTGTTCACATATTTCTTTTTGAAAATTCTTTATTTTTCAGATCTGAAATGCAGACATTGGAACAGATCTCACACATAGAGGAGCAATCAAGACTCCTCTACAATCCAGTCTTTTCTTTTTCTTCTTTAAGTGTGAAGAAATAACAAAACAATAACATGGGAGAGTATAAGTGTACTTTGAAGTAAACCAAAAATACAACACTTTCAGTCACGAGAGGCAGAAGGAAAAAAAAATGCAATTTGCCAAGACTGTTAGTTCACCTCCACAAAGTCTGTCTGAATGGGTTTGACATATTTAACCCAGTTGGCCTATAGCTTAACAAAAATATCTTTTTGCAAACGTAAACAACATGCCTTTATCCCCCATCATTAAATCGAACATCTTCCTGTAAAATGCAAAATCACTCCCAGGGGGCGTATAGACATTACAAAAAGTTACTAAAACATCATCTATTTTGCCTGACACTACAAAGGACCTTCCGCATCCTCACACAGGCAAATTATATTCCATCAACAGTGTTATCACCTGTGCATCTACACACGTGATCTACTTGATACGCTGTCCTTGCGGTCTGGCCTATGTGGGAAAAACCACAAGAAAACTTAAACATAGGATAAGTGAACATAAAAGCTCTGTACGTAGGAATGACTGGGATTATCCCGTGGCCGTACATTTTAATGATGCTCATCATGACATTTCCTCTTTACGTTTCTGTGGCATTGAACAGGTAAACCCGCCACTTTGGGGAGGTGACCACGACAAGCTACTAAAACAGCGTGAGGCTTACTGGATCTATACCCTCCAAACATTGACCCCAAAGGGCTTAAATGATGAACTGTTGTTAAATATGTTTCTGTGATCTTGTGTTTGATGTTGTGCTGAAGCATGAATTCTAACGTCCTATTTGTTTTGAGTGGAAGATCCTGTCTAGTTTTAACCACCTCTGGATACATATGAAATATGCACATATATCATGAGTTTATCTAATCATATGACCTGTTGATTGTGTTCATCTTTGTATATGTATACATTTTCATTGTTTTTTTCAGCCCCTGATGGTTATTATAGAATTCTTTCAAATTATTTTATGTTCCTTTGGGAGTTGGGCTTAGCCAGAACAGACTTGTATGCTTGTTTGTAATTAATTGTTCTGTGTTTTTTGTTTTAAATAGGGCTAATGATATTTGATTGCATGTGTGAATGGGATTGGCTGTGGAGGAACAGCCACTCCCCATTTAAGATGGCTTCTCATGAACTAAAAAAATGTTTGTCTGATGAAGGTCTAGTACTGAAACGTCACAACAATAAAGGATATATTGCAAGTTGGACAGTGTGCTGGGGCCTCTTCTTGCAACTTTATGGTCTGTGTTTCCTCCACGCACCTGAAGATAATTCGCCAACTCACGAGTCCCGACTCATTTAGATACAGAGCAGTAATGTAGAATTCACACATTGCTGTGAAAAGTGCGTCTCGGCTTATCAGTAAATGTTCATTACTTACAGGCTGCAGATAAGGTCTTCATATTAAAGGGACTATAGATCACCAGTCTTTGTCCATAGGGGATTGCCTTCTGAATTCTTTGAGCTTTTCTTTATACTGGAAACGCTGATTTTTCTTAAGCCGTGGGTTGTCCCAGTCCTCCGTGTCGGGCTCCGCATCTCCGCTCCGGCCGCGCCGTCTCCCCGCCGTTTGCCAGGTGGACAGGTGTTGGAGCTCCTCTGGGCTGGATCAGCTGTGGGCTTAACCACGTTGACTGGGTACCCTCGTGAAGCCATGTCTTTCGTCGCCTCCGTAGCGTCTTGGAACAGTCTGTTGCTGTCTGGATAAAAGATTCGTATCTTTGCAGGATATGGTGTTTGAAACTTAATGTTTTTAGCTCTCAGGACTCTCTTGGCTTCAGTGTACTCACTGCATTTCTTCAGAACCTCTGGAGGAAAGTCTTTGTCAACGTAAAACCGTATATTGTCACACAGCAGCTCTTTCTTCTGCCATGCCCGCCTGAGCACCTCCTCTTTCATACGGTAACTTCCGAATCTGAGCATGATGGAGCAGGGGCTCGCATTAGCATCAGTTGGCCTCTGCGCCAGGGCTCGGTGAGCCCGCTGAATTCCAAGGTCTTCATCCTGAGCGAGGTCGAGTGTGGTTTTAAATAAACTGTCCATGAAACCAATCATATCATTCTTTGATGGCTAAAAGTAAAAAAAAAAAAAGTAAAGAATTACATATTTGACTTTACTAGGGCACATACACACGTACTGTACATACATTTTCAGGTCTGTACAAAAATGTTTTCAAAGAAACCTAGGTTTGTTCCGTTATAGAGAAAGATACAAACTTTTTTTGATGCAAACTCATCTGACAATGCTTTTCCCATCTCCAGCCACTGTCTGAAGTTGTCAGAAGCCATCTGAAGACAGAAGAAAGGAAGGAGAAAGGCACAAAGACTGGTCTATGATCACTGATGGGGATCATGCATGTTGGCTATTAAATCAGCAATAGCAAGTAATATAAATCAGATTCTATGAACTGTAAATCCAGTCAGTGCTGCACCTGCAGTGTTCTTACATATTTACATTTGTAGAACGAATGGGTTCACAGATAATACTGTCAAAATACAGTCTGAGATACAGTAGGATAACACTGTTTCCTGTGGACAGAAATGTGTATACAGCTCACAGAATCTAGTCACAGAATGTGGTTTAATCCCACTCGCTAAAAGTAATTTCTCTTTCACCAATATTTAAGTCTGTGTAGCCTTCAGCCAATGTTGTGTGTGCAGTTATTTCAGATGTAGGGCATGACATGATTAGGCAACTAGCTAACTGGCATGAATATTAGCATGCTAACGTTAGCGTTTTTTTTAGTAAAATCATGTGTCTGTCACAACTAATTTGTGACTAATACGTAAAAATAACTCAACTACATAGGAATTGCAAGTAATCGATTACTTTGGTATTACAAATCAGCAAATAAAATTCAATCCACGAATTTGTGTACTTACCAGTGCAGTGTTTGTTGCCTCTGAGTAGCCGTTTTTTGATGGGTGAAGAAGGTCAAAGTTACGTGTGACGTGTTCATGGTGACGTTTCAGCTGAGACACCGGAGTGTCGATATTTACTCAACCGCTAGAGGTCGCTTAACTTCAAAACGTAACACTCAGTCGTAATGAGGGGCGTGTACAAACGACCTATGTGGTCGTTTTTTCAAGGAGGACAGTCTCGTCCTGTAAACAGTCTTTAGCCTCTGTAGGGCAATCTAGTCCCCATCCATCAATCAATCAATCAATCAAAGTTTATTTCTATAGCACTTTTCATACAAAAAGTAACACAAAGTGCTTAACAAGTTAAAACAAACAATAAAAACAATAAAAAGACAATGCCCCACATCCCTCCCAAATCCTGCCCCACATCATACTTCCTATGAACACACAGACATACACACACAGACAGTCACACACAGACAGTCACACACACACACACACACACGTTTGTACTTCGATCTTAGTGAGGACATCCATAGGCGTAATGCATTTCCTAGAGCCTTACCCTAACCTTAACTATCACAACTGATTGCCTAAACTTAATCCTTACCCTAACCCTAACCAAACCTCAATTCATACCTGTTCGCTAAAAACAAGCCTTCACCCTCAAACATGGCTGTTTCAAAGTGAGGACCGGCCAAAATGTCCTCACTTTGTAAAAATGTCCTCACTTTGATAGTTAAATGCAGAAAATGGTCCTCACCATGTAGCAAGAACACACACACACACACACACACACACACACACACACACACACACACACACAAACAGTACAACACACAGGATTAATTCTAATTTTTATGCTCCCATCAGAGGAATGTTTTGACACACTGCTGCATGCTGCTCTTCGACCATGAATCATCTGATGCACGAAAGCCAAACAGTTTAAATGTCAAGTTTTATTGGGAATTATGCGCTTGATGTCACTGACTAAACCAGCTGAGACTACAGGAAGTCACTGCATCTGGACAACAAATAGTGTAGTTACGTAATTTGAACCGATTTAATACAATTAGCTGTTGTTTCAACACTTCACTTTTTCTACGAAATGAACAAACAAGATGCATTCGGTGTATTTATTTACATTTATTCAGTGAGTATTTGCATTTCCTCATTGGTCCAAATATTCTTTAAGTTCTACTTATGGTTTAGTGGAAATAGTTACTTGATTAATCAATTAGTCAGTGTATATTAAATTACCTTGTCTGTCTGGGTTGCATTGGACTTGGCAAGAAAACAAAATAAATAAAGAATATTCATTGTTATAATTTTTACTTTGCCAAGGAATGCGGCAGAGTTATGTGGCAATTGCTGTACGTTTGTCTGTCTGTTATTCTGTCTGTGTGCAACATTACTCAAAAACAGATTAACAAATTTGGATGAAATCTTCAGGGAAGGTCAGAAATGACACAAAGACCAACTGATTAGATTCTGGCAGTGATGCAGCTCATAGTCTGGACCCACATATTTGCTAAAGATTTCTGTATCATTGCAAGACAGCAGCAGGACGTCACCGCATTTCTGACAATGCCATATGGGGGAATGAACAGCCTTGGTGGAGTACTGAACTCTCTGAGTGCTTTTCTTGTTATTGTGATAATTCTAGTAGTTCTAGTGTAAAACATTCCCTGGGCCTTGTTCATAGGAGGTCTGTTTTATGTTTAGATCATTTTTTATGTTTAACTGATGTTGTGGTTTGTGTCTGGAAGATGCTCATACTACATGAAGCTGGTTGGCATGCTTGGTTTGTTGTCAGCTAATGTGTCTGCGTAACGCTATGAAGGAAGGGTCTTATAAATGACTCAATGGAAAGATAAAATATACATTTATTCATTAACTCATTCAATAATTTTGCCCTTGTCTCTTCCGTGTTCATAGCGCATCGTCACAGCTGGAGAATTGTCTGACAACGCCTCATTGTTCTGCTATAGGGGCACAAGACTGGATTGTTTGTATTTCTTCAAACCAGTCACAGTCATGTTGGGCAGTGTTAAGCCCAGGATGCAGCAATGGTGTCAGGTTCAGTGTATTTGGTGGAAAGAACCAGCAGTTGCCTGATTGCATGATCCAATTCCTTTGCGAGATTTGTCATTTCCAGTTTGAAAGGTGCTCATTAGGAAGCGGATGTTATTGCTTGACTAGTAAAGGGAATTTTCAAAACATGGCTTGCTTATACCCACAGTCTACATGTGGTGAGACAGACTTCTGTTGCCCTAATTAAGTTACACATGCACAGATGTGATCAAAGTTTTCTCTGATCCCTTTTGCAATGTAAAACTTACAATTAGGCTTTAGATCAGTATTGTCTCATATAGATTTTATTGGGTTATTAAAGACGATTTGATTGCATTAATTCAGAAAAAAAGTAAGAAATGCAATAAAGAGAGGTTTATAATGCAAAAATGAGTGTTCATACCGGGTGTTTCCCTCCACTGCAGCAGCACAGAGAGGGAATGACTTGCTCATTAGCTGCTGGTTCTCTCCATCCCGTGACAGAGCGGAAAACCGAGGGAAACCCTGATTTGTTTACACGTGAGCATTTGCCTACCTCTTCCACACGCACTGGTCGCTGAGCGCTGATTTGTTCATCTGGGCTCGGCCTGCAGCTAACAGGAACTGAGCAGGCAGGAGACAGCGATGCAGATGAAACCTGCCATTCTTCAGCCTCATTCTCTGGATTTTTCAGCGTCTCTTTCTCTCTATTAGGACAAAAGGACAAGAAAACACCCCTCAGGTTAAATAGTTATTTTCACAATTACAGTAGATCACAATTTCATATAAAGACCTGCAATAAATGATACATTAGGGAGAGACTCTTACAATGAGAAAAAGCATGATGAATGGAATATCACTGCCTTTCAGCATTGTGAAAACACACAATTAAAATAAATCTCCACGAGGAAGAAGCAGAGCAGGATATTGACAGGGAGAATACAGCCGAGAGCAAATTATATAAGCGTGCACTGTATATCCAATATATCATTAACACATAATGCAATACCCCAGTGGAGGAAAAACTCTCGAGCACCCACATCCAAAAGAAGTCTGATTCTCATTTTCTCGCTCTGTTCCACTCTCTCCTTCCCCGTGGGATCACACTGGGTGCATCCATCAAGTTAATTAAACAGAGTGTTCTATAATTAAGAGGAATTTTAATAGGCAAGCAGCAGGAAACAGGTCAGGATAGATTGCACTGAAGTGCTGAATAAACATGGATCAGAATGAAAGAGATTTAGTGAGTGAAGCTATCTCAAAGCTGGGCTGGACAATTTCTGTATTAAATCACCCAAACAGTGGCCACATTACTGCCACAGCGTGTGTTTGTGTGCGAGAGCCTCGGGGTGTGTGTACATGTAAGGCAGCATTCAGCTCTGCAGGAATGCTACAAGAGTGATGTGTCAGCTTGGAGTGCTGCAGCCAGCAGGGGGCACTGTTGTATGATCAGTCTGCACTGAAGGATGTTTTAGGGGACAAACCGGCCTCACGGCTGGCCTTGGGAATCACAAATTAGTCTGTCCAGCTATGTGAGATCTAACAACGAGCAACCACTCTGGGTTAAAGTGTTCAAAAACATTTTTTGGGCGGAAGGGAGTTCGTTAGAGCTCGTAAAAACCAATTCTGAACCCTGTGGGACGGGGGAAAAAACAGATTTTTAAAACGCGGGTCCTCTAAGAAAGAGTTTAAAACCCACTGGTGCGGACAGAGGAGCAGATGGTGAGGCAGCAGATGATGACTCTGCAAGAGCTCGGCTCAAAACAGAAATAGCTCTGACATTCTCGTGTCTGTCTCGCTCTCTTCCATCTATTCTTTTCTTTGTGCACACCACGGGTGTGTTTTCTTGCGTTCACACTCGCCCAAAAAACCTACACAGCAGCAACTACTGAACCACAAACATCTCCCTTCCAGGAATCAGTCAGAAAGAAAAGAATGATGGGAAACAAGGATGATGCTGAAAAATTAACCAGACAAACCACGTCCAACTTGTGAGTGTGCATGTGAGTGTGCACGTGCATGTATGTGTATGTGGGTGTGTAAGTGAGTAATAAAGGTTCTTTAAGATTTATCACTATTAAACTAGACGGTACACTGCCAATCAAAAGTTTGGACACATCTTCTCATTCAACAGTTTTTATTTAATTATTTTCTACATTGTAGATTAATACTGCAGCACAGTGAAGCAGTGGTTAGCACTGTCGCCTTGCAGCAAGAAGATCCCCGGTTCAAATCCCGGCATGGGTCTGGGATCTTTCTGCATGGAGTTTGCAGTTTCTCCCTGTGCATGCATGCTTCCTCCCACAGTCCAAAAATATGCTGAGGTTAATTGATGACTCTAAATTGTCCATAGGTGTGAATGTGAGTGTGATTGTTTGTCTGTATATGTAGCCCTGTGACAGACTGGTGACCTGTCCAGGGTGTCCCCTGCCTTCACCCGAGTCAGCTGGGATAGGCTCCAGCACCCCCCACGACCCTAGTGAGGATAAAGCGGTGTATAGAGAATGGATGGATGGATAGATTAATACTGAAGACATCAAAACAATAAAAGAATATATGGAATTACGCTGTAAACAAAAAAGTGTTCATCTTCAGTATTAATCTACAGTGTAGAAAACAATACAAATAAAAAGTATTGAATGAGAAGGTGTGTCCAAACTTTTGACTGGCAGTGTACATTAGAAACAAAATACACACTTTTTTTACAACTAAAACTGTTGCCACAAAGAGTGACAGTGTTAGTAGTGTCTAAAGTAAATGAGTTTTTTCAAAGATTGTGTCTTTTCAGTGGCAGTACATTTACTCAGGTATTGTATTTGTATATTATTTTAATGTTTCCAGAATTTTACTTTACTAGATTTAGGAGGCACATGTACTTTTTACTCCGCCAAAATGGTGGAGCCTTCAGCGGAGTTATGTGACGATCGGCGTTTGTCTGTCTGTCTGTGCGCAACATTACTCAAAACCGGATGAACAAATTTGGATGACATTTACAGGGAAGGTCAGAAATGACACAAGGACCAAGTGGTTAGATTGTAGCAGTGATGCAGCTTATAGTCTGGATTCACGGATTTGTTAAAAATTTCGGTGTCATTGCAAAATAGCAGCACAGCGTCATTGTAACTATGGCAACAAGTGAACACTAGATCAGCTGCCTGCTGATTATCACGATTGTGACCGCTGCAGAATGATACAAGGAACAATTGAGTAAACTGTGGGGGTGTTTCCGAGTTCCATCAATTCCCACCACCCGCTGCATATTTAGGTCACGTGATTTGGTGTCCGTACATAACGTACACATGAATAACACACGCCTGTGCTCAGCGCAAGATCATTTTGTTTGTGGGCACATCTATATTAAATTATCACATTTTATAGTGCTGTGATTTCTTACACGATTTTTTGCGAGATTTCAGCCTCCGGAAATAATACGACTGAGCAGCTTTGACGGAGTACTACGCTCTCTGACTGTTTTTCTTGTTTCTCATCTGTGTTTATTTGACAGCTACATTTACTAGCTACTTTGGAGAGTAATTTGTTCTTAGCTTAAAATTAGTTCCAGTTTGACCAATAATAACATCAAAATGTTAACATAAAAATGTAACATATTTTGAATTAAGAATATTTTAAAATATAACAATAATAGGAGCTGCTGCACCAAGAGTGCTTTTATTTTTTTGTATCATATTAAACCTTCAATAGCTGCAAATTTGTTAGCAAATTGTTGTTTATTTACACATCCTGCAGTTACAGAGCAAAACTGGGCCCCCACCTTGCAAATGTTTCTCTCACTATCAGCTTGGTTTTGTTCTGTTGTTGTTGTTCTTTTGTTGTTGTTGTTGTTGTTGTCTCTGCAACTCCTGAGGGAAATATCTGGAAATGTATCTGCCAAACGCTCCGCTGCATTAACCAGCTACACTCTGACTGTGTCTGTCTGCCGCTCAGTGCTGAGCAGGTGTGGACTTTTTATCACCGGGAACAGCTGCCAGGAAAATACCAAAATAACCTAAACAGTGAAGTTGCAGCAGGACAGCTAAAAAATAAGCTGGAATGAACTATGAAGCTCTACAATGTCCAGATACAGGTGCTAATTCTGTTTAGTTTCAGGTACAGTCAGCTGATGCCTTCCTGTTGTACAAATATTCATTAAAAGCCACTTTGAGTACATTTTGCTGACAATACTTCTTTATTTTCACTTCAGGTCAGATTGTTGATTCAGGACATGTAACATAATATTTAACATGGCCATGAGGATGTGTTTACCCATGTAATTGAAGTGTAATTTTAGCACGATTTACATAAGCCACTTGCCTCTGTTTTGTAAAATTAGAATTGTAGAATATGATGTTTGTAATTTTGCATTTTGTCTAAATTTCTTCTTCAATCCTCATCTTCGTTTCCCATTTTGACCACATAGATGCTAATCTGTATTTCATTGTGCTGGAACCTCCTCTGACAAAGTTGAATGTCATCTAACCTGGTGAGTCTGTCAGATACAACCTTTGTCATGATGTTTTATTAATCGGAAAATATAAATCCCTGTATCAGAAACAAAAATTGTGCATTTTTCAGTTTATTGATTAACCTAAAAATGAACGACTGTGGCTCTTATTCTGTTGCCTCTATGACTCTTTGGTGTCAGGCGATGTCCCGCCCCCTGCACTACCTGATTGGTTATGCATCAAGAGTAACAGCCAATCAACACTGAAGGACAAATGTGAACAAGCTGTCTTTTAATTAAACATAAAGAAAAACAAAACAAACACAGACATTTCAAAGTTTCAAAGCATCCAGCTTACAGTCCAACACAGAAAGAATTTAATGCTTCTGAGCCTTGTGCCATTTGAAAAAAGTAAAATCTTGGTTTCAAAAGACTGAATTGAAAGTTCAAGAATCTCTTTCCTGCATTGCATTAGTCCCTCTGTACACTTTAGCTCAACATACTCTGAGGTACATGCACTTATTAGCCATCCACGGTGATCTACTTCATCATGCACAGTCAAAAAAATGTAGAATTAGCTTAAGCTTTCAAGTTTACTTCTGACTGAAACAGAGTCTTTAGAGACAGGGAAAGTACAGTACCTTAATGTATTGTACTGCTTCTATCTATGACTGGGATAGATGGATGGAGAAGAGTTAGCTCTATTGAAATCCCCCCTCTCCCAGGGCTGTGGTGTAATTACTGATAGGGATGTAATTAGCCGAACATGGCTAGATAGTGCATGTTTTGTGTGGGAGAAAGACACTTTAGAGGGAGTGTGTGCGCGCACAGTGAGGTCTCCTTTTAATTAGCCAGACGGCCTATGAGACAGATTGTTAAGAGAGGTCAAAATCTAAGAGGGAGAGGGGAAGGAGAGAGGAGAGACAGGTCGATAAGGATTAGGTAGGAAACAGAAGTAAAGGCAGAGGAGGAGGAGGCGCAGCAGTAGAGAAGAAAAAGAGGGAAGAATACTAAGAAATGAAAAAGAGGGAGGGGGGCAAAGATGATTGATGATGATAAATCTTGTAGAGGTATTGCAGTTAGTTGGTTCAAGGCCACGGGCAGAAAGATTACTATAGTATTCACAGTTCATTTCAGGCGCGGGGAGCCAAAGTGAAGGGCTGAAAGAGGCACACTGGAATGTTTATAAAGTACCCAATCAGTAAACGTATCTTGCCCAGAGAATGTATAATGGATTTGGCTTTCAATTCACTGGGTTAAATGTATAGCTACTGTAGTGGCTCACCCCCGTGGCAGCTTTAACATATGGCTGAGATCCATTCTGTTCTTGTCCCTGAATCTTGTCTATTCAGAATCTCATTGTTTCACTTTTTTTTTGTTCTACCCTCCAGCAGGTCTTACAGAGCACAAGCGCTTCAAACCACTTTAGTCCTGCTGCACAATAAACGTAACAAAAGACAACTTCGTGTTCTGACATTGAAAGGGAAAAACGACGCTCTTAATTTCAGTTGGTGATCAATATTTTCCTAATCTGTCTCCGTTATTTCTGTCCTGAAACCTTTTCTATATCTATGATAAGCAGAACTTGTCTGTTGTTTTCAGTCTCCTTTGTAGCTTTGCCAGTTATCTCCAAGAATGAAATTACATTTTAAAGTACAATACCCAACAAAGAAAAAAATTCTCCTTTAAAGCAATGAAATGGGTACAGAGAAAAAGAGGAACATGACTATTGGCCTTTTTTCTGACAGTATTGATTGCCAAATTACATTTCCTGTAGAAGTAACATGTAATGTAACAGTACAGACACCATGTTGAGCTTTTATGGCTCAGATAAAACCAGCAGCAGAATACTATTTATAAGCTGAAAGAGCGTATCAACCAAAGAGGCACAATAAGCCTTGTCTGCATTTGCCACTGCAAGATACATCCTGAAACTGGATTGTGAGAGTGAACTAAGTTTAGGCAACATAAAGTAAAACATGGTGCTAATCAGCTGACACTACAGCTAGAGAACATTTATTCTGGTTATTTTAATATCATATAGTGGATATGCCTGTTTAGTGACTTCAATTTCTCTGCTCATCTGTTGACAAAATTGCCAATTATTCCCAGTATTGTCTGTATTATTACACATATGCACACTGCTCATGATTTTGTTGTGTGTAAATATCTTCTGAAATCTCATCACATTAAGCTCCATTTACTGTTTGGACTGTTTAGCCTTCAAGTCTTTAGACTCCTTCACATAAGTGCATTTATTCCAGCACCAAGTACCACTTTCTCCCAAAACAAGACTACACTTTTTATTTCACTACTGTCACCTTACAGTTATAATTTAAAGATAACCCATTCTATCAGTCTGCTCAAAATTTAAATGTCTTTTTTTATTGTAGCTTTTTGGTTTTTTACATTGAGTTATTTTTAAAAATCGTATCCTTCTTATCTTTCGAGGATCTCCACAGGGTCCTCCATCCTTTTACTCTGTGAAATCTAGATTCTATAAAGTAGTCTTAACAGTTATTAATTCCCTTCACTGAATTCAATTGGCTCCAGATTTTTGCTGCCAAGTTTATCACTGGTTAAAAAAACAAAACGTAATTTGTCGCTTGAACAGCCTTTCTGTAGCACAGCTCCTTGTTCATTTTTGCAAAATTTTACAGTTTTTAGGGCATTACATGACCTATCCCTTACCTACATATAGAATCTACTAAACAGATATGAGCCTGGGCATCATCTCAGATGAGACTTGCAAAATAGATTGCTGTTAAATCTGGTGTTAATCTCTTCTTAAAACATTACTTTTGTGATAAGTGTTATTCTTGTCTTATTGTTTTAAATCTTTTCATGAGGCACTCTGTGGCATTGTTAAGAACAGCGCTATACAAATGAAGCCTTTTATTATTCACACTTCATATCACAGGTGTAAAAATACCTGATGTTGCTGTCTTTCTGGTCATCCAGGAAACCCCAGCGGTAGGACACAGGCAGTGGGGAGCAATTGGTGATTGTGATTACTTTGTGAGTCCCTGTGCAGTTAAACACACAACCGAAATCCACTGTGGTGGAGGAGAAGTTTAAGTTGGGGAAGTGGACCTCAGCGTGCAGATTCACCACGTCTTCCTGTTGGTGTCCCGGGTAATGTACGTCAAGGAACTGCAAAAAATGTCAAGGAAGGACAGAATACATTTGGTTGTATAAGTGAGAAAATGAGTAAATGAGTAAAGCTTTCAATCCTTTTCGGCTGTCACGCTCTTTAAATAAAGCATTGCTTCTCAGGTTATGGCCTTAGCATGGGAATCACTACTCATAAGGGCACAAATTAAAAAAGCAAAGCATTATCATAAAACAGTATCATGTTTACCTCGTCCACAGTTCGAGACATCTGATCAGAATAGAAAGCTGGATTAAAGCAAATCCACAACTCAGTCTGGCTTCTGGCTCCTACAACCATAGACTAGAGAAAGACATACTGTAGTTAAAATATAACACAAGGGCGTCAAAGGAGTCACTGCTGCAATATTTAGGATTATAGAATCGGAAGGTAAACTAATCAAAAGCATATCAGAGCAGTTCCCTTTTTTAGGACCTGGTCTCGCTGCTTGATGAAAAATCATTAAATCATATTTTTATATCTGATGACTTCGAAGTCGTAAGTTCACAACCCTTTTTAAAAAAAACTTCTCACAGTTTAATGAGACATTTATTGTAATCCTGCCATGGGACCTGGGCTTATCAAAATATCCTGCTCCTCTTTAGTTCCACTCAGAGACCTGCCAGGAGTTTCAAAGCCATTTTAATGTGGATTCCAATCCTGCATTTTAATCAGCTCACAGGGTGGAAGACTGAGCTGTGCTAAAACTAAAACATGGACAGTGCAGGGAAACGTGAAATTAACTTCTATTAAGGTTTATTGTAACACCACTGAGTGCAAGTCAACAAAACATTTAGCTAGCAATACATTACCTGTGATGAGTTCATTAAAGGAGGCTAATGTGTACATGGAGAACATACTCACTACAGGTGTCCTTTTCTGTAGAACCCATGAATAATACAGGGTGACACAAAAAAATGGGAACTTTTTAACAATCCAATAAAAGCAAGAGTGATGGAAGAAAAATATTTTATTCATAGTAATTGAAACCTTAAAACATGCCATTTAAGAAACAAAGATGGAATTTTCATTTCTTAAAATGACTTCCTGTAGATGGCGTCCTCCTGTATGAATGCATTCTTGAAATCTGCTGTTGAGATTCCTCATTGACCGCTGCAACATCTCAGCTGGGATACTGTGAATTTCATCCTGAATTCTCCGTTTTAACTCATCCAGAGTTCTTGGTCGAGTCGTGTACACTTTACTCTTGAGATAGCCCCAGGTAGATTTCAATACATTCGTACAGGAGGACGCCATCTACAGGAAGTAATTTTAAAAAATGAAAATTCCATCATTGTTTCTTAAATGGCATGTTTTAAGGTTTCAATTACTATGAATAAAATATTTTTCTTTAATCACTCTTGGTTTTATTGGATTGTTAAAAAGTTCCCGTTTTTTGTGTCACCCTGTTTATTATAAAATAGTGTTGATTAACTTACCATGACCTCACCAAAATTTTGATTTCTGAGCCTTATGGAATATTTATGTCAACTATTCATGTTCCTCCCTGCTTTAAATAACACTCAGCAGCACCTATTACACTGAATTCATCACAGGACGAAGATTGGTCCTAAGCTTTAATGACAATTCCTCAACACAAAGTAGTATACAGTAGACAGCATTCATGGTAAATTCTAGTCAAGAGCTGAAAAAACAATGTCTCAGTGGCTCCCTTATGACGTGCATAGTTTTTTGACAATCTGATGATATGTGAACGTGTCTAAATGAGCACCTTGGACACATTTTCTACAAAAGTCACACCGTCAGTGTGACCATTATTAACATTTCTGTATCATTTTGAAGATCTGAACAGCACGTTGTTGCGTTATTGGACAGGCAACATCCTTCAAGTTGTATGAAGAAATTTGAGGAAGGGTTTCTCCACATTTCAGCAACACTATTGGTCCAAAAAAAAAATGACATAGCGCACAAAAAAAGTGTGCCTTTCTTGTTTACATATATAACAAACTGAAATGTCCATAAAGATAAAACTTTACTGAGATGAGGACGGAGTAACAGATCAGATTAATGACATTATGTCACTAAAGGTACATCCAGGTTTTGACAAAACATTGAAAGGAGCCAAAGTTTAGTTTGTTGCCTCTGGCTGTTTGAAGGAGTCTTGCTTCTGAGCTTATAAATACCTGTGGCATCAAACAGCAGCAGGATCCACATGGGCATCTTCAAAGCAAAAGAGGTGAATATGTGGCACAGCATGGTAGTGTCAATAATTAGATTACTTCTAATAATAAACTATCCCCAACGTGGAGACAAGATCGATCAGGATGTAACAGCACTGTGGATTTTTACTTACCTCAGACAGACAGGTGAGATGTCACACAGAGTTTATATTCAGCTAATAATCTGCCACTTCAGTCCTGTATTTTTCTTTCATTGTTGGTATTAGCTAGGTTATAATACACACAGAAGGAATTTCCAGAACTAAGAAAATCATAAAAACAAGGTTGTGGATACTGGCTGTTTTGTGGACAGTTGGAAAAGCTTGGCATTAGTTTAGATTGAGTCTTTTGTTTATTAGTGTGTTGTTGATAATTATGCATCAATGGATGTAATGTCTGTTTGGTCTGAATGACAGAATGTAGTCACTTAGATTGGAAAAGTCAAAATGTTATGTATCCTATGTTTGACAAAGGCTAATAGACATTTCCCTTCAAGATTTCCCTACCTAATTTTACATCTGATGGAGAATGAAAGGCACATTTTAACAAAAATTTGCATTATGAAAGGATAGAAGGGGATGCAGGAATTAAAAAATAGATAAAACTGCACTGAATGTACATTAACAAGCTCACTCTACTGTGTGGTGTTTAAACTGTTTTGTCTCTTATTCTTTGCTGAGAAGGAAAGAAAATGAGTAAATTTATTTAGAACTTTGAAGAATTGTTTCTATATTAATTTACTTTCTGTCCAATCTTAAACTATATTTCACAGGGACATATTTTTTAACTCCACTACTTTTTTCTGACAGCTGTAATATCTAGTTAGTGAAGCTAGGACAAGCTACAACCACCATCAATAATTTAGCGCTGTCTTTTTTTATGTTTCAAGAGGGGCAGCCTGCTTTAAAGGCACATTCTGTGCTCTAAAGCTGAACAAACAGTAGACCTGATTGAAAAGAGTTTAAATATGAGGATTAATGCTAAACAACACCATTTATCTGAGGTAAGGGTAAACAACAGATGTCCACAAAAACATAATATCCTCAGTAATTAATTTCAGACACAACTATATGAGTAAATGACAGAATATTTAAGTTTCTGTTCATGGTGGCGACTAAAATCAGCAAGATCCTTTCTTAAAATGACAACAACAATGAAGATTGTTATTATAAAGGATAAAGTAAAGATGTGCACCTTTGCTGTAAATGAGCTGTGGTCTCCTGAAGCCTCACACAAAGAAAAAGGTTCTACAAGCGAAAGCTCCACAGATCGAGGCAGACACGACACATTCTTTAAAACCAGCTTCTCATAGACGGGCAGCAGGTGCTTCCCTTTGTCCTGTAAGATGAACAGTGGCCAAGAGTTACTTAGTATTCATCAGAAAAACTTCTTTTGTAAGTTTGCAGATCTTTTACATGCACAAAAACAGAAGTTACTCCATACTTTCACCACACTACAGGAAGAAAATATTGTACTTTCTACTATCTATATGTATCTAACAGCTTTAGCTACTTTAAAGATGGAGATTTTACACAATTACTAATATAACAGGCTTTTAAAATACAGCACACTATTACAGATTAAAACGGTGGTTTCTGATGTTTTTGGATGCTGACACCTTACATAAAATAATTTATAGTCAGGCTTACATTATAGATAGTGATTATTCATTTCAGTAAAGGTACCATTACACGTTACAGAATGTAAAGTTATTTACATTCCTGCTGCTCCATCTACAGATAACACTGTGACAACATTTGTGTGATACAGTAGAGAGCGATGCAATAAACAGTGTTAAATAATCCTAACAGAGCACAGCTGGTGAATGTGGTCATGACCAACCTTCTTGAGGTAGAAGTTCAGTTCCTTTGAGGAAAAGCTGAGCACCGGAGCCACAAAGCGACAAGTGATATCTACAGACATGATTTGCTCATAAGAGCCCTGGGCACCGATAATGGCTTGGCACACCAGACGCTCACGTACAACCTGGAAAGACAGGAAGTTACAGTCTACACATGTGCTGCAACATGGATCTATTGAATAACTGATCTTGAGTTTATTCATTTTTAGGCCAAACTGGTTTACCACAGGAGAGTCTGAACATCCTTTCAGCACCATGTCGACAGAGCCGCCTGGAAAAAGCTCCACGCGAGCCGGACTGAGGCTGAATATCGGCTTCTCTCTGCTCGAGGAGATCAAAGACCTACGGTTCAAACCACCTCTCTGCCTGGGAGCGGGGATGGGGGGTAGGAAGGTTTGGCCTGGTGAGGTGTCACCTTTGCGGGTTTTTGTGGAAGACGGGAAGCCGACGTTCCTCCAGTAAATCAGGTGCCTCCGTTGGCCAGAGTTGGTCAGCTTGAAGTGATACTCGCATGGCTCATTGCTGACAAAACATGAAGAGGTCAAAACAAAGCCGAAGTTGCTTTTTATTACCACATTCTGAATGCTAAATCACCATATTATTAACCCCCTGAAGCAGGCTCTGGGCATTTTTTTGCTACTGTCACATTTTTACTCACTGTGGGCTGATTTTTCACTGCAATATAAAGTCCTGCACCTCTATTGAAATAGCACAACTTTGGCTGGAAATAGAACTGAAAAATATCCTCTGTGCAGTATGACTAAGTTATAATGGAATAAAACATTAAAACCATTGTGGCTTATATTCACACTATCCTAAGAAGACATTTCACCATGATGAATATATTCTCTAAAAACCTGCTGACAACTTGCTCTTCTGCATACCATTTTTGAGTCATGCTGCAGGTATATTTTAATCAAGTACATTTTATTTTCCTCTCAGTCTTTCCTGTCTACTCCTCTTTGTTCTATGTAAACACAGCCTGCAGTTCATCTGAATTTCAGTCACATGACTGTGCCTGAACATTTTTGAACATTATTGTTTTTGCAGGATCTGGTGCTAAAAGGAAACATGTCACACGAGATACAGTCACAGACAACTGGAAAACTGAAAAGTTGATGATTCTTTTTGTTTATGCTTACAAATGGTTAAATTTTGGCCTTATTTTAAAAGAAGACATGACTTTCAAATAATCCACTGGTGGGTTTTTATGGTTCAGAGAGTTAATATTACGAGGGTACTCCAAATAGTTCTCTGCCTCACAAGAAAAGTGTCACAGGAGAAAGATAATTAATCTGCCAAGTAACGTGGCGGCGTAATGTGACGATCAGCGTATGTTTGTCTGTCTGTCTGTGCGCAACATTACTCAAAAACAGACAAACGGATTTGGATGAAATTTTCAGGGAAGGTCAGAAATGACACAAGGACCAAGTGATTAGATTTTGGCAGTGATGCGGCTTATAGTCTGGATTTGTTAATTTCTGTATCATTGCGAGATAGCGTCACTGTAACCATGACTACAAGTGAACACTACATCAGCTGTCTGCTGACGATCACATGATTGCGATCCTACTACAAATCCATTGCCACAGACTTATCCGAACTTATCTGTCAGAAGTCATATGAGTAAGCAGCCTTGGAGGAGTACTGTGCCCTCTATGTGCTTTTCTTGTTTGTTCTTGTATTTTTTTCGAATGTAGTCTTGTTTCCCTTCAAGGCATTTGGTTCACTGATGTTCAAGCTTTGGTATCCCGTCACATCTCGAGCCTCCAGATACTTCTCAGCAGCATGCATGACTTCATCTTTACTTTAAAAATGGCGTCTGTGCAAGACTGGAAACAGATAAAAGTCAGACAGTGAAGGTCAGCTGAGTAAGGTTAATAGGGCAACAGCACAAAGCTACATTTGGCCGCTTCTGTTCGCCTGAAGCTGTTTGGACGGATGCATCATCCTGCAGCACTCCAGCTTAAAGCTTTTCTCTCCTTTTTAATTTCATTGTTTCAAACATTCAAGTTTTTGTGGGCAGTCATATAAGATATACACACGTGGACAAAATTGTTGGTACCCCTCAGTTAAAGAAGGAAAAACCCACAATTCTCACTGAAATCACTTGAAACTCACAAAAGTAACAATAAATAAAAATTTATTGAAAATTAAATAATCAAAAACAGCCATTACTTTTGAATTGTTGATTAACATCATTATTTAAAAAAACAAACTAATGAAACAGGCCTGGACAAAAATGATGGTACCTCTATAAAAGATTGAAAACTATTTGACCAGAGTGACATGATTAACTCAGGTGTGTCATTTAATTGACATCACAGGTGTTTCCAAACTCATAATCAGTCAGTCTGCCTATTTAAAGGGAGACAAGTAGTCACCCTGCTGTTTGGTGAAAAGGTGTGTACCACACTGAACATGGACAACAGAAAGCGAAGGAGAGAATTGTCCCAGGACATCCGAAAAAAATGATAGACAAACATCTTAAAGGTAAAGGCTATAAGACCATCTCTAAACAGCTTGAAGTTCCTGTGACAACAGTGGCTCATATTATTCAGAAGTTCAAGACCCACGGGACAGTAGCCAACCTCCCTGGACGTGGCCGCAAGAGGAAAATTGATGACAAATTGAAGAGACGGATCGTTGGAATTGTATCCAAAGAGCCCAGAGCAACCTCCAAAGAAATTAAAGGTGAACTCCAAGGCCAAGGTACATCAGTGTCAGATCGCACCATTCGTCGTTGTTTGAGCCAAAGTGGACTTCATGGGAGACGACCAAGGAGGACACCACTGCTGAAAAAACTCATAAAAAAGCGAGACTGGAATTTGCAAAAATGCATGTTGACAAGCCACAAAGCTTCTGGGAGAATGTCCTTTGGACAGATGAGACCAAACTGGAGCTTTTTGGTAAGGCATGTCAACTCTATGTTCATAGACTCAAAAAGCAAGCATACGAAGAAAAGAACACTGTCCCTACGGTGAAACATGGAGGAGGCTCAGTAATGTTTTGGGGCTGCTTTGCTGCATCTGGCACAGGGTGTCTTGAAAGTGTGCAAGGTACGATGAAATCTGAAGACTATCAAGGCATTCTGGAGAGAAATGTGCTGCCTAGTGTCAGAAAGCTTGGTCTCAGTCGCAGGTCATGGGTCTTCAAACAGGACAACCATCCAAAACACACAGCCAAAAACACCCAAGAATGGCTGAGAGAAAAGCGTTGGACTATTCTAAAGTGGCCTTCTATGAGCCCAGATCTGAATCCCATTGAACATATGTGGAAGGAGCTGAAACATGCCATTTGGAGAAGACACCCATCAAACCTGAGACAACTGGAGCTGTTTGCTCATGAGGAGTGGGCCAAAATACCTGTTGACAGCTGCAGAACGCTCACTGACAAATACAGAAATCGTTTAATTGCAGTGATTGCCTCAAAAGGTTGTGCAACAAAATATTAAGTTATGGGTACCATCATTTTTGTCCAGCCCTATTTCATTAGTTTGTTTTTTTAAATAATTATGTTAATCAACAATTCAAAAGTGATGGCTGATTTTGATTATTTAATTTTCAACAAATTTTTATTTATTGTTACTTTTGTGAGTTTCAAGTGATTTCAGTGAGAATTGTGGGTTTTTCCTTCTTTAACTGAGGGGTACCAACAATTTTGTCCACGAGTGTAGTTATGCCTCATAATGAAAGTTACCCCCATGTTTTGAGGTAGGTTGAGAATTTTTTGAAGCACCCTCGTAGATAAAAATTAGATTCATGAGCGTGATCTACCTGAAGTGTGTGCCGAGGTCGAGGCTGGGGCCCAGAGGCTCGTCACTGACAATAGTTGTGCCGGTGCCGGTGGCGGACAGACGGACAGCGAGTGTTCGGCTGTCCTGTATTGACACCTCCAGCGTGTTCTGGAACTGAAGCGTGTCCTTCAAGTGCGCAACAACCTTGAGCTCCAGCTGGTCGTCTGGTGGCACTTCCCCTTCACTGGGCTCAACACGCCAAAAGGACTTTGCACTGCTCTGAGGAAACAGAAACACAATCCGAGTCCATTTACAGTCTGAAGTGTTGCCACAGGATGCCTGCCTTTGGAAACAGGGGCATAGCAACAGTCTTGCCTCCATGACTGAAATGTGATGCATGAAAATCACTCCCTTGTGGGGGCACTTTCCTCTAACTATGCTGCAGAAGCCATTGAAACCTATAGCATAGATGGACCTTGAGAGATAGATGTGTATATCATATAGCTGCATAATCACATCAGCATTTCAGTGCAGCATGATATTCCAGAGACAGAAGATGAGCAGCAGCTCCCAGCCTGACATAAGTAAGACGAAATACATCCCTACGATGAGGAGGACAATATGTGGAAGATGATATACATATGTGCAGCAGTATAGAGGCTGAGTCAAGTATGCACCTCCCTGTACAAAAGCCTTAACACAAAGACAGTTTAAAAATGAGATTCGTCTCACATCTATGGTACCTTCTCTTTGCAGAAACAAGGACAACGGATGAACAATATTCATTTTATTTACCAACTTTTTCTGAATAAAATCCAGCGCAGTAAGAAAACAGACGTAAATCTAATGTTCATCTCCGATCTTTCAAACAAAGCACAAAGCTCCTCATTGTGCTCAGTGTACTGTATATATATCTGACCAAGCAGTGGTCGACATCACAATCAATGTTCTATACAGCATCTCCATTGATGGATGGGTGGAACATAAACTTTTAATTGGGATTTTGAAAATGAGCTTCCCACAGATGCAGTGAAGCCTGGGCGATTTCACTGCCCACAGGACAACACAGTAAATTGTTGATCAATGGGGGAAAATGTCTTCACTCGAATTTTGCAGCTGACATTTGTGTTGCCTTAGTGAAGCAGAGACAGCAAGAAAAATATCAGACAAATTAAAAATAAAGATTTTCTCGCGGAAAAACTTTGAGGAAGAAAAGTCGCATTGGAAGAAAAATGCCTCAGTTGACCAGAGAGTGACTTTGGGAGCCATGGATCGCTTTGCTCAGCGCTTGCATGAAGGAGGTAGTGAAAGCGGACTTGGGTTGGGTCGATAAAGGGGTGATCGCGGTAAAGGGGTGGGAGGAGTCAGACGAGGGGAAAGAGGACAGGGTTGACTCCCCGGAGTGAGGAGCAAGATGACTGGAATCTCAATAATCACATCAAACCGGCCGCATCCCACAGCTTGATTAGCATTGATTGCTTTTGAATGCAGCGAGAAGTCGGAATGGTTTAGAATTCAGATATGTGCCGTGAGCTTGACAGCTATCAGTGGAGCATCAAACTGGATAAATCCTGCACTGAGGCTGCAGCGACTATTCTCAAATCTCAATCATAGAGCGCAACAACATCAATAAGAAATCTGTGATGGTTCAGGTTAAATATCTAGTTCTAGTTCTTTATCGCACTGTTGATAGAAAAGAAAAACAGACGGCAGACAAGCTTGCGCTCTGGCTGTGTATTTTCTACATTTCTGAAACTGTATGAAGCTTATGTTGGATTAAGGAAGAAGTTGTTCTCGCAGATGGTCACTTAAATGACAAGAAAGCGTGGACACATCGCACAATATTCCCATGATCCTCTGTCATCGGGTCTATTTGTGTGGCTCTTTGCCAGCCTATTGAGCGAGATGTAATGTAATTCTAGAAGAATCTGCATCGATTGACGCCTCGGAGTGCAGAGGAGAAACTCCTTCCCTCAACACTGCCTTAGAGGAGAGGACGGGGTCACACAACTGCAGTTACACCGGGGTTGCCTGTGTGTGTCTAAACCCATTTGTGCGCGCGCAGTCATGTCTATGGCAGCTTCGGGAGCATTGAGGTATTGTTCCAGTCACAAGTTTGTTCCCTGCAGATATCAGGCGACGCTGATAAGGCGATGTGCAGGGAGAGAGGAGCTTTCAGGAGCCAAGCGAAACACTAAATATGATGAATTGTAGCTCTCAGGTTGCCGTAGAGTTTAGCGTTTCGTTTGCACTGAGTAAGCAAGATGAATAACAACAAGGAGAAAACAGCCACTGAATTTTACAAGTTTGTTAAGACTTAGAAAATGAGTTGATAAGCAACAAATGGAAATAGCTGAAGATGAAAGCAGTCATTTTCATAGCAAGACTAGAAGATAAAAGTTGAAATATCTGTTGCACTGAAGAAATTAATTGATCATTTTGTGCATGAAATGTGACACCAGAAACAACCTAAGCTGATCAATCAATTCATTTCCCAGATCATGCTTGCCATTTAATTTATGTCACTCTGAATTGACAAAATGTCCCCATCTGACTGGTTTATAATGGCAACGCAAAGAGCACCACTCTGAGGAAAATCACTTATTCTCCAGGGGTAGGACTAAAATTGAACTGGCAACTAATTATTTCAAGAGCTAACAAAGCATTGAATCCATTAGCTCATTAATTACATATCCAATAAGACTGAAAATTAATTAGTCACGGGGGCAGCAGAGATAAATAAAAGGCTTATAGAAGAACTACGGAGGTGAACGGGAAGATGGCTGGACAGATACAGTTAAGCCTCAAATTATTCATACCCATGCTAAGTTCTGATTTATAGTGAATTCTTATTTGACTGGTCGGTTTCTTCTGGCTGAAAATAGAATGAACATGGAACAAAGGAAGGTAAGACATTGCTTTTGAGATAATTACGGATTTCAGGTTCATCTATGTGCTGTTTTACAAAAATACCATCATACTCTCTCATTGGTCAATGACGAAGCCTTTAGCTGCCACCACAGTTCTTTTTGTTGTTAATAATCCACCTACATGTCTCCACTGGGATTTTACAGCACTCCTCTTTTTGGAAATCACCTCAATATATTCAAAGTACTGACCGTGGGGATGATGTTTTTAGGGTTGCATGCTTCTCCTTCTTTCACCAAGCAAAAGTTAAGCTCCTGTATCCAGATAATGTTACGGATGGGTGGTGTTCTCGAACCCAAAAGCAGGCACTCAGGCAGGCGGATGATTAATATGGATTTAATAATAAATTCAACACAAAACACTCCGCATGGGAGGCACGAATATAAACAGGGCGGGGTACAAACTAAACTAAGGGCGACGAACTAGACTGGCCTTGGTGAGGGCAAAAACTAAACTGAAACAGAAGGTGACTCACGTCAGAAGTCCGGGGGTAGGGAGACGAGGCAGGGACGGAGCTGATGAAAACTGGTGGCAGGGTTGTGGCAGGGACAGCAGGGTAGGGAGAACCAGATCAGATGGGGGAGTCCAGAGCGGAAGGGGAGACTGGAGCAGACGAGGGATTCCAGGGCAGGAAGAGAGACGGAGCAGACAAGGGAGTCCAGGGCAGGTGGGGAGACAGAGCCTTGAGCAGACCAGTGAGACTCTTGCAGGGGAGCCGCAGGCAATGACCCAGCAGAGAGTCGTTGGCAGAGCCAGGCTTTATCTAACCTGGCAATAGCCAGATTAATAATTGTGTAGTACTTGATAGTACTCCATAATATCAATCTGGGACCGCTCCATGTAAATCCGTTCGGAGGAAAGAGGCACGGATTGGACAACGCAACAGTATGTCCCGCCTCTGACAGGTTTGTTTTTAGCCAATCGCGGGATCTTCACAACGAGCGGAGCCAATTGGTAGATTAAACTCTTACCAAAACCCGTAGGTAAAAAAGCACAAATATCTTTACCATCCAGAAATGCGCAAAGCGCCTCTCGTTGTTCTTCCTTCTTTGAAGGAAGAACAACGAGATTCAGCTAAAACTGACTTAATAGCAGCATCTACACGATCGTTGTCCTCCATTGCCATGTTTGTTTTAATCTACTGGCGCTTGGTGTCGTCTTCACACCCGGATATCCCGCCCCACACACGAATACTGCTGCATGATTGGCCCGTGCCAACTTGGCTCTGTACGAACAGTGAATGCGGGAGCGGAGCAAGATGGTTTCTTGAGAGATTTGTGAACTCACAAATATCGCGAGAAATCAACTTGCCGGCAAGGTTAGGCTTTATCTGCAGCTGATTGCAGATTCGGGGCAGCTGCACTCCTCCGCAGCCGCGCTTAATCAGCCAGAGCGCAGCACAAAAGAGGGAGGGGCCATGACAGATAATTCCATATTCATCTCATCTAACCACCAAAACAACGAAATAAAGCTGTCTTCTTTGTCCAGGTGAGCTGCTCAGATTCATCATGGTGGATCCGGTGATGATCCTTGGGTTCTTCACTCAATACCCTTCTTGGCAGCACAGGGATGGCTTTCGGCTTCCTACCACATCCTTTGAGATTTTTCATCGTGTGGAACTTTTAGATGATGCTTTGCACGGTGACCACTGGCACTTGAAAACACCTCAGCCAGTTTAGCCAAACTTCATACTGTGAGCAGCACGGATGGACCATAATGTCAAGCTCAACAACTCTTCAGTTTGAACCATGACTTGCAGTTGAGTAGAAACCAACTGGAGAACTAGTACACCCACTGTTCTTAATATATAGTGTATGAGAATGTACTGGAACATGGTAGAAATGAACAGCACCACAAGAATAGTATTAAGGCTACATTGTCTTGGTAGTACGAATAATTTTGGACATGCTATTTTTAGTAAAATGCAAAAAGTAATATCATTAGTATCACTTAACTTAATAAATAATTGTGTTCTGTCGCTTGTTTGTTGTCATTTCCAGCTACAGGAAACCTGTTGTTCCAATGTAAAATTCACTTTAAATGGTCATCTGACGAGGGGTTTAAATAACTTTCAGATTAATAGTACATAACAAATCCACTACTGGGGACTGGGTGATGCTTCTTTACGTAAGTCTGGAACATCCTACTGCAAGATCTGATCCCATGTTAGAGGTTTGTTTTCGATCAGCTTTTACTGCATGCATAAAGCCACAAATGTAGTATGGGTTGTGATAAGTGAGTCTGTGTGCGTGTTGGTGTTTGTACCATGCGAGCAGTAAAGTGAGCTGGAACAGGCGACTGGTTTAACAGCTGCAGGGTTCTAACAACGTCCGTCAGAACCGGGATTCTGCCAAACTGCAGCTGTGTGCTCTGAACATGAACGACTGCTCCCTGGCCGATGCACGACAAGACCACCTCCTGGAACAGAACAGAAAAGAGACGGGTAGATAACTGAGTTTGCTAATTAATTTAGGGGAAAACATGTCTTTATCCTGCAGAGACGTTCCGCTGACCAGGGGAGGTTGGAGACTGCCGAACACAGCGATACGTAGAGTGTGATGCAGCTTTCCAACAGCTTTAGCGAGCAGAAACACAGGAAGCTCCAGTGAAGCGCCGGGAGGAATCACTCCTCTGGGCTCAGAACTGCCAAAAACCAGTGAGGGACTTTCCTCATATTCCTGAAAACGATGGCACAGACAGAAATTAGGCTTTTACACAGTTCCAGCATGTACAGTCTTAGTGACAGCTTGGTGGGATCAAAAACAGCACAATCCCACACAATGTCGATCATACGAACTTATTTTATGCAGTAGCTGTTGTCTCATCTGTCTCAAAAACTATTGCAAAGTATCTTGTTTGGCCACTTAGGACTATAAACAGGGATTATTTTCCTGTTCTTAATTAGTTAATTAGTATTTTTTTATCTATAAAATGTGACAAAATGTTGATAAGCTGCACCTAAAGCCCAAGATGACGCATTCTAATGTCTTGTCTTGTCCACAAAGCAAAAACATTCAGTTCATTAATAGAGAGGAGGAAAGACACCAGAAAACATTCAAATTTAAAAACCTGGAATTAGATGTTTTTTATCTTGAACAATTAAACCCAGACAAATAATTGAAAATCAAAAAAAAAAATGTGATTAATTTAATGGTTGATAATTAATTGATTCCTCACAGCAGCCCACATGACATTTAAGAGAATAAAAGAATTGAATAGAAATAGTTTATTAATCCCCAAGTGGAGATTCAGTAGAACAGAGCACTGATGAAGAAAGTTTTGGGAAATGCATTGATTTGATTTGTATCAAATATCGAATTTTATCACTTAATAGAATCATTTTAGCAAATTACCTTTGAGGATTAATACTACTATCATGACTATGCAGAAAATGTGGAGCTGAAACTAGGAGACAGTTAGAATTTGAAGTGAAAATCAAGTTTTATACCTTCTTAATATGTCCATATGGTGTTTTTATACATGGGAACACAAGTCAAGCACAACATATGAAGTTAACGCCATGGCTGGCAATTTCCACCTTGGAACTATCCTGCGCCCGTGACACAACAAACCTACAACACCAAACCTGTCATCTAGCAGGGTGGCCCATTCTGTATCAATGTACTTCTGCAGAGTCAGTTATTGGTTCTGACATGCATGGTTGAATTATTCTGTTATTGCATTCTTTATTATAACATTCTATTGTGTAGTGTCAAATAGTTTTCCACCATCTGAGTGGAGCTGTAGGGAAGCTGGTGAGCTCAGGCTGCAGTGAATGAAGAGTGCTGTGTGAAGAGAAAGGCAAGGGACTTTAAAGATGAGCACATCCTGATGAAGCAACGATGTACAATGACATCTAAGTCATTATAAGGCAGGAAAAGAATACTTTCAAATTGTAATATTGTAAGGATATTTGTTAGTGGAAAGCAAAGACGCACACAGAAAACATGATGTAAAGGAGAGAGGCACATTTTAAACATGTCTTTGGCTTGGAATAAACCAGTGATACCACAGTTTACCTTTCTTAAAATTTCAGTGTAGAACCGCCCTTGGTAAAGAAACAGCCTGACGAATAACGCCCTTAATAGATGCAACTTTTTATTTGTATGCATATATGAACACTGAAATGGTTTTCTCGTTTGAAAAAAATGCTTTTCTTCAAACTGCCAATGAAAATACCTATAAGTGATGTGCTTGTGGCAAAATCAATAGTCCTAGTTCAATGCAAAAGACAGACAAATGCATTTCAAAGTTCAGCCAAAGACCTTCAAATGATATTTGGATTCCTTCAAAGGTCAGTATGTTTTTGGTACAACATTTCCAGAGCTAGAAAGCGAGAAACCATTGGGAGGAAACACACTTTTCCACCATTACTCACACTGGAATTGCATTCAAAAGGAATCTTCATGGGCAGGAGATGACACAATTATGGTTACTAATAGCTTATCTAATGTGGATAAAGACATGTGGTGAGCCTGTCTTTTAACAAATGAGACACAAGGTGTCAGTTATTGAGCTTTCGAAGTGTTGGTAAGTGGATTTTCTTCACTTTTGGACAGAGCCAGGAGAGCTGTTTCCCCATTTCCAGTCTTATTAAGCTAAGCTAAGCTAATGGTCTCCTGACTGATATACAAGTTTTTTGATGAGCCTGAACCAAGCCATGTGTTAAATTATGAATGCATGGGCCTCATTGTGTTTATTTCTTGTTTATCTGATTATAGTATCTGTCTCCTGCCACATGCATGGACAGTAAACATACACACCTGATCCAGTATGCCGTAGCAGGCGGCCATGTTGCTGGGATTGGTCAGCTGCACTGACTGTTTGTAGGGGTGATCAAGGAAACACCTCTGAAAGTTCAACACTGAAGGCTCCACAGCAATCTCAGGCACAACACACCTATCAACAAAGAGAAAAATGCAAAAAAACAGAGCAGAAGGACAAAAGAACAGGGACAGGAGCTGAGAAAAATAGATCAGAGGCTTATTTATGAATTCAGCAGTAACTACATTGCATGATGCCAAAACTGAAGTCTATTAATTAAAACCGATTCATAAATTTACAATGACGCTGATTGCCGTGAGGAAGTCAGATTACCGCAGCCCTATTCTGAGTGATGGTGCAGGTGACATTCTATTGTATTATTATGCAAATGGAGTTCTGAATATTTAACATATCCTCCACTGATTTGTCGACACCTGTATGCAAGTTCAATGGACCATATTCACAGCTTGTCAAAGCATCAGAACAGCCTGAAAGAAGCGCAGCAGAGGTTACTGCCAGAAAAAAGCCATTTTACGTCAGAAAAAACAATGATGGCAACTTGTGACACAAGTGCAACTAGAGGTGTCGTGCTGCAGAGTATTCTCACCTCTGAGCAATGTGACATACAAAATCAGCAATGAGCAGTGCAGTCTATAATAGTATTTTATCAATTATTCATATCTTTTGTATGTTATATTTAAAGAAAGTTGAAATCAAAGTTCTCAAATAACTATACTGAAGTAAAAAGTACAATATTTTCCTGTGAACTAAGTCGTATATATAGTATAATATATAATTACAAGGTTGTCCTGATTGGGAAAACTCAAGTAAAGTACAAGCAATTAGAGGATTAGAGTTGGGTACTCACATTAAGAAAATACTTCAGTTAAAAGTCAAGTCACATTAAATTAATTTTCTGTCAAAACGTAATGTTCATATTCAACAACTGCTATAGAAAAAGAGATTATATTCCTTCATACCGGAACAGAGGGATGATGATTAACTGTCATTCATTAATTTTTTATTAAGTATCTTTTCACAGTGAAAAAAGATCAAATGGTGTTATGGCACAAGAGAAAACACACAGAAAAAAACTGGCCCAGTACTCCGTGTTTGTGGCCTTTAATGTGCAAAAGCTATATTTATTCAACTGCAACTTGTGAAACACAACAAAACCAACTTCCAGAGATTTATGTTTGCACATTAAAGGTTCACATCTGTCAATGTGTCTAACCTGGCGTTGATAGGCAGAGTCAGGATTTCCTTGCCAACACCTTCAACGTCCACCGTCAGCCCCAACCTGTATCTCTTCACTGTGTTGGAGCACAGTGTCACCTGTACATATAAAAAACACAAACTGTATGAGAGTACAAGAAGTCCAACAAACTGAAAAGCACTGTCAGAAGTTTAAATAAAAACCAGGACCACTTTAAAAATGACTTCTTAAATATTTCAAAAAATGTGATTGTGTTTCATGCTAGAAACAGAAAAATACGTAACTGACAACAAATTAATTACAATTTCAGCCGGCTTTGTTAGGTACAGTGGTTCAAACAGAGCAGAACATCCTGTCCCTTCCTTCTTCTTTTAGGCTTTTCTTCTCTCTTTCTGCCTCACTGATGACAATTAAGAAAAATCAGTGGTGCTGAGTATCTGTTTAGACAAAATCCGGAGGAAATAAAAAATCTGCGATAAACATGAATGTTTAGTAAACTGTTAATTTACATTTGCTAATAATTTCATTGCCTTCAGACACAGTAGCTAATGGCAAACACAGAGTTTATGCACTTGATTTCTGTGGAGATGTTGGTTTCATGATTCATTAATTGGTTCATGAATATTTAGTCACATGAGATAACATGTAGCCTCTTCATACACAGTAAATCCATCCATCCACTATACACCCCTTAATCCTCATTAGGGTCGTGGGGGTGCTGTCCAAGCTGACTTAGGGTGAAGACAGGGGACACTGGACAGGTCACCAGTCTCTCACAGAGCTACACATCGAGACAAACAACCAAGCACATTCACACCCACAGACAATTTAGAATCACCAACTAACCTCAGCATGTTTTTGGACTGTGGGAGGAAGCCGGAGAACCCGGAGAAAAGTAAATGTAAACTCATGTAAACTCCGTGTAGAAAGATCCCAGGCCCAGGCATGAACCAGGGATCTATAGATGTGAGGTGACAGTGCTAACCACCAAGACACTTTGTAGTCCTACACAGTAAATAACTTGTTAAATTTCACTCCACAGAAATGAACATCTAAAACTGAAGGACCGCAATGCTCTCTGTTGCAGCTAAACTTAACTTTGGTCCTGTAAAAAAACTCTTGTCTGTGGATTAAAGTTACATATTTAGATGTTTCCCCACTGAAATAATTTATTCCTGTTCTAAAGACACTCAGATGTAGCTTTCTCTAGAATGTGCAGATCTATGAAGCTCCTGCCTTTTTCTCCATCCACGCCTCCACTACTTCCTGCAGCTGGAGCACACCTGCTCACCCATGATTCTGTTCAGGTCCTGTAAAACTAGTCTAGGCTACAAAACATCCATCCATCCATTCTCTGTACACCGCTTTATCCTCACTAGGGTCGCGGGGGGTGCTGGAGCCTATCCCAGATGACTCGGGCGAAGGCAGGGGACACCCTGGACAGGTCACCAGTCTGTCACAGGGCTACATATACAGACACACAATCACACTCACATTCACACCTACGGGCAATTAAGAATTATCAATTAACCTCAGCATGTTTTTGGACTGTGGGAGGAAGCCGGAGTGCCCGGAGAAAACCCACGCATGCACAGGGAGAACATGCAAACTCCATGCAGAAAGATCATACATGTTCAAAGCAATTCTGAAAAAGAATATTGGTACAGAAAACCCTATCCTGCAAGGATTGGTTCTTTAGGTTTGCTATGCATGAAACCCAAGAAGTCTGTATCTGTGTATTGAGACTGTTACTGGTACACAGCAGTGTTACGGTGGAAAGGTTGCACCACAGTGCTGACTGACTGTTTCACTAATGATAGGTCCGCCAATATTCAAAAAAACATTATATCGACATGCAAGCATGACAAAATAAATAACATTTTACTGGAAGGGGGTTTTAATCAAACCAAACACACTGAAACAAAAATAGTATACATCCAATACTATAAACTGGATTATTATTAAACCTGCAATAACCATGTTTGGCCACTGGATGGCAGTGGAAAACAACCGTATACACAACACTGACATATTAACATCTTTTAAGACAACTAGGCAAACAAACTTGTGCTGCTTATCACCCGAAGAAGTAGCTCTTTAGCTGCTAAATGCTCCATTATGCTTATTATAGCTGCTTTAGAGTCTGAAAATCATTTTAAAAGCATTGTGTGCATCTTTATGTAGAAGTGCAGTTATTGCTGGTGGGTTTTCATTGCTAGAAGCTCTTACATTCTGACTCAGTCCCACAGAGTATTTGCACTTTAGTGCTAATCTTAGCATAGTGAACAAGGGCGTCAGTTTGTTTTTAAAAGTGGGGAGGACGGAGACCACAGCACTTTGAGAAAATGTCGAAGAACGGCGGCAAAATGCTACAAGCTGGGCTTGAACTCCCAACCACCGCACCAAAAGTGGAGGCCCAACCTGTTGAGCCATCGGTACATACAGGCAGAAGGGTCTGTGGGCCGCTATAGTACTAATTCTCCCGGGCCGAAATTTTGCCCCTGCACACCTCTGGTCGGAGCTTCCACTTGGCACGGGCGCAAATTTAGCATCTGCACGGATTTTTTTAACCTCACGAAGGTGTGCTGCATGTCTGTGCAACTCTCAGCCGAGTGCGGATGGTGCGTTCAGGAGCGTTGGAATTTTCAATACTGCTGAAAATAACTGGGTTTACAACGGCTTACATGTGAAGAATTTGAATGTGTTGGAGACAAAATGACCTCTGACAAAAAGTGGGGGGGACACGTCCCCACCGTCCCCCCCTAAACTGACGCCTATGATAGTGAACCATGGCTAGAGTAGCTAAAGCTGCTTTACTGGACCTGCTGTGTCAGCTTGTAAAAAGGTACTTTCTTGTGGGTTATCAAAAACAATAACTGACAACACAAGATCTGTGTTATGTTCATGGTGCCCTGTGAAGCATATCCGCACACAATCTAACTTCACATGAAAGCACATCTCTGGATGAATTCTCTGTTCATTTGTCAGCTAACTGTACCTTAAAGGTGACATCTGACATTGCACGCACAAAGTTGGATGCAGGACTGACGGTGAACTCTGCAGGCAGAGCATGAAGGTCTCTGGCAGTGTGGCCTTGCCAAGTCTTGCGTGATGCTTCGGACACCTGTTTTGCAGCAGAAACGCTGGGAGAACCCAACCCGTCACCCAGGACACGCAGGGCAAACGTCATAGGAACAAAGGAGGTGTTGAAAAGGGTACAAGACAATGTTTGTGGGAAACCTATGCACAGAAATATCGAGAAAGAAAGATAGAAAATAGGGGAAGATACATTTTTTTCTAAATATTGTTATTCTCTAGATAAGTAACAGCATGAAAATACATTCATGAACAATGTTATAACTCACCAAAAGGAACATCCCCAAAACTGAGCTCTGAAACATTCAAGTGGAATGTGGGCACAACGACAGAACCCCTGAAAGAAGAAGACAAAGACACAAAGCTTGAGAAACTTTGGAAACAAGTTGAAAGACTCTAATTTAACTACTGTGAGTGCAGCAGAAAGCGACTACTTGGCATTTTGATTTTTAACATCGCCTCAACTTTTAGAGCAGAGCTTTTTTAAAATATTTCTTCGACTCATTTAAATGTCGGGACAGAACACGACTTCCAATCCTTCCCAGCTTCACCTAAAGGTCAAGGTAAGCGGCTGAGGCTGTCCTGTGACAGTTAGCAGCAAATCCTCCGAGAAAGCTCCCAAGATGCGACTGTGGAAGGTGACTTTCACAATCTGGCAGGCCCCGGGGGGAACAACACCTTCCTCGGGGCTGAAGGAGAAACAGCGGCCAAAAGTGGTGTCGGGGCTTGACAGCTTGAAAGGAGCATCAATCAGGCCTCTGTTCGACACCTCCACCTGGACAAAGAGAAGCATCCGCTCATTTAATACTCAGCTATTTCTCCCTGTATGAGCGACAAAGTTAAAATATATAATAATTGTCGATGTCAAATTTATAACTACTGATGTAATCCACTGGAAGTTGATGTTAACAAAAGACACAAAACTCCAGAAGTAGTCTTCAAGCTGGATTTTGTTAATTGAAAATACCACAAATAGAAAAGTAGAGGGCCTGTTTTATGATGGAAATTTTAACAGTTTAGTTGGTTTGGACGACTTTTTTGGTACTAAATATAAGAACATTTACTTGAAATTGAACACATAAACACCAAATATTCCTTATGGAGCATATCAATGGATGTAGGATAAAAGTTGCTACATTGGTGCAAAAATTTAAATAAAGACAGTAGAAACCATCAACAATTAAATAGCATATGTGTCGATATATAATTGAGGGACAATTGAAGTCCATGAGATCTATTTTGCTTATGTTTTTTATGTTCATTATGATCATGTCTTTACAAACGCCGCAATTAGTTATTATGAAAACAATTATTTATTAATTTTTAAAAAAGACTGGATATCAATAAAATGTCAACTAAATAACCATCCAAATTTAGTAACAACCACCTTTTGTTTAGCTAAACAATAATAAAATGAGCTTAATCAAAAACTGATTTGATTGTGTTCTTTATATTAAGTTGAGATAATCATGATAGATGTTTCTTTTTTGGCAACATATCAAACTTTATACGGAAAATAACAAATTGTATCTGTGTCCGAGAAATCATTTTCAACTAAGTTACCCATTACAAAAACACCTCTCAAGGAAGTGTGGTAATTCCAGATCACATGACCTGCTACACATGATGTCATTTCCTCCTGAAGAAAAGACTGGCAAGATTTCAAGGCTTTCTGAGTTGTTTAATATAAAGTAGTGTGTGAGTAAAGTGTGGATTTATGGCATGTCAACAGATTTTTTTTTTTTTGTATATTTATATAGGTTTAAATAATATTTTAGAAGGATCCTTCTCTAAAAATGTCATGTGGTGTGTGGTTATAGGCGGTCATGTTGATTTTAGGTCTGAAAAAAGAAAAAATGTCCCGAAATTTTATATTTACCCACATTCAATCTTTCAATTCAATGTTGTTATATTTATATAGTGCCAATTCACAACTTCTGTCATCTCACAGCAATTCACATCGTAAGATGAAGACTTTAAACATTTTAAACATAGAATGCAACAATTCAAAGTTGCCATTGGAGTATAAAGGAACCAAAAAGAAAAAAAAAATTGCATGAGGCACAAGATATGTTATTTGTGAAATGAGCAAGGAAAAACTAACATAGAATGATTCCACAAACTCCAACCACAAATCCACTCAAGTTTCACAGAAAAGCCATATTTATCGCATAACTTTTGCTGATATAGTTTACAAACAACCACCTGTACACTTAACATGGCACAGCTACTTGATCATACTGATCGCTACTATATTTTGACTTTGTCAGCTTTTTACATGGAATTTACCAGCTTAAAGTAGAAGAATCAAATCAAACTTTATTTATATAGCACTTTTTATACAAGAAATTGCAATACAAAGTGCTTTACAAGAACAGACTTACTGTAAAAAAGAGCCGAGTATGTAACACGTAGGCCTTGTTAACCAACTGAATCCCAAGAAGTTTATGAATGTTTTCCTGTTGTCCTATCTTTACTCAATGTGCGTTCATTTCTCTTTTTTTTTACTGCAACATACGATCTTGCACCCCAATGGAAACACAAAAAACATGACTAGAAGCTAAGAGAACCCAAAAATGTCACAAATCAAAGTTTCTCGATGTATTCCCCAAAAAAGAAGGGGAAAAAAAGCTGTAATCAACATGCAGAACATTTTTCCAAATGCCCACAGGAAAAAAAATGGTGGCTTCACATGGTATACATATTTTCCCACTTTGCTCCAACTCTGTTTGCACATTAACTGCAGAAAGATATGTCACCATGCTGAATGTATCTTCAGCCTGTTGAAATATATATATCATTATATCCCTATATTCTTTTTGAGCCATGCTGCATTCATGTTATTGCTCAAGTGTGTTTTATTGTGCTGTCAGTCTCTCTTGTTCTGTGCTCTGTACACTACCTGTAGTTCAGCCAAACAGTCTCTGAATTTTGTCACATTACTGGCAGGATCTGGTGCAAACTATTTATTTCTGGCTAATTGTCAAATGAGACATGTAGAACAAAATGAATATAATGAATTTAGGTTTAGAATAGATGAAATGGAGCCACATATTACATGTGATTAGTACGAGGACCATTGTAGAGTTGAAAATCAAGTGATTCTTTTAATTCTTACAGTTTCTGTCTCTGATAAATGCTGTAATTTTGGTGATTTTTAAAAAAAATATTCCAAACCTTCAAACCCGACAGCGGGTTTTAGGGTTAAGAGAGTTAATACACATACATTAAGATGTGGCAGTCTCCCTGTAGGCCTGGTAAACGAGTGTGGCATCATGTGAACATCTGTGATATGAAGCACTGGAGCTGTCCTAACTGATCATTTTCTAAAAAGACTTAACTGTTCACTTTGGCATGACATCTCTTACCTCATACTGGTTTTGTCCCCTATGAATACATTTCCTACGTTTATCAGGTTATAGTCGAGTTGGACGTTGGGTCCCAGACCTTCACCCTTGATTGTGAGAGGTAGACGGGATTCACGGCCTGAGGGCAAACACAGACAGCCGTGATGAAAGATTCATTACAAATGAAAGACAGAGAGAGGAGAAAACTTACTGCCGGGTGAAATACTGAGACAGAAACAATAAAAACACATTAAAAATGACAAGTCGGTGTTTCAAGACAAGAATTCGCTGTCAAACTTGAAGATACAGGGTCTCGTCCAGTTGAATTTTGAAGGTTGTGAAGGTAGTTTAAAGTACTGAATCAACAATCTATCCAAATATGAAATGTTTCTTCTTTAGGTGGACTTATTAAAGGCTGCAAGAGGTCTGGCCTTCTGTTTTGCTTAGTAAGCTTGTGAATCTTTTTTTGCAAAGTGAGGACCTGCTGCACAGGAGTGTCCAGTCTGGCTGTCATTGACCTGGGCCGGTCAGGTCATCACCTGCCTCAGAAAACATGGAAATTAATGTAAATTTGGCCTCCGGCTCTGAAGACACAGATGAAGGCCACATGCAAATTTGCTAACAAATTTTCACTACCACTGGGGTGAGATGAATATATTGGGGCACTATGAGCGCATTGTCTAATATGAAAATGAGATCAAGTAGGAAGGAGTCCGTCCATGGTTAAAGCACGTGTTCATTTGTGCTGTTTCAGCCAAGTTTAATTGAGGATATCATACAGTGAAGGAGAGGGAAACATAAAAGAGACATAGTTGAGAAGAGTTGTCGTCCTCTGACAATAACCAGACAGACAGACACGGTTTGCTACCCAGACTTGTCTGTCTAACCTTTGTTTGCACCAGCTCACAGAGGGAAGGAGAATCTTTTATGAGAAAGCCAAAGCTATTGATCTACAGGAGGGGCGTAGTGTGTGCTTGAAGTTGTTAAAACAATCAATTGCAAAGTGGTGAAGAACAAACAAAAGAAAAGAGTCTTCCCCTGGTTCTATGAAGGCTTCACCTCAGTAAACAAGTCATACTTTGTGTTAAGTGTTGCTCTCAAACTGCTGTAAACCTTCATACACATCCTTAGCTTGACCTTTAATCCAGCATTGCATTAAAAAGAGAAATTGGACACAAAGGACAAACTGTGATAGGGCACTGTTTTTCCAGCTCATTTACTCTGTGTTTAAGAATAACATAGACATTCTGTATGTCTTGGAGGGGCTCAGTGGTTAGCACCATCGCCTTACAGCTAGAAGATCCCTGGTTCGTGTCCCAGCCTGGGATCTTTCCGCATGTAGTTGGCATGTTTTCCCCATGCATGTGTGGCTTTTCTCCGGCTTCTCCCACAATCCAAAAACATGCTGAGGCTAATTGATAATCCTAAATTGTCTGTAGATGCGAATGTGGGTGTACCTGTCTGTCTCTAAGTGTGGCTCGGTGATAGACTGGTGACCTGTCCAGGGTATCCTTTGCCTCAGTTGGGACAGACTCTAGCCGCCCTCCCACTCCCATTTCACAAAATTTATTTCGCATTTCACCAAAAAGCCAAAACACAGACGTTGTGGGGGCCCTAAAGCACAATTCTAACCAAGGTCAGTAAGTGTGATCATCTGAGTGCACAAGATTTCACAATAATCCGTCAAAAAGTTAGCGATATTTCGGCATGGACCAAAGTGTTGTGCTGCTTGACTGATGGTGCCTACTGCTAATGTCACAGCGATAGCATGGCTAACATCTAAACATTGCTGGTTGCTACTGTAATGAAAACATACATGCAAAACTGTGCGTTTGAATCAAAAACCTATACGACACTGACCTGTAATGTCACAGTATATGGTTTGCTGGTAAAGCTTGGCCTCCTCAGGCTTGAAGACAATGAGGAAGTTTGCCGTGGTGCCGGGCCAGATCTCACCCTCCTTGAGCCGTGAAAGACAAGAATGATTGAAAGAAACAAGATAAAACTGATATTTTCTGGAAATGCAAATATTAGAAGAACAGACAAGTGTACTACAAAGCAAGTTCCAAATTTGCAGGATTTCTTTTTTCTAACTGACTTAATTTAATGTAACAACCGCTGTCACTCACAGGAAGCTGGTTATCAGCTCAGTAAGTCAACCAGGATTTTCTGATCTGACTATAGATGTACAGTTGTGATGACCAATCACACATACGGACATGTCTACTTGCAACGGAATGACTTTTTTCACAAACAAGGAGCAAACTATAACATTAGAGACACACAAAGATTGCTAACACATAATATGGAGTAAAAGTAAGCGAGCTGCAGCAGCCGAAGCAGGAAGGAAGGCTTACAAGTAGCTGCAAACTGTGTGAATGTCAACAGACTGATCAATAAAACTATCAAATTATTAGGGCATGGGTAGACCTGACTATGATTATAACTGTATATTCTGTTAAATAAATGTGTTTCTTCGATGTGCGGTTTTCTGGCGTTGAAGACAGTTTTATTCTTTGAGCTGCAACCCTGGCAAAGTGGGAGAAAGTAAAGAACAAATATAAAAACATGAATCAAACTGCAGGTACCATAAGTAAAGTTATTGCAGATCTTATAATGTCAACCAGAGTCAGGCTTTAGTGTTTTAATCACGTTCTGGTTTTGGATTATATCATTCTACAAAGGCATATAGACTCCTGTCTTCTACTCTCACTATCTGTATATCGAGCTTCACAGATCTTTCAAGGTGTTTTAATGCACCTTGATCGGTTGTTTTGAACATAACGTGTCCTGGAGCAGGTTAGATGTTCATCATAAGTTACCAAATCAGAAGTGGCCTGTGATGTTGAAACCCAGAGTTAAACCTTGTTCATCTCAAATCCTACTTCATTCTACAGGCCTCAGATGTGAAGTAGAAAATAAAATTGAAGATGGCTGATTCTTTATTCTGGCTCAGCTCACACTCCTAACCAGTGTCTGTTTGTGTGTGGGTGTATGTGTGTATGTGTGTGAAGACCGCTGAGCATTTCTCTTATAAATGCCCTCCTAAAGTTTGTGTTATGACTGGCCTACAGACTGTTTACTCTCTCCCTCTCCCCCACAGCTTCTCTCTCTCTCTCTGTTTCTATGTGTCTCCTCCCTCCCTCTATCCAGGGAACCAGGCTGAGTTAAGCAGAGGAGACACTGGCAGAGAAGAGGAGGGTGATGGTGTCAGAACAGGTCAGGCTACCTGAAGGTCCCCGGGCAGAGAAGGCCCAGTCTGTGACCCGCCTGTCACCAAGCAGTCAGAGGGGATTTACATGCAAAAGCAGAGCTGAATCTTAACTCTTTGTGACACATATCATCTTGGAGCTCATCAACAAATTAAAATTTCTTTCCTTACAGTCACAGCACTGGTGATTTAGCATTTAGAAAGAGAAGTCCAAACATCCTGTGCAACCCAAAACAATAATAGCATACTGATGTTAGGCAGGTATGATGCTAACCATGGTCTCAATGATCTATTATTGTGCTAAAAGTTGCTAATTTACAGCAAACACAACATACAGATGAGGCTAACGCAGGTATTTGTTTATGATGATGATGCAAAAGCAGAGCTGAATCTTAACACAAATAATCCTAGATCTCATCAACAAATTAAGATTCTGACAGATACAGCATTTAGTAAGAAATGCCCAAACCAAACATCCTGTGCAACCCATAACAAGAGTGGACAACCATGGTGGCTGGATTTAGCATTAACATTAGCATGCTAACATACTCACAGTAACAATAATAACATACTGATGATAGACAGATATTATGTTTACTTGGTCTCCATGGTGCATTATTGTGGTAAAGTTTGCTAATTTGCAGCGAACACAACATAGAGATAAGGCCGATACAGGTATTTGCTAAATACAAGTCAGAGCTATATGCTAACATTAGCCTCATAGTAACAACGATACCACACTGATGTTTTGCAGATATGTTTACCATGTTCTCCAAAGTGAATTATCATGCTAAAATCTGTTAATTCTTTCATGTTCTAGGTCTTTTGGACCAGCAACTGGATCCCTGCCAGCCCAGTGAAAGCTGTTGACTCCCTCAGCATTAATATGTAGACATAAAAGGAAAGTCATGGTCTCTGCAGTACAGAGAAAGAAACCATAGGTGCTGTGAGGACAAATATGGTCAACTAATGAGTTGTGTGAAAGGGAAATGACATGCAAAGAAACACAAACACACCACCGGGTCCACAGCTATGCAGCTGTGTGAGAGGGCCAGCAGGCAGTCCTTTGCAGCCTGAGTTCTGCATTCCTGCAAGGCTCTGAACAGCAGCGGTAGGGAATGGAGCATTGGGTCGAAGTCACATTGAAAAACTGGCCGTTCCCTCTCCTCCTCCTCCTCCTCTTCCTCCTTCTCCACCTTCTGCTGGAGCACCGAGCTCTCCCTCAAGAGAAGGTGAAAAGTAAAACAAAGAGTAAATGAGGAGGGTCAGAGAGGGAAAAAGAGACGAGCAGAAGAACAAAGCATTGCCATCAGAAAGAGAATGATGGACATCTGAGTTATTTCTGGCAACACATGCTTTTATAGAGAGAAATACAACACAGCAGGGAATGCTACATGTACAGAGGGAAACACGGAATGTAGAGGAGACTATACAACTAAGACTTGTAACAGTTTGTGACCATCTATGTTTACCTCAATAAGCTCAGGTCCTCCTCTTGCTGGCTGGACGACACTGTCCAGCAGTACTGAAGAATTATGTCACTATTGTTGGTGAGTGATACTTTCTGTACATTGGCCAAGGAGATATAGGTGTTGGTCAACCAGACAGAGTCGGGTACCAGACGGATGTCCAGTTCCTCACAGGACCCATATAAGCTGATGTACACATCTTCACCTGGGCAGAAGACAGTAAACAAAATCAGTATACAGAAGCGCACAGACAAATATCCATTCATAGACTTTGCCAGTAGTTCTTAGACTTATTTATTATATTTATATGTTCCCAGACGGTCTGAAGGGAGTGATTTTACCAGCTGTTTTATAGTCTGTATACAACAAGAGCCCAAACAAACTACACAAAAATGTAGCCAGTGCTTTTGAATTTTGACTTCATTCATCCATTTGCACTTTTTTCTAACGCTGAATAGCTAAACAGAAAAGACCAGTAGCCAGGTTAGGGAGCACGCAGTCCTGGTCCTGTGGGAGTCTCAGGCCTAATGTGGGCAGTGATTAAAAAAAAAGAACCTCAATATGGAGTCAAGAACATGTTGCAGAGTCTCGCTGCAAAATACTGGATCTGGACCAAAAGGAGCCTTATAGAGATCAGCAATTGAAATCACTCCCCAAATATCCTGGAAAACTGGCATCTGAAACAGGTTGACTTTATGATGCTGCCAAAGCCTTTCTGAGTGGCAGCAATGTGAAATACGACAAGATTAAATGAATATGAAAAGTATACATCACTTAGAGCAGATATTGTGTCCCAGCAACAGGTGAAATCATTAATGGTTAACAACACAACTAATGAGTCTGTGCCACCATCGCAATGTGAACACACCGCAGCAACAATAACCAGCAAGCAGAAATAAGATGCAAAACAGGATGTTGTATGAAGCCACGAAAGAATGAGGTCTGATGTAAATTTAACGAGTGTTTGGTTACATTCAAATTGGAAGGAGGAGAAACTTTAGCCTGCGGAAATGCTCTACTTATCCTTAGATAGTTTATATTTGCACCTGCACGGATGGAATCTTTTTAATATGATTAAATCTGAGGTCAGTTTGGATACAAGAAAACATAGCATTAATTCTGCTCTCTCAGATGTTTCTGTGGTTCATAATTTCTTTGATATGACACATCTACAGTTGATAAAAACACAGAAACTTAGATGAGTCCAGTGGGTGTTTCATTTGATTGTGACTGTAGTGTTTTCAAAGCTCGTCTCCAGCCAGAACAACCATGGACAACTGCCATTTATTACTTCTTACTCACAATTTTTGTTTTAGTTCAAACATAATTCACTCTGAAAAAGGTAATAAAAGTGTTCTGAAAACCTGGTTCCTTCAACTACTGGCATAATTCAGAGGATTGATGTCTGCTTTGATGGATGGTTGAGTAAAATCTCGCTCTTGGTTTAGGATTAGAAGCTTTAACTCCAGTTTGAAAGCGCAGAAAAATCATTCTGGGGCTCTTTCAATAAGCAAGGTTTAACAAAGTGCTGCTGATGAAAAACACCTAAAACAAGGTTCACCACATCCAGTTGTAAAGCTGCAGTGCCAGCAGGTTTACGACTGCAGCTCTGGACCTGCAGCAATGCAGAAAATCTGTACAAGAAATATTTAAATGTGGGTACGGAAAGTATTCAGACCTCTTGAAATGTTTCACTCTGTGTCATTGCAGCCATTTGCCAAAATCAAAAAAGTTCATTTTATTTCTCATTAATGTACACTCAGCACCCCATCTTGAACAGAAATGTAGAAATTTTTGCTTATTTATTAAAAAAGAAAAACTGAAATATCACATGGTCAGAAGTATTCAGACTTTTTGCAGCGACATTCATATTTAACTCACATGCTGTCCATTTCTTCTGATCCTCCTCGAGATGGTTCTGCTTCTTTATTGGAGTCCAGCTGTGTTTAATTAAACTGATTGGACTTGATTAAGAAAGGCACACACCTGTCTATATAAGACCTTACAGCTCACAGTGCATGTCAGAGCAAATGAGAATAATGAGATCGAAGGAACTGCCCAAGGAGCTCAGAGACAGAATTGTGGCGAGGCACAGATCTGGACAAGGTTACAAAAGAATTTCTGCAGCACTCAAGGTTCCTAAGAGCACAGTGGCCTCCATAATCCTCAAATGGAAGAAGTTTGGGATGACCACAACTCTTCCTAGACCTGGCCGTCCAGCCAAACTGAGCAATGGTGGGAGAAGAGCCTTGGTGAGAGAGGTAAAGAAGAACCCAAAGATCACTGTGGCTGAGCTCCAGAGATGCAGTCGGGAGATAGGAGAAAGTTCCACAAAGTCAACTATCACTGCAGACCTCCACCAGTCGGGGCTTTATGGCAGAGTGGCCCGACGGAAGCCTCTCCTCAGTGCAAGACACATGAAAGCCTGCATAGAGTTTGCCAAAAAACACATGAAGGACTCCCAGACTATGAGAAATAAGATTCTCTGGTCTGATGAGACCAAGATTGAACTTTTTGGTGTTAATTCTAAGCGGTATGTGTGGAGAAAACCAGGCATGACCCTAAGCACACAGCTAAAATAACAAAGGAGTGGCTTCAGAACAACTCTGTGACCGCTCTTGACTGGCCCAGCCAGAGCCCTGACCTAAACCCAATTGAGCATCTCTGGAGAGACCTCAAAATGTCTGTCCACCAACATTCACCATCCAACCTGACAGAACTGGAGAGGATCTGCAAGGAAGAATGGCAGAGGATCCCCAAATCCAGGTGTGAAAAACTTGTGTCATTCCCAAGAAGACTCATGGCTGTACTAGCTGAAAAGGGTGCTTCTACTCAATACTGAGCACAGGGTCTGAATACTTATGACCATGTGATATTTCAGTTTTTCTTTTTTTATAAATTTGCAAAAATTTCTACATTTCTGTTTTTTTCTGTCAAGATGGGGTGCTGTGAGTGTGAGAATAATGAGAAATAAAATGAACTTTTTTGATTTTTGGCGACTGGCTGCAATGACACAGAAAGTGAAAAATTTCAAGGGGTCTGAATACTTTCTGTACCCACTGTATATTCAGCCACAAGATTGAGATTCACCACTGGAAACAGTGCAGAAATTAATTTTGACTGATTTTGTGGTTACATGAGCCATGTTGTAAATTTTATTTATTTATTGATCTATTGGCCCTTATTTTAGAAACATTTTTTTTACTTTTTAAAAAATGATAAATTACAGTTATTTTTAATAAAACTTACCTTTTTGTTAGATTACAGATAAGAACAGAATATAAAAAATCAAATAAATGCTCATTTTAAAAAAGAAAAAAGGCAAAACATTAATACAAAAATGTTTTCTTCCAAAGAATAATTCATTATTTCACGTTTGACCATAAAATTAAACTATTTTACTGTATTTAAATCAATTTTTTTTACAGATATTTGTCATTATTGAAAAGGACAATATTTACAGTAAGGACAAAAATGATATCACTGCTAAGTGATATTTTACACATTTTTCACTTTTACAGGTTTAATAATACCTCAAAATTACAGGTATTATTGAGTAAACTCACAAAAAAATAACAACACTAATTTACACATTGACTGTTAAAAAAGACCACTATGGGAAATAATGTTCACATCAAAAATTTGTACATTTACAAAAAGATATTGAGTCGTTGTTTTTTTTTTACAATATGTGGACATAAAATTACAGTTTTATTTAATTACTACTCCTAAAAATGTAATTATTAGACATATTTTTGTTTGCATTTTTTCTACAGTTTTGAACATTTCCACAGTCTTCCACAGTTTTTAAAACTTTTTTTCTGCCACTCTTGCTGCCAAATTATCACTGTTTTGTCACAGTATTTTTATTTTTCAGAGCACTATTGAAGTGCAAAATATCACTTCCTCTCCACTGAAACTAAAATAAAAAAAGATAATGTGCTTTTGCTACTTGTTTGTCTGAACCAAGCATGCATGTTCTTTTATATGTGGGGAATACGGTTTGTAGCCCTGGGTATCTATGCAGCAACTCAGTGCTTCATATGCAGTGGTATACTGGAACGCACGTGGCCATATCAAAACATTGCAGCTGCTGTGATGTGAACAATTCACTTGGCTACACTGAAGTTTCGATTATATTTCGATTAATTGCTCAGCCCCATTCTACATCATGTTTAAGTCAGTCTATTTATGTGTTAATACAGCTAAACATTCATTATAATCTAAAAGTGCGTGTTTAAAAAAATCAAACAAAGTGGCACTCTTATCACAAAACAACAAAATAAGAAAGCACGTGTTCGGTTGAACAGGACCCCCGGTGCTTCCACTGCAGTCCCTGTAATAACTTTGATTCCATGTCACAACCCAAAAGAAGAAAACTCAATCAACAACGGCAACTTTCAGCTTGACTGAGATTGAGTTAAACTGTTTCCAAGAGTCTTTTCTTTAAAAATAGTTTTGTCTGAATAAGTTGTCAAATCTGTCAACACTCCAAAAAAAAAAACACTGAGAAATCAGCTTAAGGAACAGCTTGAGTTCTTTGTTTTGTTCATTCAAGTTTTACTTAATAATGACAGTGGAGGATAAATCAATGAACACAGCATCCTTTAAAGGAACACAATAAAAAAAAAAGTAAGGCGGGAAACCAGACCTCGGATGTGATTTCAGCATCAGTTGGCTGTTTCAAAAACACAGACAGGCAAATGTGTTGAATTTTCATAAGATGAGCCGCCCTCCTATTAGGTTTGAAGTCTGCTCAGTGTAGACTGGGTGGGAGAGCTTTTAATCCATCTCTGGCTGGGCTTTAACACGACAGAGAAGAAGCCGTTAATTGGGACCTGAAATACTTCATTTCGGAGGAACATGAAAGCCTGACTCGAAGCAAAACTCTCCCACTGTGACTTATTTAGCTTTTAAACGCACCAACAACAAACTGACTGCAGTCCTGGTGGAGTTAAAAAAAAGAACAACAACAATCCAGACTGTGACAAATGCAGGCTGGTAATAATCTATACAATGAGTAGGCATGCCCTACAGAAAAAAAAACACGCATATTAGAATTCAAGGAGTGCTTGAGCTTGCTTCCAACGGGCCAATTATCACAGAGATTTCCATCATGTACCTTGAGGCAGAGAGAAGGAATACAAAGGAGCCTGGCACAGTTCCACAGGAAGGCCAGCTCTTTTTCTTTCACTCCGCCTGAAAAGCCTACAAAACTGTGAGATACCATCGGCCGGAGGAGGGAGAGGAGAAGAGAGAACGTACTAGACGGAGGATGAGTGATAGAAGGAAATGAGGGAGAGAAAACCAAGAATTGGGGGGATCCAGAGAGAAAAGCAATTATCTGGGAGCATCCGGATGCTATGACAGCAGCTGACAGGCAGGGAGAGCTGCAGCTTATTGCTAAGCTTTCATCATGGCTGTCCACCTCCTCCCCACCCCACTTCACTCGCCTCCCATAATTTCTCCGTGTACACAGCAGCAGAACTTCTCAACTCCCTCAGCTACCTTTGATTAAGGCACAAACCGCAGATCTGCAGCATGAGTGTGTGAATTTGAGCATGCGTGTTTGTTTACGTGCAGCTGCTCGCCTCCCCCGGCACTGTAGCCCTGTCAAAGCAGATGCCTCAGCGCTCCCTCAGAGCTGTCCATCTCCTCATTGAAATCAGCAGCGGTGACAGAAGAGAAGGAGGGGAGGTTTACTGAAGCAGCAGCAGAGTCACTTTTAAGAAGGATTGTCTAACATGTCGTAATGGAAAAAACGTGCAAAGCTGATTTTTTTCAAAGCCGCCAACGAAGCATAAAAGAGGCACTGTGGTGTGGTGTACATGCAAATGAACACACATGACCGTGCAGCACATATGCACACGCAGACTGTGTCGGCGAGCTTATGCTGAAGTCTCCACGGAGCCCTTTCGCAGCAGACCGACCTGAAACATACATGAGTGAGGGAGACAGGGAAAGGTGCTAAATTAAAAATGATCGTCTCTTGATGGGCTGTAAGTGGTGTTCTGGACCTGCGCTGGCCCTCCCATTATAAAAGCTTAATGCCGCCCACTGTTGCCACAAGATACATGCTGCTGGGAGTTCCGTTTTTTTTTACTCAGAAATCAGTCTTTTTCTGCTCTGGGAAAAAGCGTCACAATAATTAAATGATAAACCCAAAAAGGATGAATATGAATCTAAAGTTACAACAGTTCTTATCCAGCAGCATCCAATCAAAAGCAGGCAGTGTTTTCACAAGGTGACTTTGCTGTGGTTGCGTTTCAGGACTACTACTGATAACAGAATGACTGTCGTGTCAGCATGCGACCGACTTTTCTCTCTCTCACACACACATGGGGTTAGTACACTGTGGAATATCCACCCAGGTGATGCATAGCTAATGAGAGTGAACTCAAATCTTTTTTTCTTTTTTTCCTGCATGGTGCACAGCTCTTCCACTGCATTTGCTAAACACCATGGGATTCTTCTACTTTCAAGAAGCTGCAGAGAGGAAATTAGCTTTAAAGGAGGCTTTGATGTGTCCGGCTCGGGTCAGGAGTGAGGCTGATTTGTTTCTGATTGAAGCGTCCTTGTGATTAATCAACCCATCTAGTCGTGTTTGCTATTGCTATTTTTATCCCCGAGCGCCTAGCTGGCAGACAAATTGCTCTCTTTCTGATCATAACACAGAGCAAAAGTTGCCAAGTTACTGTAAGCTGAGCTCCTGATGAAACTGTGGTGAAACCTTGTCTTTTAAAGTCGACATTAAATCCTCATGGTCCGAAAAAAAACACACAATTTTACAACATCATTCATGTAAGGTGTTTAAAATGGGATGAGCTCCAGCAAGAAAATAAAATATTTAAACCAACTAAGCCCCAGTTAAATAAACTCTTGTAATTTTTGCTGTACAGGATAAAAGCCGTCAAGTGATGTTTCCGAACAACTTTCTCCTTTCACCTCTAATTGATCCCCGTGTGTGCACCAGAAAAGTCTTTTTGCTTTTGATGTCGAGGACACTGGCTAATTGTGAGGGTAACTGAGGCTACAACAAAACGTGTGACCTCTGTTTACCAAACTGCATGATGTGGATGAAGTAGAGGAATCAATCATAAAACATTTTTAACAAGATTATTCCCAAAAGAGCAGATTTGTCATGAAAACACAATTTTGGAAAGCAGAAATAGTTTCAGTTCAGTCTGTTTAAAAACTAACATTTATCAAATAATGCTAAATGAATAAACAAAGAGAAGATGAATGATTTATTGTTTGACTGCACTGAGCTGAAGCTAGAAACATCTTAGACCGATAAATGCAGTGCAGATTTGCAAAGTTATTAATTTACCTTTCAAAATAAACATCATTTACTTGTTTACAGTGCAGAGATCTAAATTCAAAGCAGGGCTTGTCACTTGTTTTTTTCAGCTTCAGTATCCAAACAATCTGGCTTTGAGGAGTCATCTGCAAAAAGTGGAGCCAGTCGTCCCAGTTTTCTAGTCCAGTACAGGACTCTTTAATATTACACAATATAAACAGCGGTTCAACAAAAATGACTTTGCATCAGTTTTATGTGTTATAATAATAATAATAATACATAAAAATGATGTTCAGCCAATGAACTACAAATAACTTCAATCAGTGGTACGTAAAATGAGCAGTTACTTAATAAAGTTGTATGATTTTAAGAACTTGAAGTGCCAAACTGCTGAAGTTTTTGTCCCTGTGAGAGAAGCTAATTTCCCGGTTTGTTGCAGCAGTTTGTGTTTTTTGTTCAGTTTTTGCTGCTTAAGAGACATTTCAGAGACCACAGAGTGACAGCAGACAGAGAGAGGACGCTGCATCAGACATGAAGCAGAGCATTTAATTTAGCAATAATCAGTCAATAAAAATACAGATACCGATAATAGTGAAATTGTGAAATATTGGCCACAATAATCGGCCAATCTATCCCTAGTTTTTATGGCAAAACATGAGATTTGGCAACCCTGGCATGGTAGTATGTTGTTCTTCAGGGTATTTAAAAATGTATTCTGAAATTCTAATCCTTCCATGTTGGAGAACAGAGAGGAGAGGAGAGGAGAGGAAAGGAGAGGAGAGGAGAGGAGAGGAGGAGAGGAGAGGAGGGGAAGGGAGGAGAGGAGAGGAGAGGAGAGGAGAGGATAACAAGTCCTGGGAGGAAGCCTTAGTGAGCAGTAAATACGATCCAACCACAGCCATCATGAGCTAAATCCTTGCTGTGCTCTCAGCCCTCCTCTCTCGGGACGCTATAGATTCTCCTCTCATGACCATTAATTACTTCACCTTTGACTTCATGGCCTCCAGCAAACACAAACACACAAACACACACCTTCCCAAAGCACCTTGTTAGTATCTACTTATCTGCTACATGTGCTGTCATTCTGAATCCAAAACCAGCCATACTCACACGTGAACACATTGTGCAGTCGCACACAGCATGTTGTGTTTACACGGAGCCCATAAGAAAGAAGACAATTAGAAAAGAGACAATGAGCAGGTAATTGAATTGGCTTGTGGAATCTATTTGCTCTGTGGATGGAGAACACTGATAAGACTGCAACACACACACACATGCAGAATGAAACAAACCCATCTGACTAAAGTGAATGCCTGATTATCGGCCATTAGCATCAGATCCTGGGATGGACTGAGGAGATAGTTTGGTATGTGTGGTCCTGTTTAACAGTCCTGTTCTGCTTCAGGGTCACCACTGCTGCAGATAGAGAATCTTATTATGGTGTTTGCCTCTGTGATTACAGTAAACACATTCATCCTTTTAGTTCCACTCTATTCCATTCTGCTGATTATGAAAACTCTTGTTGTAGTTTATAGAATCTTCTCTCCATATGAGTGTGTGTGGCGGCCATAACAAACCAAGTCCACTGTGAGGTGACACTTCTCCATTGTTTCACTGTCTCACTGGTCAGGTTCATTGTTGTGTGTGGACACATTCATAACAGTATATTTTGATTAAGCTAAACTTCACTGCTTTATACAAAATATTGAGAAGTACTGAGCGAGAACATCTGAAAACTCACTACCTCTCTTCTTTGGAGGCATTTAGAGAATAGAAGAATGTAGCGTTTGGAGAAATCTGGATATATGAGTACTTGAGAGGCCTGAATCTCACCGGTGTGGTAGTGCAGAAGCAGGTCCTGCCTGTGGTCTCCTGTTGTCATGGGGTGGAAAACCACAGTCACTGGTATGCTTCCGCCTACATCCAGAGTCCCAAAAGAAGGTGTCACTGAGAAAGGCCTGAAATTAGAGGTTAGTGTTTCAGAAATTGGCAGAGGAAATGTTCTAGAAAACTTTTAATTGTAGTCAACTGTAATAATTGCAAACTTAAATTAAAGCATAATGTAGTCCTGGACCAGATCGCATTGATGTGTAAGTTACGGTGGCCGACAGGTGCAAACGCGCTGCAAACGGCAGCGACAGTGATTAGTAACTTAAAATAAACAGAATTTTGTCAACACTTTTAGCTAACACAATGTAGCATTAGAACACAGGAGTGATGGTTGCTGGAAGTGTTCCATTGTACCTCTGTGCAGATATTTCAGTAAAAATCAGCCATTTCCAGCTAGAAATGGCTGATGGGAAAAGGCTTGCTGTTGTTTTGGGGGTTTGTGTGTGTTTTTATATATTTGCAGCATTTTCCGTTTGCATTTGTTTTGTGATTTTGCAAGTCTGCTTCTGCGTCGTTTCTGTGATTGTAGCATGTTTCTCTTGCAGTATTTATTTCTTGCATGTGTTTTATGTGTTTGTGAGTTTTTGGTTTTGGATCATTTCTGTGTTTGCAGTGCGTTTGCACCTGCTGGCCACCGTAGTAAGTCGACTCTTTCTATATATGAACTTATGGAGCTTATAGAGTTACTCTATATAGAGTTATAGAGTAAATACAGAAAATCACTCAAACACAGTAGACATACACTACCATTCCAAAGTTTGGGGCCACTTAGAAATGTCCTTATTTTTGAAAGAAAATGATTTTTTTTCAGTGAAGATAACATTAATCATAAATAAAGTCTAGACATTGTTAATGTGGCAAATGGCTATTCTAGCTGGAAATGGCTGATTTTTAATGAAATATCTGCACAGAGGTACAAAGGAACACTTCCAGCAACCATCACTCCTGCGTTCAAATGCTACATTGTGTTATCTAAAAGTGCTGGCAAAATTCTGTTTATTTTAAGTTTCTAATCGCTGTCAAGGGTGAAAAGAGTTTCTTGAAGAAGGTCTGACATTATAAATAAGAGTATTGATAGCACTCTCTTATCTGTACTCCTGATATATGAAGCTACAGTACCAACAGCAGCTGATTAGCTTCAGAAAAAAAATCTGCAGAAGGTGAAAATTGCTAGGATCGGACTCATAACCCATGTGAAATGGCAAAAAATGGCCATTTGTTGTCTAGATGTTGTTAATGTGGTAAATGACTATTCTAGCTGGAAACGGCTGATTTTTAATGGAATACCTCCATAGGGGTACAGAGAAACATTCCCAGCAACCATCACTCCTGTGTTCTAATGCTACATTGTGTTCACTAATGGTGTTGAAAGGCTCATTGATGATTAGAAAACCCTTGTGCAATTATGTTAGCACATGGAAAAAAGTGTGAGTTTTCATGTAAAACATGAAACCTGCTTGGTGATTCCAAATTTTTGAACGGTAGTGTAAGTCCACATTGTACTGATTCTCACCTCTGTGTGCGTAACTCGAATTTGGCCTCACTGTTTCCCATGTTGCGGACGAGGTGAGTTTTCTCCGTGCAGGATTTCACAGGACAAACAGGTAAATGAATCTCATCACGAAAGTCGAGGATGGCTCGTGGCCCGATGGCACGGATCGGGATCTCAAACCGCTCCCTCTCTGTCACACAAATGATTGTATGTTCGTAGTCCTGCATGGAGAAAGTACAAAGAGACGCAAATATTTTTAGGTATTTAGCTAATTAGCTATTGTTTAAAAACCTCAATGATAAAAATTGAGTTTTTTACCTTTTTAACATGTCCACATGCTGTTTTTTTAATATGTTGGAATACACAGCAAGAGTGAAATAAGCAGTCAACAGCAGAGTTGAGTATTTTCACCATTGAAAATCATCAAAAACTTAAGGAACCAATCCTGTCAATTTGTACAGTCGGGCTATCATTACTCTTTTTGAAAATCTGTTTCTGGTTTTATGGCTGAATTACTCCATTATTACAACTTTCCACTGTGTAGCGTAGAGTAATTTGTAAAATAGTTATTTTGTGTAATGTAAACATATGTAAACCGTAAATTATTAAGTTAAAACAGTTATTTATTTACAGTATACCTTATTCTCCTGTGGGGTGAAGGAGACGGTGTAAGTGGCAGGTAGTCCTGGTGCCACCTTTCTATCTGGATCTTCTGGACCGACCACACAGAAATACTCAGAGTCCTGCTGCTGAAGCATCACTTGCCGTGAAACCTGGACAAAAAAAACATTACACACACTTTAGAAACTGTAAAGGCAGCACAGCAACAAACACAAAGTCAGGGAAGCTCACGAGTGATGATTTATTTAGCATCACTTGATGGTGTCTTGTATAGATATCCTCCAATCTCCCATGGCCTTTTCCAATCATTGTCTTGCACCCAACCCACACAAGCTTTAATCTTTCTTTTTTTTTTCTCCTGCAAAGGTATTTGAGAGTTGGCATGTTCGGGTCATTTCATTTCACAGATATTTTTGATTGAACTATCAGCTCGGCAGCCACACTGTTTTAAAAAACTATTTTTCTTATCAGCAGTCATTTGTTCAGTGCCTGCAGTCTGTAGCTTGTCTTGAAACTTTCTCTACTGGCTTCCTATTCATTTCAGGATTCATTTTTACATTTTGTGGTTTATTTTTAAGATTTTAAGTCATGTATGGCCACCTTATTTAGCAGAACTCCTGCATTGGTGTTATCCAGTTGGAAAACTGCAAAACATTTTTGGATGATTTGAGATACTGACTTGATTATTGGTAATCAAGCAAGGCCAATCACTGATATTTGGAACCAATATAGAGGGTGTCCCAGAAATTTTGACATCATTTCATCACCTAACAATCTGTTTAAAATTAGTTTGCACTTTTTGCTTAAAAAGGTGCAGTCATTTTTATTTTTCTGCTTTCAGGAATAGGCAACAGAAAAGATTCTGTGTATTGAAGTACCCCCAGACTCATTTAAATGTGAATGTGCAATGTGAGTTTGTTAGAAAATTTCAAAAACAAGCGCCAATAAGAAAGCAGATTCGGACGTGGCATAAGAAGTTTCAAGAGGAAGGCTGTTTGTGTCGGAAAAATGGATCTGGACGGCCAGCAGTTTCAGAAGCGGCGCAAACATTGAACTTTTGTAAAAACGTTGGAAGACTATAGAATTACCATCTCCCAGAATTTTCCATTTGAAATTTTTGAAATGAAACATTTTATGTTCAAAAGAAATCCTATTAAGTGTCATTTCTCCTGACCATGCAGTCACTCCGATATGGACGTCTCAAATGCTGTCAATTTTTTTGGGACATCCTGTACATTAAATGTAATGTCTTAACAGTATGTGACAGCAGAGAGCCTGTCATTCATAACTAGGCTTCTTAATTAATAAGGGGGACTATAAATGAATATGTAAAATAGAAATTGGAGTGATTAAATTATATCCTCTGTTTAAGAGGGATCCACTGAGATTGATCAGGTTGCCTCCTGCAGTGACGTGTACTATTCTTCTCTAGTTTTGAAATCTTTCACTGCTCTATCACTTTTTGTTGCCAGCTAAGGTCCAGTTCTTAAATCATTATTAATTATTATTTTCCAGACTGGGCTGCATAGTGGTTTAGTGGTTAGCACTTTTGCCTTGCAACAAGAAGATCCCCGGTTCAAATCCTGGCCTGGGCCTGGGATCTTTCTGCATGGAGTTAGCCGCTAACCGTTAGCATAGGCTTAGCCACTGTGAGAAAAGCTAATTTCCTGGTTTGTGTTTTTTGTTCAGTTTTTACTGCTTGAGAGACATTTCTGAAACCACAGAGTGACATCAGACAAAGAGAGGAGGCTGCATCAGACTGTGGGAAATGGTGTGTTTTATAATTTGCTAAGAGTGCATATTAAAGAATTGTATTGGTTCTGGGGAATAGGAAGGTCAAGAGCATCATTACCACGGTGTGACTGTAATGAAACAAAGAGAAGAAAAGTCCAGAATCGATAAGAAGGAGCTTAGGCTTTATTTTACTTATTACTCATGTGTTTGAATGCAAGGATGATCAAGACGACACAAGGTGACAGATAATCAAAGTACAGACAGTTTTTTGATAATAAAAGTACAGATAGTTTGATGTAAGCCGTAATCAGTAAAGAACATGAGCTTGTTGTGTCATTGTGTGTGCAGTCTCTAATCTTGCTTTGCAGGGGTGAAGTCATTCCTACGAGAGCGATAATGACAAAACATCTGCTGTGACAGAGGAGAGCGGACCAGCGCAGCACTGGAGGGGGCGGCCAGCAGCGTTACCTAGAAAGCTACACAACGCTGCTAGAGTAGAAGAAGACTGGGCCAGGTACAGTTAGTACTCTGATTCCATCCGAACTGACTGAACACTTGTTGTTGGTTAGGGACAGAGGATTCAGGCCCAGAGCTCTGTATCGCACATTCAGTTTTGCTGTAATAAATACTTTTGATTTTAAGAAGAAGTCTCCTGACTACTCCATCAAAAGAACTGGGCGAAAATAGCCTTACACATATTCTGTTGGCTTGTTTAATTGTAGAATAAGCTGATTTCCAACAAGACCGGAAGTAGAGCATTTAATTTAGCAATAATCAGAAAAATGCCAAATATCGGCCACAATCATTGGTCTGGCTGATAATTGGTCTATCCCCATTTCTGATATTTTATTGTCTTACTCTAGTCATTGTGTTTTATCGTGGTCTTACATGTTTCCTGTAGAGCACTATTATTTGAACTCTTACTGTATTACTCTGTTCATTCACACACCTTGTCATTGTTGAGGAGGAGCAACGGTAACTTGTAGGTCTGTGCAGGAGTGAAGTTCTGGAATATCAGCTCAGACGGGTAGGGCTGGAAAAGCGGCTGATGTACATCTACCAAAGAAAACTGAAAACACAAACACACCAACAGGGCTTGTTATTTAATTCACCTTATGAGCACAGTATACAGTGCTTAAATTTGCAGTGAAAAAATGCATAATAAGGGTTAGTATGCTGCATTCTTCAAGGAAAACCTGGCACTCTACATAACTACAATATGCATTATATTCTGGTTATTCTAAGTTATTAATCACTTTCAAGAGTGAAAAGAGTTTCTTGAAGAATCTCTGACATTATAGATAAGTATATTGATAGCACTCTCTTATTTGTACCCATGATAGATGAAGCTACAGTACCATCAGCAGCTGATTAGCTTAAAAAAAGATCAGAAGAAGCTGTAAATAGCTAGGATCAGGCTCAAAACCCATGTGAAATGGTAAAAGAATGGACGTTTGTGTGGTTTAAACATTGATTTGTGTTCAAATTAAAGAGACAAGCTATATAAGTGTCAATAGATGAGTTTTGGAAGTGCTGGAAGTTCATTTTGTTGTGTTTATGCTAAGCTAAAAGGCTAATTGCTCCAGCTTCTCATCTAGTCATAAGCAACGACTATTCTTTATACTATGTTTCCTTACCCTTTACAGCATGCATATGTGAAAATGCAGCCTCTCGAAGTTAAACTGAATTATTTACATTCATCCTCTATCATCGCATTGCCGCCAGAGTGAAAATAAGACTGGATATCAGATTTTGTGGCACTCAGGATGACCTTAAAAGACCCTGCTGGTCGTTGCTCCCACTCATCATCTGCATACTGGAGGTTAGTCCACATTCTCATTTGCATATTTGACAAGTCAACAAAAAATGTGCACAAGGTGAGATGCAAAAATGGGTCCCACCGAATGTGATGAGGGCACATTTATTCATTTCAAAGGCATCTCATGAACTTTTGCTGGCATTTCTGCTCCAAGACCCCTCCCTTAACTTCTGCCTCTAAAAGCAGCGAGCATGAAGTCACATTGGTTGCCCTCTGCCCATCAATTAGTGCCTGCTGACTAAGAAGAAGCAGCTTAGGTACAATGTAAATGCCCTCAGCGGACAGCACATGCTCAGTATTCAGGGAATTAATGATGAATAATGACACATTTGTTTTTTTCCCCTTCTGGTCTCAATTAATTTCCCTTCTCAGAGGCCTACTGCTTTCTGTTGTTTTTTATTTATTTACATTGCAGCTCACATTGTGGCCAATTGATAAATAAAGAGAGGAGGCTACAGTGTAAGTATACAGATACTCCAAATGGAAATGCTTTGACAGCCTGTCACAAGTAAATGCAAATTTCAATGTATTCTTTTCTACAGAAATTCCATACTAAACTCCCCTGGGTTTTATTCTCAAAAAGATGAAAGTCAGCAGCTGAAGCCGGTCTGAAGACAACAGCAGTAACAGCAAACGTCTGTCCCCCTTTTTATCTTCTCCTGTCACTGTCACTGTTGGTGTTTTACATCATAGAATCTGTGCCAACTATCAGCTTTAACTATCGCTGCACCATTTGCAGCTATTTTTGCTGGTTGCTTTCCCATTAGAAGTCATTTATGAAGCTACTGAGATATCACAACATCAGCAGGTATTTACACTGTGATACGTAGTTGTGTCCATGCTGAGAAACTCCTGGATGCGAGGCTGGTGCACCTCGGCGGTGTTAGCCAGCCGCTCCTCTGTGGACTGCAGCATCTCCTGGGTGAAAACCGACGGAGTCACCTGCAAACAAACACAGCACAGGATCACACGCTAGCTCTGTTTACTGTGCTTTAAACTAGCAGCGGCTGCTACAACTGCAACAGAAAGTAGGAAACAGATAAAAAGCTGAAGAGCTGTAAGCTGTCAATTTAAAGCCAGACATCTATGATGAATATGCAAAGACACCACTATTAGCAACATGAGCTGATTTCATGTCCCATGTACTCAACAAACGTTAATATCTCCTGCTCCAGTGAGGACCATCAGCAGCATTTTGTGACTATTATACTTTCCATACAATCCTCTGGCACCTCTTTATCAGTGCAGCAGGAGCACAGAAACATCTAACTGCACTTAGCCTATTTCAAGGTTAGGTCAGAAAAAGATTTTAGCTTAATATCTGAATGAATAATGTAGCATGCGGGGTTATTGAATATGCAATATTTAATAGCTGCCGGTTAGGTGTGTATTCATAATACACTTCAATCTATTATTCAGAGACAACAACGTTTCCTGAGAAAACCCCATACTTCAAGGAGGCAGGTAGTAAAATGAAGAGGATTTTCTTTAGATGGTGAAATCTAAAACCTTTTTCGATCATTTGGTGTTCATCAGAGAAATGACCACAAAACTGTAAACATTGTGCTGTGGTATATATAGAATTACACATATCTATAGTGCTTTTTTAAAACTTAGAAATAGATATAGAACAACAGAAGCCACAAGAGATACTGAGAATTATCTCGGATGTTAACCGAAAATGTGTTGCACTTAAGTTTTTATATGGTGTGGGAAATGAGAACAACAAAGTTTGTTGTGTGATTAAAAATGAGATATCACCAAACAAGGGTAGAAATCTATATAATCAACAGTCAAGACAGATAATTAGTTTCATGTGGACCTCATTCTGACCTGAGATTAGTGTAAGTGAAAAAGCTGCGAGCAAAGGCCTAAAATTGCTGAGCTGAGATCACTGCAACAAAACACTGCAGTCAGATATTGATTTTTGTTCCCTATAAGAAGCCAAGGTAATTATTAGGACAATCTGTCACTGGAAGCAGGATCTTTAAAAGAATGGGACAATGTCACAAACGTGGGTCACAGGAAATTGGGCTGCTGTTAATTCATGAGGAAAAGCTGCTTCCAACACCGACTTTTAATTTTGCGTGACTTCACAAGGCGTCATGTTCCTGTAATGTTGGGAAACTGGCAAGCAGTGGAAAAAGTTAGTTAACAAAGAAAAGGCCAAAAACAGCAGGGCATCCTCACCCGTCTCGGCTTGTCTTCCGTTACAACAAGTTTAGCGTTGCAAAGCAGAGACGCCTTGTTAGGAATCTGACTTGCATTCATTTTGGAAGTGTTCTGGAGCAAAATCACCTGCAAAAAAGAAAAATATACAAAGGAAAGAGAAGCCATGATGAAATAAAAATGCTAATTAAGCCAACATTTTACACTAAGTCAACAATTCCTATGCTGAGTCAGTACGACCAAAATGTGAGACGATCACTGAAGAGCCAGTCCAGCTAGAACTATTTTGTTCTCAAACATTCTGAGAAAGTTCTGCAAATTTCTACTAATGTTTTCAGTAGGACGTTTTCTTTATGTTCCCAAAATTTTCTCCTTAAAGGCAATGCTCTTAAAACATTTTCTAAATGTTGCATTGAGACTGCCCTTCCTTTGTTATCACCTAACGTTGTCGGAACATTATTTAGAACAACTTTCTCACCAGCAGCATCTCTAAATGTTCTTAGTATATATTACACGCAAAATGATCCACTTTTGTTAGCATGCCAAACCATAGGAATGCATTTTTATGCTTTCTTAGGCTTCGAGAACATCTTGAAAACATTTTTTGAATGTTGGTTTGAGAATGTTATTCTTTTGTTATCATGTAATATAATCTGCAAACATTTTAACTTTCAGTCTTAGTTCATTTTCAACACCATAGGAACATAATTTGGAATGATAAATATCCTTAAAACAATCTTTGAACATTAGATTAAAATGTTTTCTTTAAAACATTATTACAACTTGTAGGTAATGTTAGCTAATATTGTGAGAACGTCATCTCAACAACATCCCCAAAATGCCCTAGCCCACTACAGGCAAAATGTGCTACCTTTGTTTTGAATGAAACTTTTTTGAATGTTGGTTTGAGAACATTTTGCTATCACTGTGCACAATCTGACAACATCCTCCAAACATCCTCGAAATAGTAAAACTTCCTGACCTCACAGGAACACTATTTGAAATGATAAATATCCTTGAAACAATCTTTGAACTTCTGATTAAAATAATTTCTTCAAAAATATTATTATAACTTGTAGCTAATGTAGGCCAATGTTGAAGAAATGTTCCCTGTTTACTTGGACTGAGTTTTCATGTCCAAAAACAGCTTAAATAATAATTTTAAAAAAAAGTTTTTCCTTGGGGAAAGTGTTTTCAATGAACTACAGAGCTCAACAGGGAAGGACGCTAGGCTGCAATATATTCTGAGACGTAATCGAAGGTGAACCTTAAATATAATTAGGATACAGCTACTTACTATTCTTTTAAAACTAAAATTAAAAACTTCTATTTATATGAGTCATCCCTATTGCACTGAACACCACAATTAATCACGCTTATTAAGAAACCAAAGATTTTTAGTTGCCCATTTGAGAGCAGGTGGTGAAAGTTGGAAAGTCTAAAAACATCCGGGAGGAAATGAGGCTGTGTGCAGCGTGTTAATTAGGAGAAGCTGAGAATTAATCACATTTTCTTCTGTACCGTCCCCATTATGATGCTTTAGGAACAGAACTAGTAAAGACACTTTGAAAACAGCTTCTTCTTTTTTTTTTACCTTGTTAACATGTCCATATGGTGTTTTTTTTCTGCTAGAAGACACATCACGAGTTATAAACAGTAGCTGAGCATTTCCACCTTGAAACTACATTTTGTAAAGTGAGCAACAGTGTAAAGTTAAAACTGAGCCCTTTTGAGGCAGGAGAGGATTATTTCCAAGGAAAAACACTGTTAAATATGCAATGTTGATGCAAACGGATGAGTTTTCAGTGATATCAAAACTCAGAAAAACTTTGGGGTAAATTAGCCTTTTTAAGCTAGCAAGGCCTGGAAAAAGACAGGATGGTCTGTGAAATACTGATATGGTAACTCATATGGGATGCTGGAGGTGGTTTGTTTTGGTGGAGGGGGTCCATACAAAACGTGCATTTGTAAATTCAATGCATATTAATGAAAATAAATCAAAAGTGACCCGAAGAGGACATTGGTTTTACTTCATGTCACGTTTAAGCTAACGGCTTGTCAGTTAAGTTCTGTTTAGCCTGTTCCCCGCCGCACACCTTACTTCAAATTGGTTAAAGTGGGTTTGTAATTATTTATTAGTAGAATAAAACAGACGTCATCAGTATCAAATCGCTCAAAAACACTTTAAGCTCACAATTCACAGGTTTCCATTCATCCTGTTGACTCGCTGCATGTTACGAAGAAAATAACCAGTTTACGGACTTTAACGTTTCTCGTGTCACTTAAAAATAAAGAAATAACGATTTAACCTGTTGTCTTGTAATACTGGTTTTAAAAAGTAGCTGAATAAAGTCTTACCACCCTGTAAATGAACGTCTGTTTGGCATGATGCTCTCTCAAATTCAGCCGCAAGTTAACTTCGTTGTGGTTTGTAGCTGTGGAAACGAACCCAGGGAGGTCCCAGTAAACTGCTTTCTGATTGGCTAAAGGCCGTCTCAGTACAAACAGCGCCTGTTGGGAGCATGTGTCCCAAAATAAAACGTATAGGTCTGTTTTTAAAAAGGTTTAAAGATGAAGGTGATATCTTTCAAGTAAAAACATGTAAGCCTACAGAATACAATAATCCAGCTTGCTGTGGAGAAAAAATACAGAAACTAACAGCCTAAAACTCTGCTGAAAGTATAAAAATGAAATTATAATATAATGCAGACTTACCGATTTCAGAGTTTTAAATTACCATATTCGATTTTTTAATAGTTATTTGAATGTAGCAACAGGTTAGGTGAAAGAACTGCAAGTAATTTTTACATTGCTTGATGCCACTGTTCGTAATTCATGGCAGACAATCATATTTATACTTAACCACTGTTTTGAAATATGTAAGAGTGTGCATATATATATCAACATATCACTGTGTATTTTTATTAGAGCACATTAATTGTAGTGATTTCACTCATATTATGTTTTACACTTTAATGTGCATTTTGTATATTTTATTATTTGACCTTACTTAATAGATATTTCTGCTTATTTATTTGCATTTGCTGTGGTGGTCACTTTACTCTTTCTGCTTGCTATTTTAACAACAGAACTTCCATTTTGGGATCAATAAAGTAATTAATTCGATCCTATATGTACCTACAGTATACAACAGATGATATCAAATGATTCACAACTGCATCACCTCTCAATAACTGCATTGTTTCTCAGTTGACAAGTAGTCTTTCCTCTTATGAATGGTCTAATACTTTAGAATAGACACTTTAAAAAGACTATATTGAAAATATAGGCCTCAAAGTAGAAACATAATACAACAAGAGTGAATACATGTGTGACCACTACAACAAAACCGAGTACACATGTGATTTCCAGCTAACCAAATCACGTGAATAAGTTACAAAATGGACTCTGAGCACCAGAACTGTTTCAGTTTTGGATCACCATGGTTTCACATGTCAGAGGAACTGGAAAATCTGACTGTGAGATTTGACAACAAGCAAAACAGGAAGTCAACTAAAAATCTATCAAAACACACCTGCAGGAGGAATCAGGAAGTAAAGCATCAAGTATTGTACCACTGTTAGAAATAAGGTTTCTGTGACAGTTTCTTTGAAAGATATGTCCATGAAAAATACTTGTTCTTGTTCTTCAGCACAAGACTGCAGGATTACACTTTGCTCCAGAACATGAAGAGAAACCTGGTTAATATTGGTAGCACATTGTTTGGTCAGATGAGACTAAGACAAAATGGTTTGTCCAGGACTACCACAGTGGAAGCATAATCCTGACAGTAAAGCACAGAGGTGGGATTGTGATGATATGGGGCTGCATGAGTACAAAAGTGACTGGAGAAATGACATATAATCTTTCAAACAGACTGCCAAAATAACACAAGAGTTGCTAAAGAAGAAAAAAAAGGAAACTATGACCTGACCAAGAATGCAGTCTGACTTCAATCCAACAGAACACCTCTGGGGGGGTTTAAATGGAAATTTAGAACAACATAACTGCTACAGCAAAGAGCAGCTGAAAAAAATAGTCTCTGAAGAACATCTTGGGCAACACTGTTAGCCTCTATTTTGAGGATTTTTGATCAAAAATAAAGGTGGACACACAAAGTATTGAAGAATAATATAATATTTCAATCTCAGTAAAGAAAGATGTACTGACCTTTGTTGCACTGAGTTGCTACTGAGAGGCCTTCATTTTTAAAACAGCAAATCTGAACTGTTAGGTTTACATCATAGACTGTATATATAGTGGACGTAGCATCTGGCTCCAGAATTGAAGCCCACCCAGAAGTGTCAAAAACTTGCAATACCACGACGTCCGCTAGGGTTGGCTCCAAAAAGCTTTTGCCCCATAGACCCCAATTCATTTTTGGAAAAAATAAAATTTGATAGACTGATTTTCTACTGCTCAGGATTTTTTTCCCGTTAGTTTTCATGGTCAAAATGAGAGATCAGGTGGCCGATCTCAAAATAAATCAATACTGAATTTTAAATAAATCGTTAAAGTTGGCGGAGCCAGGAGGCGTGGCTATAATTGATAGACAGCAACAGAAGCCTCTGCGGTAAAATGTGGGTAGGATAAGAAAGTCCTCAGCCAATCCTGCCCCTAGTTGCTCTCCGGTCCAGTCTGTTTGATGACGCTTTTTACGTCACTGGCTCCAAAAAATCCAAAATGGCGACCAGGAAGTAGCAAAATCCGGGCTTCATTTTCTCGGTGTTGAAACCAACGGGTGATGTCACGGTTAGTTTACGCCTGGTTTACATATAGGCCACTATGCCAACATTCAAATTACAATTAATTTTATGCTATGAATTTAGAGAACTCTAATTAGTTTGTACATTACTTACTGTTGTGATGTTTAATTTATGAAAGATCACTCCTTTTAACATATATAAAGGTAAATATACATATTAATATACATATATAGATATAGGTATATTTGCCTTTGTATTTCAGTGCTTATTATCTTTGTTGTTTTCATATTTCCTTTTTAAATATAATGTAATCCTGTCACTTTCAAAAAATAAAAATATGTTTAAAAAGTGGTACAAGGTCCTTACAACTCGGTCAGACTTGAGCAAATGTACTTTCTGGATTTAAACTGAATGTGTGGTTTTTGGTTGTTTATTTGTGGAAGTATTTAAGACTTAACTAATGGATTCAGACACCGAATTTGTCCTTCATTTTAATTAAAGCAGCTTGTCTCGGTCTGCTTCACTCAAAGTGTCACATGGTGCACTGCAGACTCTGAATAATCACAAATTCCTGGAATTAAGGAGAAATAATGTCTCTTTATATGCCCACAGCAGAAAGAATCAACAAAAAAGCTATTGTATTGGATCATACGTCGTATGTATGAAGAGCACGTCCCACCTCTTAGCATGTTGTTTTACACACACACACACACACACACAAGGGCATGTACACAAAAGCAACATCCACCGAGCACTGTGTGTTTAAGAGGGTCACTGTAAGGGCAAGTCATGACTACAAAAGGGATTTCAGACTCCAGTGAGCATGATGACGGCAGAAATTTTCTAATTTAATCTACAGGTTTACAAATCCACTTATCCCTCTTGACTGACTCCTCATGGCAGACATATTTGAATTGATGCGGTACAGGAGCTCCTAATCTTTGTCATTCCCCTCAAGTGGAGACAGTTTGACCCTGATCTCTGCTGATAAGAACTTTTCTCATGAAGGCCAGTTTGCTTCATGTGAGGGAATAAAAGAGCAATGAAATCTAAATTATGTGAATATTACTGCTCATTTTGAAGCCAAATTGCGATTTCAAAGCCTTCTTTGTGTTACCATATTGTCTTTAATGTAATTTGGCTACATTAAAATCATATAATTAATACAACAACTAGAAAAATGCTGGCACCAGCCTATAAAACAGCCATTATGTTATTTGTATACAGGTGAATGAATGTATTAAAAGCATGACCTAGTCCAGTCTTAGGTGAATTCACATCATACAATTTGTTAAAATGAGAAATATCATTTTACTACTAATAATAATATTTGGGAGCTTGGATGCCAGAAAAGAAGATTCTATAAAATAAATGAAAAATAATGACCATAAACAACTGTTTCAAAAAAAATAGATTTTTAATATATCTCTCATTTAACAAACAAATTTCTGTAACATTACAGAACCACCATTTTATTTATATTAATTGCCACAAATTGTATCCAATTTCAGAAACATATGTTATATTTTGTATATAAATTTCTTTGTGCATTAGATGAGATTATAGACACAATGGTCAGGAACGTGTAAGTATGAAAATTATTTATTTGCATGAGTATATGCAAATTTGAATAGATGATGGTATAAACAACTTAAAATGTGAAAAAAAAACAGCTGTAATGCATTGATCAATGGCTATTGTGGAGGGGATTAAACTTGAATTTAATGGTTTCAACTGATTAATATTAAGTAGGAAATATCTGTGGTAAAAACATTAAATTTGCAAAGTATTTTAAAGAATTTCCAGTATTATTTATTTTTACAGTGTTTTCTTTTAAAGAACGGCATGATTATTCAGAGTTAGAGATTTTATGAGATATGTAAACTCACTTTATATTTTTGTAATTTTATGGATATTTGGTGTATTTCAAAAATCTGGGACAAAAATCTGTACAAAGTATAGAAAAAGCTCTGTAAAATTACTTTGAACAAAAAAACCTGCAGTGTAAAAATATTGTGGTGTATTGAAGCTTGTGTTGCTGCACCACATTGGTTTGGTTTTCTATTTCTAGCCTATAGTTGTAGCTTTTTGTTTTGCTTTTTATGTGCACTATCAGTTTCAATCTCTTCTTCCAACCCATGAGTCAGCACTTTGAATTGTTGCAGGCTGTCAGAGAGAGAGAGAGAGAGAGAGAGACAAAAAGAAAGAGGGAGGGAAACTATTTGTACAGCCTCAGGCGCACAGCAGGCTCAGTCTGAGCTCTAAACCCACGGACTTTTCTTTCTTTTTTTTTTTTTTTTTAGATTTTTCTCAGAACTATTAGTATTTTTTTGACCTGTATTTTCCTCATCTGTCTGTTTCCGTGTTTCTCTGCAGCCCTGCTATGCTCTCCCCCTCTGTTCCCAGCCCGGTCAGACAACGCATCAGTGAGTTGCCCAGCCTGCTAGAAAATTGGATTTAGGATCTTCAAAGGGGAGCCTGCGTGTCTGCGGAGGCCACGCCCCTTACGCCTCCCCGACCCATGACGTCAGCGCGTAGCATGACCTGCGCCGCTCCGTCCTCCGCCGCAGAGAGACTCTCCATCGGCCGCTCAACTGGCGTCCAACCCGGCTCGGCAGACAGCACCTTTATCGGCAGCTCAGTCATCAGATATGGACGAGGCGGCTCGGTCCTGCTCCTCCACCGCCTCCGGGAATGAGTGCAGGTAAGACCGATGAGGCTGGATGTTGTCAAGGCTGCTCCCCGGTTGTCAAGGCTACAGTGAGCTGTTATTATATCAAGGATGCGCAGAGAAAAGCCTCGTAGCCAGACGGAAGTTTGTATCTTTCTGCGGTTTAAAGAGCGTTTAGAGAAGTAGCGCTGACATGATTATTGTGAGGATTACAGCAGCCAATCAGGGGGCTGCCTGTCACTGACGTAGGCTTGTTACAGGTGTCAGGTTGTATCTAGACACAGGAAAATAAATAAAAATCTCAATACAGACTGAGAGCCTCGGAGCTTAGCAACAGGCAGGTCAGGTCAAACTCGACCGTGTTTTAATGAGGACCAGTTATGAGGTTGCTGTAAAAAAAAAAAAAAAAAAAAGGTGCATCTCAGGGACGTCTGGAGGCCTCCCTCGAACCTCTCCGAACTCCCTCACACCGCCCCGTTGCCTGCTCCAGGGCCGGGATACCGAGAAGTCCGGGCAGCACCACGGACAGCTCCGGTAGAGCAGCAGGGAGACCCCGCAGAGCTCACTTCCTGCTTCCGTTACATAACAAGGAGTGATGTCGCACGTGTATCCCATATACATTACAAATAAATATATAAATAAATAAAAAGAATAATTATAAAATTGCCCTGGTAGTTATAAACAAAAATCAGAAACAAATACCAAAAAATTTAAAACCATTGATAAAGATTAAAAACAACATAAAATGTATAAAACCTATGTACAGCTTAAAAAATAAATTAATTAATACAAGTATCTGCATAACTTCAGGTCATCTGAATGCACAGTTGTCTCTTCTGCTAATGTTTTTAATTTTTTAAAATAATCCTAAAATTGCTCAGACATAAATAATAAACATTACACAGCATTTGTTGACAGCAGATCTAGAAATTTCAAAAAAAGGAATACCTAAAACAATCTTTTTTTTTAACAAATAAAATTAAATATATAAAACGTATATTGTATTGCAGATTTCCTCTTGTGGGACGAATAAAGGATACTCTATACAGGATAATATATATACATTTATTTATTTTTTTTAAAAGCATCTGAATTGATTCTGGTAATTTAAATATGGAGTTGCCTCTTTGGCTAATTTTTATTTTTTTAAATATTTAATATAAAATTGTCCTGACACCAATACATTTGATGACAGTAGAAGCAGAAATAAAATACAATGAAAAATCAACATCAAACATACCAAACACTTCTATATTTTTCTAATACTCAAAAATATTTTTGGAGTTTTTTTTCCATATTTATAAAATACTGATACTGACTGAATGGAAGGCTAGATGCCAGGCTTAAGGCTGGGACATATTAGGGATTCACAATCCATCAAAATATTAAACTGACTATATGACCAAATGCAACGTCCAAATCGCAGCAACTGCAATTTTTTTTAATATGGGTGAACTTTACAATGTTCTCAAAGACCTGTGTAAATTCTAATAAACATTAGATAGTATTTAATGACAATATAAGCAGAAATTTAACAAAATAACCAATAATGCAGGAACAAATATGAGATATCTAAGGTTACATTGGAGGTTTAGTGATTGTAAAACTGTCCACTGATCAGTTTTTCCACTTGTCAGCTGATAGTTTGTTCAGTCCATCTGTTAAACCCTAAATCCAGACACAGAAACAGTTAATTGGCCCTCATATAAACATTATAGCACAATTACAGACACTTGACAAATCATCATGTCAAATAAAAGACATCTTTATGACTCGGCTAGGTATTCTGCTGATGCCTACATGTTTCGGAATCTCGGGTTTATAAATCACTGATTATAAAAAGATGTTCAGGTTAAACGACACTGAATTGCTGTCATTCATTCTCCACTTTCTGTTAGCTTCAGTCCAGCTTCAGCTGTGAGTAGCATTGCCTTTACCACCCGAACAACTACGTCAAAGACAAGTTCTTCAAGAGACAGGCTGGTAGCCATGGTGATTGTTCACGTACTGTAGGATGAACTGACTTTCTTACACAACATTCCAGCCCAGGTGCCTGTTAGAAAAATACTTTCACATCCATTCTGAGTCACATTTAAATGAGGAAACGAGAGGAAACTGTGCAGAGATTGAACACCCAAGGCCACTCAGATGCAGCAGTCATCCTGGATGGCAGCTCTGAAATGGGCTGAGAGTCATCAGGCAGCCTCCTGGTCTGGTGAAGGCTGCAGCCTCCAGTGTCATTGTGTTTTAATAACAAAGCTCGAGGCAGAGAAGGAACATTAACACGGTTATAGCTTTACAACCAGATTTATCACCAGAATTACAGACTGGTCCAGACTCTGTCTAATGTAGCACCTTGAGGCGTTCCCAGTCCAATCAACAACCGTGAATAATAATTTGACTGGTACACTTCAAATGGCAAAGTGAAAACCAGTAAATGTGTTGCACAATGTATTATTTAAGCAGCGTTTCTTTCCTTGTGCTGCATTTACGAGAGTTTTCCCCTCCAGCTGATCTGAACTTGTACTTAACATGGCTCCTATGAATACTGGATAGCACTACCATGACAGTGAGCTGGAGTTTTAGAGACATAGTCGTCATGAGAGAGACACCGTGGAGCTGGATATACCAGTAAGAGGGGTTCTGTTAATCCCTTTGTCCAATTATCTTCTTATCTAAACAATGTATAAACACAGCTGACTTTTCTTGCTGACTTTCATTTCGTTTTATGACTTTCTGTTTTACTGTTGACCTGGAGGTTTACAGCAGCATCCAGTGGAACCTGCTCGACTGCAAACTTACACTTTATGTAGGTGTGTTTGCTGTCAATCAACATATATTCCTTTCAGCAAAGTCTTCCCTTAGTTTCCTCAGTGTATACTGTGCATGCACTGTCTTTTTGTGTTGTTTGTTCATGCAGCAAACTGTATTTATTTCAGTGCAGTCATACTCTTCTCCCATTCGTATCTACACTTCGTCCTGCTCACTACACTCGGTCAACAAAAGGCAACTGATACAACCACCGTAGCAGGACAAGTCAATAGCTAGACTCGACTCCTCTGTGGTTCCCTGGTGGAGTTATGTCCCCCTCAGTCTTTAAGAAAATGCTAAAAACCCAATGAACACTGTCTAGACACACTAGACTGCAAAAATAAAAATTCCTATTACCTTCCACACTACCTGCAGGCACCACGGTCCTATTATCCAGGTTGTTTTCTCCTGACTAGATCCTTGCATCTACTGTCAGATGTACACTACCAGTCAAAAGCTTGGACACACCTTCTCATTTCATGGTTTTTCTTCATTTTCATGACTATTTACATTGCCGGCTCACCTCAATGTGATGTTTATTAGCGTCTATGCTGTTTAAATTGTGTAAGTGATTTACCACCATCAGGGCTTTGGTCTAGAAATATGTCACTATGTTCAGATACAGGTACGACGAGTACAAGGAGACAGCTGATTGGCTGCTGAGCCACACAGAGCAACGCCCTACGGTGGCCATCATCTGTGGTTCAGGTCTGGGCGGTTTGGCCGAGCTGCTGGATGACAAGAAGGTGTTCCCATACAAGGACATTCCACGTTTCCCCACTAGCACTGGTAAGTTTCCTGTTACTTACATTTATATAGAAACACATTGGCCACTTCATTAGCTACACCTTACTAGTACTGGGTTGGACCTGCCTTCATTCTTCGTGGCAGAGATCCAACAAGGAGATTTTGCTCCATATTGACACGAGAGCATTATTGTTTCATATAGTTTGTTGGATCATGATGCAAATCTCCTGCTGGATTGAGATCTGGTGACTTTGGACTTCAGTGAACTCACTGTCATGTTCAAGAAACCAGCTAGAGATGATTTGAGCTTTGGGGCATGGTTCATTATCCTGCTGGAAGTAGCCATCAGAAGATGAGTCACTGAGGTCATAAAGGGATGGACATGTATTTTTTTTATTTATTCTTATTCTTATTATTATGTAATTCACTTTTTACATTTTATTACTCACTTTATTCTCTTTTATCATTTCCTTCCTTCCTTCTTTCCTTCCTTTCTTCTAATTCTGTCGTTCAAACTGTCTTTCTTTCTTTCTTTCTATCTAATTCCTTCTTTCTTTCTGTCTTTTTTCTTTCTTTCCAATTCCTTCTTTCTTTCTTTCTTTCTTTCTTTCTTTCTTTCCATCCAATTCCTTCTTTCCTTCTTTCTGTCTTTCTTTCTTTCTTTCTTTCCTTCTTTCTTTCCATCCAATTCCTTATTTCTGTCTGTCTGTCTGTCTTTCCTTCTTTCCTTCTTTCTTTCTTTCTTTCTTTCTTTCTTTCTTTCTTTCTTTCTTTCTTTCCAATTCCTTCTTTCTTTCTTTCCAATTCCTTATTTCTGTATGTCTTTCTTTCTTTCCTTCTTTCCAGTTCTTTCTTTCTTTCTTTCCAGTTCTTTCTTTCTTTCTTTCTTCTTTCTTTCTTTCTTTCTTTCTTCTTTCTTTCTTTCTTTCTTTCTTTCTTTCTTTCTTTCTTTCTTTCTTTCTTTCTTTCTTTCTTTCTTTCTTTCTTTCTTTCTTTCTTTCTTTCTTTCTTTCTTTCTTTCTTTCCAATTCCTTCTTTCTTTCTTTCTTTCTTTCTTTCTTTCTTTCTTTCTTTCTTTCTTTCTCCTTCCTTCCTTGCTTCCTTCCTTCCTTCCTTCTTTAGCAACAGTACTCAGGTAGGCTGTGGTGTTTAAATGGTGACATTTTTGTTTCCCAAAGTGTGCCAAGCAGCCTGAACTGTTGGTTCAAGGTTGGCTGTGGATCCAAGCTTTCATGTTGTTTCTGCCCAATTCTGACCCGATTCTACTCATCAGTAGAAATCAAGACCCATCAGACCAGGCGACGTTTTTCAATCTTCTATTGTCCACTTTTGGTGAATTGTAGCCTTAGTTTTCTGTTCTTAGCTGACAGAAGTGGCACCTGTTGTGGTCTTCTGCTGCATCTGCTTCAAGTTTAAACATGTGGTGTGTTAAGAGATGATTTTAACAGTGTTTGAGTTACTCTTGCTTTTCTATCATCTCAAACCATTCTAGCCATTTTCCTTGGACCTCTATCCACAAGTCATCCTCAGCCAGAGAACTGCGGCTCACTGGATATTTGCTCTTTTTTATTCTATTCTCTGTGAACCTCAGAGTTGGTTGGCCCCAACATCCAAATTAAAGTCACTTAAATCCCCATACGTTCCCACTCTGATGGTCAATTTAAACATCAGCAGGCCGTCTTAACCACATCTATCAACCTAAATGCACTGAGTTGTTGACATATGATAGGCTGATTAACCATTTGCAAGAGGTGGACCTATTAAAGTGGTCAATGAGTGTATATACAATACATACATACTTACATACATACATACACACATATATGTATATATACATAAAGAAACACTCATTATAATTGTTTAGACTGTGTACATTGGTGTGCTACCAGCTGCTCATCCTGTACTTGTGCTGTACAGTTCAGGGTCATGCAGGTCAGCTGGTGTTTGGGAAGCTGCAGGGCCGCGAGTGCGTCTGCATGCAGGGGCGATTCCACTTCTACGAGGGCTACAACATCCACACGGTGAGCTGAACTACATAAACACTACTGCATGTTCATGTTCTAAGAGTGGGGTGAAAACAGAGTTTTTTTTCACCTTGTTAACATGTCCATATGATGTTTTACATGCTGGAAGACACATCACGAGTGAAATCAGCAGTCAGCCATGTGAGCATTTCCACCTTAAAACGACTGTGTACTAATGATGAAGCTTTGAACATGTATGACTCCAGCACTACAGCTTGCATTGTGTAGCGCATAGTAGTTTTACAGTGTTTGAGTAGAGTTGTAGGTGAGCTGGTGTGCTCAAGAGGGCCTTCATACGTCTACAAATTCTAAAGTAAGCAGCTGTGTTAAGGCTCAACCATTTTGAGGCTGGAGGGGATCATTTTGATGGAAAAACTTTCAAAATATTTTGATTCACATGAAAAAAATATGGGGTTTAACGAACTAACAAAGAGGAACTTTAAGGTAAATATATGATCAAACAATTGATGGTTAAATTAAAAAAAGCTTAATATAGTACAAATGAAAGCCTTCATAAGGGATAGACTATTACTCTCTCACAGTGGCTAAGGCTACAGTAAAGGCTAACACGTAAGTTAGAATGCAGCCACAGATTAACCTGAAACAGAGTCTGGAAAACAATAGTTAATAATGTTTTCCGATCTGAACTTTAGTGGGCAATAAAAGCGATAGAACAGTGAAATAATAATAAAATAGAGAAGAACAAAAGATGTAACTGCAGCAGACAAACTGATCAATCTCAGTCAAGAGTTTCCTAATTTAATCACTCCTATTTCTATTTTACATATTCAGATAAAGTTACCTTTTTTAATGAAGAAGACTAGTTATGAATGGCAGGCTCTTTGCTATTACATGCTGTTAAAACATTACATATAATGTATATTGGTTCCAAATATTGGTTATTGGGCCTTTCTTGATCACCAGTGATCAGACAAAAAAACAAAAACACACATGAAGATCCCTCGTCTATATGACAGTCTTGCCTACCAAAGCAAATATTAAGAGTACATTACCAAAAAAAAAGTTTTTTTGCCCACGGCAAGTTGCTGAAAGCTAAAAATTTAACAAGACATTGTGTCTCCCAAGTGTGTGTAAGAGGTCAGCCTGGCTACTTTTAATAGTTTTCCAGCTCCGTTACTGGCAGGAAATTATTATTTTCAAGGAATAAATTTCTTAATGTGTAGCTTTGACACAGAGAGTTGGCTTTTTCAGGGTATAATTAGTGACAAAAGGGGGCTTGAAACTTCTTTTACTTTCTTTATACTAAAAGAAAAGCAAAACTAAGAAACTACAGCTGTGCTGCTGGCTGTGTGAGACTGTACTTATGTACAGCTGTATGTGTTTTGAGCAAAATGCTAATGTTGTAGACAAGTGAACTGTCGTTTTGATGTTTACTGCGGTATCACCATATGTATTTAGGTCTCTCCCCCAGAGACAAGAGCACTCAGTGTCTGCACACACCGAAATACCAAAAAACAAAGTTGAAGAAACCATTTAAAAAGTCATCTAAACAAAAAAAAAAAAACACTACCTTTAAAAACACATCTCATCATATCTGACCTTGTCTAAAGCCGAGTCACATATACAATATTTAATTACTTTAAGAAGCTGCATCAAAGTAAAATATAAAAAAACGTCGCCATAAATATGAAACTAACATGCTGATCTTTCAGGTTTATAATAGTAATTTGGTGTATGAGCATGCTAATATTTGCAAACTGGCTCAAGTACTGAAGTTGATGGGAGTATTATTAGTTTCAAACAAAATAGTGGTTTATGAGCCCCAGTTTATCCCAGTGGAGAACACGAATACCTTGATAACTAATTTTCAGTCTACCAATGGTTGTTGAGGTATTTCGATCTGGACCAAATTCTGCCTTTGCCATCCATATAGCGAGGCTGCTAATATCTTTGTGCTCAGTACTACAGCATTTGTCATCTCTGCCTTACTGTTTGTTATGCTGGATTTAAATTAGAGCACACTAATTTGGAATAATCCCCACATGAACACTGAATGGTGCAGAGATGAAGTCATATTTGTTTGTTTCTGCTCTAATTTGCCTCGTGAGCAGCTTTTCTGTTGCAATTCCTATCACCAGCCAACTCAGTTTTGTCTTTTGAGACCTTGCTGATGCAAATGATATATTATACAGGGTGACTGAGCTAAAGCTGGCAGTTTAAACTCTGACTTTGTCAATCACATTGAGAAAAACATTCCCAGCCTCTGTAGGTGTGGGACTAATCTTTAAACCCTGGATGTGTCTAAAAGCTTACTCAGTTATTCTTGTCCCGCATAGAGAAGATTGATTTTGAGACAAATCTCCTTATTTTAAGTTCCAAAAAGGCCTCGGCTGTTGTGATAACTGACGAAAGAAGTATTTGTAACTGCTGTTTACGTGAAACTGCTTTTAGAATGAGCTATTGGCTTAAGCTGCACTTTCAGTTTGACACACTCAGATAAAACCATCAGATAAAACTCCTTAATCAGATAAAGCTGCCCTCTAGGACATTTCAAATCTTTTCCTCAGTTGTAATTTTGTCATATAAAGATGTGCTAATTGGCGTCTTAATGACTTTTGACCAGAGCTTGACAGATCATTGCTCGTAGCTTTGGCAAACAATTCACTGCTTGTGTTGAATGATCAGCTGCAGACCTGTGATGAGCCACCGCGGGACGGCCTTTGGCCCGTGGAGATGATGAATCCTGCTTGTATTTTATTGCCAGCTGTGATGTGCCATCTCCACATAAAATGATAACCCAGCTGAATCATAAAATCCAGGTTCATACAGACAGTAATAGAAAACCAGATGCATTACAACCCCCCTGTATGCGGCTCAGATCAGAGATAAGCCGTATATTAAATGCCTCCGGTTGAATCATCTACATTTCAAACGAGGTGAACTCTAAAAGTTTAGACTCCACCCAAGACAACTGAGGTAAATCTTTTCCAGACATTACAAACAGGCTTTTACTGAGAAATTGCGCTAGACTTTGTCCTGCGTTATCTTCCTAAAGCCCTTCTTGGCAAACTGAAGAAAACAAAACTGAGGAGATCAGATGAGATGAGCGTCAGTTTAGATCAAGATTCAGTGAACGTCCGACTGTTGGTCGTTATCCAATACTTTGCTTTATGACCAAATGTTTGCATAATTAACTGCAAGTTTATGAGATGACTGTGTAGTTTGTGGTTAGTACAAATTCTAAAATGTTCGTAAGGTGACTAAACTGGTCAACATGTGATACTAAACATTAACTGTGAGCATGCTAGGACGACACAAGGCATACATCACAGGTTCTAAACTGGCTGTAGGTGTGAGTGTGAGCAGTTGTGTGCGCAGGGCCGGACTGGGAAAGAAATTCAGGCCGAGATATTTCCAATCAGTCAGGCCACTTCCGCCACTGCAAGGGTTGTGTCACGTGGGATAATGCACCAAAATTTTGTTTTTTTTCCTTCCAAAAATATGCCTTTTACAGTTATGTTATAACAATTACAACACTACTAAACAGACAGTAAGTCTATTAAACACAACCATAACGACAGCTCCATACAGTAGGGTGCTCCATAATCTTCACTCCGTCCACTCTCTGGCCTCACTCATATCACCGCTCTGCAGTGCATGCTTCCCCGTTCTCACGATGAAGGGGCGGGCCATAAAGCAACTAACCAATCATTGCACGTTTCTTCTAAAAAAAAATGTCACTTTGACCAATCCCTATCCTTCTGATTTAGAGCTCAGAGCACTTGCTTTGCGTGAGTGACAGGAGGGTGGGCGTGTACTCTGTAAGGCTTCTGGCGCTGCTGTCTCTGGCCTGTCTGCCAAAAAGCTGATCAACTTTTTTTCATTGGCCTGCCAGTCCATGGCTGGCCTGTCCAGGCAGGCCAATAAGGAGGCAGGCCACCGGGAAAAGTCCCGCCTCTCCTGATTGCCAGTCCGGGCCTGTGTGTGCGTGTTTGTGTTATTCCCACGATCAGCCCAGTTGTGACCCTCTGCAGGATAAAGAAGGAAGCACGGCTGTAAGATACTGAAAAACAAACTGACATTGTGATCATTTGTAATTCACCAATGCATATTGTGATACAAAAAAAATAGAATTTTCAACAAGGCTGCATAGTGGTTGGTGGTTAGCACTTTCACCTTGCAGCTAGAAGATCCCAGGTTCGTGTCCCAGCTTTCCCGGGATCTTTCTGCATGGAGTTTGCATGTTCTCCCTGTGCATGTGTGGGTTTTCTCCAGGTAGTCCAGCTTCCTCCACAGTCCAAAAATATGCTGAGGTTAATTGGTTATTCAAAATTGTTCGTTGGTGTGAATGTGAGTGTGATTGTTTGTCTGTATCCCTGTGACAGACTGGTGACATGTCCAAGGTGTCTCTTGCCTTCATTCTAAGTCAGCTGAGATAGACACCAGCACCCTCGCGACCCTAATGAGGATTAAGCGGTGTATAGATAATGGATGGATGATTTGAATGAGTCTCTCTGAAGACTTGATTATTCTAGAATGATTGGTGGGTACGTCTGTAATGGAGTGCATGTGCATTGAAAATAAAAATAAGAAAATCTTAGAAAAGGCTGAAAAAAGCTCTTCGGAACCTTTTGCATGCAGTTTGACACTGAAAAAGACATTCCTTTCAATTTAATTCAGATTCATATTGAGCTAATTTACAGTATACGGTATTTCAAGGCACTTCACATCATAAGGTGAAAGTTCTAGTAAGAAAATTGAATAAATCCAAAGATTTATGATATATAGCACTTCTTATTTTTCTGGAAAATATACAGTAGTCATCTGTAAATACCTAGCTACTCGACATTTGTAAATATCTATTTGCACACCAGTCAGGCTCTATTTTACTACACTATTGCACTATCCATTGCACTATTTTTTTTCTGCTGTGCCTTGTGTGTTTGAACCACGGTCTGAGAGAAACGACATTCCCACCTTATCTATGTCCTCTACATATGGCAAAACTGACAAAAAAGCTGACTTTGACCATTTCCTTTGAGCAGAATTTAACAAAAATAAGCAGCAAAAACTCCCCCTTAACAGGAACAAACCTCCAGCAGAACCAGGCTCAGTGAGGACGGTGTCGGCCTCGACTGGTTACGGTGAGGGTAAAAGGAAAAGAGAACAAGGTGGCAGACAGAAAACAGACAAGAGAACAATAAACATTTGCTTTGAATGTCCACTGGTGCTGATTCAAATGGTCAGACTAATTAGTTTATGTGGCAACAGTTGTAAGCTGTATATCATGTCTGTCATTGAAATATTACCGTGCAACTGATTCTGCATTACTTTTGCAACCAGATCTTCCTTTTCAGTTTTATTTCTCCTGTTCTTTGCTTATTTTAATGTGTCTAAGTGGAGCCTGGATGTCCACAAGCTGTGTCTTCCTAATATTTTTTTTCTTAAAGCATATTCAAGAACCCTTAAATTGAGACTTTTCTTACCAATTAATCTTAAAAATTAATTTCTTTTGACATCAAACAACAAAAAGAAGTTGTGGCATCATGTGTTTGAGTTAGTTTACCTTAATTTTCCTTGCAGCTCTTGTGATGTGACTATTATAAACGTGCACATCACAATATATTGTGCAGACCGAATAGCCAATGGATGGATGTAAGCATGCTAGTGTTAGCATTTAGCTCAAAACGCCAAACTAGCACCTTTCTCAGCTGGTATGGTGACTGTTTCCTTAAAAGTTCTATCTGTTTTGGTGACATTTTCCTACTTTTTACTTGACAAGTGGACAGTATAATCACACGTGTTATAATTATGAAGGACTGAACATACATTGACTAAAAATATGTTGCCTCCTTAGTAATTTCACTCAGTCGTCTCACCATTACGAACCCCCTAGTGCAGTTTAAGTATTGTAACTACAGTCCTGTTATTATATGCAGCTTACTACACTTCATCCTCACCACACAGTCCACTGTTCTAATATGCATAACTTAAATCAGACACACCAATGTTCCAAAGTGACAGCACTGACCTTATCAAGATACCGGGGTACTTGAAAACATTCCTGCGCTAACTAGCAAAACACTTTCACTGGCAATTCAATCTGTAGAGAAATGTGAAATAGAAAAAGCAATTTCTAAATGTGACTGCAGTGAAAAGTAGCAGCAGTCATTTATGGGCCATCAGCTGCCCTATAAAGGTTAGCACAGAGCCACAACTGTTCCACACACACATGAGAACCTACAGTCATAACAATACTCGGCAACATCAACATCAGTGCATACAGAAGCAGGCACTTCTAAAATATTGGCCTCTCGTGTGATTTGTTTCCTTCGCCGTTGTTCCCAGGTTGCCTCCATCTTGTATCTCCCATTTGTAATATTCTCGCAAACATCAAAGCAACAGCCTGTCTCTGAAGCATGTTTTGTTCTGTACAGGTGACATACCCGGTGCGAGTCTTCTTCCTGCTGGGCGTGGAAACTTTGATTGTGACAAACGCAGCAGGGGGTCTCAACGGTTCCTACAATGTGGGCGACATCATGCTCATTAAGGATCACATCAACATGCCGGGCTTTGCAGGGCAGAACCCTCTGTGTGGGCACAACGATGAGAGGTAGGCTACAGCTCAGAGCACCAAGGCTCGACTGTCAAAGCAGACTGACAGCAGCTGTATCTGGCACATGACTGCTGCGTGTCACTCATGAGCTCAATGTCGCTGCAGGTTCGGGGTACGATTCCCCTGCATGTCGGACGCTTACGACCGAGATCTGAGGGCCCTGGCCAAGAAGACAGCAGAGGAGCACGGCTGCAGCAGCTTCCTGCAGGAAGGAGTTTACTGCATGCTGGCTGGACCGACATATGAGACCATTGCAGAGTGCAGAGTGCTGCAGAAGCTCGGGGCTGACGCTGTGGGTTAGTACTGCACCCTCATGTTCACTTAAAGTCACAGAGCCTCATAGTGGGAAACCTCTCAACAGGACATCTGGACAGACTTTAAAAAAAATATGAAACAAATATTTAGATAAAGAGAGATAATGGGAGTTTGTGCAGCTGTATTGGAATAATAGCCACACATGCATGATTTGCCAAAATATCAGCAAACACTAAAATATTCAGCAAGTTTTATCTTTAACTCATCATTAGTTCACCCAGATTCACCGTGCAGTGCAAATAATGCAATACTTTCTTCACAAAATTATGTTCTTTTGAAACTAAACTGCATGCTCAGTTATGTTTTGAGGGAAACTTGATTTTATTTCTGAAATAAATAAAGCTTGTGACATAGTGGGAATTTGAAACAGTGACAAAATCCATGTTTCACTGTCTCTGTTGTCTACTTCCTGTTTTCACTTGCTTTCTGGTTAGATTTAGGCACAAAAACTATGCAGTGCTGTTTAAGAAAATGTTACTTTTTACATGTTAGAGGTTTAGTTATGGTTAGTTACCAAAATTACTTGGTTAGAGATATGACAAATCTCATGGTTTAGGTTAAAATATGATTTTTCTTGACTTTCTGGGTTACCAGGGTGACAAATCCCACCCCATCTAATGTATGATTGGTTAGCTAAAAAGGAGACACAGTAAAACACTAAAATAAAAGGACAAATATATGTTAATTAGAAATATGTTTGTGATACAAATATCTTGTCATACTGTATATATTTCTTTGTCATACAAAGAAACATGATTCCAGCACAAGGGAAGTTTCTACCAAAATAATTTATCTATTTGAAATTGCATTTATAGCTGTACAAGAATAAAATTTGTGAAGCTTAATGATATATTGATGCTCAGCACCTTACACAACTTGTCAGCATGTAAGAACTGACGAGCTTAGCAACAATTTGAGATTTTCCTTGGAGAGAAATTGTAGGGAAATGTGCAGTTCTTCAAGGAATAATCCTTATATTACAGCCTAAAAAAATAACTGTGTAAGTTCACAGTATGCAACAAGAGGGATGATAATAATCACTCAGCTCTGCAGTTCCTATTAGTCCTACAGCTTTATGGCTTTATCAGATCACTGTTTTTGGTCCCACAACTCAAAAAACCCACTGTACTCTACCTGTCTAACCCCAAATGACAGAAATGCTATGTTAGCTCCAAGTTGGTGAACATTTAAATGCTAAAGAACCATGTTTCCCCTAAAACCAAGCTAAACAGGGAGTCAATATTGGTCTTACAGCCTTCATGTGGACAGAAACTTGACTCATGCTAATGTTGTATCTAATGTGTAAATAGTTGTACCTAATGTGTAAATAGACAACTGTTTGCCAGCACGTTGTCTTTACAAGCTTAAAAACCAAGAACATCTTGATGTCATCAAGGTTATCTTGATTTTTGTGAAGAAGACAACATAGGCCCGAAAGCCTGAGTTACCAAATACGGCTTGGTAGTTCCATCCTTGGTCTATAATCAGGGTATCTCTGCTTTCTAATCTGTCTCTTGCAGGTTTCCCACATTTGTTCAAGTGTAATACTAAATAACATGAGTTTTAAAGGTATGTTTTTGTGTATAATTAATTATCAACGTCCACCCTCCGTCCAGGTATGAGCACCGTCCCAGAGGTGGTGGTGGCTCGTCATTGTGGATTGCGAGTCCTGGGTCTGTCGCTCATCACCAACAAGGTCGTGACAGACTACGACAGCAATGAGAAAGCAAACCATGAAGAGGTGCTGAAGACCACCAAGCTCCGAGCTCAGGACCTCCAGCAGCTCGTCAGCCACCTCATCACCAAGATCTAGTAACTTCAATTAAGATCCGTTTGCACACAAAAAAAGATTTCCAGCCTCACAGATAAATCACTGGTGACGGGATAATCATAGCTTTGAATAAAAGGTATAAAGTACGTGGTGAGTTGTTCCAATTGGACGGATAGGTTATAACTTATTAACGGTTAACGTGGAGACTCTCAGAAGAGCTGGAAATGTCCACAGTATTTGATGAACATTGAACAAGTTATGTGGCTAGTTTGGGTTCTAGTCAGTGCTATCACAAGAGCTTTGCAAAGCAGGAAATGTTAGCTTGACTCCAGTCGACTTGGCAGCTAGCCACAACAAGCTCATTAGCAACGAGTCTGACAATGATTGTTTGTTTTTATGTGTTTAGATTTAGGCAGTTTTTGACTTCTAGTCCAGTCCCTTGGGTTCTGTAATGCTAATTATCAGGGGATGACCAGACCCCTTGATATATCTGAAGAGGAACTTAGCACCAGACTAAAGCTTGATTTATACTCCTGCATTAAATCTCTACTTTAGGTATACCATAGGCGACACCATAACCTTCACCATAGCATGTGCTTACTAAAGTCCAACTGATATGACGATAATATCAGCCAACGGTAATCTATCATTGATTTATCCCTTTAGTGTACTTGTCTGATAGACACTGATATGAAAGCGTTCTTTAACAGAACATAATAAAGAAAAAAAGATTCTTAGGGTAAGTTAGAAGTGGTGTCATGGCATTGTTTGTCCAGCAGAGCGGCTCCTACTTAGCTGTTATATTACTCTCAGCACTGCCGGCAGCACATGTAGCAGAGCACATTACACCACTGAACAGATGGTGGTGCGGAGTCAAGCTTTGATTTTATGTTATGTCGCTACTGAGCTTCTGAAATTCATTGTTATAAACAATGTCCCTATCATTATACGTTTCCATATGACCAGCATAAATACAAACAATTCGGCCTATACATCAATGTCAGATTTTCTTACTCCCTATTAGCCCCAAAAGTTCAGTACCAGTCAGGCTGTTGTGTTACATGACTTATTGCAAAGGTAATGCTTCAGTTAAACAAAATGTAGAGTATAAAAGCCTGTACTTGTTTCTACAATTGCAAAAGGCAGTAATCTGTCAGTGTACCCATGTGCTGTTTTGATTGGCCCAATTGGTTTTCAACGTCTTCCCTTTTAGCACAGCTGTTGTTCAACATTTATTGACCTCAACTCCAACATAATCCATTTGGTTTTATTTGCCATTAAATAAAACACATATAGTAACTCAACACACTGAAATAGAAACAGTACTGCTAATCGATGTAGCAGCAAAGACACACCAGTGCACACTGACAAATGTCACTCAGGCTACAGCTTAAGCTCTGAGTAGATTTAACCCAGGAGTATAAATCAATCTTTAGAAAACATTTTTTATGGACATTTTGACGTACGTTTCATCCAGGTTTCACTGTTGGCTGCACCCATGTCCGGTGGTGAGTGCCACACCCTGTAGTAGACCTTTTTAACACCGCAGCAAAGTTAGGTTTAGCAGCAAAATCCTGATTTTATTCAACAATAAGTGGCACACGAGTGACATCTGGAACCTGGGAATGGAGGAAGCAGAAACTGTCTCGTAATTACAGTTAATGAGCATTTCTATAATCTGTGTTTGACATACCGTCTTCTGTGTAGTGTTTGCTTCGATCTAAATCAAGAATCATGGGCACTAAGATCATGCTCATATACCATTACATTATTTAATACTACAATTACACTCTTTATCACAGATCAATAACTGTAACTGGACTACGGCGGTGGGTATTGTATAACTGTCAGTGTGTATTTCTATCCTGACAGTATAGCTGTGGGGTGCTTGGGGTTTTCCCTGTGTTGCCTGCTATAATCAGTGGCAGCAAAATAAAAATCTGGGACTGTTATTTGTCTTAACTCTATCATGAAAGCAAAAGTTGAAGATTTTACTTTATGACTGATATCAATGTCGACTGCTAATAGGTGTACTGAGGTTCTTGTTGATGAAGATCTGCATAATGTTTTCTTACCTCATTATTAGATTATTGTCCATCATTTTGATTTACTTGGCGGCCTGTAGAATCATCCTCTATTGGTCATACTTTCATGTCTTACATGCTACATCTTAATTGCCTTTAGCAGAAGCAATGTACTGTATACAAGCACCACCCTTGACTGCATCCATTTGAGATGTATTCAGGTGCTGCTGTGCACTTATGGGCTCGTCTTAACATGTCAGTGCAGCCCATTAGCACCACACTCGCATCCACATGATAATAGCTGCTATTTAGAGAGAATATAAAGCATTCTTGGGAACCGACTGGCTCCTAACTTGTTCTTTTGTGATTGTTATTAGCAATGAACAATGAATACCTATTTTAGCTAAAAACCAAAGTGGTTATATGTGCATTTTACTGTGATCAAGAATTATTTATTTAAAAAAAAAATTATTTAGAGCATCTATCTAACATATTTATTATGAAAAAGTAACAAAATGGAGCTGGCTTGTCAGATTTTAGTTTGAAAAGGCAAGTTCGAGCTGAATCAGTTAATGGAAAGCTCTTAGTTTTAGTGATCTTGTACATCAGCAGGTTTATATTTAGAAATCTAATGAATCGCAACGGAAGCACAATATAATCTAAAAGAAATGCCAGAAGAAGTCCAAGGCTAATCTGGTCAAGCGGCAGTGATGTATGAGGGTTTTTTTTCCCCAGTACTTGGTTCAGTTTTGTTTGCACACTAAAGAGACCACAACACTGTAATATCAGGGAGGGCTGTAATACCTGGACCTGCAGCTTTCAATCTCCTCTGCTCTGATCTTGAGCCTCTTGCCAGCTTCCTTTGACCGCCTTATTCATTAGAGCTGGAAAAGGTCGGAGAATGGCCAAGATCAGCAGTTCACCTCTTAGACCATTTGTATCAGGCTGAGCATCAAGAATCTTAAAGGGGAATTCGAATCAGAATGAAGCGTTCCATCATGAAAATGTAAAATCTACGGATTGTTTGTTTTTGAATCGTAAAATCTCCATAAAGCCTGACTGTATGTACCGTGTTTTGGGCTTTTTGTTTCCATCTTCTGTTTTCCAGTCTTCCTCATGTGTATTAGACTGATGAACCTCTATATACTGTACACTGTGTTTAACCATATTTACTGTATTCAGGTCTCAGGTTAGAATCTAATTCAGTTACATAATAAAGCAATCAATTTTCATGCCAAATGCTGCTGCTGTCAAATAAAAACCTGCAGATGATATCCGGGTGTTGGTATTTTCTGTCATGGATGAGTGCACATGCTTGTTTCTGAGTGAATGTGTGTGTATGTGTGTGTGTGTGTACAGCCCAAAATCAATCAATATGGAAGTTGTTTTCAAGGAGAAAAGGAGTTTCTTCCACTTTCAGCGATAATGAGGATCAGTGAACAGGGAGATAGCTGTGAAAAGCCGGGAGATAAAGGCGAACACACACCCAACTGACAAAACACACACTTCAGCAACACATATACACACTCTCACTCTCTCCGTGTTCAGCTTCACTCTCTCAATCCTTCACTTTAAACACACCTCAAACAGATGAAGTCGCTGTGAGATTGAGATGAAGTGGAAATGGCTGTTCCGCGCGCCGCTCCGCTCTCTTACATAATTCATCTACATACAGCAAGTCGAGGTGCAGCCCACTGTGGAGCTGAAATATTAATGCAAATGAACCAGGCAGCCCGACAACACAAACACAACACCTGTACTTGGCTCGATTGCATTTACACACATTCGCAAAAGATGCCTCACAACTTCACTGCAACGAAGAAAGCAAAAATAGTGAGACATCTACAAAGGTATGCATGTCGGATGCAAATAGTCGGCTCTCTGCTTTGGATGGAGGATTGAGGAAAACAGGATGAAGACAGATGAAGGGGGAGCATGAAGAGAATAAGAGGAGATTGAAGTGTGTTTGACTCGGCAGTCCCCACAGGCTGGCGACAGGCCTCATCTGTAATGTAATGTTGATCTATCTATTGTCACCGTGCCAACTGAGCCTAGGGCCCACTATTGATTATTATAGGGCGAAAAGAGAGGCTGAGGAAATAGAGCGGGACAGCTCTGCTGAGTTTACACTCTTAAACACTGTCACACGCCGTCACACACTCGGTCTTTTTCCTCCCGGCCTGATCTCATGCGCTGCCATGTACCTGTGTTGTCTGTGAGACAGCAGCGCTCCCTGTCCTGTAGGTGAATGTGACTTGTACAAGCAAAAGAAACAGCGCTAGTGTTAAATATCTCTGCTGACTTTCACGCGCTGCATCCAAAACGAGTCGGCTGCCAGCAGCGTGTCAGCACTGTGCAGGCTGGATCTGGAAAATTACTGCTCCACCTCTGTGGAGATGTGACAGGTCAAGTTCAGCACAGCATCCTCTAAGTGCAACGGTGCCAACTCGGTTTATCTGGATCATCTTAATTATTTGCCTGCAGCTTCCAGTGCGGTACCAGTGTTGATTTATAGCGGCGAGCAAACGAAACGTTAACAACCAGCATAAAGTGCACAGTCACGTCGTACTGGGAGCACAATGACAACACATTACAGATCCATCCTCCAGCTACTAAAGCTGTCACTTACACTCGATTAGAATGTCTGGTTTGGCTGGAGGAAACTGGTGGGAATACAAGAAAACAGCCTCTAGGTTAGCTTAGCTTAGCATATAGACTGAAAGCAAATGGAAAGAGTAAGCTAGCCTCTAAACATACACCAAAACATACGTTTAGTTTACTATTGTTTCCTCGTATGCAGTATGCAGCTGTTGAAAAAGTAGACCTATAATGCACAGAAGTACTGGCCAAAACAGTTCCACCACAAATTACTATTCTGAAAGTTTTATTTGAATTTGCATAACAGAAACATTAAATAGAAAGGATATTAAGTGGACTTCAGAAACATGGAGTTGAACTAGAAAGAGGAAAGCTAGCAGTTTCCACCTGTCTCCAGTCTTTATGCTAAGCTAAGCTAATTACCATCCTGCAACGTCATACTCAAGTGGACATTTGAGGAACTGCAGGTTTACTGCTTAAAAACTGTCATTGACTTATTTATCAGGCCTAGTTTTGCCATTTGGTTCCAATACAAATGCCAGAAATACAACGATGTCCGACTACATCTGTAGCAGTATGCAAGCTATCATGCTTTATTGCTCATTCTGACCCATATTTCAATGCGCAGAAGAAGATACACCACATTTGTCATTGCGCCAGGCGCAAAAATAAAAAAGCGAGCCATCCAGAGTGCACAGACAGATGACACTTTGCGCTACAAACTGTGCTAAATATATGAGCAAGACTTTAAAAGCTTAAGATGCAATGTTATGACGAAGTAGTATGTTGTAGCTAAATGCATTCATTTGCAAAGGTGTTAAATGTGCAATAAAAAAAGAGTAAATATGGCAGTAATTACCAAGAAAACAAACAACAGACCACAGTTAAAAAGAGTTGCATTCAAGTGCAGAGTACTTTGTAATCATGCTTTTAAATTAACCTGCAGGTACAGTTGTTTTAAGTGTCAAAGTTTGTTGCAAAATGTTCCAGGTGTGAGCAGGTCTTAAACTAAAAGCAGTTTTCCGCACGACTTCAAGCACTCGCTAATCGTTCAAATGAGCTGAGTAATGACTTCGAGACCAGCTGAAGAAAGAAGTTATGTTTGGTTGCTCTTTGCCGGTCATTGCCTTATGAAATATATAAAAGAAACAAATTTGGTCACGTCTCACTGCCAGAGATGTTCAACTAAGTTTGTCGTACAATAAGCAGTGATGAGTGGAATAACTGTCACAAGTAATGAATATCAGAGTGGTGAACTGAATCAAAGGCTTTCAGAGTGGAGGATTTAGACCACAATACCACCTACTACGAACAAAAAAGATGGCTTTGGTTATTCGATTTCTGCTAAATATAAGAAAAAGTGCATGGTTACAACACAATTTCCAATTTTTTGAATTAGCATGTAGTTTTTTTGAGCCAACCTGATGTAGACAAAATAGATTTACACTATAAACTATATATGCATGTTGTGAGTGGCTGTTCGAGGAACTGCAGTTACTGACATTTCAATGCTAGCTTCATTTTCAGCTCTGGAGGTTGAACTTCATTTTGACATATATCAGGAAAAGCTAAGTGCAGCTAATTGAATAGTAACAGCAGCTACAGACCACTGAGTTTGTCCTGTCCAAAGAGTTTGTACTTGGTTACTGGCCATAAGATGAATCCAAACCATTGATCATTCTGTAGTAAAGAATGGTCTGACTACACCTCACTATCATTCTGCTATAGAGGAGGAATAAATCTTGACCATATTTCTTTAAAACAATCATAATTGTATTGGGCGGAGTCAAGTGAAGGATGCAGCTTTGGTGTTCTCTTTAAGTAGTGAAGGTTGGTGTTGCTTTGGTGGAATGTTTGCATGATGGGAAACAAGCATTGTGCACTGCAATTAAACTAGACAATTCACCAAAAGACGAGCAGGGCTGCTTTACTGCGCCACCCAAATCATCTGCAAAACTTGACATTTTCAGCATTGTAAGTTGCTGTGCGGAGGTTGTTGTTTCCTGTAGTGAAGCAGAGTCTTAAAATGGTAACACAAAGATAGTGGAAGAGGACAATGCTGTCTGAAATGAGCCGCCAATGGCAGCCTTGTACAAGCCACTACATCAGTCAAATATTTATGTATTAAAGTCAGCATTGAAATCAACCAATAAGACATTTAGAGCACACCCACGATTTTAAAAATCGAATTTCCATCTCACAGAAGCTGTCTCCTGCAGATTTGTGGAGGAACATGCTTGCAGGGATACTTGCCCTCCTGCTCATTACAGTCTTATTACTTCATCTTGAATATTATCACCTCATGCTGTAAATGAGTTGAAGAAATATATATGAGTACTTTTTTTCTCCATCCTCATTCTCCTAATAGGATCTGTGGCTTCGCCTGCCCCTCTGCACAGTAGACTGGCCATTAATGAAAAATACCCCCACCTCTCCTTTTTTTTCTGAATTTACATTTATTATGTGGGCTAATCACTGCTGGCTGGAGGCAGTGTGGGAAATGTGATTAGTGTGTGAGTTCTAATTAAGTCTGTGAAGCCTCACACAGGCTCCCGGAGCTGCACGCTTAGATACACACAGATGTAGGCTAGTATGGGAACTCACATGCATGTAAGTAGATCACACACACACACCAGACTCATACACACACGGGATCCACTGTAAAGAAAGATGATGCAATGATGATGAGCAACAAAACACTGGATCTGCTCTCTGTGCGCAACGCTCTCCTTTTACGCACACACACTGCAGTGCCCAAGACGTCCTGTCACACAACTACATCAACCCAGGACGCACACACACTCTCTCGCACACGCTCACGCACACACACAGACGGACGCTGACTCAGATGGATGCTGTCGGTGGCGCTGCGCCCCCAGCGGCGGTGCGTCGGTGATGCCACTTCAGCGCCGGGGTTAAAAAGCGGCGGGCGGCGCGCCGGGGCCACAGTGTGGGGTGTGTTTGAACAGGAGACACAGAGAGAAGAAGAAAAAAGTTTAGTCGCGGATTTTTCTGGCGTCTGACCTGCAGCAAAGCATCCGTCGAGAGCATCATGGCAAACAAAGCAGCACAGCAGCCTCCTCACCTGCACCTGGCCGAGGTCACCGCGTCCCAGTTCCTGGACATTTGGAAACATTTCGACGCTGACGGTAAGAGTTTGATGTTCCCCACCTAAAAGTTCATTAATACCAAAATTCATGAAGTATGACTTAATGGGATGTCACTGCTGTAAAATTCAGCCGACTGCAGAAGGACTGAGAATATTAATTCCGGAAAATATGAAGGAAAAAAAGATGAAATGCATCCTGAAGATAATAAACTGAAACCGTTATGAGGCTCAGAATAAGAGGGGAATCAAACTGAAAAAAAAAGTTTGTCGAGTTTTTTTTTAATGCAATCGGCACTATAGGGGGTTGAAAATAGTAAACGATGAAATACTGTACTGTTGGAAGTGAGATTATTTTGCCCTTAAATTGCGCATATATTCTTTGTGCATCGATGTTGAGCTTGAAAAACGAGTTAAGTTGCACAAAAGGTCTATTTTTTTTAGTGGGAAATATACTGTCAGGAATAAAGTTAGATGATTTTCAGACGAATTTTGATGAAGTTATTCTACTGAAAAGAACAAAATATACCGAAATCTACCAGGAGTTCAAGCTATTCTCTGATAATGTGTCTAAATGTTGAGTAAACTGTATAAAACGCTCATGAAACGCTGGTTAAATGGGAGTTTAGATGGACGCAGCTTCATCAGTGCGCTCCATCATCGGTGCTGCCGCTTTTCATTGATGAATGCATTCCATTTTCTGTTTATTTTGCAATCAATCCCGTATTTAATTTGTGTTTTAAGCGTCTCCAGCGATCTATAATCATCGACGGGTCGCGTAAAGTTGCCTAATTGCCTCTGAATGATCAGTTTCCAATCACAAACATCCTAATTAAAGTTTCATCAATGAGTTCAGTGTGTCAGGTGGTCGGTGCCCTTTACAGAGGAGCTTTCAAATGGATTAATGTGATGTCTGGAAAAAAAAAAAAAGAAAATTGACTCATGGTGCTGCTCATGGTTTTAGCAAATCTCAATCCTGATGGATGTTTTAGATCCGTCTGTCAGTTTTTTTCTGCTGCTTTCCTGCAAATCATCTCCACGTTGCTGCTGTAATGAAGCCTCAGAAGCCTGATTATGGATATTTTCATTTCATCTCAAGGTCTGCACACTCCGCTGAGGACTGAGGATTTGTTGCCAGCTGATGGACAGACTTAAAAGTGGTCCATCTGCAGAGAAAACAGTTTTTCCCTTTTCTTTAAAAACTTATTGTCCTTTATTGGATTGCGAGAGTATTTATAGAGCACGATAAAAGGCTTTGCTGAGCCTTCTGCTGCACCAGATATTAAGAAATAACATCAAACCGACTTAATTAACCAACGCACTGATAATTAGATGTCAAACACAGTCAACTCCTTCAGATTTTAGCTCATCAGACTGTGATGTTTATGTGATGAGGCCGATTCTTGGTTGCAGCTGGTCATTATTAAAAGCCGAGTTTTTCAAGTCTGGTTTGTTGGTCAACTTTTTCTCCACTTGCACCTGCAGATGAGGCAAGTTGGTGCTGCACCTATTTGCCTCAACACACTTTCTCCTGGGAGTTTGTTGTCAGCGTGGAGTGTTCTGATGCCTGCACACATGCTGAAATGTTTCCCACTGGGAAATCAAGGTGGAGTGAGGAGTCAGGTGGGATTGGAGGGGCTCTGCAGCTGAGCTCTCTCCATACGAGGGGCAGGGAGAAAAGCTGCCCCGTGTGTTAGCGGTGGAGGAGCATCTCGGCCGCCTCCACCACCACACAGGTATCTGAGTCGCTTTGCAATGAGCTGCTTTGCTAATCAAATCCCGGCGAGCGAGCATCCACAGATTTGGGTACAGGGTTTGATTTCTGCTCTCATTACTGGGAGTGTGTCGTGGCTCGGCAGAAAGAAAAGGAGAGCTAATTTGTTTGCTCAGATTGAGTAAACATCTCTGAGCTGCAGATAAAAATACACAGGAGGCGATGCACCCAGAGATGATGAAACCACACGTTCCCCTGTTGGCTCAGGATCAAATCTCATCTGGATTGCGGCTCCGTGTCCCTCTCATCTTTCTCTGCTGTCTCCGTCAGGCCTTTTCAAATTCAGTCACTTCAAAGCCGCAAAAGGAAACAACTGCAGTTCCTTTTTGGCTAATTATAGAGCATTTGCTGTCAATTATTTTTCATTGACCTGGATATGGAAATCTGGAGTACTAAGCACACTCAAAAAAAACAAAACTCTACCTCCTGAATTGACCCAACTGTGATCTCAACACAAAATATCTGAATAGACAGGGCTGCGCTCTCCTTTGAAAGGCAGATGCACTTTATATAGGCTTTAAATATGCACTTAGTTGGCACAACTGCCCACTTTGAGAGTTTTCCTGTGTTGGAGCTGAATTTTAGAATCCAAACCAGAAGAAAAAGCGTCTTTACCAGTGTCTCCCGGGAACACAGTGACGCAGTATCCCAAAGAGCGCGTGTTAGGGCCAAAAGTGGTTTTGTGAACCTTTTATCTCGCCGGTTGGTGGAAGCTTTAAGTGCTTGTGCAGAAAGTATATGAAAGCAAGTTGGCTGGGGAGTTCTCATTATGGTGTATAAAACTAGTTATTTGACATTTAAGCAAAATGGTCTGCGAGTGAGTGGAAATCAGCCATAAAATGTAGCTGCAGGCAAGGACTTTTTATTTTTTTGCATATTCATATAGTGTAAATATGTTTACTGCAGGGATTTGGGACAGTTTAGTGCAACGTGGACGCACTGTAATGAGTCTGCAGCACATACAGTGTTTCATAGCAAATATATTGTTGTGGTTTAAGGGCTGTTTGAGAGGAAAAGCACTTCTACTTTTGATTTAGTGCAGCCACCAACAGATGCTCCCATACGTGAATGTAATAGGCTGTATGGATCTATAGCTGCATCTATTGAAGTCACGGCAGCAGCCCCAGATAATCTATTCATAAATCTATTTTTATTGTCACTTTATGCCGTTCGCCTTGTTGTTAATCACATCTTACTCTGATTAATTATCAAGCGGGCCACTTCTCTCCAGAGTGCTAAATGTCAATAAGACCCACAGGAGGGATGCTCGATAGCAGCGAGGCATTTTGCTGTCCCACTTATCGAAACAGGAGACTTTGTATTCATGAGTTTTGATAACATCGCTAAGGAACAGCACATGTGAGCTCGCACACACACACACACAAAGGCATAAAAATTTCCATGGATGGGACAAAGACGCTAAGATGTTGGTTGGATAGAGCGACGGAGTTAGATCGAAGATGACAGAGAGAGGCGGCGAGTTAGAGGGAGAGGAGAGGAAGTGGATGGCATAATAATCTTTGTTAGTGTTTAATGAGGCAGCTCTGCCTTCCAGGGTTTTATTGAAGCAGCTAGTCACATCGTTTGGAGCCATCTGTCCAGCCATTCAGCAGGCTTGTTGATAGAATACTGGCACAGGTTCACATAGTACCTGAGTAAGGCGGTCCTTATTCATTTGTCCTCTGTCAGGGCAACAGAACACCGGGAATAAGAAGAAAAGAAGATGAGAGTGGAAGGAAATCAACTTTATGGCCCCCGGAAGATAAATTTGTCATGAAAGCATCCGAAAAGCATGATTGATACCATCTCAGGATGAGCACCACCTGACAAAAATGACACTTAGTGTGTCAAAGTGACTGATAACACACTGCTAAACTTCTTAAGAAAATCACTTTCACAGCTGGATAGTCTTAAAAAAGCAAACTCAGGCTTAAATTGTCGAGAATTTAACCTTTTACTTTATGCTGTTATTTATCACTGGACACCGTTGTCTGTATTGATTTGCCCTATTTGCCACACTCTCCATTTGAATGCACTTATTGATCTCTGAGGGATAAAAGAAGTTGCCCGTGGATCATCACCTTGAAAATCCAAGAAAAGCAATTTTCCATATTTAGCCTCTCCTGGCATACAATCCTGTGAACGCACAGTCTTTGAGGAGTGATCAGTTTGCATCGTGTCAGTCAATAGTGGAATCTATTAGAGGGGAAGGAAGAGAGTTACTGGTAGATGGCTCTTGTTTGAATCAATACCAGGGCAAAACCGAGCCACGATGGGATTTGTTTGACACTGGGACACTGTGACCACATCTTAAGAGGCAGCTGCATGTCAGCAATAACGGAAAAAACAGATCCTTGGTATGTTGCAGTAACACGCAGTTGTGGTCTGTTTGTCTCCCAGGTAATGGCTACATCGAGGGGAAGGAGCTGGAGAACTTCTTCAGGGAGTTGGAGATGGCTCGGAGAGGAGCCGGGGTGGTGAGTCTGCTCAGAGGTTAATCACAGATCCACAAACGGATCACTCAGGTTTCACTTACATTCTTGTATGTACAACTTCCAGGACCCCTCAAACCCCACATTCAGAGAAAAGATGAAGGAGTTCATGCAGAAGTTTGACAAGAACAAAGATGGACGGATTGAGATGTCAGAGGTAAGGTCTTGCACCAGCTCCGGTTTTCTGCTTACAAATCTGGGTGTTTTAATTAAAGGAAAAGTTCTGGGAAATAAGCTTGTTCACCTTCCTGCCAAGAGCTTGATTGATACCATGCTCGTGTATGTAGCCAAAGCCAGCAGCCAGTTAGCTTGACTTAGCATAAAGACTGGGGAACATCTATCCTCCAACAAGCTTATCTGGACATTTAAGAAAATATGCTCTCTCACTTTGTAGCCAAAAGTAAGATGCAAGAATTGATTTCACTCTCGTGTCTGTCAGCAAATATAAAATCTGAACAGCAGGCAGCCAGTTAGCTTAGTATATAGACTGGAAACATTGGAATGTCTAGCCTCTAACAAACGTTACTTGGATATTTTGGGAAATGTACTTTTTCACTTTCTAGCCAATTGTAGGATGAAAGGATTTATATCACAGTCATATCTTTCCACAAAAATTAAACTTTAACAACGAGCAGCTCGTTAGCTTAGCTTAGCTTAGCAGTAAGATGAAAAATAATGAAACAGCTCATTTGTAACCAATCACATTTGGATATTTTGGGACATATGCATTTTCACATTCTAGCCAAGAGTAAGACTGATTGTAACGCTCATATCTTTCTGCAAATATGAGAACTAAATCAGCAAGCAGAGTTAGCTTAACACAAAGACTACAAATAGGGGAACAGCAAGCAAGCATTCACAAAATGTGTCTTAACACCTTTTAGAATATGCCTTTTTACATTCTTGCCCAGAGTAAGACAAAAAGATAATTATTACACTGTTGTCATTTTATGACTGATAAGAATGAAAAATAAACAAGCATGCAGTCAGCTTAGCTTAGCATAGAGACTTGAAACAGCTGGCTCCTGTATATATTCTTTGTCACTTTCTACTCCAGAGTAAAATGAGAAGATTAATCACTCTAATATCTGTTTAGCCAAAAATAATAATAATGAAGTAGCAACCAGTTAGCTTAGCTTTGCACAAAGACTGAAAAAAAACTACAACTAGGTTATACCAATCCTTATTTTTCTGTTTTGGGAAATATGCTTTCCCACTTTTTCCCAAGAGTAAGATGAGAAGGTATACATACACAGTTTTCATTTGTATGTTATAAATATGAAACATAAACAACAAGATGCCAGTTAGCTTAGCACAAGGACTTGAAACAGATGAATGGCTAGTCTCTTCTTGAACCTTTTTCTGGGAAATATGTTTTTTTCTCTTTCTGACCTGAGTAAAATAAGCACATTAATATTACACATTTTATTTCTTATTATTAAAATAATAACAATGTAGTTAGCATAGTATTACAGTGAGTAAAATTGGCACTGCTAGAGTCTACCAAACCTTTGTTTGATATTTTGGGAAATGGGATTTTAACTTTAGACCCAAAGTAAAATGGCAAGATTAAAATCATTTTCATATCTGTTTAACAAATATGAAAACAGCAAGCAGACAGTTAGCTTAGCTTAGCATGAAGACATGAAACCAGTACTCTCTACCACACTTTAGTCTGTCACTTAAGGAAAAATACTTTTCTACTTTCTTACCAAGAGTAGGATGAGATGATATATGATATAGAAGCTATAGTTTAAACATGAAGCATAAAAAACAAACAGCTATTTAGCTTAGCTTAGCATAAAGAGTAGACACAGAGGAACAGCCACCTCTACAAAACCTTAGTTTAACATTTTAGGAAATATGTTTTTCTTTTACTTTCTTGTTAAGGTGAGAAGATATATTTGCAATGTTTAATATTTTATAGATATGAAACAAACTAATTAGCTTTGCTTAGCATAAAGACTGGAAATGGAGAAAAGAAATAGTCTGGCTCTGGTTATTGGTAACTATATCTAAAAAAATGTGGATAAAGCTCTTTAAATGCGATATAACATGTCATTTGTTGATCTGTAAAAAGTGTTAAAACACCAATTTGCTGTTTTAAAGTTTATGTGAAACTATTTGTTTCCTGGTTCGAGTGACTAAAGGAGATAAAACACATCACTTACTGAACTTTAGAGCTGCTGGGAAGCTGTTTTTTTGTAACCTTTCCTGACTCTTTTTAACAGAGCTAACAGTTTTCAGTCATCTTGCTAAGCTAATTGGCTGTGGGCTTCATATGTAGAAGAAACTGAAAAAGAATGTTTTCAAAACTAGCCAACTATCTGTATAAATTGTGGAAGAAAGGAAAACTAAGTATGGTCAAATATTTGGTACAATCAAATAATTTAGTGGAGTTCCTTGTGCAGCAGCTTTGACTGGATGAGGCTTTTGGATGTGCAGCAGTAATTGAAATGTTACTCAGAGTAGATAAGGCTGTATGTTTGATGCTGTGTGAACGGTGAGAAAAAACTGTAAGAACAAAAGCTAAGATAATACACAGAGTCGAAAATACAGTGCAGATGGGAGTCTTCAGAGGCCTGGTCAATACTGTGATCGACTGCATAAATGCGGTCTTCATGATGGTCTCTATGGAGCGTCATTTCAGGGTATTGCTTTCCCTCATTTTCACCATTTTCAGAATGTGATTTGAAAAAGATGTGAGAAGGAAGGTTTCTGTGGTATCAATAATCCACTGCTGGACTAGAAAATCCCGCAAATGAGTTAGAGGTTCAATTGCTTTGGTGAGAACATTGTGTGTAAAGTCTTTGTCTAAACACCCAAAAACAATAAATATTCCCATCCTAGGCATATAGGCTGGCTTCTGAGGTTATGGCTTTCTATTATTTATGTCTTATGTGCCCATTTGAGGCTTTGCAGACAAAAAATAACTCCCCAATCTCCATTTTGTCTCTTCTAACATATGAACTCTACCATCTTGTGTTCTCACCACTCTTTCTCTCTCTAGCTGGCCCAGATTCTCCCAACTGAAGAGAACTTCTTGCTGTGCTTCAGACAGTTTGTCAGCTCCAGCGCTGAGTTTATGGCGGTAAGTGTGTTTCTGAGCGTGCATGGAGGGGCCGGTATATCGTTTCTTATGCAAGGCTGCTGCTGTGCTTGATGAACTCGGTCATTTGATCAATTCTTTGTAAGCATCTTTGGATGTTAGACGTGCAGAAGCTTCTTTTTCTCTATAAAATGCCATTAGTCAGGACATACTTGCTTCAACCAACTCTACAACCGTGGAGACCCAACAGACTTCATGTTCTCTTTGCCGCCTACTGGCTAATTTCACGGATTAATTCCCTCTGGGCAGGTGAAGGTGTACCAATTAGTGAAATAAGTCGAAGAAGTCTGGAATAGAAAAGCACAGATTGCTGCCCTTGATTGCATATGGTGGTACACATCTGCTGAAAAAAGCGGTTGTATTATTAATCAAGTGACCATAGTTCTTCACAGGCAGTGACTGGATAATTGGCTAACTAAAGGTAAAGGCTAATGCATGACAAGTAAGCAAGGAGAGGGCAGAAAATGCTCTTGATAGAGACAGCCAAGGTGCAAATTCCTAAGAAAATTTAAATGGTAGAGTGAACAGTTTGAAATGGCACAATGATATATTTGGCATCTGTGCTGCAAAATACAAGTGTGAGTATCAGAGAACTCTAAAGATGCATGTAAATGTCCCCATATAGACAAGTATTGGGTTGTTTTGTTCTTCAAAATATAATGTTTTTAACATTTTTGTTTTTGCTAGATAGACAGAGAGAGACAGGAATTGTTGGGATAGATGAATGACATGCAGTATGTGCCTCCAGTGGTATAACTCCACAATTTCTAACTTTGGCGTCCCCCATTGGCACAGTTGGAAGGCATTATTGCACAATATGAGACACTGGATACTGAATAATACAAATACCTGCTGTAACATTATAGTAAGACAACACCTAGTTATACTGTTTTAGACATTATCAGTCTATTAATTGGCCCTTATTATTGGAAATCATTCCTATACATATCAGCCACTAGGGACCTCCGCCATATTTTAATGAGGCAGAATGCACATTATCACCCATTCTGATCAGAGATAAAAGATTAACCTCAACAACATAGGGAACTTCTTGCAGTTGAATTAGGTGTGTGTTTTTAATTTCTGGTGGACCCTGGAAATGGATAAAATGGAGCTTTGTAATATGAGGTAAACATGGTGAAAAGCTTATTTTAAGCCAAACTGGGTAGTTTTCTTGCCTATACTTCAAAAAAATACCAAATGAAAACACAAGTCAACAACTAGTTCGTGGAAGCAAAGATCAAAGTGAGACTTAAGTGAAAAAAATAGAATAATGTTCCAAGATATGACTTGAACTCAAGTTTCCTGGATGAAGTTTCCTCTTTATACATTTATAGGTGCATGTCAGTCACATTATCCCTTATATTGTTTCAACTACAACTCTTTTAATGACAAGTTATAAATGTGTGGATGTCAGAAAAATATCCATGTACACTCTCTACTCCTAATTAGACACACACATCCACAGAGGGGTCGAAATTTACGTTATTCAAAACCCTTGGGGACACATGGAAAGCATGAATTGGCCTTTATTCAGCCAAATGGTGGACTTCTGTTCCCAAAAAAAGTGCAATTGTGGCATCACCTACATTAAATGAGCTGATGACAAAGTGCCATTTAAAAGGGTGGAAATCATCTTTATTGGTATATATGTATAGTTATGATAACATCTATTTATTGAGATGATAACATTAGAAACCGGTGATTTCTTAGTCAGCTTAACTGACACTAACAATCAGAATACATGAACCTGAAGATGAACCAGACTGGCTTCACTGTCCAAGAAATGTGTTGAAGTGATCAAATGGAAACTCAAGACATTCACAATTAACCACATGTGAATAATCACCAGCAAAAAAAGTAATTTTCATAAATAAATGGCTGAGGAATTTCTAAAGTTTAAGTGCTGCTGTGAGCTTTGAATAATAAATGATTGGAGGAGTAACAAAAAGCCCTCCACAGAGCAAGATATGTGCTGAAAGGTAGTAAAAAAAGGAAATCATTTATTCCACGATGTGCCTCCGGAAGATAAGGGGGAAAAAAATGGCAGATTTCATGTTAGATCTGCCGCAAAGAAAGAACGGAGCCAATTAGAAACCAATTACATGTGGGGAAGAAGCTGTCCTTGTCTCCTGTGTCAAATTGAGAGGGAATAATAATGAAATGAGAGGAGAGGAATGAATGAAAGAGAAGGTGTGGAACGCGAGAAGGATACAAAGGGCAAATGAGAGAAAGCGGGAACAGGGAGGACGTAAATGAAATGTCGATGAGAAGTTGAGAGCCGGAGTTTGAGAACATAGAACAAGAGAAGGAGGGAGGGGGGGATTAATCAGTCTTTGTTGAAGGGAGCAGGGAGGAGGAAGTGGGGAGAGAGAGAGAGGTTTTTAAAGGGCTAGAATGAGGAAGCAGAACCTTCTATTTTCAGAGTCATATATAATGGATAACACCACTGTAGCTCCTCTCTGCAGAGCCCAGAGGAGGAGAGGAGGTGCAGAGGGGGAGGAGAAGGGGGAAGACCATCCATCTTTGATAAGGAGACCTTCTTTGGACAGGGACAGCTGCTAGATTAAAACATTCATTAAAATGACTTTTCTCTGCCTCCCCTCTTTCTTCTCCCTGCGCCTCGTTGCCCTCTGCTCTGTATGTGGATTGTATTGAAAACCGTGCGACTACAGCGACGGTCCGGGCTTTTGTGGTCGTCCCCTCTGGAACGATTTCTGCTCTGCACCAGAGAAAAGTCAACCCCTAAGCGCAGTTAAAGAGCGAGCCGTGGGTCGATCAGAGAGGATTTATGTGTGTGGGGGGGAGTAATGTAAATCACAGTGGAGAACAGATTCTTTGTGCTTCGTGCATCAGTGCCGAGAAAACACTTTCAATTCAATATGTCTTCTGTTGTCTTGGTTCAGGCATGGAGGCGATACGATACGGATCGCAGTGGCTACATTGAAGCAAATGAGCTGAAGGTAAATAAGTTTCACACTCAACAATACATCAAAATCAAACCACGAAGCACCGCAATCAATTCATGTGAATGTTTTTGATGTAATGTTTCATCTTCATCCAATGGCCTAATTTAAACATTTTTATTTATTCATCTGCATACTTTGTCATACTTATTTTGTTAACTTTTGTTCTCTTTTTTCCCCAACGCACATTCACATCAACACACATTCAATAACAACCCTGAACTGTACTTAGCAGACAGGAGGAGCTAATAAGCCTCATGACCTGTAATCAGTGATTTCCCCACATCAAAAAAATGCAAAGTTTCAATGCATAAAAGTGTATACAACATGTATTAGTCTGTATGCATATTTTTATGTACAGTAGCCACATTATTCTTCATGTAAGGCCAATTGCACCAATAAAATCAATGAAAGAAAGAAAACGATAAAAGTCACAATTTTGTTCTACGTTTTTGTATTATCATCAGCTGCTACCCTATTGCTTACCTTTAAAAATAATTTGACATTTGGTAAATAACTTTTTTGCTTTTCCGCTGAGAGCTACATGAGACGACTGGTAACACCCTAAAGTCTAAATATGAAGCTAGAGCCATTAAATAATTAGCTTAGCTTAGCTTACCATAGAGACTGGAAGCACATGCAGCAAAGTGGCACAAAGAATTAGACAGAGCACTTACAGTAAGTGCTAGTAAAAATTACTTCTATTTTTAAACAGAAACCATACAACATGTTCATTAAGTGAATTTTGGAGGTCCTGCTAAGTGGATATTAGTATGTCTGACCAGAGCCAGGTTCAGTTTCTCTTGTCTTTGTGCTAAGCTATGCTAACTGTGTGCTGGTTCTGGTTTCATATTTAGCATACAGACTTTTGTCAAAAGACAGCCTTCTCCTGCATGAACTCAAGTCTGGCATTAGGTGGCGCAAACGAAAACAGGAATGACCTCCATGATTTCCACTAATGTTTCCACCAACTTTGACCATAACACTAACATTGAAAATGCCAAAATGATGACAGATATTTGGCAGATGCAACTCTAGTTCTATTAGCAGTAGGAAATCTGACTTCTTTTTTTTTTTATGTCCGCTTGTATGCAAAATTTGATGTTGTTGATGGCACTGTCTGAGAGAAGAACACTGAACACTTCCTGAGTAAGCATAAAAAGGGCAGAAAAATTATGCTTCTTGTTCTCTTCAAGTTGAACCAATCCCTGTTGTGATCCACACAGTAGTTTACCAGAGTCCCTCAGAGGTACCTCAGTGCTTCTTTATTTCCTCAAAACGGCTCCTAAAGAGGTTCTTTAGGGGACAATTTAGTAGTCAGAACACCTACAAAGGTTTGGGCCAAGGTAGAAGAATAAGAAGTCCTACAGCAACATGGAAATCATCTTTTTTTTCCCCAAATTCAGGCTTGTGAGAGTACAAGGTCAGTCACAATAACGTGCCATGGAGCAGATAGAGTTAAGGGCCTTGCACAAGGGCCCATCAGTGACAACTTGGCAGCACTGGGATTTGAACTCCTCAACCTTCCATCAATCCATTCTCTATACACCACTTTATCCTCATTAGGGTCGCGGGGGGTGCTGGAGCCTATCTCAGCTGACTCGGGCGAAGGCAGGGGACACCCTGGACAGGTCGCCAGTCTGTCACAGGGCTACATATACAGACAAACAATCACACGCACATTCACACCTACGGGCAATTTAGAATAATCAATTAACCTCAGCATATTTTTGGACTGTGGGAGGAAGCCGGAGTACCCGGGGAAAACCCACACATGCACAGGGAGAACATGCAAACTCCATGCAGAAAGATCCCAGGCCCACCGTGGGATTCGAACCAGGGATCTTCTTGCTGCAAGGTGAAAGTGCTTACCACTATCCACTGTGCAGCCCCTCCTCAACCTTCTGATCAGTAATTTGAACCTCAACCATCCACCTCTACCAGAGACACCACTGACCTCCAAGTCATAGTTGAAACATCCATGTTTAAACTATGACTTGGAGTACGCTATATTTAAACATAGGATAGCGTTACTTTTAAACCGACAATTCATTAAGAAAGTATGGTTTTACCTTGCCAACATGTTTCGAGGTCAGATGATGCTCTGAATAAGACAGCAGATCAAAACATGTCAGCAAGGTAAAACCATACTTTCTTACTGAACTGTCGGTTTAAAAGTAATGCTATCCTATGATATGAAATGACAAAATGAACATTATCCAACTATATTTAAACATAGTTTACAGCTGCAAATCTTCTGACCAAATGCCTGTAAAGCTGCTGCTGAAATACAGAAGTGAACCCAACATCCATCCAACTGACTTACTCAGTTTCTTAATCATTTGTTAAAACAATCTGCTTGTTCCTGCAGTGGAAAACAGCCTAATGTCCTTATTTAAAGCTAAAGTTGGTGATAATAATCCAACACAGTTTCTTCAAATTCAGGGAATATCTCATAGTCTGCCAGCTATCTGTACAGTGAAAGTGTTGAAAAAATTCATATACAGGCCTGATTTTGTAAATGGGAACCAAACAGAGTGATCCACACAACACTAAAGCATATAATCTGCACATTCGAGGACAAAGAGTGTATATAAATTGGTTTGTGGACTACTCTTTGTTTTTCAGTTGTTGCAATGTTGCTCTTTGAAAAGTAGACATGATGAGTGAGGGGACTTGATATGAGGAGACTGCACATGTCCATACGGTAGCAATGTGTTAATCACAAGTTAGCCACGGCTCTAAAACTCTAAAAGAGAGGATAAAATACAAAATCCACTTCATACCGTACTACAGAAGGCTTGAAACTAGGAACTAAGACCATAAATTCATGAGGAAAATACTTACTGAGGGAACAAATCAGGGCAGAAGTAGGGTCATTTTTGTTCATACTTCTATAGAGTTGCATGTATTTCTGCAAACAAGAGTCACCCTCTGTTGGATGTTAGGAACACTGCAGGTTTAAGGCACTTTTTGTCTTTGTTTTACAGTCCATGTACACAATACTATTCCAGAATGCTCCGTGCATGTTTGAGATCATGCACGCTCATGCCCATGCACAAATGGATGGTAAATCTGGCTAATGCTATCAAGCTAACAAGCTCAGTATCAACAACCGCCACCTTTCTGTCTGCACAACCAAGCAAATAAGCATATTTACCAACATGTCAACTTCTTATTTCTGAGGGTCTTGTAACATTCTGTTTACATTATATTATTATCATATTAAATAAAAAAGAAACTGATATGTAAAATGCAGATTTCTGTACATTTTAGAGCAAACAACCCACATTCCTTTAAAACTATCACAGATTATTTAAAAAAATCTGTCAGAATATGTACATTGTGTACATATGAACAAGTCAAGCCAGAATGCAGCCTCGACTCAGGAGAGTTAAGTGGCTGCTCCACAGGAAACAGAATTCCCCAATGACCACGAGTGTTTATGTCGTCAGGTGAGGATTCAGATGCAAAGAAAGCTCATTTTATTCACTTCAACACCTCTTGGGAATGTTTTGTGACATTATATAAAGAGGCTAGTGGTCCACGATGGAGAGCTGAGCGTTAATGGGGTCAGCGATTGCGCGTCACGCACAAACTTGGCTGCTCGGGCTGTTGTGGGAAACGTGTTTCTTCCGGCTGACCAGGTGCAGATGAGTTACTCAGGTGTGGCTTTTTTGAAAGCTTCGGAAAGATACAGATGAGAACTCATCTGAAGGCAGCAGACGCGTGTCTCACCACATAATTGTGAGCAGACGTGGAAAATATTGACTCGAGCGTCGCACAAGTGATATAATACATTTGACGTAATGCTAATGGAGCGCCTTCGTTTAACAGGCATTATCATTTACCATCTGTCATCTTTCTACTGCTCTACATTTACTGTAACTAATGGCTGCCTTTACTTTTATTAGGTTTTGACATACAAAACAAATGCTAAACCCATAAATCACTTCAGAATTTAATAATTATCTCCCTCTGTTCTTATTTTTTTTACCTTCTATAATCAAATTTATGTGATTTTAACCTCAGTTTTTCCTTATTTCTTTCTCTTATTTGCACATGCCGTTCATTTGTTCTCTTTTTTCCCATGTCAAGTAAATTAAAAACAAGAAAACCAATAATTTAAACTCTGCTATCACTGTCCTTACTTTTGTACATAATATGATTTTAGTCCAGTGAAGGGTTTGAGCACAGCGATTATTGCTGTGTTCAGTATTGTCTGTTTTACATGAGATTTTTCTGAATATGAAAAGATTATTTTACAATATGATAGCAAACTAACATTATATGTTATTAAAATGTGAATACGTGTATAAAATCATTGACCTGTGATGGTATTTCCTAGTCTACATATTTTACCACCTGCACATGCTGTGCATTAAATTCTGTATGTTTTCTCTCATGTAAATGGTAAATGATAGTATTTATATAGCGCTTTTATCCAAAGTGCTTTACATGATACGTCACATTCACCCATTCACACACACATTCACACACTGATGTGAATGTCACTGAGCTGCCATGCAAGGTGCTAACCACGACCCCCCATAGGAGCAATTAGGGGTTAAGTGTCTTGCTCAGGGACACGTCGACATGAGCACAACGGGCCGGGGGATCGAACCGCAACCCTCCGGTTGTGAGATGGCCGGTGAGACGGCCGGTCATGTGAAATTGATGATCAGATGGAGCTACTTGCATGTTGTTTTTTTCTTATCTGTGTGTGTCTTTGTCCTCAGGGCTTTCTCTCAGACCTGCTGGAGAAAGCTAACAGACACTATGATGATCAGAAGCTGCAGGAGTACACACAGACCATAGTAAGACTCACACACTCAAACACACAATGGAAAACCCCATGTGTACAGCGTGCATAGCATTAAGAGCAGGAGGTTTTAGCATTACCAGATCATCTCTTGGCATAGAAATGTTTTCAGTGAGACAAAATGAGGAGAAAATATAGTGACAAAACCAAAATGAGATGCTAATTATGCATCATCGTCTCGACAGACAGCTAAACTAAAATAATAAGTCTTGAAAACGTCAGTGAATTCGACAGAATCACTGATGAAAGGTCTCAGTCTGAAGCCCATCTGGCCTGGAGCAGCTCAGAGGCCTGCCATGTTGGTGGCAGCAGCAGCGCTGTGCGGCTGAGTGGTCGTGACCCATCATGTCCGGCAGGTTGTGAGTTTGCAGCCCAGATGTGTGCACATCTGCTTCTTCCTGGAAGCCCCAGAGGTGACCTGACCTGATTTTCTGTAGCAGTTTTCTTCTAGATAAACTTGGTCGTTATTGTTTCTTCGCAGTTGTTTCAGAAAGTGAAGGCGGTGAGATCTTAGAGATTTGTCCAATAATCCCCCCGTTAAGTAGCAGCACAGGCTTCCATATCATTCAGATGCTGCTGGTTTAGCATTTATCTCTTTTCTAACAGGGACATCCAACACTTAAGATCAAATTAGAGGCAAAAAATTAAGATAAAGGATGTGTAATTTTAATAAACATGCCACGATGACAAAGAAACCACCTGAAAAACTGTACACAAATATTGTGCGGGACGATGGCCAAGATTAGCCAACAAATAGCTAACCATATGATGCAACAACAGGCACAATGCCCAGCCAAGACAATGAACACATGGTTTTGTGTCATTTTAAAACTCTGATTACAAATAACAGCTGCAGGTAGCAGAATGTCAACCTCTCAATCTGTTTCTCAGTGAAAATTCTCTTACTAGAAACTGTCAACATGTTTGAGATTAACGGTTTTATACTAAAAATACCATCAAAAAATACATCGAGATGACTTGTTTCCTCTGACTAACAGCCCAAAACGTTTAAATGATTGGTTTTAATAATATAAGACAAGGAAAAGCAGCAACTTTTCTAACGTGAGAACATTAAACTGTCATTTCCCCCCCATTTTTTTCTAGAAAAATAAGCTTAATGATTGATCATACCAGCAGGAGATGGACAGTCATTTAATGGAAGCTCTACTGAACAATATTAAGCCAAGTTTTGCTTTCCTTACAGAGAAAAGTTAAGTTAAGAAAGTCTCATTGTACTATTTCTGGTATATTCCTTCTTCCCAAAGTCTTCTTAAAAAGGGGACCTTTTGGGTTATTATTCAGCCACACTGGCTGGAATATTTGAAGCAAGGTTTATGGACAGTCCCTTTATTAGAACAAGACACATTTTACACAATGAAAAAGTGGTGCGCATGTATAATAAAGATAGAAAAATGATGTCTGCCCATTCTGTTTCTAAGATTTTCCCCCATTTTCCTGCATATACCTAGAAAAAAAAGCTTTCCTTTCTGCTTGTCTTCTATGTCCTCCAATCTCTGTTCTGCTTTCTAGCTCAAGATGTTTGATCTGAATGGAGATGGGAAGCTGGGCCTGTTAGAGATGGCAAGGTAATGTGCAATTTTACTGGCTTCTGCTCTCTATATAAATGTTGAAACACATTGGCTGCTGATATTCATTCAAAGTCTGAATAATTTAACGACTGTTATGTCCGCTAATGAAGTCCTTCTTGTCCCAAAGGCTTCTCCCCGTCCAGGAGAACTTCCTACTCAAATTTCAGGTACGGAGCTGCTGATGCAAAACAAAATGGCCACATTATGCACAATTAATGTCAGTCAAATGCTTAAAACAGCACAGCCACCATTTAATATCAATGCTAGGCTTATTTTTTTTTATAGAATTTAGTTTTTCTGGTGCATTTTGGCGATCTGCAGCCTGCTAATCAAAGACCAAACTTGTTTTTACAGGGTGTCAAGTTGACCTCTGAGCAGTTCAATGCCATCTTCACATACTATGACAAGGTAGGTGACATTTTATTCAAAGTAGGAATAATACAGCTGTCAGCTACACTCCACACACTCCCCAACACACCGCTGATATCTGACCCTCCGGGTTAGCTTTTGTTCCGCTAGATTTCACTTGTCGATGTATCTTGGCAGCGACGCTTTCTTTCATCTGTTTTCCTGAGAAGCCGGCTGCTCCTGGGCTTTTCTGTCCATGTTCTCGGTGATAAATTGGCAGAACACAATGCTGGATGATGGCGTTTGAACACCTCATCATATTTAATAGGAGGAAAAGTTATTTCACTCGCAACAGCCACATCCCTCGTTAGTTTTAGCCATGGGAGCACTTTTAAAACACGCTGTTGAATGAAATCACTTTTTCTTTCTTTGAATCATCTAAAATCAAAGCATCGGTTTTATTGATCTCATTTTAAATATTCTGATCAAGAAATCAGAGAGTTTATTTCATTTTTAAAATGGAGCAGTATTTCCTTATGCTGGGGCAGATCATGAAATATCACCAACTTTAAGGACAGATTTCATTTATATTTTTCCCCATATCAAAGGTATGTTAATACAGTTGAAAGAGTTACTTTTCATGGAGTGCATCTTTAAAAAATTCAATCTATATATGTATTAAATCAACAGATTAAGTCAGTTATTAGTTTTCATGCTGGTTACCATTTTAACCTTCAGAAACCCAAGTATCAGCTTTATTTATTTTTGTCTAAACTGTTTGTAGCAGCCCTCTCATGAAGAAAATTATGAGTTTTATTGTCTTTTGTAGTTTTTCTTATCGGGCAAATTTTGTAAAACACTGCTGCATTAGGATCAGGATTTCAGTTTGATTAGTACATACATTATTAGGCAATGTTGACTCAGTAATATCAAAATATGTACCTTAAGAAAAACTTGTATTGACAGGAAACTGTTTAACATATCGCAGTAAAATGCTACTGAGATGGAACTAGAATTGTAAACCACACTATATTGCATTTTCACATGATATTTTGCTTTCCTACAAAATATTAGGAGCACATTTCAATATAATGCAGTCAAGTGCCCTTCCACCAAATGCTATGGCCTTCATAATAAACACAATAGAGAATTAGTGCCTTTCAAAGTCAAAAAATCTGAAGATGCAGAAGATTCGTAAAAGTATATTTTGTCACAACTATTATATTGGATTGAATTAGATGTCACAGATGTTCCTAATAAAGTGGTTGTTCAATGTACATGGGGTTAACCTTTAATGTTAACCACATAATCTATACATTATATTTTCATATACACTGTAAATTGCCATAGGTGGCACAACTGATAAATGAAGTGAACATGATGCCCATTGAAACCCACTGCTATGCACATGCCACACTAAAAAATCCCCACAAATTATGTATAATATACTTTATTATTCAAATTTTCTATCATTAAACATATATAGAATAATGGGAAATTGTTCCAAGTCAAATACTAACTTGGAAAATGGTTGAAATTAGTTCAATAACAAGTGGAAGAAAGAGTTGTGGTCTTACAGTATTCATATTTTCATATTAAAAGTGGAGCATTTTATAATGTCCATTATAAATCGTACTAGACAGTTTCAAGTGGATGCTGCAATTTTACAACCGTGGGCTATGGAGGGCTCAGATGATGAATAAACTGTGCTTATATGTGAGGGGATACTAATTTCATTTAGCCAAACATAGAGGAATAGGAGGTGGTCTGAAAGCTGATCTGCTGCTACAGCGAGTGAGGGGAATAAAAACGTAATTGCAAGAGTTTTTGAAAGAAAATATGCAAGATTGTTGTGTGGATGACTCAGCGCTGTTTGTTCAGGAGTTTCCTAAAACTCATGAATATGCAAATTATGTTTTGTTTTTTTAACCAATGGCACTCCCCATCTATCGAGGGAAATGAGTTGGGCTTGGCACACCTGTCCTCCTGTAAACAGCTCAGGGTGGTTGAGCTGCGGTTCACTTAATGGCCATATTTTCCACATTAGCAGTAGATTGGCGGGGAGGGGAAGGGAGTGGTACGACACGACGCAGAGCGAGAGAGGAGAGAACAAGGAGCTGTACATCTGCTGAATAATTTTTCTTGTTTATGATATCTTGTGTAGTTTTGTGAGCCGGAGGGACTGACTATAATCTAGGTAGCTGTAAGAAAGCTGACTCAGTTTATGAGGAAATAAACAATTCGGCTTGATGTGGCAAAGCAGCGCGCCTCTAGTTAGCTCTGCCCTCCTGTGCAAAGTGCTCTTCATGTTTCTCCGTGAACTAAAATATATGTTTTAATGTATAATAGTATTTCAGTCAAAGTGAATTAACCAGATCAGAGCTGGTTCCAAAACATTCACTGTGTAATTAATTCATTAAAGTGATTTTACAGGTAAACCCCCCCAAAAAAAAAATACCAAATAGACAACACTATTATCCAACATGATAAATATTAGCATGTCTCTTCTGTATTTACTGTCTGCAATTGACTTTGAATCATTTCCCTTCAGAAAATATTCCATTTCCACTGTCCATAATGTTAAATAATGAATTTTGCAGAGTTGAGATGACAGTGATGGAGAGAGGTTTGAACTGGTTACAATTTGGGGCTGAAATTAAATGTTTGCAAAATCTATGCGCAGGGATAGGAGCCGTCCACTGATATTACGTTGTTCATTGAGCCAGATGTGAAGTGGATGATCCATGTTTGTAAGAATGGCCTCCATCTTGCTCAGTGCCCACTAGCACAAAGTTAACAAATTTATAGTTTTCCGCCACACCTCATCTTAATCTGATGAAGTTCATGTGCTATGACTGAAAGTGCTAAAAGCTTTGGCAGTAAGTGCACTGACCTCAAATTTTAGGCAAACTATTATTTTTACATTCAAATAATGGATGTTCAACCAATAATCCTAACCATCTATTTTCACATTGTACCTTTTGTACTTTTCTAATACTCTATTTTCTTGTAAATAGTAAGCGCTTTTGCACTTTTTTTTTGGTAAATACCAGCATTTTTGGCACCTTATTTGTATTTCTTCCACCAGCACGATTAGCACATTAAATACATTTCCTTTTGTTCCTTGGTTTCTTATCTTCTTCCATCTTGAATGTAATGTGTGATACCAGATGCCTTAAAATTCCCCAAGAGGATGAATCAACTATCTAAGCATCCATCTATCTATCTAACCATGTATCCAAGCATCTAACTTCTATCTATCCATCGAGCATCTATCTAACCATCTAACATCTATCCATCTAGCATCTATCTGTCCACCTAACCATCTATCTAAGCATCTACCTATCCATCTAACATCTATCTATCTAACCATCTAACATCTATCTATCTAACCATCTAACATCTATCTATCCATCTAACATCTATCTAACCATCTAACATCTATCCATCTATCTATCTATCTATCTATCTATCTATCTATCTATCTATCTATCTATCCATCTATCCATCTATCCATCTATCCATCTATCTATCTATCTATCCATCCATCTAATCATCTATCTGTTTCTTTGTGAATTGTTTTGTTATCTTCTTCTATCTTAAATGTAACATGTGTGGCCTACTGGATACCTTGAATTTCCCCATCGGGGATGAACAAAATATCTGTCCATCCATCCATCCATCCATCCATCCATCCATCCATCCATCCATCCATCCATCCATCCATCCATCCATCCATCCATCCATCAATCTAGTGCGTCCGTAGAAAGCAATTGGATTTCTCATTTCGATTCCTGACAATGTTTCACCTCTACATAGACACTTCATGTTAAATAATTCTTAAGTTATTCTTGATTTCTCGCCCCCGCCTTGGCTAACATACCATCTTTAGCAAAAAAGAAAGAAAAAAAGTTAGAGATCAAGATGTCAGCAAAGTGCAGTCCATCAGCAGTGGAGAGGGTTGCGTGCCAGTTCATGTGACGGGTTGGACTGAAGGCTTGCACTTTCTCTAGCTCACTTGCAGGAGACAGGGTTGAACGTTCAATTATAGATGAGCCGCTGCAGTCCATTCATGTAGACACCCTCTGCGAACGGAGCACCACCATTTATGTGTGTAATTAGTTTCATCATTTTGTCATGAGCTCAGTCCCTGCAGCTGAAACACTGGCAGCTGCTGTCTCTGGTGCCGAGAGATTGTGAGCAGGGCAAAGTGTGGCCGGTCAGCTGAACACTAACATGACTCACGGTGCCGCAGCCCCCGAACTGTGCAAGGACTTGGAAATGTCTAAAATGCAAGATGCCACGCAACTTAGACAGACTGGCTGGTACCTGATGTTGCTCTGCTTTCCCAGAGCTCTGCAGAGAGCCGCGTCTTTCATCCATAAACGGAAAATAAATAGAATTCACACTTTATTCCTAAGATCTAGGACACTTCAGTCTAGCTTTGTAAACATCAAACAGCATCTCCCAAAGTTGAAAAAATAAGACTGGCAAGACACTCGGCTATGAAATCATCTTGAGACCGAGCCTAGATGAACAGAACATGGTTTTGTGTCACTTGCCAAGGGAAGGTTTCCAATAATCTGGACTTATTTCCTGGCCCCATATTCTGTAAACACCACCGTGAGACATAACTCTCTAATTAGCAAAGAGGCTCCATATTGACTCTGCAGCTAACCCCCCTACACAGAGTTGTGAATGGGAAGTCTTTTTAAACCATTTGGCTGTTACATTCACGACTGCTGCCATAAAATACTGAATGAAGTCGAGCAGCAGGACAGGACAAAGTAAACAAACAGCTCCGAATCTAAACACACAGTCACTAGTGCAATGTTTAGAAAGTAATGTAGGGTTTGTCTATTTACTTGGAGCGGTAGTTTCAAAGATCTTCATATAAATCTTTAGCAAAATGAGACAACACCATGGTGATTGATCCACTGATTAAAGTCTTTGCATTTACAGTATTACAAAATGGGCATCTGTTGCGATGTTCCCACTCAAGATTACAAGTCATACTCAGTTAGCGTTGCATATCTCAGCATCCAGCAGTTCTGTTATGGCCCAGGGAGGCGTGATATGAAGCAAGTTTGACATAGCCAAACTGTTTTTGTGTTAGCTGGCTCAACAAAACCTAAAACAGCAATCAGAGTTGGCATCAAAATGGTGGTCCTCGGCTTTCGTCATTAACCAGGGATCTGTGTGGGCTCCAATCGAAAGGGGCATTTGGTGCGTCATTTGTCTTTTAGGTATTTCCCGATCCCCATGCAATGCCATTATCACAATAGAAGCTCAATCAAAGCCATTTTTAGCTGATTAGTATTAGCACAAATCTAAGATTGATCCTTTGTTTACATTTGATGTCACACAACTGGTGTAAATTTGAATAACTTTGTTAATTAATGCTGGATTATCAGTCAATAATTTGTAATACAATCTGAGCACATTGGACACTTAAACTGTGCTATTATTGCTGCTTTAAGCCTTGAAGATATGGTATAAGCAACCAAGACAATTGTTAGTTGTTAGACCAGGATATAAAAATGTTTTCCTAGATGGTCCCAGCTTAAGTTAACACATGTGAGCAGGCCAGAGGTCATTAAGTGGCACATAAGACTTTGTCATGGTGTGCTGTTACTAATCCCCCTACCCCCACCCCCGCCCCCATATACTCTGTTAGTCAACACTGCCCATCTCCTCTGGTTGATACATTATTAAATACTAAGAGGCAAACAGGTACTACAGCTATGAAGTGTATTATCGAGAAAAACGGTATCAGCATATACTAAATATTAAATGCCTCTGATAATATTGAGGCAAAAACCTTGTTTGAGACACCCTAAAGTAAATATGTTAACTATGTAAGTCAACATATTGATTTTGAGCTTGACTCGTACATTTAAACATGGAACTGAAAAAGAATACATGAAAATCATTTCAGTTTTTGGCCAACTCAAAGTGAATCTAATTTTATTGACTTTTGACAATGTGAATCTGCTTAGATCTTTGGCAGGTGAGATTCAGAAATACACCTGCAATTACCCCTTTTCTTCTTAGGTGTCACCAAAGGTAACAAAACAGAGGTCTTTAAAATGACCTCTTAAAGAGTGACCAGTGAAAATAAGTAAGTGTAAGAGGCATGTGCAAACGGGTCGCCTGATTATGGTGTAATTATTGATAATTAAAAGTAATGTTGTTCGGATTATTTCAATAATCATGCTTTTCCTTTCAGACCGATCTGAATGTTCGGAAATAAAAAGTAACATTTGTGGGGTTTCTGTCAACTTCTTCCAGGATGGCAACGGCTACATTGATGAGCATGAGTTGGACGCTCTGCTAAAAGACCTTTACCAGACAAACAAGACGGTGAGAAGTAGATAAAGTGTCACTCTTTATGGTTTACAGCCTTTAAATATATATATATATATATATATATATATATATATATATATATATATATATACTCTATGGTTAGACCTATGTTGTGAATTTTGGTCCACAATTCAATTTCTTTGCACTCATTTCTGCGTCTTATATACGTTAAACTTGTATTTTAAACACAGCCTTCCATTCCTACATGCCTGTATGATTAAACATTTTGCATGTGTTGAGTAAGTTTGACTGCTGCAGTTCTCAGCACTGCAAAAGGTCAGATCAAAAACTTTGCTAATACCAGCAAATGATTCAAGCTTATTAACAGTTTATCATCTCTAACCAAACCCACACTGTTACAAAAAAAATCCCAGAAAAAAAAGTGAGAATCTGGGAGCAACAGTGCCAGAAAAAATAGACTAAAAAGGAAGAAAAAAGGGAATAATAATCTTTGAAAAAAGTTTAAAAAATAAAATAAAAATGTTGAAAACAACATCAAATAGCTGTGAAATGATATTTTCAGCTAATTTAAATACAGTAAAATATCCATATAATAGCAAGTAACTGTAAAATAATGATCATTTTTGCCGATGTAAATGCAATAAAAATAATAATAATTATTATTATTATCATTATTATTAATAATAATAATAAAAATATTTATTACCATTTGTAGAGATACTGATTTTTAATGTGAACATTATTATAAATTAGTTTTGGCCAGTCAGCATGTAAATGTCTTTATTTTCTGTAATTTTTACCTGGAATTTAAGGGAAAAGGCAAAACATGACAGAACCATTTAAAAATGTATTTAGCGATTGAATAGCACAGCATATCCATAAAATAATATTTTTGCTTATTTAAATACAGTTAAAAATAGTGTAATTTTACAGTCAAACATTGTAAATCAATTAATTACCATTTTAAAAAATATATACATTTATGATGCGGATATTATTTAAAGTTTTGGCCTGTTGTTTAATAACTGTTTTTTTCAGTCCTTAATATACATAATCTCTCATTTAAATACAGCAAATAACTCTAAAATAATAATTGTTGTTGCTCATTTAAAGACAGTTAAAATAGTGTAACATTGTGGTCTAACATTGTAAACGAATTAATTCAGATTTGTAAAAATACTGATGTTATTTGCAGCTTTGGCCATTTTTAGTTGTTTTTTAACTGTTTACATGCAAATCAATACTGTTTCACTAATTTTTTTTGGAGTGTTAACCTGTAAAATAGAAAATTGTTTAAAAATCACAGTTATAGACAGCTAAAAATTGTTTACTACAGTGTAGTACTCTCTTTCACTTTCCTGGAGGCTGCTATAAAGCAGAAATCCCACGTAACTAACTAAAATCTGACCATTTCAGACAGTACTGGCTGAGTTGAGCTAGCCTAGCATGGTTTGTGATTGAAGCCTCCCTGTCTCTCTTTCAGGAGCTGGACCAGAAGAACCTGACGGGCTACAAGCAGAGCATCATGAGCCTGTCCGACGGAGGGAAGCTCTACCGCGGCGAGCTGGAAATCGTCCTCTGCAGGGACCAAATCCTGTGACTCTTCCTCCTCTTCTTGTTGAATATAATTTTCTCTGCCTGCCCCGCCCTTTTCTCCCCAGACCACACCCACTTTCAGCTGAGTGGCAACTTATACCAGGTGCATGTGCCGGACACCCCCCTCCTGACCCCCTGATCATGTCCCACCCCCACCCCTCCCAGAATAACAAAATACAGAATGAATGACAACTACACTGTCAGCACGCAGCAGCTCTCCTTCCTGAAACCCTCGTTTTTCTGCAAACCGACCTCTCGACCCCAAACCTGACCTTCCTGAAACCTCCAGCTTTTCACCCTCAGACTATCCTCCCAACTCTCCCCCGTTTCTGACCTCATCCTCCATCCATGCTGTGCCTGACTTGCAACTCCTGACCAAAACTCCAAACCCCCGAATTCCACAGAAATTCCCTTTCGACCCGTTGGCAACCCCTGAGTCTCGCCCTGGCTTCATTGACCCTTCCATTCCCTCGCTTTTTCAACTTTGCATTAGATACGATATATAGTCAAACTAAACCGCAGACAGATGTGTTTGAAGTGATCGCATTTATAATCTGTAATGGAACTGATAATGATTTTTCCACCTCTGTTTCTCCTGAAACCGTCGCGTTCCATTGAAACTCTTGTGTACCAATGCCATGACCTGATTTTCATTTTCAATGTTTGTTTTTGGCTGATACTGTCAATTGAAAATATGAATAAAATATCTTAAGATAAAATTATCTTTGGCGCCGTTTGGATGTGATTTTGTTTGCGAGTGGTGGATTTTGTTTTGTGTCATTCTCTCACACTTGCATTGGCTGATTATTTCTTGCTGTGTCGCCCTTTTACAGACCAACCTGACCGTTTTGATCGAGGCTTCCCAGCTTTAAACTGCTTCCTCGTATGCAGTATGCTGTGCTAGCAAAAGCATAAGACGGATTAACAATGGCTGCAAATCCCAACAAGATCAAAACGGTGTGCAGCTTAAAGCTTCAGTAAAGTTACTTTACAGAAATTGGACACATTTGACGTTAGTTGGGCAATGTTACACAAGCGATTGCAACTTGTGGTACTTTTTAAATTAAAATTTACTGCTTAGCATGCAGCGGAGTCGAGATGACAGCAGAAATAATGTATGTTTCGCCGTAGCAACTGAGGCAGACAGCTTTATTTGCAGCGTGATGTGCTTCTCCCGGCTGCATAATGAAAATGACTGAGGAAACAAGTGAAGTGATATTGCTGAGTCAGCGCTGCGAGGCATTGTCTGTGTTTTCCCCTCGTGTGAATGAAATGAAACAGCACAACAAAACGTCTCTCCCTGGCCTTCGAGTTTCTGAAGCAATTCTGACCTTCTGCACAAAATATGACCTAAAGTTTCACCACAACTGATGTGTAACAGACTCTAATGTAAATGTAATCAACAACTTATAATGTTTGGATAGGTCCAAAAATGTTGCTTAAATATCTTAAAGATGGAATATGTAACCTGATATTTACCCGAGCATCAAGGGGGGGATAATCTGATTTGACATAGCCAAAAAGAAAATGTATGGTATCTCTCAAAAGCTTTAAATGTCAGTAAAAACATGGAGCTTTCAATAAAAATATACCAGTAAAGCTCAACTTAAACAGTGATCTAAACTGACAAGCCCAAAATGTTGGCTGCATTCCAGTAATGCACTGGAAGCCTTCAACTTTTCCAGTTGCATCCAGGATGGGAGGTTTTCTCTGCAGCTGCACTGAGCTGTTACTTCTAAGGTAGTAGGACAGGGCATGGTATTTCTAGTAAAACCCCTGTAATTGACTTGACATGCTTTTAAAGCCAACTGAATAATACAGCAAGCACACAAGTTTCCTGCTCACTGAGGAGCTGGTGCAAACGCGCATCAATTAATCAGAGGCATTGAAATCTTTATATGACACACAGCTGCACAGGAAAAGTGTACATATCACTAAAAATGAATTTAGTTGATAAAAGTACTATTTAGAGAGACTGTGCAGCAGAAGTCGCAATTAGAGGAAAATGTTAAATGCCAAAATGTTGTGTTGCTGTCAGGAAGAGGCATAATGTTACTAAGTCATACCATTTTTGTTTGCAGGCATTAGATGCTGTAAACCACCTCAAGCTAACAAGCAAGTAATTTCTATTTTTAATTCAGTTTTATTTATAAAGACAGATTCACAACATAGTAGTGCTTAGCATAGAATACAGATCTTATGCAGCATATGCAGCAGATCTTATGAATTAGAAAGTGAGCATGGAGCAATTGATTGGAATATTGGAAATGCAAAATAGTGGTAATATTTTTGGCAAAAGTTTAACTGAGTAAAATAAAAAAAAATCTATTTTACTCGTGAAATTTGAGGTCAGCGTATAGGACTATAACAGTCATATAAAAACAATTACAGCTTAAACATAATGTAATACTACTACAGATAATGAAAGAATACATGAGAACTCATCATGCTGACTGGATAATGTCTGTATTTGCAATATATACCTAAACTTTGCTTTAAAAAAAAATGTAAAAAAAATTGTATTTCAGCTATTGCACAAGCTAACATAATAGCAGCAAAATCCCAGATTATGCTAACTGAGAGACTCAGGCAAAACTGCACAATAATTATTTTAAAAATATTGTAACAGTAGCACATGCAGACAAGGGTCAAAAGTCAGTACATTGACTGAATAATAAATGAGAAACTACAAAGCAATGTTACTCCAGAATTTGCTAACATTAGCTAGTATTAGCAACTCTAAGTTATTGGAGCAGCTAACGATGCAAAACCCGTTATTGTAGTAAATGAGCAAAAGTGTGTTTTCATCATTTTATAGTTATAGGGCAATTATGAATGCTGAAAACTACTACTAGTGAACAGTAGCTTGTAGAAGAGCCAGCATATTATATGATAAATTAAACCTAAAAGGCAGTATAAATTTTAAGTTTGCTTAGCCACCATTATCAACTATAGGCTTTTTGGACCAGCTAACATTGTAACAGCATAACCTCAATGGTGTGGTTTATCACTCAAATGATAAACAACTATAGAATAAGCGCAAAAGTTGAAACATAGCAGTAGTAGGTGCAGAGAAAATTGAATAGTCTGTACACTGGTTTAAAAAATTAAAGCCACAAAGCATTATTAATCTATAGTTTGTGAACATTAGCAACATTATGCTATGAGCCAGCTAATGTTATAACAGCAAAATCTGACTTCTCTTTAATCAGAGAAATAATAGTTAGCTGTAGAATAATGCTAAGTGCTAGAACAAAGTGTGACAGTGGCACACACAGAGGAGTTGCAAGACTGGTTGAATAATTAATGAAAGTTAGAAAGCAATGTGAATTTGTAGTTGGCTAACTTTAGCAACCACAAACTACTCAACCAGCTAACGTTGTAGCACTAAAAGCCCTGACTGCAGTGCCAGTTTCTGAATAATTTTAAATGCAAAAACATACTATAAGAGTAATTTGCATCAAAGGTCGCATAAAATTTGGCACACTGGCTAAATAATGCTATTTAAAATCAAATAGCAATCTGAAGTTAAATGATTTTTTATTGTTAGCCACTACAGATAGTCACACCAGCTTACAAGTAAAGTCATCCCAGCAAAACAATTGAACATGAATTCAGCAGGGAAGCGTTCATCCATCCATCCATCCATTCTCTATACACCGCTTTATCCTCACTAGGGTCGCGGGGGGTGCTGGAGCCTATCCCAGCTGACTCGGGCGAAGGCAGGGGACACCCTGGACAGGTCGCCAGTCTGTCGCAGGGCAGCAGGGAAGCTTTCATGGCAAAATTAAACTCAGCGGGCCTTCACCATACATTTACTACTGGGTCCCTAAAAACTATTTTAGTTTGGAATATGCACCATAAGACCACAGCAGCTCTTTCTAAAGGACAGAGCCATAAAATTAGGCAATACTACAGGGCCCTCCTTATTCAGGTTTATGTGCTGTTAATTAAATTACAAAAAAGGCACCCAGGGAGTCTGAGGTTTCACTGCCTTTGGTGCTTAGCAGAACCCAACTTTGCTTGGTTGGCGATGCAGCCTTTGGTGCATTTGTAACTTTGAAGTAAGACGTTTTCACATAAATTAGGCATTTCTTATTTCAGGCATTTCAACAGTTTAAATCTAATGTAGTATGTATATACAGTATATTTAAAAAATGCTTTATTTGATATAAAAACCACATGCACATCCTTCCTTTAGCCTGCAGCTGCAGTCTGACAAAAAAAACTGTGTCCAAAATCACCCCAGTCAACAATTCCATCTATACAAAGATGAGTAAATGGAGATTTTGGACACTTACTTATCATCATAATTTGCAGCCTACAGGTGGGTCAGTGCATCCCTGTCAAAAGCTATCAGCAACACATTTCTCGCTCACACATTCATATGCTGTACCGTCTCACTCTTCTTGACAATGTGAGATGTTTAATTACTGTCTGGTAGTGAAGTGCAGAGATGACTCAGCTGTTATCATCAGACTTCCAGGCAGGGGGGAGTGCGCTGGGAAAAAAAAAAAAAAAAACGCTTCAGGGAGCTGGGTGCACTGGGGTGGGAATAACTTCTTACAACTCCACATCATTAAGAAGGAGCTGCTGATAGATTTTCAGGGAGAAAGCACATCTAATTAAACATTTTGCTGAAGATGCAGTCGTTGAGAGATTGAACAATACGTTATTAGTAAATCCCTCTCGTGTCAATCATCTACAAATAAAGACATCATCTTCACATGCTCCTTACTTTCTGTGTCAACGGTGACATTTAAACTGAGTTATAAAGAATTCTCACTTCTTCCAGTCTCCTAAAGGGGAGCTCCAGTGTGAGTTTTAACCCGCAGGAAGCATCTGAACTGAAGGCAACGCAGAAGGCAAGAAGCATCTCCAATCCCTGGACAATGTCTCACTAAGCGCTGCCTTCTGCTACCATCTGGGACTAGATTCTACATTTAAAATCAGACTGTTCTCAAGCAGATGCCGGATGAACTCTGTTCTTTGGCTCTAAATATGCTCAGAAGGAACATGACGACCTGCATACTAATAACACATATGCACTTATTTGACAAAACAAGGCAAATGTAACGCAGATTTTTATGCTGAAAATATGACTACTGGCAATTTAAAACAACCAATAGTGCTCTTTTTATGGTTATCCACCATATATAGAACAGTTGTACAATGGAATTACGATGGACTACACTGTCTAGGTCTCATGCCTCTCACCTTTCTACTATTTTTTAATCACACAAGTGCAGATCAGAGGGCATGATTGCTCTCCGATGGCTTGACCCTAAAGCGTCATCAAAGTAGAAGACACATGGTGCACCATTCTTCAGGGTGCACCCTGAAGATGTCCTCTCAGAATTTGCATTTGCAGATGACATCACCCTCCTGGAAAACATTCTCAGTGAAGCAGATGACCTTCTGCATCAGGTAGAGCAAGAAACAAGACTGATTGGATTCTTCCTGTATGCCGGAGAGACGAAGTTCATGCGCCTTAACCCAACATCCAAAGAGACTTTGCATGCAGTAGATGGGTCCAAAATTGAAAACGTTGACGATTTCCTATATCTTGGAGGCTACACCAACACGGCACATGATATAGAAACAAAAATTGATAAAGCTTGGAGAGCATTAAACTCTCTGTTTCATAATATAGGTATCTCCAATTAAAACAACAACCAAAATGAGAGTATTCAAGGCGTCAATGGAATCCATCTTCCTCTATGGCTCTGACTCCTGGTCACTATCGAAGACACTCTCAAAAAGAAGTGATGGGACTTATTCCAGAATGCTACAGATGGTATGAAACATCTCCTGTAAATCACACCTCACCAACAAGTCGCGATATGGCCCACGTCCACACTTGTCAACCATCATTAGGCAATGTAGACTAACCTTGGCTGGACATGTGCTGAGACACAACAAAGCAGCTGGTCGTTGTTATGGAAACCTGACACTGTTAGAAGGGTTGGCAGGCCTAGCACAACATTAAGGAAGGTGTTAGAAGAAGACACAGGTCTGGAAGGCAAAGAACTTTTGACAGCCAGTGCTGGACGGAGGGAACTGGATGAAGAACTTTATTCATGTCACCGATGCCGTTGGATGCAATTGACTGAAGTGCAGACATTCATGATTCCCAGAGGATGAACCCTCATGACTTTGGTTCTCCTATTACTTTGCCATTAAGGTTGACTTTTGTGCTTGCAAGTGACACGTTTCTGCTTCACATTTGGTTGAAACTAAAGCTGCATTTCAAAAGCAGATTCATGCATAGATAAGAACAGTAAAGAACCCTAGAAACCACCATAATTTCCAGAACAAAACAGAAAGTAGTACAGGACGTCCTCGGCATTCTAAGTCACTGAGCATTACATCCTGAATTGACTGCACTGGTCTGTTTCCTCTCATTTTCCCAGAGCTTTCATCAGCATCACACTGTTTCCTTCAGTATAAAGAGTTACAAAGAGCTTCCTGTGGCGAAATCTACGCTGCATCTTTCAGCCATAAGATGTGTGATGATGTTGAAAGGTCATAAAATCAGTGAGAAAATGTGGCTGAAACTCTCTCTGTGCTGCTGTACATCTGAATGAATAGGACTGGATGTTGCTAGATGGGATGAAGAAGTATTCAGCTCCTTTATGTGAATAAAAGTACAAATAAAATCACATAAAAATACTCAATTACAAGTAAAAGTCATGCATGATAAACCCTAAAAGTATTAGCAACACAAAGTAGCTAAAATATTGAAGTAAAAGTATTGGTTTGGTCCCTCTGACGGATATATGATTAGATATGGCAGCATTAGATTAATAATAGTGAAGCATCAGTGTGTCAGCAGCATGTTACTGTTGTAGCTGGTATTAAAACACTGGAATATTGGTTTTACTGAAATCAAAGGAGAGATTTAGAGGGAAAAATTGCTATTTTGTGAAGCTGAGAATAACTCGTAGACTCGTAGAAGTTCGACCTCAACTACACACTGCTATTTGTAAGCTGTCAGAAGCAGCAAAGGTTGAAAAACCCTGGTTTAATTTTTAACAATGTGCTGTATTTTTAAAGTTTGTTGCGTTTCTCATCGTGTGAAATTTCTAAACTGAAAGGAATTAAAGCTGTCAGATAAATGTAGTGGAGTAGAAAGTGCAATATTCCTGATGAGATATACTGCAGTGGAAGTATAAAGAAGCATAAAATGGAAAACAACATCAAATTGTACTTAAATACAACAATTGAGTACATGTACTTAGTTTCCACCACTGGTAGCTACTGTATACAGCTGTGAATGAGCCCATCTGTATAAAGGAAGCTGGAAGAGACTTCAGTGCTCTACCAGGACAAATGCTTCTTTTCAGAGGGAGAACTCACTGCTGCAGTCAGAGGGATAGAAAATGTGGTCCTCAGTCTGAGATGGAGACTTTATGGCGCCATACATTTTTAAAAACTGAGATAATTCCAAATTATAATTTCAAAAGTTCATTCTTTTCAAATTCTCCATTTGGGAACAATTCAATTTGAGGCAGATATGATGTGATTTCTTCAAATTGAGGACTTTCTTTTGTTTGAGGGCAATGACACTCTGCTCGCTGATTTGCACCGTCTTCTGTCTCGTTCTGGCAAACCGAATTTCCCTGAGGACGCTAAACACTGTTGAATCTTGTGTCACATTCAGGGTTCCACATGGCAGCGAGATGGCACTTATTCAGGCTACTGTTTACACAAACAAGCCCAATCAGTGAGCAGCTGAGTTGAGCCGTAACGAAAAGATACCGTACTGCACGTCAACACACTCAATCATACATCTAGCCGACTGTGACAAAGCACTGTAATGAAGACCGGAGGCAGCCAGCTACACATGCACAGGATCAAGAAGGAGGAGAATATGAATATAAGAGAATAACGGCCATGATTTATTCATTGATGAAAGAAACCCTGGTATTTTATTTATGATCTCTTTAAATATAGCTCATGCGAATTAAATAAGGGATCGAAATGGATGTTCCAACCCAGATTCTTGTGTATCCCACACACCCATGCATATGCAAACACTTTACACAGGCGTGTGTGTGCACGTGTAAACATACGTCACATCACGACGCATGTGCACGTTCACAACTTAACACACACACACACTGACTCTGTGCTGCAGCCATAGCACTGTGACACAAAACTGTACAAACATTTCAATGAACTAGAATAATTAATTACAGTTGTTTACGATAAAGCAGATTTGTCAGTGAAAAACACAAATTGCAGAGCACGTGGTCTGCAGGATTCAAATAATTATAAATGGCCACATGATAGCTACATGTCACTAGGAGGATTGTCCTTCCAGCCCACTGCTCATTGCATCACATTTAGGCGAGTTGTCTGTTGGCACGAACCCCTGAAGCTCTCATAAGATTGTGTTTTTGTGAGATCAACTGGTGCAACATCTACTTAATGGCCTAGAATACACTACGATGCCTTTTAGATACTACCATTCAAAAGTTTGAGGTCAAGAAGAAATGCTCTCATTTTTGAAAGCAATTTTTAGCAAAGAAGATAACAAAGTGAATCTGAAACTCAGTCTAGACATTAATGCGGTAAATGACTGATTTTTAATGGAATATCTCCATAGGGGTACAAAGGGACATTTCCAGCAACCATCACTCCTGTGTTCTAATGCTACATTGTGTTAGCTAATGGTGTTGAAAGGTTAACTGATGATTAGAAAACCCTTGTGCAGTTATGTTATCACATGAATGAAACTGTGAGTTTTCATGGAAAACATTTGAATGGTAGTGAATGAAGACTCAAAAAATGCTCCAAAAAAAAAAAAAAGACCAACCCTCATCTGATCTGACTTCCAACATGATGCTGGTGCTCCCAGCGATACACCCGCCCCGTTGAGGTGAATCCGTTGAGATATAAGAAGAGTGGAAAGACGAACACACAGAGATGCCTTCATTTATTAATAAAGTACCATTCACACATCTGCATGACAAATGCGAAGCTACACTTAGCTTAACTCGGCAAAGGCTTTTAAAAATAAAACACCCCACTGGCAGTAAGGTTCACTAGCACAATATAATTTTTTTCTTTGATCCATAGAAAAACTGAGGTGGGTCAGAACTATTTCCTGGTGAGATCTGTAACATTTTTAAACCTGGAATAACTGATTTTCTGGGTGCTGCAGAACAAGTTGTGGCATATTATTACATTTTTAATTGATACAGTGAACACATGCAGCATGTAGTTGTTCAGAGTTGAATTTCTGGCACATGTAAACTGAATTCACTCTTGCTTAGTTGAGCTTTTTAGGCCCCTAATGAGGGAAATATCTGCCTCTGTAGCTAACTGTGTCTGTCTATAGTATACAGTAGTTTTCTCTTCCTCATATGGTCGAAAACAACGCCATGAGAGTGGTGAGAGCAAGCCAAAGCAGTAAGTTTGCAGCTGGACAGTTCAAAAATGAACTGAAAGCAGATATAAAGCTCTATAAAGCCGAAGGCAGCTGCAGAATTAAGTGATAATTCTCTTCAAGTTTGACCTCTTTTGCATTTTGACCTTGTCATTTGATACTTTATAGCTGCTTTAACAGGAGTTCTTCTCACCAACTTCTATCTGAAATATTATATCTATATCTATTATACTATTATTTTAAATTAAAAACTACCACTTCTTCCTGTGTTAAATATTGTATTTATAGCCATTCTTAATGATGGGATTTTCTTGTGCCAGAGCTGTAAAACTGATTCACGGTAACTGGCAAAATCCTCAACATAAAGGGACAGTGACCCAGAGTTATATTAACATGTAAGTTAAGGCACTCAATTTTTCTGTGAGATCATCATATTGGAAATCCAAAGCATTGAACAAGCCGCAGAAATTAATCCCTTTTCCTTTGGCTTGCACACAGATTGCTAATGATCTTTATCATGCTTTTTTCTTTTACTGTGGTCCGGTAATGTTTATTTCTTGCCACTTCGCCAATATAAGATGGTTCAGGAAGAACATATGAAAGAGGATCCTTAAGGGATACGGGGAAAGGAAGTACTATTAGTTGATCAATACGGCCATTTTCGGTTGCAGAAAAATGTCCTGGCAAGACTCAACCTGTCTTTCACTTGGACTGAACGCTACATAGCCGCAGAGGACGAGTGACGTGTAATGAGTCAATATGCAGAGTCTGCATGGGCTCAGTTATCATTCAAGCAGAGAAACACATGCAAAAAGGTATGAAAGGCAGCTATCGAGAGAATCTACAGTGAATTAAATGGAATATTAATTTATGGGAGGATTCCCTGTGCCCTTTAACTACGATCGATACTGTTGGCTGGGAGTAGAAGTTGCTTAGTCAGGCTATGACAGTCACCTCGAGTGTCTTCGGGTCAGTCGTCTTTTTAAGATATTTCAGGTAAGTAGAGACAGACAGGAAAGCACGGAGAAGAATGGGAGAGGATTTGGAGTAAAGGGCCATGAGCTGGAAGCGAATCCCAGTCGCTGCGTTCATGGGTCCCCCACGCAACCAGTTGAGCTAGCTCAGTTGTATTCATTTTTGATTGGTAGCGCATTTGAAATCAGATAAGATAGATCGATCATTCATTTTTCTTATTAAAATCTGGAGAGTTAGACTAATATTTCACACATTCACCATGTCTCAGAGTGCTTTATCGGTGCAGTGATGGGGTTGTAAAAATACACAACAATGCGCACAAAACAGAAATCTTTATAAATGAGAGCACGGTATATTCTGCAACTTTCTTTTTTGTTTTGTTTTTACAAATCTGAGGGATACAGCTATGCCATTTCTGTATCTTGAAATAAATGTGAAAAAATAAAAATGGTTCTCATTTTTTGAGGTTTATTCAATCAATCAGTCAAAGTTTATTTCTATAGCCCTTTACAACAGCCCACAGGGTGACCAAAATGCTTCACAGTGGAAAACAAGAGAATAACTTAAAACAATACAGTAACTTAAAACAGGACTAACAATCACTCTCGCATTTACATCTATGGGCAAATTTAGAATAATCAATTAACCTCAGCACTTTTTTGGACTGTGGGAGGAAACTGGAGTACCTGGAGAAAGCTTACGGATGCACAGGAAGAACATGCAAACTCCATGCAGAAAGATCCCTGGAAAGACTGGGAAGCAAACCGGAGATCTTCTAACTGCAAGGCAAAAGTGCTAAAAAATACAACAAAACAATTAAATAGACGGCAATAAAACAACAATAAAATACACATCCAAAAGAAATAAAAGTAGTAAAATGACAGCATGCTGCAAGGTATAAAAAGCCATTTTAAACAGGAAGGTTTTGAGTTGTGATTGAAAAAGATCCAGGTCAGTGATGGTGCACATGTCGGGGGGGAGCTTGTTCCAGAGCCTGGGTGCAGCTCCAGAGAACGCCCAGTCACCCCAGCGTTTGTATTCAGACCTGGGTACTTCAAGCAGCCGCTGATTGGATAACCTCAGAGCTCTTTTGTGGTCCTTTAAAATTAAAAGCTCAGATAATTAAAGTAGAGCAAGACTGTTAAGGGCTTTAAAAACAAAAAATAAAAGTTTATTGCACTTTTAAGCAATTTATTATACTAATAAAGACATAAGTCAATACACATTATTGAAACTTGGGATATAAGGGTTATATTGATGTAAAGCGAATACAAATATTTAAAAAAAAAAAACTGCACTACAATATGAAAAAATGTAAGAATATGTCCTGGCAGATTTGCACAATGGGAGATCTTAAAGGGTTAAAGTGATATCAAGTCACTCATGCTGTCAGTTTAGCTCAGAAGCAGCTGTTTAAAGTCATACAAGTGTTGCAACAACTCTTCTGGATTGTTTGCCATTCGTTACATTATTTTGTTGAGTCTGCAAACGCTTAAAGTTGCAGCAGAACTGGTAAAGCGGACACACCATGTTGTGTGTGTCTTCCTCTGCACTGATAACTGGACAAACCAACTGCAATCTAAGCCATTAACTGACTGTTGAATTTTCTCCACAGACAATACAGCGCTATTGTGTGCGCTTGGACAAGGCGGCTAACGCTCTCCATGAATCTCTGCTCCGCACATTGTACCACCAGCAGCTCATCATGTGCACTGTGTGTGCTCGGTGCCAAAGTAATGTGTCTGTAAATGGAGGCATAGCAGCCAAAATCCAAATTAAGTGACCGGGAGCAGACCGGGGGTATCTGTCGCGCGCAAGCACCAGAAGCTTTAAGAAAATCTGGACTTAGGAGGCTGCCAGAGAAACCATCTGTGTGCTGTGGCTGCATAAGCTCCATCAGCTGTGCTGTCACCCCTATCTCTGCACCTCCATCTTAGCTTCCGTGTTTGAAAACCAACTGAATGCACACGCAAACAGTGGAGCTCCTCTCTCTGTTACAAAACAAGTACTCGTGAAGCCAGATTATCTAATTGCAAATATTGAGTACATCAGAAGGATCAATTTCCTTAAAGATTGTCAACATCAGCTTCTTGTAAAGTGCCTCTTGCATTTTGTCAAGTAAAACAAATGAAAAAAGAAGCAAACACATTAACAGCTACTGATTATAATGTTTTAAGAAAATATTCACTTGCATAAAAGCAGCTGATTATACACTGTAAGCAGGAACTTTGTGCAGACACAGACACTGTTTATTATTTTATTTTTTCTGAATGTCTTAAGCACAAGTTATTACACTGAAGGTAACTCCCCCACATTGTTTAAAAAAACATTTAACAGGCTTATGTTGCAATTATCTGGCATATTTTTCTGAGTAAATCAATGTGTAATCAAATTTAGCTTTTTGCTGAGAAAATTGTCTTACTCTTGGGATTTCAGTACTTGCTTTGTTTTTGTTTTTATGTCATATAATATATAAACAATGTGAATATTGTTTTATAATCTAGACAGACATACAGTCCAAATCATAAGTATTGGATGAGTAGCAGTTATTTTTTTATTCTTCAGGCACTGCGTTTCAGCAAATTCAATTTGAGACAAAATAATGGATGCTGCATTAAAGTGCCAAGTCTCAGCTTTAATTTGAAGGAGTTTACATCAATATAAAAAGAACTGTGTGTGAGATATAGCTCTTTTAGCACACAATGTCCCCATTGCAAGCATTCAAAAGTAAGAAGATACGGAGTTAAGTGTTTCTTGAGCAGGTTTGTGTGGATTTAGTGTTCGTAAATGCACAAAGAGCTCATGCACGACTCCATGTTCCCAGTGAGATAGAGTTATCTGTCAGTATGAGTAGAAATATGCGACCTTGCAAGTAAAGAAGACATTTGAGGCTTCCAAAAGCGAAAACTGATCAGAGGAATAGCGAAGGTAGTTGGACTGCCAGAAGCAACAGCTGGGTACAAAAAGCAGGTGCTTACAGGAAAGCTTGAGAATGGCAAAGAATTTCGAAGACTGATGAGTGGAGGACTTAAGGATGAGTGGGAAATTATTGGCATGGGGAAGAAAATTGCATTTATGACTGCAAAGAAAGTCAAGAAAGCTCTCCTGAATGTACTGCTTTAGACAAGATCCACAAAAGATTAAGGTCCTGATATAGAAGAAAAGGAATCACACAGAAAGAAAGTAGCTGATTTCTGGAATGATGACTTAGGAACAATATATTTGCTCAGATTCAAAACCTCTTTAAATTATGATAAATTTATGTTTATTGTCTTGCAGTATTTGTTTTTATGTTATTTACTGCCACAGTTATGCAGCAAAATACCACAACAAATTTCTTGCACGTGTAGAACTTACTTGGCAGTAAAGATGACAGTGATTCATCAGATTTTCAGGGTGGAGAAGTGGAGTATTCTCAACTGGTCTCAAATGATCCTGCAGTTCCATTGCTGAGCAGAAGGGGGCAGCACTTGGACTGCATCACCAGAGACAGCATGTTTAAAGTCTGTGGACAAAGACTTCACGCAGTCATTACTGCAAAAGATTTTCCACAAAATACAACATTTTGTTCACCTTTGTGATTATTAATAATTATTGTCATATTTATATTTTTATGTTAATTATTAAAATTTATATAAATATTATATTTATATTTATAGAACTCCTGCTTATTGCAAGTTCCACTCAATCGATTTGTCCCATTGACGTTGAACGCACTGTATTAAAAGTGTTCCATATGTCCCACACAATTATTTCTATACTGATGTAAACATACTCAAATAAATGCACAATATGTAAATTATTTTGCTAGCAGTCTCTCAATCAAAACAACAATAAAATAAGTAGTTTGATGACATTCGGAAGTAGCGAGGAATCATTGAAAGGCTGAGCTTCATGGACAAGCATGTGTATTAAATTTATATTTACGTTACATTTAGCAGTGCATATTAATGTAGTAAACACTACGTAGTACTCCATAAGTTAAGAAAAAGTAGTTTATGCAGTTTCATTCAAATGAAACAGCTGTAAATTTTAGCAAATGTAAAGTGCTTTTTGTTCACTAAATAGTAACATATAAACATCAACGACACATATGGATTAGTTACATATGATACAAATTAGATTGGAGAATATAATGTGACAAGATACCTACATATGAGGACATAAATAAAACAAGAAAATTTACTATTGAAATTAATCACAGAGCCAAGGGTGGCTCTTGGATTATCATAAAAACAGATGCAGTTCCTTAAGGGTCCAAAGAGTAGACAGTAGCTTCAAAAAAGTGAGAATTCAGATCTGTCCAAAACTTTTGGGATGTTTCACAATCAGAATGTATGTGAGAAACAGTTTCTGTGTCATGTTTACAAAAGGTACAATAAACACCAACTATAAACTTGGCAATATGACAGTTAGCAGGGTATTTCATGTGAAATTTTGAAATGTACTTACTTAGTCTTGTTTGACATAAAATACTTGTATTCCAGGTGCTTCACCGGTATATCTTTTCAGGTTTGGACTTTCCAAAACAAACTTTTGCCTTGATTTACAGTTTAATTGGTTCTTTGAAAAGTTTTGCAAATATGGTAGCTAATGCCATGTTAACGGTTAGCTTACCATTTGATGAGTACACATACAGCTACTGTAGCCAACGATGTGTGGTGAATGCAGTTCAGCGTGGCCAAATTGATGGTACTAAAACACTACTGATCCTTTACAAATGAGAAATACAGGAAATAGACTGAAAAAACAACATAATAGCTAGCTAGCTTGCTTATCGACAAACTGCATGTCCCAGGTTACAGCGGTGATGTGACGACATTTACAGGTGACTTTAATGAAGCGCACCCCGAGACTGAATATATTTACATTTCTCCAGGTTTCAGCCAAAGGTGATGATTTCAGCATTGTTAAAAACATCTAAAATAATTTAAGTACAGAGGTTAACTAAATATAACATTGGCGTCGTCACTTGTAAACATTTAAAGGCAGATATTTTTACATATTTATTGAAACTGCGTGTTTGGTCTCTTTCCTCCTTTCGTTGCGCCTCATTTTCCATTGCCTGTTTAATTTTAAATTAATTTAATAAGATGTTTTCCTCAATAATTTCCAAACCAACTAGGTATCGATTTTGAATGGGAACTGTTGCCACCAAAGAGTCTTAAGGAAAGATGAGTAAACTAGAAACCATACAAACGCAGCTCGTTGGAGGATTTGTGCGCACTGAATTGTGGGAAATATGAACTAAAAGGAGTAGAGTATTTGAGACAATTAGATGTTTCTATTGAATTTTAGTTCTTTTACGGATCTGTTTGGCTGTTTAAGGTTTATTACTGCAATTTAATCGAAATAAAGTCTGCTTTTGACCGCTCTGTTAAGTTTCCCAGCTCCGTCGTGGAAGCTACTCTCTGTCGACCCATCTTCGCCGCGTACAGGGTCTGACCCGATTTGTGTCCCGTGGAGCAATCCTCCCCCTACCGGAGGAGTCCCGTGACACCTGCCGATTATCTCCGACCTGTCATTTCTGGACCGACAGCTCCACACGCCGAGTCCAAAGCCCAAAGATGAGTGGCGGTGCTGCGAATTTCATAAAATGCGGCTCGGTGCTGGTAACCGGAGCCAACCGGGGCCTCGGGCTGGAGTTAGTCGAGCGTCTGGCGAGTGGAGGCTTCTCACCGGGCAAGATCATAGCCACGACTCGGAACACTGCAACGGCGGAGGTACATTAACACCAAAACCTTTACTGTGGCTGTAGTGCTTTAAACGTCGCTATAATGGAGAAATAATGCAGTTTTGCTCCCGCTGAGTCGACTTACGTAAGAGGTAGAGATGGTTTAAGGATTTAAATAAAGTTTAATCATGGCCACCATCAGCAGAGGCCGCCATTGTTCCCTGACTCAATAATAACCTGATGCGCTTTTGACCCACAGAAACTTCAGGAACTGGCAGAGAAGCATCCAAACATCCACATAGTCACTTTAGGTAAGACCGACATAAACAGTGGTTAATGTGGAAGAGAAAGTAATGTGGGAAAAACAAATACCCATATATCATTTAACTTTTAAGATACAATATAACTTTATTAATCCTGGAAGGAGAGACGTGCCAGATTTTGCTCCGAAACAAAGGAGCATAACATGAGAAAATAGAATACAACAAAATAGAAAAACTTTATTGAGCCCCAAGGAGAAATTCTGTTGTTACAGCAGCAAGCAGAAAGAATAAAGTGACCACCACGACAATAAGAAAATATAAATAAAATGCACCATATAGTGTCAAATACTACTAATAAGAATATACAGTGAATGAAGAAATTAAACATTGAAACATCTCCAAGTAGTGCAACGGCAGCAGAGAAACATATACTGCAAAAACAATGAAGATGCTACAAAACGGTGTGCCAAGAGCTCTGCCAGTCAGATGCAGAAAAGCATTTATTTATAAGATGTAAGTATGATATATGACTGAAAATATGAATAATTAAGCTAAAATAAGACTAGAATAGAAAAATAGGAAGTAATGCTGATAAAAATTCTGAGGTAGCAAAGTATTATCACACATGATAATGAATTTTTTGCACATAAATTTGAAATATTGCTCATTATAAATAAATATTGCAAATAAAATGTTGAAAAATAGTACACATAAAGAAATATGGCAAATAAAATGTAAAAAAAAAAAATAATGCACATTATAAAGAAATATTGCAAATAAAATTTAAAATAATACACATGAAGAAGCCTGGCAAATGAAAATGTAAAAACATGCAACAATATGAAGAAATGTTGCAAATTAAATTTTAAAAAATATTACATAATATAAATAGATGCTGCAAATGGATAGTTCACAATATTGCACATCATAAAGCAATGTTGCAGATGAAATTTAAAAGGTAATGCAAACTGGAAAGAAATATTACAAATTAAATTTATCTTACAATACACATTATAAAGCAACATTACAAATAAAGTTTGAAAAATAGCATACAGTATAAATAAACATGGCAAATAAAATGTAAAAAAATAATATACATAAAGTAATATTGCAAATTACATTTTCAAAATAACATTCATTATAAAGAAATGCAAATACAATTAAAAAAAATACACATTCTAAAAAATATGACAAATAAAATTTTAAGATAATACTCAAAGAAATATTGCAAATAAATAAAAATAATATACAATATGAAGAAATATTGCAAATAAAATCAACAAATAATACACAAAGAAATATTGCAAATGAATAAAAAAGTCATGCACATTTTAAAGAAATGGCAAATTAAATTCGAAAAATAATCTGCTTTAAAAAGAAATATTGCGAATGAAAAGTAAAAAATATTATACATTGTACACAAATATTGCAAATGAAACTAAATGATTGAATATGAAGTTATACAGTTTGACAAAGACCATTTTTTCATCTGTTAAAGGAAACGATACTGTATATTCTGATCAACCACCAAGAACTGCCAGTTGATATCACAGAGAAGCGCCTGACACTTAAATACTAAAAGCAGTCTTCATCACTTGATTTTATACATTCTAATAATGCATGATTCATTCTTTTCTTCTCTACTGTGTCTTTTGTTGGGTTATATAACTAAACTTTCTGCGTATTCAGAATATATTGTCATTAATAAGCTGAAGGGAATAAACTGTCAGAGGCACAGTTGAATCTGTGAGTGAACATTATAGAATAAAGCTTGAGTTAAACAGGAAGTCATCCTTTGATTTATTTTCCATATGTTCAGCTCTGGTTTGGTTCTATGTGTCTCTGTTTTAGATGTAGTGAACCAGGACAGCATAGAGAAGTGTGCAGCAGACGTGGCTCAGCTGGTGCAAGAAGAAGGTCTGAACTGTCTGATCAACAACGCGGGGATCAACGTGGTGGCCGACTTTCATTCTGTTACTGCAGAGAAGATGATAGAAAACTTCCACACCAATTCTGTGGCTCCTCTAATGATCACCAAGGTAACGCTTTCTTATTTAGTTTGTCCTTCCTGGCAACTTGGGTGCAGTGGATCCACTTCTCAGTGGTCAAAAAAGTTTTGTTTGGAAACGCTCACTGCACCACAAAGTGAAATAAAAAAGTGTAGCAGCCACGTTTCTGTTTTCCTTGGTCGCCAGGAGCTGCACCCATGAATGGTTCCTTTCCTGAATGATGGGAACTAAGTCAAAATGATGACCTTGAAGGAGAGAAGCAACAAAACCCCATGGGGCTAGGACAGGCTGCATGTCATAAATATTCATTGAAGCTTTGGTTGTGGTGAGCCTCTGAGTGCAGGGCGGACTGCAGAGCGTCATCCTGCGCCGGTACAAATTCAGGCACTGATCAAAAGCGTGTCAGCAGGGCACATTCTTGCTGACTCACAGTTTGCTCCCGCTGAAGGACAGTTTCTGTAAGTGCAAGGCCACACTGCTGCCCAAAGCTCTGCTTCACTTTGGAAATGAGTCACACAGAGCAGAAGCTGCCACTCCCCTCTCTTCTACCACTTCATTTACACACAGGAACTTCAGAAAACAACACAGAATTGACCAAACTAGGAACAGTGTCAATTATCAATGAATAGATGAATTAATCAACCTGCTCCCACCTCAATAAGCTGTCACTATAATGCACTACCGCCAGTGTACATAGGTTCATTTTTAGAGCTTTTATGTTATTTATACTTTATTTTTATCCTTTTTTTTAAAGTACGGCACTACTACAAAGATGAGAGAGAAACATCTTTCCGGTTCCTCTGTATGGCCTGGACATATACAGAAACTGACAGTAAATGTGACCTATTTTGTTAGTCATTTCAGTCATTTTTCTGAACTAAAAGAACAAATATTTGGTTATTTGTGGATTTTCTGCTTTTTTTCTGCATGTTATTTTTGAGTCCTGGAGAAGAGGTCATTTAAGGATGTCACCTTTGTGGAAAATTCTGGATATTTTAAAATTTAATTTCAAAGAATAAATTACTAATATTTTGAGAATATTATCAACAGATGAAACTTTGTGAAAAATAATCCCTCCTTGCAGCCCAAATTCACAATAAATATGTCCAGAAACTTCACATCTACCATTTGTGCTGCTGAAAAGTGGAGCTCTCTGTAGAACTCAACACTGAGGGTCTGCTCGGTAGAATGTCTGGAATCTGATGGTATTTCAGCATTTGTTCGAGTATTCATCTGATTAAAGATATTCTGTTTCATACAGTTTCACAGGGATAAACACATGATTAGGATTTTAAGCAGCTTGAGATATTGATATATTCCTTGTTTGAAAAATCCATATAAAATTCACACCATTTCTCTGTGAGATGTACATTCGGCCACCAGAGGGCAACAGTAACTTTATGTCTCCACGCCTACAGTATGAAATGTGTTGCTCTCAGTGATAAAGCTTCAAACCTTCTTGAAAATTAAGAACATTAAATATTTAAACAGTTCTCTGTTCAGTTTTGTGCTTTGTTCTGACCTTATTTATTTCTTTTGTTGTCTTCTTATTAAAAACCTTGAATAACTCTACAATAATTTCAAACTTATCATGAAAATTGTCGTGTTTTTTTTTTTTTGCAGCTTCAGAGTTTTAAAGTGTGATTCTTGTTTTTCTGCCCCTGCCAGGCCTTTCTGCCTCTGTTGAAGCGAGCGGCATCCAGAGGAGCATTAGCTGGCTCTAAGACTATGAGCATCCAGAGAGCAGCAGTCATTAACATGAGCTCTCTGCTGGGCTCAGTGGAGCTCAACTGGGGGGAGAGGGGCAACACCTTCAAATGGTATCCCTACAGGACCTCCAAGGTAATGTTCACTGTGGCGTGAAAGCACTTGCTTAGAGGAGGATTCAGGTTTGTAATGTGGCCATTGTGGCTTGAAACGCTGTGCTAATTTTGGCAAGTTTCACCCCCGTTGTAGAGATTCAAGGCAAAGGAAGTGAAAAGTGTGAGCTTCCTAAAGGTTTCCTAAAAACCGGACTGTTGCATGAATCATTTTAAAAGTTTGTTTTCAAGTCGGATATAAAGTACACACACATATTAAACACCTCCAAGTCTTCACCCAGCTGAAAAAATCATCCTGTGCATCCATCCAGACATGCCGGTTTGTTTACATACAGTACGAAACGCCAACTTTCTGGAAACTCAACTGCTAATTAGTCTGTGGAACATTATGAAGAAGATCGTTAGTCATTCAGTTCGAAAGGCCAAAGAGTCGATACCACTGGAAACTGTTGCTGTTTGTGCACTCACTCCACTGCGGCTGACTGAGGAGAAAAAAATTGCCACAAAGGCTGGGACCTGTTGACTCCAGACTTGGAAGATCTTCATTTTCCATAAATGAGAGTAACCCCAGCTGTGAAACTACAGCAGTACTTCATGCCAATATGGAGATTGCGTTCCATCCATTATCTTTACGCTGCTTAAATCCTCATTAGTGTCACAGGCTGGTGTCTATCCCAGCTGACTTGGGGCGAAGGCAGGGGACACCCTGGACAGGTCGCCAGTCTATTGCAGGGCTACATATACAGACAATCACACTCACATTCACACTTACAGACAATTTAAAATGATCAGTTAACCTCAGCATGTTTTTGGACTGTGGGAGGAAGCTGGAGTGGCCACAGAAAAGAAATGCAGAAAGGTCCCCTGTCCAGACCGAACCGGGGATCTTCTAGCTACAAAGTGACGGTGCTAACCACCGAGCCGCTGTGCAGGAGATGCTGTTCCACTTCGTCGAAACCAACTGGAAAAAAGACCAAAACTTGTCTGAATTAAATGCTCAGCCCTTTTTATGGTAAGTACATCAAATGCAACAAGAAAAAAAATTCTATGCTGAATATGTTGTTCTCTAGCAAGAGATGCTGCCTGACCTGATGCCAAGTGATTATATCAGCAAATAAGTCGAGGTCCACAATGCAGCAAGTTAGCAAGTTGTGAATTCCAGGTAGCTAAACTTCTTTGTTTACATTTGGTCGGACTTGAAGACAAACTTTTGGGGGAAACTGCACAAAGCTTATGCTCTAAAATGCACTATGCACACAGTTGTCTACAAAGGAGGTAAAGGGTGCAAAGTTAGCATGACCTACAGAGCCACAGCAGTCACGCTATTCAGCCAAAATAAGCTTAAATTGTCCTTTAATACTAAATAATAAGAAGTAAGAGAGTGTTAAAGGATGTAAGGCAGGTTAACTCTACGTTAATATCAGTATAAAGAGTTCCTGCTTCTCTTCTCAGAGTGCCCTCAACATGGTTACTCGCTGTATGGCCGTAGACCTGGAGCCTGATGGGATTCTCTGCATGGTCATTCACCCTGGCTGGGTCCGCACTGACATGGGAGGATCTGAGGTAAGAGGAAACTCTGAATCACTCTGTCACAGTCTTTCTGGGATTCTAAAGATTATACAGAAAAATGAGGAAACTGACATCCAGAAAACGCTTTTAACTGCAGAGTATCGGCCATGATGTGTCTTCCAAAGGCTGTGGGGGTCGTTGTGGTAAGACGCCTGTGCATGAACAGTTGTGTTTTGCTTCTCTGTTTGTCTCCAGGCTCCACTGAGTCCTGAAGAAAGCATTTCTGCCGTCTTGTCTGTGATCGGAGGGCTCACTGAAAAGGATCACGGGTCGTTTCTGAACTTTACAGGGGAGCAGTTGCCATGGTGACCCTGATCATCACAGTGCTGAGAAGGAAGACTATGAGAAGTATTAACTGATCCTAATGGCTGTTCAGTGTGTCCTGATTAACTTTGACTATGCAAACTTGAATGTATCAGTGGTTTAGACTGGTGAGTGTTACACTTTACTCTAGTTCTTTCTGCTAGATGATATCTTGTATACAGGAGGTCCTCAGTTTACAACGTCATCAACCTACAGCGTTTCGTTGTTAAGTCAGAACTGGTCATCACACGCCGCTATAAGACAGATTTGTTTACATTCTCCAGTTGTTCCTTGGATTGTGCTACATTCGCTAACTTTTTGCCCTTCATTATGGCTCCCACGCGTAAGTGAGACTCCTCTGATGACATCTCCATGGAAGTGAAATTAGACATAATAAAACGCTTGGAACAGGGCGAAACACCAACGAACATCGGTCAAGTTGTAAAAACAGTGCAACATATCATAGTGACCCTCTGTGATGAATGAGTGAGACTTCATCTGGTTCTCTGGTTGTTTATTGAACCTTCACACAGACTGCTGTGGGCCGTAGTTAACGCCAAAATAACTACAAAAACCCTAAAACTTAGCTTCAGAATTAGTCGCTGTTCCCACCTCTCTCTCACTCGACACACAGGCACGGCACAGAGCAACACACACACAAACACACACACACACACACACACACACACACACACACACACACACACATACCAGCACAGAGCAACACACACGCTACTGTTGACTCTCAGCCAATCAGAGGTGAGCTAACGAAACATGGCACGTTCACTGACATTAGGTAAATCTCAAACTGAACAGTAAACATTGAAACTCAGCATCCACAACAACATCAGTCCATTACAATTTCTGTTATGTTCTTGTAAAATAACTCATACATGCATGAAAGTTATTAGTATTCATGAATATTGTGAAGAATTGATCATAACGTGATGCACGTAACAGCTTTCTTTACATTTTGGCCAGAGTTCTGACTTATGGCAAAAATCAACTTGCATCACACCGTAGGAACAGAACTCAGACGTAAGTCGAGGACCCCATGTATTTTATCCAAGTAGACCTCAATTATCTGAGAGAAATTACACTTTATTTATTATTAAGAGATGAACTTGAAGTGTTTGTATGGGAATTGATGAGGGATGCTGTGCAGCTTTTCATCTAGATAATAAACTGTAGCTGAGTCATGGTAAAATGTAAACTTATTATATATAGGTGATATAATGGTACATCAGAGTGTCGCAGCTAAAAGTAGAAAGCTGGGTTTTAGAAGGTTTTAGTAGAAAATCATGGACTGTATCTAAAGATGGATGATTTGTCACGGCTTCCCCCCACTGTAAAAACATGAAGCTACAATATGATGAAATTGGGCACTAACATGTTGTAGATGTAGACACTCCTTCAGCTGGAGTCTGGACTGTTTACACTAGTTACAGCCTGATTTATTTATTTTTTTTAGATTAAAAAGTTCTTGCTTGTTGTGTAGCTTTCTTGCGACATCTCATCTACTTCCTTCCCATGGATTGGTTGTGCGGGCAGCTTGCTAGCTTTAACATTAGCATTAAAAGTCCCATATGGTGAAACTCCATTTTTGTTGTGTTTTGTGGTTTTTGTAAACTAGGAGGTGCAAAATAACAGCTGTTAAAATATAAAGACATTTATTTCTACCATTCCTCTAGTACTTCCACAACTATTTAACATCCCAGAATTCATCCCAGGTGTTATGTCACACCTCACTAACCAATAGTCCTCTAGCTCAAACTGTAATCAACAGCTCCGGTCATTTAGAGCAGGAGTCACATAATCATTTTGAAATTAATCATATTTGCAGTTTTTTGGGCAGGCCTTGTAACACTTCCATTAATTTACTGAAAAGAGGTGAATATATGGAACATCTCTTTCTATCTGAGCACCTAAATGCTCTGGGTGGGCCAGGCATCTTTTAAGAGGAGTTGGTGTAAAATTATAAAAACTTAAAAATATCAGGCATGCATCAGAGTAAAAGAGAAAATTGTCAAAATTGGAATTTTTAGGATATTGAGGTGGTAGTGATCTGTTGGCTTGTTGTAAATATTAAGTCACCTAAACACTAACCCTATGGGGTTCTTCAAGGTTCGATTATAGCGTAAACCTTCTAGCCAGTGTTTTTAACATATACACTATTCATTTTTACTGTCATGCTGATGTTGCAGGGATATATATATATATATCTGTTGTTACAAGATGCTTGTGCACCTACTAAATCAATTTTTCACCATTTAGATGATATTAATACTTTATGCATCTCAAGAGTGATGCAGGACCTGCTATTATCAGTAGTATTCAAGGACAACAAGTAGGTAAAACTAAACTCTATTAGCAATGTTTGCAAATCAGTTTTTAATAATATCGTCAAGATTTATTAACAGCACGAAACTTAATTCTTAAAGTTAATAAATGAAACTTAATTGAGCAGTTTAAAGAGAATGCATGTTTCAATCACATGTAGATCGGGGGGGTCAAACTCATTTTAGTTCAGGGGACACATTCAATCCAATTTGATCTGCAGTGAGCCGGACCAGTAAAATCACAGCATAATAACCGATAAATAACAACAACTCCAAATTTTTCCTTTCTTTTATTGCAAAAACGTACATTCTAAAAATGTTTGCATTTAATGAACTATCTTTCTACAAAACATAAGCAACCTGAACTATTATTCCTCAGTTTATCATTTACACGTCACAACTTAGAGATCACAGAGTGTCTGGGACTGAACAAAAAACAAAGACAAAATATTACAAAAATGACACAAACAACAAAAGATGAGACAAAGGACACCAAACAAAACAGAAAGTGACAAAAAAATTACAAGCGACCAAAAAATGGCAAAACTGTGAAACAATATGACAAAAACGATACACAAAACAATGAATAAAGCAAAACACAAAATGACAAAAGTGAGACAAAAACACAAGTGAGAATAAAAGGAAATGAAAAAACGACAAAAACGTGACAAAGACAAACGACAACAACGACAAGACAAAATATTACAGAAATGAGACACAAAATGAATAAAGAACAATGAGAAATCTAGCATTTTACTTTGATCAAAACAACTTGTTTTAGGCTAGAAACTATTTTAAATTTATAGTTTTACTAATTCACAATTTGCAGTTAATGTCTTCTTTGTAATTTTTACACTTTACAAAATCGTGTCGTGGGCCAGATCGCACGCTTTTGGCCCGCTGGCCACATGTTTAACACCCCTGATGTAGGTCATGGAAACTTAATTCCTGTACTTATTAAACTTATTCAACTTCTTTGAGTGGTTTGGCCGGAGTTTAAGTAAGTTTGTTTCATTTATTATTTATTTCCTTCTTTCACTCCACTGTTTTTATTTTTTGTCTGTGATCCTTCCTCAGACAATGAAACCAGAGAGTTAAGCATACTTTTTCTTGTTCCTCGTTCTACAGAGTAACTTTATCTTTCATCCGTGTCCATGGGTACGTTTCCTTTCTCCTTTACATTCCTCGCTGACAGCAGGCAAAACAATAGGCGATGAGTCTGAAAGAAGAGCAAAATCTTGTTGGACAGTCATCATTTACAGCCATATCTTTGCCCTGGTGTCTCTTGAGCTGTCACAGTTGGCGGCGGGTTTGTTATCATCGTCACTTTACAGCTCCTGCAGCTCCAGCTGGTTTGGATACGGATGAATGATAAAGCAGAGCAGAGTGGAAGCTGAACATGCAATTCGGAAAACGCATACAACCTCTCTGCAACGTATATTTAACAGCTTTAAGTTAGAATTATTGGATAAAATTAGTGTTCTTTTTAAATTAAAATAGGTTTTGACTGCGGTGGAGAATGCAGTGTTGTGGATTATCACCTGAAAGTGCAATGTTTTGACATGTTTTAAATCCACATTCTGTTCATAGAAATTCTGACCTGAGCATTTGGCCTGCAGAGGAATCTTTAAGTCATGCTATGATGCTGTGAAACGTCCTCTAAATCTAATCAAACCTGTTCACCCAGAATGCCATGCAGGCAGTCATGTGTTTGGGTGTGTGCAGAGAGAAGAGAGAGGGAGGAACAGTTAGATGATAAGGTGTGAGTCTGAATTTCTCCTGTTGGCTGTTTCAGTGGAAATGTAAGAGCTCCCGGCATGGATTAGCCGCACAGCAAGATGGTAAAATTGAAGAAAAAGAAGAGCTGAGTTTCATATTTCTCATTACAGGTAAATATTTCTGTCTTTTAAGGGATTTTTATGGTTACTTTTCAAGTAGAAAACAGCAACAGGAGCTCTGCAGAGTCACAAAGTTAAGTTGTCTCTTTACATTTCACTATTTTCACCGTTTTTTTCCACAACATGTTTGAGTATAACTTGTGCAAAATTCAAATTGCAGTCTTTTCTAATACTGCTTCATGGACTTTCCTTGCAGTGTTTGTCATGTTTTGCATAAAATGTGAGCAAGACAAGTGTAATTTGACTGAGCCGTTTCGATAGGAGATTATCATGTCTTTACAACTGAGACACACCTGTAGTATTTTTGTGCACTTGAAGAATTATTTAAGTAGTATTTAACCTGTTCATGTGTACATTCAGGGTGTTCTGATCTAGTGCATGCGTGGGTGTTTTTTGGGAATACAGGTGTGTTACTTTTGGAAATATTTACCAACTCTATCTTATAAAAAACAACAAGGTTGTCGGGCGGACTATGAGGGTTTGTGTAATTCTTCAGACTTTGCTTTACTGCATTTAGGCAGAAATACGACACTCCAGGATGCTACAATAAAGTGCCAAATTCCAAATTTGCATCAGTATACTATATAAAGAACTGTGTATAAGAAATATAATTGTGAAGCTTTCGGCACATAGAGCCCGGAGTTTAGTGGTTCAAGTGAGGACAAATACACATTAGAAATATGGATTTTCTGTAAGGTTTCATGGAAAATCATTTGCAGTCTGAAGGTCTGAAGCCTTTACCACATAAACGTCTTCTTTGTTGCTCTTGCAGAATTTTACCGCAAACACATTCAGCGGTTGTTGTTTAGTCTTCAGTTCAGTCAGTCAGACTGAGATCAGCCGACTAAAATATTCCACCTCTTCAACTTGAGAAGCTCTTTCCTGACTTCGATTGCACAATTTTCACCACTCAGACAGAGGTTTGTTTGTCTTTTATAGCTCCATAGTGCTGTGTTGCAGAAGTTAATGATTTCTTTCTGTATGTTTTAGGACCTTATAGGCCTTTCTGTTCTGTCATTTACTGTAAATGTGTGCAGATATTATGCAACTCCTGCAGTGGTGATGTAAACTTAATCAACTAAAAGCTGAGGTTTGACAATTTGATGTAGTATATAGAGTTTTATTTCAAATTGAATGTGATAAAGAACAGTCTGTGGAACCAAAAAAATGTGTAATTGTTCGCTTATGGTCTTGATTATGTGTATTTTTCCCCCAAAGCCCCAAAACAACTTTTATACAATTTGTTGAAATTGTCAAATGTTACTTGATTTACGTTTTTCCTACATGACTGACACCAACTGTGGTCGATTCTGTGCTTCATCCTGACTTAGAAGCGTCATTGTCGTCATTACCATTCATTTTCCTAGACTGATACGTCTTCAGTGACAGAGGCTTGTGACTGCGAATACCAGCTTAGGCAGAGATCTTTTCTGCCATATAATATTTTTTTATAGTCTTTTTAAATGTGTTTTTATTTAGAATAGAATAAAGTGAATAATGTCTCTTTGGGTTGAAATTATCTGTTGAATGTCTAAAACCAAAGATATTCTGTTTGTGATCATATGAAAGAAAAGCAAATCCTATTTATATAGACTGGTCACCTACTGGTTGACTAACATGACTAATGAAGTAATTATTTCAGCAGTAATTATTTTCATTAGAAGTAGAGCTAAATATATCACAAATTAGCTGCTCCCTCCTGTTAGTCACCAAATACTGTGGTTAGTTCACAAGAAGAAATCATGCATTGCAAATAATAATGTTGTTTGAACTTTTAGCATGTCTATAAAACCACCCAAAACTCCTGTGGTCCTCACATGTGTATAGACAGATCAAGCATAACATTCCAACCACCTGCCTAACATTGAGTTGGTCTCCTTTATGCTGTTAAATCTCCTCTGACCCAGTGGGGCATGGACACAGGACCTCTGTGGATGCCATATGACAGTAAATTCTGTGGGTCCTGTGGGTTGCAGAATGGGTTCTACCTAGATCAGACTTATCCTGGAACATCCCACAGGTTTGGATGTGGGGAGTGTGGAACCCAGGTGAACAGATTCAAGATTCAAGAACTTTATTGTCACACAGCAGAAACACAGCGATTACTCTGAGTGATGAAATTCTTATTTTGTGAACTCCTTTCACACAGCTGAAACAAATAAAATGGGATAAGATAAAAATGAAATAAGAAATAATAGTAAAATAAAATAAGATTTTAAAAAAATGCTACAAATAAATTCTGTGTGCAAATGTTGGCAATACTATCATATGTAAACAGTCAAGGGATGTGTGCAAAATATTGTTATTTCTAGTTATTGCAGGGGAGTCAGTGATATAGTAGCCTGATGGCCTGTGGATAAAAACTGTTTTTTAGTCTGGTGGTCCTTGCTTTCACACTAATGTAGCTTCTGCCAGACGGCATAAAATTGAAAAGTGTGTGCTGTGGATGGGTGTGGTTCTTGGTGATGTTGTGGGCTCTGTGGTGTAAATGTCCTGTAGTGGGGGGAAGGCTGCTCCACAGATGAACTGTGCGAACTTAATGAAACGCTTACTTAACAGCTTAGCTCTGTCGTGTTCCCTGGGCCACTCCTGAGCAGTTTTTGTGGTGTGTCAGGATGCATTGTCCTGCTGAGGGTGGCAACTGGCATTAATAATTGCTGTTGCCATGGGGGTGTGGGGGGTTGGTACATGCCAAACATTCCCATGAATGTCAGGACTCAAGGTTTCCCAACAGAACGTTGCATTAGAACAAGACGATCGATGTTGTTCACTTCACCTGTCAGTGGTCATGATGTTGTGGCTGATCGGTGTGTGTGTTCGTGTATTTCAGAGCCCACATGGATGCAGAGCCTCATGGTGACTATTATAGACCTCGTGGCTCCCGTGGAGCTGATTTCATCCTCTGGAGAACTGAAGATGCCATTTTCAGATGCCATCAAGTACAGCATTCTGGCCATCTCAGTCACTCTCCTGCTGCTGGCGCTGGGCATCCTGGCCTGGCAGATCTTCAGATGCTGCACACAGACACACAATATGTACAACCAGCATGACACGGGCGAGTAGACGATCGAGTAAACAGCCAAAGTGATGAGGCTCGATGTGCAACCAGGAGAGAAATTCTTAAATGCAGTCTTGTGTGTGATTTTTCCCTCTAGTGAGCAGTAACCTCCTTTACACAGATGAGAAGCCAACAACTGCAGGAAACTACTCAGGAGCTCCAAGTACTAAGGTGAGAGCAAAAATCCAGCTTAACAAATCCATGAGTGAGGTTACGTGTCAGTCATGGTTTAATATTTGAGGAGAATCTTGGGCGTGTGAAGTGAATCTGAATTATGAAATGCACCTTTTGAATAACTGAGATGAAGTAAAGCTTCAGTAGTCACTTACTAATTCCACTTTCTGCTTTAATCATTCAGTAACCCAATATGAGACCTTCAAAATTATGCAGCTCAAATGTGACAACTTGATTCTAATCTTTTCATATGCATGATTTGGTTGGTATAGTGAGTTGTAAAATAGCACAGAATAGTTTTATGTGTGACAGTTACAAACAAAACAAATAATCAGAGGACTTTTAATGGAAAATGTAGATGTATCGAGGGTGTGATCAGCCTCAGACTGAGTAGAAATGAAGGTGCCTATAAGAAGTATCTAACCATTTTGGAAGTTGTTTATTGCTTTTTAATATGTCAATGGCAAGAACTTGTAAAAAGGACTCGTTCATGTCAGAGTAAAACTGATTTCGATAAAGTAATGTCCATCCATTCTCTACACACCGCTTTATCCTCACTAGGGTCTATCCCAGCTGACTCGGGCGAAGGCAGGGGACACCCTGGACAGGTCGCCAGTCTGTCACAGGGCTACATATACAGACAAACAATCACACTCACATTCACACCTACGGGCAGTTTAGAGTAAACAATTAACCTCAGCATATTTTTGGACTGTGGGAGGAAGCTGTAGAACCCGGAGAAAACCCACACATGGACAGGGAGAACATGCAAACTCCATGCAGAAAGATCCCAGGCCCAGGCCGGGATTTGAATCAGGGATCTTCTTGCTGCAAGGTGAAAGTGCTAACCACTACCCACTGTGCAGCCCAATAAAGTAATGTGAATGAATTAAAATGAATAACTTTTCAACTCCCTTTAAACTGACTCATCTAGTTCAACTTAGGTGCAGTCAGTTGGTGCATGAAAGAGTCTATATTTGTAAATTCTTATCAAAAAAGCCAAATTAAATGGCCATGATTCAATGTTGAAAAGCAATAAAAAGAGAAAACTTCCAATCATTTGATTATTTTTTATAGAAACTCTAAGTACAGCAGGATATCTAATTAAAATGATTAATTTTAATGCACTTTTAAACCTTTATATACATTTCTACCTTGACATGGCGCTTTCTTAAGCAGCATGGTTGTTATGTCTGTGAGAGAAGTCAGACTGGTTAACCACAGGTTGTTTGAGGTATTTGTGTTGATGTAAGGCTCTTCCATGTGAGATGATGTTTGAGAACTTGGATGCCGTCTGTTTGGATAGTGTACTGTTCGCTTCATATCACATGACTAACGTGCCAGTGAAAGTTCTGCCAAGTTTAAAAGGAGTTCGTGGATTTTTACATTGATAGGACAAATGTAGGGGAAAAGAGAGATTAAGACAAGAAATGTAGAGAAAAAGTTGAGCTGAGTTATAACATCACAAAATACAGCTTTTACTTATGCAACTATTTTCACTATCAGTACCTCTTTAATTCATTTTTTATTTGTGTTAATTATAAGACCTGTCCAGGGTGTCCCCTGCCTTCGCCCGAGTCAGCTGGGATAGGCTCCAGCGACCCTAGTGAGGATAAAGCGGTGTATAGAGAATGGATGGATGGATGTTAATTATAAAGCAAATAATTTTATTGTTGGGTGTTGTTTATTCAGATCACGTGAAGATGCACCATAAAGGCAGAGTCGTTTATGTACATAAAGATTCCTGTGCACGCTTGTTCAAACAACGGGAGAGCCAGAAACCGCATAAAAGCTGGAGGTGCTAGTTTTATTAATACACTGCTGATGGAAAATGTGTGATCTGCAGGTGGAGGATGTCAGCACGGAGGCCCACAGACTGAGTCGATGTTTGTCTCAGACATCGTTTCCGTCCTCAGGATCCAGCCAGAGAGACGAGGACATGGGAGAGCAGGAAAGCATTAAAAAGGTAGCAGACATTTCTGTGCAGCCCTGATTTCAAAATTAAAATGCGAGTTGGTGACGACAGTGAATTAATGTGTAGGAAAAGGGAGAAGAAAGTAGAATTTGTTTGAAATGTTCATGTTTGCACTGTGATAAAAGAATTCTATGCCCACCTCAAAAAACAAAACTGGGTCACAAAAGCAACCCAGCCAAAGCCAGTTTAACAAAGAAAATATGGATCCTAACAGTAGAGGTCAACAATGTACATTTATGCACATACAGTCATGGAAAAAATGATTAGACCACCATTATTTTCTTCAATTTCTTGTTCATTTTAATTCCTGGTACCACTACAGATATATTACCTGAAGAATACAATGAACACGACCAACATGAAGCTGATTCCATAATACTTTATGTCCTATTTGACATGCTTGAGCTTAACTGTATTCCCGGGGTACATAAAAAGCCATTGCATGTCATCAGCAGCACTGCACATGCAAAGGCCTGGAGTGGTTTCCTGCTGACATTCGAGCCGTAGCACAACTCAGACATTGTCAGCTCTCACATAATGTCTACAACAAAAAGGATTATGTGAAGCCTCAAAGGCAGCCATCTTGGCACTGCTGGAAATTGGAATGAGTTAGAGACAGGTAGCCAAAAATTGAAGATCTCCAAGACAACTATTCACTACATGTTTTTGGACTGTGGGAGGAAGCCGGAGTGCCCGGAGAAAACCCACGCATGCACAGGACGAATATCCAAACTCCATGCAGAAAGATCCCAGGCCCAGGCCAGGATTTGAACCGGGGATCTTCTTGCTGCAAGGCAAAAGTGCTAACCACTGCTGTGCAGCCCTTGAGAAAATCAGCATATAGCGAAACCAATGTTGACTGTTTAACGATGGAGTCTTGATAATTGTGTTAACTGAGACTAATATGCGAAGATCAGCTGGCATCATAAACATGTTTTATAGTAACACACGAAAGAAAGGTGGTAGACAGCTGAGTAATTCAGAAGTCTGAAGACATAAAAGGAGATTTAGAGGGTAGTGTTCATTTATTGTTGAGTTGAATCGCTGATAGGCTCTTGCTCCTGCTGCACAGGAGGAACTAAACCAGCCATCAATCACACATAAACTAGCTTAGACATACATCCCAAACTTCGCTGTATCTACCAAACTGTACAACATGATTGTCACAAGTGTATGTAAACTTTTGTTCATGACTGTGTTATTTTCCTGAGGCAGAGACAACTCCCTCAAGTGACCTATTTAAAGACAGATGCTTGACATACCTACTTTTTCATCAAGTTTTCTGCCTGCATGTCTCATAAAACAAAAATAAATTTGAATTGAATTTGTAACCAATTATTTACAAGAAATATTCTGTATAAATTCTGTAAAATTGTTGCTCTTTACCAAGGCATCTCGTCCATTGTATTTTATTCCTTTTTTCTGTCTTCATAATCTAGAAATGTTTTCCTCAGAAGTGTATTTTACCCAAAGAGAATGGCTCTCATACATCAATGGTTGACGTGTTTTCTGGCTGGTAATTAGGATTTGTTCCAACTTTTTTTTATGGAGTTTTACAAAACAGATCAACTTTAATTTTTCATTGTCTGGCTGCTGGTTACTGCTCAGGATTTGTACTCATATGGCAAATTTTAACTGCAATGAGTGAAAATCCTTCATTTGAACCTACACAAATCAGCGATTGTGCATTCTTGGGCAAAGTCTGCATCAACGTTATTTGTCTTTCATAGCACATCTTCATTCACCAGGTTGATGGATCGCTTCGGTTCTCCGTCTACTATGACCGGCTGCAGTCGCGTCTGGTTGTCACCGTGTTGCAGGTCGAGGGTCTTTTGCAGCTCAGCCAGACCTGCAGCCTCCAGCCGTTTGTGAAACTACGACTCATGTGGGCTGGATCAGAGACGGTGGAGGTGGAGGGCTTCACAAATGAGGAGGTAATTTAGTCTGGTCAGGTAAATGTAGGTTTTTCTTTTAATTTTTTCACTGTATTTTTTGCATAAAGCTCAAGCAAATCTTTTGGCCAAAGCTTGTGCCAAAATCTGTCAGATGACTGCTGTGATCCGCTCAGGGTGAAGAGACGCTGCCTGTTCTGTGGACGGTGCTGCAGGAGTGGAGAACTCGCACTGTGAAAGGAAGCTGCAGCCCTTTATATGGAGACCAGTTCAGCTGTGTTCTGCAGGAGGACAAGCTTCATCACGTCAGCCTCAGGATGGAGGTCCTGCAACACAAAAACACATCCCAGCTAGAATTAGAACATTCTGAGAACGTTCTACTAATGTTTTTTGCAGACGGTTTTCTTTTGGTTCCCATAATGGTTTTCTTAAAGGTGGAATAACCAAAAATGTTCTAAAAAGGCTTTGTGGTAGCATTGTTTGACTGTTAGAACGTTCCTCCTTTGCTATCATGTAACATTATGGGAACGCTTGATATATTCTCTAATGTGTTCCTCAACAACGTCCCCAAAACATCCACAGAACACTGCTGGCAGAATGTCCCAGCTTTGTTAATTTATCACATTAGGCTATGATGTAAAATTGTGGAACATTTTATAGATTCTATAACGTGTTTCAACAAAAACTTTCCCAAAACATCCACAGAATATTTCTGGCAATATATTCCACTTTTGTTAGTCTATCACATCACAGAAACATGTTATAATAAAAGTTCTTTCCTCTCAGATCTTAGTAACATCTTGAAAATGTTTTTTGAATGTTGCATTGATAACATACTTCCCTTGTTATTAGAAACTTTTTATACCAGAACGTTCTATAATCTGTTCCCTCAACAAAGAGGCAAAATGTTCCACATTATTATACCACATTATAGAAACGTTATAAAGCGTTCTGTACGAAATAAAGATTTGTCCTCTGAGACTTCGATAGCATCTGGAAAAGCCTTTTTTGAATGTTGGTTTGAGAAGGTTCCTACTTTGTCATCATGGAACATCACCTGTGTTCCGGACAACACCCACTAAATGTTGACATTAAAGTATTATATTACATTTGTAGGAACACTACTGGAAATGAATGAAATTGTTGTTTTCTATCAAAATGATTAGAACCTCTAGGTGATGTTGGGAACGTTCTCTGCCAGCTGGGATCTCTCTTCCTCAGTGTCTCTAAAATCTTGTTTGTTCAGTCAGACTCATGAAGTTTTCTGTATTTATTTGGACGAAGAAAACACGTCCACGACTGCAATGAATTAAAATGTGCACAATTTATATGTTGACTGTCATATTGTACCTTCAAAAGCATTTAAAGCCAGAAGTAGTGACACAAACTAGAGATTTCACAAACCACTTCTGAGGGAAAACGGATTGTATTTGAACTATTGTGTGCTTCTGTAAGTCTGTCCTGTGTCTGTTTATGTCTCAGGTGAAGGACTTTGATAAATTCTCCAGACACACAGTGTTGGGGGAGGTGAGGCTTCCTATCGGGCAGCTCAACATCTTTTACCCTCTGGAGCTACAAGAGGAGCTGCAGGTACCCCAGAAGGTAAAACATGCAAATGTTATCCCTCCACTTTCAGCTAGGATGAAATGAGGGACGCTTCTGAAAAATGTAATGTATAATATTTTAACATAATTACAAAACTGGAAAAAAACAATAAGGGGCAGAAATTCATCCCATTTCCCGTAGTTGTTCAAACTCATGCAAATTACCTGATTTTCTCTGTAATCCTATTCAAAGAAAAGAGTAGCTGAGTTACTGCTGACAGTTTTGAAGAAATGTTGTGATGTCAGATGCACAACATTGAAGGATTAGTTGAACCAGTTTTTCACACTTTTCCAGAAATTAAAGTACAAGTTTAAAGGAACAAAGTGGACTTTAAGTTGATGGGATCCAAAAAACAAACAAACTGGGATTAAAAGATAAACAAGATTCATTCAAAACAATGCATAAATTTCAGCTCTAATACCATTTTTACAGTGTCCATCCTGTTTACACACTAATGATGTCATATCTGATCATTTGTGAATCAAAGGGACCAAACCAGGACTTTTAGTTTAATCGCATTTTGCTGTTAATATTTATGAGTCTTTCCAGAATTGGAGGACATTTGGTTTTAAAAACTTTTGAATAATTAACCTTCTCTTTTACCATTTCATTTTCAGCTCCATATTCATCAATATTAGGTAATAAACTATCAAAGGCTTGATTGTCTTAGCTTACACATCAGTGGTTCCATTTTTATGACATGTTTTATTTGTTGTTTGCTAACCCTACTCTAATCACAATATCAGGGTTGCTAATCCATGCTAATGCTAGCTTTTTCTCAGCAGTAGAGGCTAGATATTTATCTAGCTGTTAGTGCTGACCAAGAGGACAAACTTATTTATGTAAAAACATAAAGGAAAAATACAAATAATTTGTCTTATTCTGATCATATGAGGTAGGGTGAGACATTCAATCACGGACACAGCTCACAGTGTTATGATAATGTGAAAAACAGAAGAGAGGACCCATCTTTGCTCTACTCATTTTTTGGAAAGCTGATGATGTCAATTCCAACATATCATGTGATTCATTTTTAGGGGAACTCCAGATTAATTTTGTGTTTTTGTATTGTATTTTTCTCCTACTTCTTTTAGATTTGGTCTCAGGAAAAGTAAATTTACACAACAGTTGCCTGCTTTGGTATTTTGCACATGGATTATTTGGAATTTGATGGTAGGTCATAAAATGTCCTCCAATTCTGGAATGACCCGTGTGTACTTTTACCTATTTAGGATTATTCATGGAGGAGTTTTACAGTTGATGGAGTGTTTTGGTACTTAAGTAAAGCACATGAATGTTTCTTTCACCGCCGATCCTCTCGCTGTCTGCTCAGGATCTTGTTGGAGAGGTGCTGCTGTCGTTGAAGTTTCTTCCCACTTCTCAGAGGCTTGAGGTCGGCCTGCTGAAGGTCAGGATGGTCCTCACTGAGATGTGCTCGGATGCAGGTAAACAAGAAACACCTTTGCAAAAATAAATCACTTGCACACAGTTAGAAATTCACTGCATCTGTGCCGTGCAGCCCTGTATGCCAGGATCAGCGTCCAGTGTAACCAGTGCAAGCTGAGGTACCAGAAAACCTCTGCAGTGGCTCGCTGCCTGGTGACCGTCTTCAATCAGGTCCTCATGTTCTCCCTGCCAGAGTTTCCCGTGGAGCAGGGCAAGATTTCGATCTCTGTGTATGAGACTCACACAGCCAGGAAATCAACCAAACGTCTGATCGGACAGCTGAGTGTGGGGAAGGAGAGGAGCAAAGAGGATGAGCACTGGACCTCGATGATGCGCTCAGTCCGCCAGCCAGTAGCAAAGTGGCACAGCCTGCTGATCTGAGGTGCAGCTCATGAACTTTGTCCACTACACGGTTGTAGTGAGGTCTTCATGCGCCCACCTAAACAGCAAATTCACTGACACCTCATGGTACTCAATCTACTTGTTCACCCTCATCTCTTCAATTTCTGCTTTGAGCTCCAGCCCTTATCGTATTGGAAGAGCTTTAAAGATTAGAACTATCACTTCTCACTTCTTAGGTTTTGCACTTGTGTACAATCTTACTGAATAACTGTTTTTGTGTTACTGTTAAATTTGTGTTCTTTTGTGCTCGTTTTAACTGTTCATTCTGCATTATTAAATCTCTATGATGTGACTCTGAGTAAATTCAGTGATTCTTTGTGACTAGGGAGAAGCTTATGGTTTATAAGTTGAAAAGACCAAATAATAATTGTTTAGTGGGTATGTGAAAAACATTTCCTAAGGACAAGAGACTGTACTGTGAAAAAGCAAAATCAACCATGACTTAATCCTCGTGCCTCCTCTTTTTAACTTTATTTACTTGCAGTGAGCAAGACTCAGTTTTTCAGGAATGCGCTGCTTACACTTACATAGTTAATAATTACATGTTCAGTTTCAGGTTAAAGCAATTGGTTGGATGCACCACATTGATTTCATGACAGGCCTATATGTCCATTGGTCAGTTAAACAGTTTATTTTGTTTGTGACAACAGAGTGGCACTTCTTGAGTCATATATGTGAGTTTTATCCATGGCCAGCCAGTACCTGAACCAGTCACTGAGTCCTGGAACTTGGTATGATGATAGCTATTGTTGTAAAAATGTGTTATTAATTACATTTTCCACCATGTATTCATTTGGTCTATAAAAGCTGAATACCTTTTAAAAAAAACAAACAAAACAACAACAACAACAACAATAAATTCAAATTACAAGACAGAATCGAAATGTTTCGTTTTCAAAACTGAATAAATACTTACTACTCAGATTGTTTTTAAATTCCACCTGTTTCCTTATGAATTCCATAAGTTTAATAGAAGTGAACTCATAAGACTGTATGCTATATTTAATGAGGGAATCCTAAAAAAAAATGGAGAAAGCAGGATAGGTATAGCTATTTTTAATAGGAATTACACAATGGCATTTGGTTGGTGGAAATGCTGCTTTGGGACTCCTTATATTTCCACTCACTGTTTGGGTAATATATCAGTGCTCTGTCTATGCAGATAAGTAAGTAATTGCAATTACATGTCCATAGAAACAACAAATGTCAGTAAAAATGTCGTGGATATTTATCACAACATTATAAAGATTCTTTATATGGCCTGAACCAATGTGGTGCTGCTGGGGCGCGTCATCTGTTGTGCGCGTGACCATTTAAACACAGGCGGCAATCTATATATACAGTCTATGGCGGCAATGGACGGAGACAGTTCCCGATGTTTTTTCTTTTTTCTGAAGGTAAGAAAATAACTTCAGAAAATAGCCCCTGAAATTGAAGTCAGGTGTCACAAATGGTCTATTTAAGTCATGTGTCGCCCTTATGGTGTTTACTGTGACCATTTGAAAACAAATACTGGCTCCTAATCGTTTTTCAGGTTTTTTTTCCCCCTTCATTTTCGTTTTAGCCAGCTAGCTAATTTAGTAGCTTAGCTGTAGTGCAATTAGCATAGCATTTAGCTGCAGATAGCACATACTGTACTATTAGCTGTGTGTGTAATTGTCAAGTTCAGTCACTTTAAAATTGAATTAAAACTGAATTTCCCTTCGGGGATGAATTTAGTGATTCTATTCTATTCTATTCTTTAGTGATGTATATAGCACATTTTAAACAGCCAAAATGCTTTCCAGTAAAATATATTGTATTTTTCTTCAAGTTTATTGTTGTTTTTCTTGGTGTTAGTAATATTTTGCAATATTAGCAGTGTTTTCTTTTTAAAGTAAGATTACAAGTGTTCCTAATGAAGGGCTTTGTATAGCTGCTCATGGCCGAATTACTTTCATCTTGAGACTGAGTTCAGTTTCTTTTTACTGTTATGTTTAATTTGTGGAATATGTGGTGTCATTTCATGAACATTTATTTGTGTCTTTTGTAAATCTGGCTTAAAATGCTTTTATGTACTTAATGTTTGAACAGTGTTGACTTTCATGTGCTCGAAGTCTCACGACCATCTTAGGAATATAAATGCATTTTCTATGAATTAGGCAAAGAAAAAACGAGCAGTACATCATTAGACTGAAGGAATTGAAACCCCACAATTGTTCTTGACTAATGAAAAACTAAAACAATGTTTAATATATCCAAATTGTTATGTCTTTTGAACCACAAGGGTAGCAATACTTTTTGCAATTCACTATGGCTATTTTTTGTATAATAATTTCCCCTCCCCTGTTGAGTTATGTGTAACAATGTCAGCCTATTTTTACATTGTATATATAGGTACATTGTGCTGATGTGGTTTTTCTCTCACGATCTGCACATTGCCTTGTTGGAAAGGTGCTGCTGTCATTTGAATTTTTGCTTTGCGGATAGTCCACTGAAGTTCATAATGATCCTTACTGACGTATACGTAGAAGCAAATTGACAAACTTAGATTACCTTATATACCTAGAAGGTAATGGACAAACACTTTCCCAAAAATAAAGCCACCAGTTTTCACACAAGAGCATTTGGAAACTAGCCTTGTATGTATCTGTGTTGCACAGCTCTGTATGCCAGGAGCAATGGTGAGATTACTGCCATTACTAATTTAAATATTGAGGTGAAATTTTGAGTATTAATTCAATATTGTATGGAGGTTCATGCATCAAAAGCTTTATCTTTGTTCTTGTACCCAGAAACAGAGATCTATTTGGAGAGTGGGATGACAGCCAACACAATATTTTCCTGGCAGTTTCAACACCATTTTGAAAGTGTAAGTCGAATGCATTGCCTGGTTCTCACAAAAAATACTCGTAATTTAGCCAATGATTCACACAAAGAAACACTCCTAAAAAATTTAGAACTACCCCACAGAACTGATCATGTCTTTTTAGGAGACCACTGCTTCAGCATTTTGTCGTAGCAAAATGGAAGTGAGCGTTTCAAAGCAAGATATTATTTTTTCACAGCTTATAAACAGTACAAGAACATGTAACATAGACTTCATAGTATTTTGAAGAAAACCTCAGACATAATAAAAATACACTACCATGGAGCAAAATTATGACTCAGACTTTTTTCTATACCACATGTAGTAAAAATATATATATACTGAGAAATACTAAATCTTAACACTGTAAAAAAAAATGTTTCTCTGTACTGGATTGAATCCACTTAATTGGAATAACACCTTCCATTTATTGTAGAAATGCATTTTTAACTTTAAAATTTCAATTTATTATTTGCTAATAATGACAATTCACATTTTGTTCAAAGAAGATGCATGAAGAGATTATCAAAATGGACGACAGATACTCATTTGTCCAGACTAGTTTTCTTTTTTTTTCCCCCAAGGAAGAACAGTGATCTTAGTCTTCAGGTTTGCATTGCAGCAGTAGCCTTGCTAATGCAATCAAAACACATATTTGATATAGTACTCAAAAATGAATACTGCATTCATACACAAGATGGCACTATAGCACACAACAAAGACATGAACTACACAACCTCACTTGTTTGTTGCCAGTGTTTCCACTCTTCTGGTGAACTAATATTGACATTGCCACTGGACAGGTCAAGTTTTCAAAGTGATATGTTGATAGTGTAGACATGCAGTGTTTCAAGTGTATTTTGGGACTTATGCAAAATTCCTGAATGTGTTTATTTTCTGAACAAAAATGTAAAACAAACAAAAAAATCCTATCAATAACACGTTCTGTAACCGGATACATCTTCTTCAGGGTCAAGAGCAAGTGCTCAAGGTGTAAAGTACGCAACAAGGAGCAGATCCATTTATAAACAGGAGTTACTGTGATGTCATTTAGTTTTTCTACTCAATCACCTTCTCTGACTTCCCCTCTAAAGTGATACCGGCAGCAGCATGCTTCACATAAATATTGTTCAGCATTTTCAGAACATGTATCTTGCAGTTACTCTCTTTCAGAGGACATAATGTCAACATATGACAGAAAATGAAATGAGTTTATAAAATGCTTTATTGTGGATGATTCTACATCATATTATATGATGAGAAACAGACCATTGGTTCGAGTACATTACTCAGCTGCTTCTTTACCCTGTAAAATAAAGAAATCATGAAATAAATACAAGTTTAAAGACACATCACATTGTACCTGCACATTTTGAGCTTTTATCATTTGTCAGTTTTTGAAGCATGAAGCAATAAAGCAATTCTCACTCATAAATCAGTAACTATCCGAAGTTTAGTCACTATTTACCTTGCCAGAGTCACGGCTCTTAGCTCTGAGCTTGTTGACCTGGGACTCAGCAATGTCAGCACGTTCCTCAGCCTCCTCCAGCTCATGCTGGATCTTCCTGCACTTGGACAGATGAACATTTGCCTGCTCCTCCTGGAATTCAAAATATAGGAACATGTTGAAGCATTTAGAAAAGGCCCATAGGTTTACATTTGTGAAATAATATAGTGTCAAATGCTAATTGTTTTAAACAAATGCTTTTCCTTACCGCTTCCTCAGCCTGCCTCTTGTAGGCCTTCACCTTCAGCTGCAGCTTGTCAACCAAGTCCTGGAGCCTGGTAACGTTCTTCTTGTCCTCCTCAGTCTGTAGTAGAAAATAGAAACCTCTGTAGACTTTTGTAATGGTAAGTGTTACATAAATCTTGACTGTACATTCCATGTGTCAATATAACTTACCTGATAGGTGAGTTCCTTCACTCTCCTCTCATATTTGCGGACACCCTTAACGGCATCTGCACCACGTCTCTGCTCAGCCTCAACCTCGGTCTCCAACTCACGCACCTTTTAAAACAGTACAAAATTCATAAATTATCAACAATTCATGTGTTTTCATACATTTGTTGAACTGCAGACATCTTATCATATTCATCTTACTCTAGACTCCAGTTTCTGGAGCTGCTTCTTGCCACCCTTCATGGCCAGATTCTCAGCCTCATCCAGACGGTGCTGCAGGTCCTTAACAGCGACCTCCAGGTTCTTCTTCATCCTCTCCAGGTGAGCACTGGTGTCCTGCTCCTTCTTCAGCTCCTCAGCCATCATAGCAGCCTGAAAAAAAAGATTTTTCAGTGTGAAATCACATCACAATTCTCTGTTGGCTTGGAGTATAATAGCAAACAAATGGCCTTTAAACCTACATCAGTGATAGCCTTCTTGGCCTTCTCCTCTGCATTTCTTGCTTCCTGAACAGTGTCATCCACTTCACTCTGGATCTGGACCAGGTCAGCCTCCAGCTTCTTCTTGGTGCTCAGCAGGCTTGTGTTCTGAAAGATGAGAAATTGGTAAAGTTATTTCTTTCCTTCCATGCTTGTTTAGATTTGTGAAATGCTGGAGAAATGCTTAAAGTCATGTTCACCTGAGAGTGGAGAAGTCCAACACGCTCACTGGCATCCACCAGCTCCTGCTCAGCAACTTTGCGGCTTCTCTCTGTTTGTTCCAGACCAGCCCTGAGTTCCTCAATTTCAGCCACCATCAGACCGTTCCTGCGGTCCACCATAGCAGCCTGTTCCTTCAGGTCATCCTGGGCTCTGACAGCATCATCAAGGTGCAGTTGAGCATCCTAATGCAAAACATGATCAGGAAAGTATTCATATGAATGTCTAAATGCTGGTGTACTTACTGTCATGTGTGCAAGAACTCTTTGTGCTGTGTGGATTACAATACCTTGAGCTGTGCCTGCACATTCCTCAGCTGTTTCTGGGACTCAGAAGCCTGGCGATTGGCATGGCTCAGCTGAATCTCCATCTCGTTCAGATCTCCCTCCATCTTCTTCTTGATTCTCAGGGCATCGTTCCTGCTCCTGACCTCAGAATCCAGAGTGCTCTGCATGGAGTCAATCACCCTCTGGCTGTTCCTCTTGATCTGCTCCATCTCCTCATCTTTCTCTGCTAGCTTCCTGTCAACCTCACCCTTAATCTGGTTCAGCTCCAGCTGGACACGCAGGATCTTAGACTCCTCATGCTCCAGAGTTCCCTAATGGTTTTACAGAATAATATATTGATCTCTGCCTTTAAAGCTTTTATACAATGTTGGATCATGACTTAAAATTGTTTCGTTGAAGAAGGTCTCCCCAGAGAAACAGACAAAGTTTTACCTCAGCCTCTTCAAGAGCTGTCTGGATCTCAGACTTCTCGGTCTCCACCTGCTTCTTGGCCTTCTCCAGCTCATGGATGCTCTTGCCAGTCTCACCAATCTGTTCAGTCAGATCTGAGATCTCCTCTGCAGAAGGATGCATATGTTTAACATGTGAAAGTTATAAAATGTCAATTGTACTACTGTCTAACAAACGCATACATGTGTTTTAAACAAGTTGTAAGAGCTAACTGCTTACTGCTGTTGTTACTACAATCTGGTATTAACTCACGCTGCAGGTTCTTGTTTTCACGCTTCATGGTCTCCAGCTGATCCAGAGCCTCCTCATAAGAGTTCTTCATCTTGAACAGCTCAGTGCTGAGAGTACGAGCCTCCTTCTGAGCTCCCTCCAGCTCTGCCTGACCCTCCTCATACTTCTGCTTCCACTCTGCCAGCACCTGAACATCACAGTTTATACAGTTTTATAGAAGAACAGCCAAAAATCCTTTTCCAGTTTTTTTTTTTAGAAAATTATTTTTTGAAAAGATGAAAATAAAAAACATTACAATCCAAACAAACAAACAAACATTGGGGTGCGCCTTTAAGGTAAACATTGACAGTCATACCATGCAAAAAAGAATACAGAAAAGCCAAATTTTTATATAAAGCCTGGTCTTACAGAAGAAACATACTCAATCCAAAGTTCCCATTTTTTAGCAAACTTATCCTGTTGTAACCGAAGATTAAAAGTAATTCTCTCCATTTTGTATATATCATTGACAATATCTATCCAGTCATTTATTGTAGGACTTTGTGGTCTAAGCCATTTCCTAGTTATGGCTTTTTCTGGCTGCTGCACTCAAAATCTGGAATAAATATTTTGTTTTTTAAGACACATTATCAATCCTTATAACACCCAGGTACAATATTTCTAGTTGGAATGGTATGTCCATTTGAAACAGAGATCTTAAAATTTTATGTAGTTCTTCCCAAAAAGGAGTGATTTGTGGACATGACCAAAATATATGATAATGGTTTCCTTCTTGTCCCCCACATTGTCTCCAGCAGTCTGATGATTTGGTATGGTGCTTGGTCTGAGCGGGGGTTTTAAAAAACTTTACAAGGTTTTTCCAGCAGAACTCTTTCCATGTTGCTGAGTTCGATGTTTTCCATTGAGACTTACAGAAAGTTTCCCAATCCTGGGTAGAGATGGTCAAGTGTCCTTCTTTTTCCCAGTTTTGCTTTGCAGGACTTTGAGTGTCTTTCATTTGTCGAAGACTTTTATACAATCTTGAAAGTGTCTTTTGAGTGCTGTTTACCATATAAGCATCCGTGAATACCTTCACCAAAGGATTATTTTGAAACTTTTCTTCAATTGCCTGTTTTTCTATATAATCTCTGATCTGAAAGAATCTGAAGAAGTCATTGTTATTCAAACCATGTGATGCTTTCAAAGTCTGGAAATCTTTTACATTTCCTTTGTGCAAAAACGTGCAGTATGCTGTTAAACCTTGCGATATCCATTCTTTGAATCTTGCATCGAGTTTGTTAGGGATAAAATCCTGATCATAGCCACACCATCTTAAAATTCCAACTGCATCTTTGAAGTTATTTTGTTGTATTAATCGATTCCATTGAGAGATAAGGCAAGTAATGGGTTTTGTAAATTATCTAAGTAATTCTTTTTTATCTTTTCTCTAATTAGTTTTTGTATAGGGTATTCAAGTGTCATTGCTTCTTCAATTTCCTTCCACCTGGCTTGATATTTTGGGTTACATAAGCACACCAGAGGTCTCAATTGTGCTGCAATATAATAGTCTTTTAGAGATGGAAGTGCCAATCCCCCACCTTCTCTGGTCAACTGTAGACATTGATATTTAATTCTTGGCTTTTTGCCCTGCCAAATGTATCTTGAGATTAGTTTATCCCATTCCTGGAAATGATTGTCGGTTAATTCTATTGGAAGTGATTGAAATAGATGCAAGAGTCGAGGCAAAATATTCATTTTGACTGATTGAATTCTTGAGCCAAAACTAAGAAGGGGTATGACACTCCATCTCTGTATATCGTTTTTAACTGCCTGATTTAATGGAACTAAATTAACATGATATAAATTTTGGAAGTCTTTAGGGATATTCACCCCCAGGTACCTCATTGCCATTGCATCCCAATTTAGGGAGAATTTCTCAGTTAAACTACGGTGGGGGGGAATATCCGAGACACAATACCTGTGTTTTTGATAAATTCAATTTGTAACCAGAAAAAGAACCATACTTTTCCAATAATGTTATTAGGTGTGCAAAAGACTGCTCTGGGTTAGACAAGTATAATAATACATCGTCTGCAAACAATGAAATCTTTTGCTCTCTGCCGTTCATGGTAATGCCTGTGATATATTGATTTGGAATAATCCAGTGACTTAATGGCTCAATAAATAGGGCCTTTTCCAGTTTCATTGCTTGGTTGCAAAAAGTAAAGATGTTACCTTGTCAAAGTTCCTCTGCTTCTTGTCCAGGTTGGCAGCCAGCGCATTAGCTCTCTCCACATCAATCATGAGGTCCTCCACCTCACTCTGGAGCCTTTGTTTGGTCTTCTCCAGAGAGGCACACTTGGAATTGACAGCCTCAATCTGCTCCTCAGCCTCCTGAAGGCGCTGAGCCAACTTTTTCCTGTAAAAAAAGTCACATTTGTCTTGTTATTTGTCCACCTATGCTATAATGCTATACATCTGACCATTCAGTTGTTTGAATATTACTCACTTGGCTTCCTCAAGCTCCTCTGTGCGCTGGATAGCGTCAGTTTCATACTTAGTTCTCCACTGAGCCACCTCACTGTTGGCCTTGGACATTCCACGCTGCAGCTCAGCTTTGGCCTCCTGCTCCTCCTCAAACTGCTCCCTCAGCAGGTCGCAGTCATGGCGGGCAGATTGCAGTCCATGGGCAAGAGCATTCTTGGCCTGGAATTAGACACACAATTGAATGAACAAAATGTCTACATCCGCAATCAATAATGGCAATACACATTTAAAATGAAGGTTTCTTACCTTAACCTCCTCTTCAATCTGTCTCTTCAGCTCCTCAATCTGCTGAGTGAAGGCCTGTTTGCCTCTGGTCAGCTGGGATACAAGAGCCTCTTTCTCCTCAATTTGACGGCCAAACTCACCTGGAGTGAAAACAGTCATCAAACTTTAGCCTTTGTTCAGTTTCTCTGTCAAACACTGAAGATCACTGCATTTTGACACTATTTTGTACGTACCGTTTTCTGTCAGGAGACGAGCTTTCTGTGCACCTGCATCATTCAACTGGCGGATGTTTTCATCATTCTTGGTCTTCAGTTCGCTAAGTTGGTCCTCAAGAGTACGGCACATCTTTTCAAGATTTCCCTAACATGGAGACGAGAAATCAGATCAGTGATAAGATTTTCTTTATACTGATTACAGATTTAATGTCATTCAGATATTGAGCACCACAAGTGAATGTGCTGTGTACCTTTGCTTTAGCAACAGCCTCCATGTTGCTGGAGAGGTCATCAATCTCCATCTTGTATTCACTCTTCTCCTTCTCAAGCTTCTGCTTGACGCGCTGCAGGTTGTCGATCTGCTCTCCCAGCTCGGCGACGCTGTCGGCCTGCTTCTTGCGAAGAGCAGCAGCCGTGGCTTCATGCTGCAGAGTAGACTCCTCAAGGTCACGACGGAGCTTCTGGAACTCAGCCTCGCGCTTCTTGTTCATCTCAATCTGAGCAGCAGTTGCACCGCCGGCCTCCTCCAGCCTCTCGCTGATCTCCTCAAGTTCCCTGGAGAGGTCAGCCCTCTGCTTCTCAACCTTGGCACGAGCAGCACGCTCAGCTTCAATCTCCTCCTCCAGTTCCTCAATACGGGCCTATTGGATGTAGATATGTAGTTTTTCAGTAAATGTTCACCTTTGAATGACCAAGTATGAAATTTCTAAGTGATGGTTGAAGTAACACAACGCATGCATCACCTGAAGCTCCTTGATCTTCTTCTGAAGCTGGGCACCCATTGACTGCTCATCCTCAATCTTGCTGAGGAGCTGGCTAATTTCAAAGTCCTTCCTGTGAGAGAGATGAAATGTACAGTCAGAGTTCATCTATCCTATGGACCATGTCTCCTGACATATTCATTGTTTTTCAATTGAGATTATAAGCTGAACTTAGTTACTTTTTAATTTTCTCCTCAGACTGCTGCTTGTCATTCTCAAGATCCATGATGGATTCCTGGGCCAGTTTCAGATCACCCTCCAGCTTCCTCTTGGCTCTCTCAAGGTCCATACGAAGCTTCTTCTCTTGCTCCAGAGAGCCCTCAAGCTGCAAAGGAATATGGGTTTGCTACTATCATATTCAAGATTCAAGAAGGATCCTGTTGTACCTTTCTAGACGACTTAAAACTTACATCATCGACTTGCTGCTCAAGCTTGGTCTTGGCCTTGGTCAGAGTGTTGACTTTGTCTTCCTCAGCCTGCAGGTCATCCAGAGTCTGCTGATGAGCCTCCTGAAGGGCTTTCTTCTCCTTGGTCAGCTTAGCAATGCTCTCATCCTGAGAGGCCATCTCCTCAGTCAGGTTCTTCACCTGTGTTTGCAGGAAACATGTTATTGTTGCGTGAAGGCATCATTCAAAAATATTATTTTATCTGCTCGATATATTCAAGTTTACAAACCTTGTTCTCAGTGGCGTGTTTCTCCTTTTCCACTTTGGCCAAGGTAAGCTCCAGGTCATCGATATCTTTCTTGAGCTCAGAGCATTCGTCCTCCAGCTTTCTCTTCTTGGCAGTGAGCTCAGCATTGATTTCCTCTTCATCCTCCAGTCTCTCAGTGGTCTCTTTGAGTTTGGCCTCCAGCTGAATCTTGCTCTTGATGAGCCCCTCGCATCTCTCCTCAGCATCTGCCAGATTCTCTGTTTCCTTGTTTATGTTGGAGAAATGACGTTAGCACACTGACGTTTTGTGGACGTATGGACACAAAATAAAAGGCACCACTTTCTTTTGATGTCTACTTACAGATGCTACTTGCAGCTGCAGATCATTCTTCTCCTGCAGAAGAGACACCATCTTCTCCTCCAGTTCCTTCTTCTTGGCCAAGGCAGCAGCCAGGTCACTTTGCATCTTCTCATAGTTGTCCTTCATCTGGGCCAGCTCCTTCTCAGTCTCAGCACTCTTCAGCAGAGGCTTGATCTTGTAGTACACCTTCATCCATGGCCAGTGTTTGACATTCATGAATGAGCGCACATTGTACTGGATGGTATAGATGGCTTCCCTGTGGACAAGAAGTTGTCGTTAAGGAAGTTTTTATTGTTTTTTTCATGTGACTTTGTGTTGAGAATTTGCCGTTTTTAACATGCCTTCTCTCCATCATCTTGACAAACTCCTTTCTCATGAGGTAAGCACGGCAGAGGGCCTGAGTCATGGTGACCAGACTTGCCAGCTTTTCATCTCTCATCTCCTCAAGAGTACCCAGCAGACCAGCCTTGAAGAATACCTAAACAAACACAAGACAATAATGACTGCAGCATCAAGTTAGATGCTGACATTAGAATGAACCCACAGAGTGAATTCTGCACATCTTGCACAATGTCCAAACAAATGGGATTTTTAGATATCCCACATATGTCACATAATTTTGAGGTCTTTCATAATTTTCCACATGCTGGCTGCTCCATATCTGCTCAAATGATCAGTCTCTTATCCACTGGCACATGGATTAGATTTGCAACAAATTCAGGGAAGTAAATATGACAATATCTTGCCAGATAACAGATAAACAAGCTCCACAGAATAGTCAACTTTATTATGGAGGTTATTATGCAGAACTTCTATTACTTAAAAAAACGAACAGCTGGTGCTTACCTTCGTGTGTCCGAATTTGTACTGATCGTGATCAACATCAATTGACCCAAGCAGCTTCTCTGCAGCCTTCTTGTTGTCAATGAACTGGCCCTCAGGGATGACACTGGCATTCAGTACCTTGTATCTGTTTTAGAGAGAGAAAACAATCAGCATGCGGATTTTCTTGTCATCGTCTACATCCAACTTCTATTAACATAATAGTTGTACCTCTGCTTGAAGTCACCATAGAGGATTCTGCTGGGGAAACCTTTCCTGCAGATTCTGATACCCTCCAGGACACCATTACACCTGAGCTGGTGGATAACCAGGAAGTTCTCCATCAGACCTGTCCAGTAGAAATGTGCCAGTTCATCAGTTGTTTTGCATACATCAAACCAATCCACAACACAGAAAGACTTTGAAGATCATGTTTTGGTACCTGGAGTCTTTGATTCATTGGGAATCAGGCAACGCACAAAGTGAGGGTGGGTGCTCCTCAAGTTAGTCATCAGCTTGCCCAAGTTCTCCTGCAGGTAGAAAATGGTGATCTTTGTCATAAAAATGAACATATGTGAATTTCACCATCAAGTGACTTTAAATGTATTTGTCAAACCTCACCCTGAACTGTGAAGACACAGTCTGCATAGAGCCACCCTTCTTCTTGCCTCCCTTCTTGCCACCGGTCTCTGTTTTTCAGTTGTGTTAGAAGAAAAAATCTTTATCTTCACAGTACATGAAGAGACACAAAAATGTACAATCTGTTAAATTTGTGGAACATATATTTTCCTACCCTCAACAACAGGAGGATACAGAAGGGCCAGCAGTTTAACTGAGGACTTCTGGTACAGCTGCACAACAGACTCATTCAGTGGGTCCTTGTTCTTGTCCAGCCAGCCAATGATGTTGTAGTCCACAGTACCGGCATAGTGCACCAGGGAGAAGTGGGCCTCAGCCTTGCCCTTGGCAGGCTTGGGCTTCTCAAATGCCTTGCATTTGCCAAGATGCTGGTCATACAGCTTGTTCTTGAAGGATGTGTCAGTGGCCTTGGGGAACATGCACTCCTCTTCAAGGATGGAGAAGATGCCCATGGGCTTGATGAAAAGGAAAAGAGATATGTAATGACGGTGTTCTTCTACTGTAGTAAGAGTTGCATTCAAAAGAATTATGACGTAGATGTGTACCTTCTCAATCAGCTCAATGCAGGCAGCCAAGTCCATACCGAAGTCAATGAACTCCCAGATAATGCCCTCTTTCTTGTACTCCTCTTGCTCCAGGACAAACATGTGGTGGTTGAAGAACTGCTGCAGTTTCTCATTGGTGAAGTTGATGCACAGCTGCTCCAAGGTGTTGAACTGTGAATGGAGAAATAGATCAAGCAACTAGTAACAAATTCAAAGGATCTGGTCATGCCAGCCAAAGCAACTCCTCCTTTTTTGGGGATGAAACTTACATCAAAGATTTCAAAGCCAGCAATATCCAGGACACCAATGAAGAAATTCCTTTGCTGCTTAGTGTCCAACATCTGGTTGATGCGGATGACCATCCACAAGAACATCCTTTCATAGATGGACTTGGCCAGGGCAGTCACTGAGTTCAGCACCTAAGGAAATACAAGAACATAACTTCAGTAATGATGCACATTCATGTAAAATGGTGGAATAGTGTAAATTCCTACATTGGACTGACACCACTAAATGTCACAAATATAAATGCATACATATTTGATATGGTTACTGATTTAGAATGCATTCAGCATACAGAGCTAAACTGATCTAAAGTCAGAATATACTGGACATTAGTGATCTCTTTCTGTATAAAACAGCATTTGGCATTGATAACTCGTATTTACCTGAGGAACAGTCTGTCCCTTGGTGACAAACTCATTTCCGACTTTCACTCTGGGATAGCACAGAGCCTTCAACATGTCAGCAGAGTTGAGGCCCAACAGGTAAGCAACCTTATCAGCATCTGCATTTCACAGTTAATACATGCAGTATGTCTGGTGATTGTCCAATACGGCGAACAACAAACACCATGAGCAAGTACTGAATGACTGTTCATAAATTTTTCACTCTGGTATGATAGTCAGTGCTCACCCTCTGTGCCATCGGGCTCAGCCTGCTCCTCACGCTGCTTCTGTTTGAACTTCATGTTACCATGGTGAAGCACAGCACCAGTCATCTTGTAGATGCTCATCTTCTCCTCACCAGTGAAGCCCAGGATGTCAATGGCATTCTGTGCAAAAGAGGTGTCCACATGAAATGTAGTCAGTTTGGCAACATACTACTTTGGTGACCTGGATAAGACACGCAGTATGATTATTATTTCAATTCTGACAAGTACTCACGTCTGTGGCTTCCAGCTCAACTTTGTCATCAATGCTGGCCACAGTGATCTGACCCATACTGCACATGGGGAAGTCGTAGGGGTTGGTTGTGATGAGAGATGATTCTGAAAATCAAAAAGGTTGAAAATGTTCAGTAGAGCGTTTAATATGAAAATTGTGAAGAGGTTTAATTACTGAGCAACAAGTCAATCTACTCACCAATCAGCTCAGGCTTGTGGTTGGTCATCATCTGGTAGAAGATGTGGTAGCCTCTCTCATCAGGAAGCTGGAATGTCACTCTAGACTTCTCCAGCAGATCTGCAAAGTTTGTTCATAAGTCTGAATTTTTCCCACCCTCAAACTAACTTCTATGTTCTCTCACTGAGAATTTGTCACTTACATGTTTCAATGTCAGCACTAGCCAGTTTGCCAGTTGTGCCGAAATGGATTCTGATGAATTTACCCTGTTTGGAGCAAAAGAATCATTAACGTCCCTCCACATGAGTCATGTGAAAAGAATTCTCCTGAGTAATAATAACTTTGTACTTACGAAACGAGAGGAGTTGTCATTCCTCACAGTTTTGGCATTACCGTAAGCCTCCAGCAGAGGATTGGCAGCAATAATCTGATCCTCCAGTGAGCCCTAGAATCCAGGTTTAGATTTGATATCAGAAAAGGACCGTCCTTCTAGAAGTATATTCTGTACTTTGAGAAATCTTACCATGATGACATACCTGAATTTTTCCGGCTCCTTGTGCTTCCTTCTTCTTGTCTCCTCCTCCAACTGAGATTGTGGCAAAGTACTGGATGACACGTTTGGTGTTCACAGTCTTTCCGGCACCAGATTCTCCACTGGTTATAGACAAAGACTTGTGAGAATTTGGTCAGAAATATTTAATCATAATCAACAAAGTGAGCAAGTGTGATACTTACGTGATCAAGACAGACTGGTTCTCCCTGTCTGTTAAAATGAAAATATGAAAATTCACAATCCATTTCTGCAACAGGTTTCTCACTACCAGCATGTTCTTCATTGTTACATGAGGCACATACCAGTAAGCATGTTCTGATAAGCGTTGTCAGAGACAGAGAAGATGTGGGGTGGAGCCTCCATACGCTTCTTGCCTCTGTAGGCAGCCACAACTTCAGAATCGTACACAGGGAGCCACTTGTAGGGGTTCACAGTGGCACAGAACAAGCCAGAGTAGGTCTGAAAGTAATCAGGAAGATATTTAAGTTTATGCCAGTTCACATTTCTTACTAGTACTGCAGTTTTTTTCAATATATATTTTCTCACGTAGATCATCCAGGCTGCATAACGCTCTTTGAGGTTATACAACACAGAGGCTTCATTGAGGTGGGTCATCATGGCCATGTCCTCAATTTTGTCGAACTTGGGAGGGTTCATAGGAAAGACGTCATCTTCTTTAACTGTCCTCTCCTGCAACAGAAAATGGTCACAGTGAGATGTGATCACATTTAACATTTAACTTCCAGTTGATTCTTACTTCATGACACCAACCTCATCATTTTCCAGGAGTTTGACAGTGGCTTTGCCACCTTCTTTCTTGAGGATGGTTCCCTTCAGGTACAGCTCTTTGACATCAGACACATAGCAGGCGCTCTTGGCATCGAAGGGTTTGCTTTGAGCCTCAATTCTTTCCTTCTCTGGCTTACGGAGAAAAATGGCAGCTTTGCCATAAACGGCCATCTCCGCGTCTGTACTCATGGTGGCGGTTTACTTCTGTAAGGAATGACAGATAAATGTGATCTTGGTTTTAAAACTCTCTGACTAAGCAGCCCAGAATAGCTGAGATCAGCTGTCTAATAATAATAATAATAATAATATGTTCAATTTATATAGCGCCTTTCACAAACCCAAGGTCACTTTACATAAACAAAGAGAACAACAACAAAACAAAAACAAAACTACAAGGAATAGGAGGCAAAATGATTATTGAAAAGATGAGTTTTGAGCAGAGATTTGAAAGTAGAGAAGGAGTGACAATCACGGAGGGATTGGGGGAGTGAGTGTAATGATCATGTCCCCATCAGGACGATATAAATTCATCATGACTTTCAGTCCTTCCTTAAGTTAATGATGATTTTCACTCCCGAGTTTACATTCTTTCATTCATTCGTTTAGTTTAATTAAAGTATGTTTTTGTATATACGCACTACAGGCCAAAAGTTTGGAAGCAAGATTAAGGTTGTTTCATTGGTATACTTTGTCATAAAATTAACAGATTATTATTTTGTAAAGAGTCACTGATTAGAATAGATTTTTACTTTAATAATCAGACATTTGTATCTGTATTCTTGTTTCTGTACTCAGCTGTTTCTTTCTTGCCATGTCTGTGGTAATTTGTCGGAGAGATGGACACAGTTGAGATTTATTGAGATTTTTGTTTGCAAACTCTCAATAGCCAAAGAGCAAATGGAATAATGCAAACTGTGATTTGTTTTTCACTTTTCCACTAAATTTGTTTCTCTTGTAAATCTTCTCAGCCCTAAAACTAAGCCCTTTCCTTCTTTTGGTTGGATTTATTCAGCAGCTGTCTGGTAACTTCAATGTATACTTAAAAGTAAATTGAAGAAAATGATGCATATCAATGAAAGCAAAGTCTGATCATGTATTGAATACATCCCAAAAGCCACAGAATTCATACTGGTTTTGAATAAAGACATTGTGAACAGAAACTTGAAGTTGCTTCCCAAAGTTTGCCTTGTATTAGCCCTGCTTCCAAAGTGTTGGCCTGTATAAATATAAAGTAGATTTGCAGAAACTTCACTTACAACTCAAAACAATTATTGTATAGTATTTTTCGTACCTGACACTGTTTCCGTCAAAAGTCTGTTTTCTTCCCCAATCCTGTTGAAAACATATCACATATTTTGAGTCACTCTGAAAAGTTTGAAAACAAGAATGTTTTGCTCAAAACTATACCTAATTAATCAATCCAATCCAGTATTGTATCTAATAATAAATACATTATAATGAATACATTAAACTCCTCCAGAGCAGATAGAAATGAAGCTTACCACAAGCAGGAGTCTTCAAGAGTCTTCACCACACACTGTTGTGATGTGTTGGACTCCTTATATTGAATCTTTTATGGCCACTCAGCGAAAGTTAAATCTGGGACTCATGCCAAATGTGGTGCGAACTGGGAGAGCAGATGTCCATTACATTTATGATGCTCATAAAAGCATGACATCCTGGATTTTAGTCACAGCGACCACATGTATTTTTTGTCCATGGCTTGCTATTTGTATCGTAGATTTAATTTGTAGAGTGTCTCTAGTTGCCTGTGACTTCATCCCAGTGGCTGCAGTGGCCATTATTAAGACTTTATCGGCACAGGTGGTATTCGGCTGCATGTTTTAATTGACTGTGTCTCAAACAGATGAAAGAATACATATGCTTCAGTTTTATTCAACGCAGTGTTAGGATGTATTTTTTAAGGTACTATTAACTGAACACTGAAATTAATATTACATATGAGTGATACAATATTGATAATAATAACCATTGAATGTGCAATTAATGCATTACTTGTGCTTGACTTTTAAAAGGGAAGAGATATCACATCTCAGCTAACAACGGAATAAAAGTGGTAGAAAGCGGGAAAAAGTTTGCAGGAGGGTTCTTTTCACAGGATGTGGCTCCTGGGGATTAGATTAATTGTGTGATAAGAGATATGGCCATACTGTATCTGTACCAACTAACGGGATTGCTAAGTCTAAAACACCGTTTATCCCCACCTTTAGCCAGTCACATTTCAATAATTGAATTATATGTTTTGTGTTCCGTAACCAATCATATTTCACCATACTGAATAAAATGTTCTGTTCATATCAGACTTTATCCTTTCTGGGAGGCTGTTCCAAACAGAAAAGGTTCTTGTACAGGATTCTTTTGAGACACTGATATTTACAAAATAAACAGCTGAATTGGAGAGAAGTAGTTTGACTTCTATCTCAAGAAATGAACATGCTCAGCAGCAGCTGTCTACATTGGCCGCATAGCATCTCACGTTTCATAGATCTTGTATAAATGTCAATGACAGCCACAACCTTCTTTACAGCTTTCAAGTCTATTTTCTGCCTTTTTATGAGTCTTCTTGCGCTTCCAAGACAGTTCAGTTACACAACCCTTTGCTGTCATCCAGTTCCATATTTACATTCACATATATCGTTTAGACAAGTTATTTTTTATGTCATCATTGCTGATGTCTCTGTGAGAACACACACGCACACTGTGATAGGAGATTGTGATAAAAGATAGATTCATCTCAGCAACATATGGTTCTCTGAGTAGTTTTGGAGCTCGAGGATGCCAAATTTGTCATTTATGAGTTGTCAAACCTTTCCTTGAATGGATGTGCTGTCACACCCTCGACCTCAGATGCCAGTTCGTAGTAGGTTTTCCCCCTTGCCCCTTCCTTCTCTCTCTCTTCCCACATGAGCATAGTGTGTGGTATCCAGACAGGTGCTCCCAATCGCAATCATCTAAGGAGGCACACAAGCCGGTGGGAGTGACCTCAGCACTACCTTCCTCTCCCATATAAGTCAGACACTTACTGCTACTCAATGCTGGACCACTGAACTATCTCAGTTAGTACTGACTCTTGTTCTGTCTAGCTCCTTGTTGTTACTCCTCGTGTTCATTGCTGTCTCCTGTGTTCTACTTCTGGACTCCCTGGGTGCTCGTCAATCCTCAACTGGATTCCTCATCATTCACCCCCATCAGCCTGGACAGATCCGGACCACCATCATCCAATCTCCGTCATTCACAGCACCTGTCAAGAAACTGCCATCCGCCATGCCACACACCACCTCTGCCTGCCTCATCCCTCCCTGCTTCCCCTCACGTTTGTAGTCAGATAAGTTCCCTGCTCGCTCTCTGAGTCCAGTTCTGATTTGTGGATGTTTGTTAACCTTCATATTTTTGGAGCATATTTCTAGTTTTCTTAGCCACCAAGCTTTCAGCATTTGAGTTGTATTTAGTGTTTGGTTGTAACTTTGCTGGCCCAGGGATACCTAGTTCAGATTAGTTCCCATTCATTCAATTGTTTGTTTGACGAGACTCGGGCATTAGTTATCCTCCCCATGACACTTCCTGTTGTTTTCTGCGACTTTATAAATAAAAGGTATGTTTTATTTGCGCCTATGCTTGTCTGTCGTGTCTCTGTTGTGCTGCGCTTGAGTTTCTGATTTGGCATGGTAACGTGCTCACACCAGGATATATGAATAAATACAGCAGATCACACGAAGATCTCAGAGGATCCAAACCTGTTTTATTAGAAAGATGGAAACGATATGTAATTCTTTGGAGAGGATGGAAATTTTGATAGACCAACAACTATTATGCAGTATTTTCAACTTTGAGACATCTCTTTTGTGTCATGATTCCTGCTCCAGCCCTTGCTTGATCTGTCCCTCACTTTCCCTCCTGATCGTACTCTCCCTCGTTCACCCTCTCTCCCCCTCTCTCCTCCTCTTTCGCTTATCCTCTTTCCCTCTCTCTTTGTCTCTCACTCATCCTCTCTCTCCCTCTCCTGTTAGTCCTGCCCTGCCTGGAGCCTGCTCACTGAGAGATGGAAGATCAGTTCACCTGCCTGTAATCACCTCCTTCTATAAAAGCCCAGCTCATTCTTCTCACTCTTTGCCAGACTATAGACTCTCATCGTTGGTCATAGCCAGTTTTCCTGCTGGTCCCTAATCTGTCTCCAACTTGCCTGCTTCAAGTCACTCCGGCCGGTCTGCCTTGTGTCAGTGGCAAAGTCACTGCCCCGATCTGGCCCTCAGGCAGCCTTCTCTACCGCTGACTCACAGTCTGCTGTTGCCTCTTCTCCAAGCCACTGCCTCCGGCCTGCCCAATTTCAGTGATTCACTCTACTGCCCGATCCTCTGCCCCATTCGTTTAGTTTCCCACCGTCCTGTGAGTATCCCCGTTTGGTTGGTCAAGCTTTAGTTTATCATCTGGTTGCCATTGTTCCTTCTGTTTGTTAGTGAGTGGTGTTCCTTGATTTTTGTGGTTTTGCCATTTTTTAAAAATTTAATTGAAGTTGGTTAGTCTCAATTTAGGCTTTCCGCTCAGTTAGCTGGCCTGAGTTCCTGTTTCCCTACTTAGCTACATGAGTCTACTTACTTACTGGTTTTGATTATATTAAATCCTTGAGGTAGCCTAGCCGCGCTAGACCCATGCTCTGAAGACGCAAGGGTCTAGGCACGCTCGACAGGGAGGGAGGCGGGCTAAAAGGTTGTCTATCAAATCACTCTGCAGCAATTGGGTAGGTATACAACCAATCAGCGCAACGAATAGGCTCCGAGAGCGCCGGAAATCAGAGGATGCGGTAGTTCGGTGAAGCCTTATTTATACAGTCAGCGGGTGAAGCTCAAGTAAAGCTTTTGTTACTTCCAGGCTTGACTATTGCAATTCCTTATTATTGGGTCGTCCAAATAGCTCTCTTAAACATCTACAGTTGATCCAAAACGCTGCTGCGAGAGTACTGACAGGAGTTAGCAAAAGAGATCATATTTCCCCTATACTTGCCTCTCTTCACTGGCTTCCTGTTAAATCCAGAATTGAATTTAAAATCCTTCTTCTGACATATAAAGCTCTTAATAACCAATCTCCATCATATCTTAAAGATCTGATAGTACCATATTATCCTAGTAGAACTCTTCGCTCTCAAACTGCAGGCTTACTTGTTGTTCCTAGAATTTCTAAAAGTAGAATGGGAGGCAGAGCCTTCAGTTATCAGGCGCCTCTCTTGTGGAACCTGCTCCCAGTTTGGGTTCGGGAGGCAGATACCCTCTCTATTTTTAAGACCAGGCTTAAAATGTTCCTTTTTGACAAATCTTATAGTTAGGGCTGACTGGGTGACCCACAGGGGTTCGACTTGTGTCTTCATTTGCACAGCTGACTCCCTCTTGGACGTCCCTTCGTTCTGCCCCTAGTCATGCTGCTATAGGCCTAGGATGCTGGGGGACTTCTCTTGACGCACTGAGCCCTTCTCTATCTACCTTACATTTAATCTGTATACCATTATTGCAGTACATTCACTCTGTTTCCCCCTGTGCTATTTCTCCGAGTGTCCCTGGTCCCAGAGCTGGATGCTTCAGATCTGCGGTTGATGTTCCATCAACTGGTCTAGTCTCCACCATGTCCACTGTGGGATGCTGTTGCTGACCTTCCTCCAGCCCTCTGCTTCCAACTCCCCTTTTTCCACCAGTCAACTCTGCATTGCCTTCACTATACTTGTTATGCTAACTTACATACTGTTTGAATTTTAATGCTCGCTATATATGGAGTATGTTTAATGTCAGAGCCGTACATCATAAGAGTAAACTATGAGTCAGTTTTCAAAGTTAGCTTATACTTTGTGTCACATATCCTGTCATACATGTATCCAAATGTGTGTTGTCTTTTCCTTGCTTTCCCACCCCTCCCTCTTCTCCCATCCCTCCCCCTTGCCCTCTTCTGTCCTTCTCAACCCGCCCAGCCAGCAGGCAGATGTGTCCCCCCTATATAGAGCCGGGTTCTGCTCGAGGTTTTTTCCCCGTTAAAAGGATGTTTTCCTTGCCACTGTTGCCTTTGGGCTGAGAGTTAAATGTGTAAAGGTCAAGCATGCAGGTGGATATAGTGGGTGAAGCACAGCAACACCAGGTCAGACCAAGCTGTGAGGCCAAAACACCCAAAATTGGTTCCATATTTCAAGCATGCTTCTTTATTACTGTTACCTCATGTGACTGTGATGTCAGGTCAGGTTTTTAGATCAGGCTTCTTCCAAAATGTATGTGCATGGAAAAAAGTGTTGGCAAAAATGTCCTGCACATTGATCACAATATTATGAATATTCTTTACATGGCCTGAACCATTGTGGTGCTGCAGGGGTTGTGATGCGTGACCGATTAAACACAGGTGCAACTGGCAGAAAACATTTTTTTGAAGGTAAGAAAAAAAACTCCACAAAATAGCCCATAAAATTACTGTGTCGTCTATTTAATACATGTGCCATTACTGGCTAATATAATTGTTTGTCTTTTTTTCCTCTCATTTTCCTTTAAGCGAGCTAGCTAATTTGGTAGCTGCTGTAGTACAGTTACCATAGGCGTTAGCAGCAGATAGCATATACAAATAGCTCTGTGTGTTATTGTCAAGTGAAATCACTTTAGTTTTTTATCGTAACCCATTTTAAAAAGCCAAAGTGATTTAAAAAAAAAAAGATTTTTCTGAGAGCTGATCATTAATTTAGTTGGTCGAAGTATTATTGTGCAATCTTAGCAGTGTTTTTTTACAATAAGATGACAGTTGTTTCCAAACTGACCCAATGAAAAAGTTCTATCAATAACACATTCTGATTTTTGCATTCTGTAACCAGATAACATCTTGTTCAGGGTGAAGAGCAAGTGCCCAAAGTATAACTCTAAGATGCCAGAAGTTGCTGAGCTGTTTTTTTTTTTTTTTGTATAATTGCCTCTGGCCTCAAAACATTGAACTCGAATTCATCTTGAAATAAGCAACAAGGAACCAATTCATTTATGAGAAGGAGTTATGATGGCATCATTTGTTTTTTCTACTCAGTCAGCTTCATGTTTCAACAAATATTGTTCAGCATTTTCATAACATGTATCTTGTATTTACTCTCTCAGAGAACACAATGTCATCAACATATGACTACAGTGAAATAAGTTCAAAAATGCTTTATTGTGGTTTATTCTACATCATATTATATGATTAGAAACAGACCATTGGTTCGAAAACATTACTCAGCTGCGTCTTTACCCTGCAAAATAAAGGAAAAATTACATTTAATAAAAAGCCTATACACACATTCTGTCTGCATAAAGACATTTTGAGGTTGATCACTTGTCAGTTTTATGAAGCATAAAGCAAGAATCCAATTTCTCAATCATGAATCAGTAACTATCCGAAGTTTAGTCACTATTTACCTTGCCAGAGTCACGGCTCTTAGCTCTGAGCTTGTTGACCTGGGACTCAGCAATGTCAGCACGTTCCTCAGCCTCCTCCAGCTCATGCTGGATCTTCCTGCACTTGGACAGATGAACATTTGCCTGCTCCTCCTGGAATTCAAAATATAGGAACATGTTGAAGCATTTAGAAAAGGCCCATAGGTTTACATTTGTGAAATAATATAGTGTCAAATGCTCATTGTTTTAAACAAATGCTTTTCCTTACCGCTTCCTCAGCCTGCCTCTTGTAGGCCTTCACCTTCAGCTGCAGCTTGTCAACCAAGTCCTGGAGCCTGGTAACGTTCTTCTTGTCCTCCTCAGTCTGTAGTAGAAAATAGAAACCTCTGTAGACTTTTGTAATGGTAAGTGTTACATAAATCTTGACTGTACATTCCATGTGTCAATATAACTTACCTGATAGGTGAGTTCCTTCACTCTCCTCTCATATTTGCGGACACCCTTAACGGCATCTGCACCACGTCTCTGCTCAGCCTCAACCTCGGTCTCCAACTCACGCACCTTTTAAAACAGTACAAAATTCATAAATTATCAACAATTCATGTGTTTTCATACATTTGTTGAACTGCAGACATCTTATCATATTCATCTTACTCTAGACTCCAGTTTCTGGAGCTGCTTCTTGCCACCCTTCATGGCCAGATTCTCAGCCTCATCCAGACGGTGCTGCAGGTCCTTAACAGCGACCTCCAGGTTCTTCTTCATCCTCTCCAGGTGAGCACTGGTGTCCTGCTCCTTCTTCAGCTCCTCAGCCATCATAGCAGCCTGAAAAAAAAAGATTTTTCAGTGTGAAATCACATCACAATTCTCTGTTGGCTTGGAGTATAATAGCAAACAAATGGCCTTTAAACCTACATCAGTGATAGCCTTCTTGGCCTTCTCCTCTGCATTTCTTGCTTCCTGAACAGTGTCATCCACTTCACTCTGGATCTGGACCAGGTCAGCCTCCAGCTTCTTCTTGGTGTTCAGCAGGCTTGTGTTCTGAAAGATGAGAAATTGGTAAAGTTATTTCTTTCCTTCCATGCTTGTTTAGATTTGTGTAATGCTGGAGAAATGCTTAAAGTCATGTTCACCTGAGAGTGGAGAAGTCCAACACGCTCACTGGCATCCACCAGCTCCTGCTCAGCGACTTTGCGGCTTCTCTCTGTCTGTTCCAGACCAGCCCTGAGTTCCTCAATTTCAGCCACCATCAGACCGTTCCTGCGGTCCACCATAGCAGCCTGTTCCTTCAGGTCATCCTGGGCTCTGACAGCATCATCAAGGTGCAGTTGAGCATCCTAATGCAAAACATGATCAGGAAAGTATTCATATGAATGTCTAAATGCTGGTGTACTTACTGTCATGTGTGCAAGAACTCTTTGTGCTGTGTGGATTACAATACCTTGAGCTGTGCCTGCACATTCCTCAGCTGTTTCTGGGACTCAGAAGCCTGGCGATTGGCATGGCTCAGCTGAATCTCCATCTCGTTCAGATCTCCCTCCATCTTCTTCTTGATTCTCAGGGCATCGTTCCTGCTCCTGACCTCAGAATCCAGAGTGCTCTGCATGGAGTCAATCACCCTCTGGCTGTTCCTCTTGATCTGCTCTATCTCCTCATCTTTCTCTGCTAGCTTCCTGTCAACCTCACCCTTAATCTGGTTCAGCTCCAGCTGGACACGCAGGATCTTAGACTCCTCATGCTCCAGAGTTCCCTAATGGTTTTACAGAATAATATATTGATCTCTGCCTTTAAAGCTTTTATACAATGTTGGATCATGACTTAAAATTGTTTTGTTGAAGAAGGTCTCCCCAGAGAAACAGACAAAGTTTTACCTCAGCCTCTTCAAGAGCTGTCTGGATCTCAGACTTCTCGGTCTCCACCTGCTTCTTGGCCTTCTCCAGCTCATGGATGCTCTTGCCAGTCTCACCAATCTGTTCAGTCAGATCTGAGATCTCCTCTGCAGATGGATGCAAATATTTAATTTGATAAAATTTTAAATTGGCAATTGTACAACTTTCCTCTGACAAACACATGTGCATATTTTAAATCAATTAAGTGGGAACAGCTCATTGCTGTTCTTGCTACAATTTGGGATTAACTCACGCTGCAGGTTCTTGTTTTCACGCTTCATGGTCTCCAGCTGATCCAGAGCCTCCTCGTAAGAGTTCTTCATCTTGAACAGCTCAGTGCTGAGAGTACGAGCCTCCTTCTGAGCTCCCTCCAGCTCTGCCTGACCCTCCTCATACTTCTGCTTCCACTCTGCCAGCACCTGAATATCACAGTTTTATAGAAAAACTGCCAAAAATCCTTTTCCAGTTTCATTGCTTGGTTGCAAAAAGTAAAGATGTTACCTTGTCAAAGTTCCTCTGCTTCTTGTCCAGGTTGGCAGCCAGCGCATTAGCTCTCTCCACATCAATCATGAGGTCCTCCACCTCACTCTGGAGCCTCTGTTTGGTCTTCTCCAGAGAGGCACACTTGGAATTGACAGCCTCAATCTGCTCCTCAGTTTCCTGGAGGCGCTGAGCCAACTTTTTCCTGTAAAATAATTCACATTTGTCTTGTTATTTGTTCACCTATGCTATAATGCTATACGTCTGACCATTCAGTTGTTTGAATATTACTCACTTGGCTTCCTCAAGCTCCTCTGTGCGCTGGATAGCGTCAGTTTCATACTTAGTTCTCCACTGAGCCACCTCACTGTTGGCCTTGGACATTCCACGCTGCAGCTCAGCTTTGGCCTCCTGCTCCTCCTCAAACTGCTCCCTCAGCAGGTCGCAGTCATGGCGGGCAGATTGCAGTCCATGGGCAAGAGCATTCTTTGCCTGGAATTAGACACACAATTGAATGAACAAAATGTCTACATCCGCTATCAATAATGACAATACACATTTAAGATGAAGGTTTCTTACCTTAACCTCCTCTTCAATCTGTCTCTTCAGCTCCTCAATCTGCTGAGTGAAGGCCTGTTTGCCTCTGGTCAGCTGGGATACAAGAGCCTCTTTCTCCTCAATTTGACGGCCAAACTCACCTGGAGTGAAAACAGTCATCAAACTTTAGCCTTTGTTCAGTTTCTCTGTCAAACACTGAAGATCACTGCATTTCGACACTGTTTTGTACGTACCGTTTTCTGTCAGGAGACGAGCTTTCTGTGCACCTGCATCATTCAGCTGGCGGATGTTTTCATCATTCTTGGTCTTCAGTTCGCTAAGTTGGTCCTCAAGAGTACGGCACATCTTTTCAAGATTTCCCTAAGAAGGACACGAGAAATCAGATCAGTGCCTCAATCAGTATTTTCTTTATACTGATTACAGATTTAATGTCATTCAGATATTGAGCACCACAAGTGAATGTGCTGTGTACCTTTGCTTTAGCAACAGCCTCCATGTTGCTGGAGAGGTCATCAATCTCCATCTTGTATTCACTCTTCTCCTTCTCAAGCTTCTGCTTGACGCGCTGCAGGTTGTCGATCTGCTCTCCCAGCTCGGCGACGCTGTCGGCCTGCTTCTTGCGAAGAGCAGCAGCCGTGGCTTCATGCTGCAGAGTAGACTCCTCAAGGTCACGACGGAGCTTCTGGAACTCAGCCTCGCGCTTCTTGTTCATCTCAATCTGAGCAGCAGTTGCACCGCCGGCCTCCTCCAGCCTCTCGCTGATCTCCTCAAGTTCCCTGGAGAGGTCAGCCCTCTGCTTTTCAACCTTGGCACGAGCAGCACGCTCAGCTTCAATCTCCTCCTCCAGTTCCTCAATACGGGCCTATTGGATGTAGATATGTAGTTTTTCAGTAAATGTTCACCTTTGAATGACCAAGTATGAAATTTCTAAGTGATGGTTGAAGTAACACAACGCATGCATCACCTGAAGCTCCTTGATCTTCTTCTGAAGCTGGGCACCCATTGACTGCTCATCCTCAATCTTGCTGAGAAGCTGGCTAATTTCAAAGTCCTTCCTGTGAGAGAGATGAAATGTACAGTCAGAGTTCATCTATCCTATGGACCATGTCTCCTGACATATTCATTGTTTTTCAATTGAGATTATAAGCTGAACTTAGTTACTTTTTAATTTTCTCATCAGATTGCTGCTTGTCATTCTCAAGATCCATGATGGATTCCTGGGCCAGTTTCAGATCACCCTCCAGCTTCCTCTTGGCTCTCTCAAGGTCCATACGAAGCTTCTTCTCTTGCTCCAGAGAGCCCTCAAGCTGCAAAGGAATATGGGTTTGTTATTATCATATTCAAGATTCAAGAAGGATCCTGTTGTACCTTTCTAGACAACTTAAAACTTACATCATCGACTTGCTGCTCAAGCTTGGTCTTGGCCTTGGTCAGAGTGTTGACTTTGTCTTCCTCAGCCTGCAGGTCATCCAGAGTCTGCTGATGAGCCTCCTGAAGGGCTTTCTTCTCCTTGGTCAGCTTAGCAATGCTCTCATCCTGAGAGGCCATCTCCTCAGTCAGGTTCTTCACCTGTGTTTGCAGGAAACATGTCATTTTTGTGTGAAGGCATCATTCCAAAATGTTATTTCATTTGTGAAGTATATTCAAGTTTACAAACCTTGTTCTCAGTGGCGTGTTTCTCCTTTTCCACTTTGGCCAAGGTAAGCTCCAGGTCATCAATATCTTTCTTGAGTTCAGAGCATTCGTCCTCCAGCTTTCTCTTTTTGGCAGTGAGCTCAGCATTGATTTCCTCTTCATCCTCCAGTCTCTCAGTGGTCTCTTTGAGTTTGGCCTCCAGCTGAATCTTGCTCTTGATGAGCCCCTCGCATCTCTCCTCAGCATCTGCCAGATTCTCTGTTTCCTTGTTTATGTTGGAGAAATGACGTTAGCACACTGACGTTTTGTGGACATATGGACACAAAATAAAAGGGAACACTTTCTTTTGATGTCTACTTACAGATGCTACTTGCAGCTGCAGATCATTCTTCTCCTGCAGAAGAGACACCATCTTCTCCTCCAGTTCCTTCTTCTTGGCCAAGGCAGCAGCCAGGTCACTTTGCATCTTCTCGTAGTTGTCCTTCATCTGGGCCAGCTCCTTCTCAGTCTCAGCACTCTTCAGCAGAGGCTTGATCTTGTAGTACACCTTCATCCATGGCCAGTGTTTGACATTCATGAATGAGCGCACATTGTACTGGATGGTATAGATGGCTTCCCTGTGGACAAAAAGTTGTCGTTAAGGAAGTTTTTATTGTTTTTTTTTCATGTGACTTTGTGTTGAGAATTTGCCGTTTTTAACATGCCTTCTCTCCATCATCTTGACAAACTCCTTTCTCATGAGGTAAGCACGGCAGAGGGCCTGAGTCATGGTGACCAGACTTGCAAGCTTTTCATCTCTCATCTCCTCAAGAGTACCCAGCAGACCAGCCTTGAAGAATACCTAAACAAACACAAGACAATAATGACTGCAGCATCAAGTTAGACATTGACACCAGAATAAACACATAGACTGAGTACTGTTTAATAATTTTCCACACGCTGACTGCTTGATATGTGGACAAGTGATCAGTCTCTTATCCACTGGTACATTCATTAGATTAGCAACAAATTGTTGGAAATAAATATTCCAATATTTTGCCAGATAACAGGTAAATGAGCTGCACTGAAGACTCAATGCCCCAGGTAATGATACCAAATTTCTATTATTTTAAGCAAGGAACAACTTGGTACTTGCCTTGGTGTGTCCGAATCTGTACTGGTCGTGATCAACATCAATTGACCCAAGCAGCTTCTCCGCAGCCTTCTTGTTGTCAATGAACTGGCCCTCAGGGATAACACTGGCATTCAGTACCTTGTATCTGTTTTGAGAGAATTAACAGTCAGTGTCTGTGCATGTCATTTTCATCATCGACATCCAGCTTCTATTATCATAATAGTTGTACCTCTGCTTGAAGTCACCATAGAGGATTCTGCTGGGGAAACCTTTCCTGCAGATTCTGATACCCTCCAGGACACCATTACACCTGAGCTGGTGGATAACCAGGAAGTTCTCCATCAGACCTGTCCAACAGAAATGTGCCAGTTTATCAGGGGGTTTTGCGAATTGCAAACCAATCCACAACACAGAAAGACTTTGAAGATCATATTTTGGTACCTGGAGTCTTTGACTCATTGGGAATCAGGCAACGCACAAAGTGAGGGTGGGTGCTCCTCAAGTTAGTCATCAGCTTGCCCAAGTTCTCCTGCAGGTAGAAAATGGTGATCTTTGTCATAAAAATGAACATATGTGAATTTCACCATCAAGTGACTTTAAATGTATTTGTCAAACCTCACCCTGAACTGTGAAGACACAGTCTGCATAGAGCCACCCTTCTTCTTGCCTCCCTTCTTGCCACCGGTCTCTGTTTTTCAGTTGTGTTAGAAGAAAAAATCTTTATCTTCACAGTACATGAAGAGACACAAAAATGTACAATCTGTTAAATTTGTGGAACATATATTTTCCTACCCTCAACAACAGGAGGATACAGAAGAGCCAGCAGTTTAACTGAGGACTTCTGGTACAGCTGCACAACAGACTCATTCAGTGGGTCCTTGTTCTTGTCCAGCCAGCCAATGATGTTGTAGTCCACAGTACCAGCATAGTGCACCAGGGAGAAGTGGGCCTCAGCCTTGCCCTTGGCAGGCTTGGGTTTCTCAAATGCCTTGCATTTGCCAAGATGCTGGTCATACAGCTTGTTCTTGAAGGATGTGTCAGTGGCCTTGGGGAACATGCACTCCTCTTCAAGGATGGAGAAGATGCCCATGGGCTTGATGACAAAGAAAAGAGATATGTCATGTAATGACGGTGTTCTTCTACTGTAGTAAGAGTTGCATTCAAAAGAATTATGACGTAGATGTGTACCTTCTCAATCAGCTCAATGCAGGCAGCCAAGTCCATACCGAAGTCAATGAACTCCCAGACAATACCCTCTTTCTTGTACTCCTCTTGCTCCAGGACAAACATGTGGTGGTTGAAGAACTGCTGCAGTTTCTCATTGGTGAAGTTGATGCACAGCTGCTCCAAGGTGTTGAACTGTGAATGGAGAAATAGATCAAGCAACTAGTAACAAATTCAAAGGATCTGGTCATGCAAACCAAAGCAACTCCTCCTTTGTTGGGGATGAAACTTACATCAAAGATTTCAAAGCCAGCAATATCCAGGACACCAATGAAGAAATTCCTTTGCTGCTTAGTGTCCAACATCTGGTTGATGCGGATGACCATCCACAAGAACATCCTTTCATAGATGGACTTGGCCAGGGCAGTCACTGAGTTCAGCACCTAAGGAAATACAAGAACATAACTGCAGTAATGATGCACATTCATGTAAAATGGTGTCATACTGTAAATTCCTACATTAGACTGACACCACTAAATGTCACAAATATAAATGCATACCTATTTGATATGGTTACTGACTTAGAATACATTCAGCATACAGAGCTAAACTGATCTAAAGTCAGAATATACTGGACATTAGTGATCTCTTTCTGTATAAAACAGCATTTGGCATTGATAACTCATATTTACCTGAGGAACAGTCTGTCCCTTGGTGACAAACTCATTTCCGACTTTCACTCTGGGATAGCACAGAGCCTTCAACATGTCAGCAGAGTTGAGGCCCAACAGGTAAGCAACCTTATCAGCATCTGAAAACAGTATTTCACAGTTAACACATGCAGTATGTGTGGTGATTGCCCAATACGGTGAACAACAAACACCATGAGTAAGTACTGAATGACTGTTCATAAATTTTTCGCTCTGGTATGACATTAATGCTCACCCTCTGTGCCATCGGGCTCAGCCTGCTCCTCACGCTGCTTCTGTTTGAACTTCATGTTACCATGGTGAAGCACAGCACCAGTCATCTTGTAGATGCTCATCTTCTCCTCACCAGTGAAGCCCAGGATGTCAATGGCATTCTGTGCAAAAGAGGTGTCCACATGAAATGTAGTCAGTTTGGCAACATACTACTTTGGTGACCTGGATAAGACACGCAGTATGATTATTATTTCAATTCTGACAAGCACTCACGTCTGTGGCTTCCAGCTCAACTTTGTCATCAATGCTGGCCACAGTGATCTGACCCATACTGCACATGGGGAAGTCGTAGGGGTTGGTTGTGATGAGAGACGATTCTGAAAATCAAAAAGGTTGAAAATGTTCAGTAGAGCGTTTAATATAAAAATTGTGAAGAGGTTTAATCATTGAGCAACACGTTAGTTGACTCACCAATCAGCTCAGGTTTGTGGTTGGTCATCATCTGGTAGAAGATGTGGTAGCCTCTCTCATCAGGAAGCTGGAATGTCACTCTAGACTTCTCCAGCAGATCTGCA